>NC_090778.1:4922500-5625000 GCF_040054535.1 Antennarius striatus | reverse complement strand
CCGAGTTGTCCTCATCATTCCCATTGAGTTTTTTATGAAGGCTGTTTGTGTCTTGTTGATGTTGCACAGTTCCACACATTCTAGTATCCATTGGTGTGGTATCACAGGATTTCTTGCACAGCATTGACTGCTGTGTTGACCGTCAGCTGCTGCTTTGACTCCTTATGTTAGTGTTTGTTATAATTCCATACCGTGCCCCTCCTCTGAATTTTTAAGCATTTTTGTTTTTCTTGTATAAAAAAATAATTTTATATTATTTCCTTATATGTTTGTTTCCAGTCCATAACTGGATTGCACCATCTGTCTTCTCATCTGGCCTATAACAGCTGCAGCCTTACTGTACATACATACAGATCAAGTGTTCAGCAGCACAAAGTGTTTTTGTGTGAGTGCATGTGTGACCGTGACCTAATTGCATGGAGTGGGGCTGCCAGTTTCCTGTGTTTATTTTCTTGTCATTAGCAGTGCACAGGGTTTAAAGCAGTTCCTACTCCTGTTCACTTTTGGACTTAAAGTCGACCTGGAGTTTTCCTGCGAGTGCAGAGGAGAGGTAAACGGAGCAAACAGAGTCCTTTTATACTAGGATCAGGAAAACATTTTATAAAGAGGCTAATAAAACATTAGCCTCATTCCTATGTTAAGCTGATTCTCAAATTACCTCTTTAACCTTGGTTTATTTATTATCACATTATTTATCACTGCATAAAACATGTTTACATATTACATTGCCTGCAAAGAGGGAGGAAATATAATGGGGCACAAGAAAAAAGTGTGTGTGAGAGAGCGATAGCAGGAAGAATTAATTGCAACATTAAGAAAATTTAGAAATTGCCATAAATATTTCCATGCATGTGAGCTGACTTCCCTCCCCCCAAAGGGGCGATCCTAGAATCAGAATCAGAATATGTATTAATCCCCATGGGGAAATTGCTTTTTGTACAGTTGCACCTCTCAAGAGAATAATAAACAAAAGGTTCACACTAACAGAAAAGAAAACCAACAATGTACTATCAACAAATTAGAGTAAATAAAAAGTGCTTATCACATCCATAGTTATCAGCCAGCACCCCAACGATCTGTACATGATACACAGTGGATGACAAGTGTGCTGAAATCACAGCATAATTGGAGCCCACTTTGGTTGAGTGGAAAGTCATTGACATGGTTGAATAACAAGTGAAAAGATTTTCTCCTGAAAGCACAATTCTTCCTCCATTCTGTGGAGCCTGAGTGTTATGAATGAGTTCTGAAAACGACAACTTGGAATCAATATGTTGTAGGTATGTTTCGTCAATCATATAACAGTAAAAAAAAATAATGAAATGTAATTAGTAGAAGTTATAATAATAATATTAATACTACTACTACTGCTACTACTACTACTACTACTACTACTACTACTAATAATAATAATAATAATAATAATAATAATAATAATAATAATAATAATAATAACTAGCAGGGAATTAATGTAAAGTAATAAATTTGAGCTACTCTCCTTTGATTGTACCGTTCTGTACGATCGGCCGAACAGTTTACTCTTCTTTCTTTACTCTCTTTGTGCTCTGATCTATGTTTCTTTGTGACGTCACACAGCCTGTACTTTGATCTATGGCTTTTGTTACAGATGTACCCACTAACTAACTGAGGGACAAGCGCAATTCAGTATATTATAATATAGATAATAATGTTCTGAGTGTCAAGAAATGCAGCTAGCAGTTCTGACTGCTGTAATTGCAGCCTTTGAGAATCTCAGGATTAGGATGGAGACTGTCATAGCCAGATACCCCAACTGATTCAACATACTGAGGATGACCAGGCTCTTCTGAGATGTTTACACATCACAAAATTAAAGTGTGTTGCAATGCAAGTGGTTCTCATGCTGAGATTACTATTAAGACTCTATATGTACCCAGTCACTGATGTACCTGGTGAAAGGCTGGTTGATAATTTATAGCGGATTTTTACAACAAAGAGTTAAATTATTTCAATTGGTTGAGACTTGTGGATGACAGCAAGGTGATTGTTTATTGCATGAGATGATGTGTGGCATCTGGTGTGTCAGGAAGTCTTTGGTGCTTCAACTCTTCAGGGAGATTAGGATCAAAGGGCATCCGCCCTGGGCAGCAGAAAGAGATATTCTCATGAAAACAGCCTCGCATGTGACAAAAGTTTGAACATGAACTACACAATTAAATAAAGCCAACATAAAATAAACCCTTTTTCTCTTCTTTTTTTTTCCTTTTTTTTTTTTTTTACAGAAAAACACATTGACTTTGCAGCACATTTTAAGTTTATTTTAAAATAAAGGTCAGATGGATAATGAAGCAATCCAATTGGGAAGCTTTTACAGAGCATTTATGACAAATATCTTATCAAAAAACTTTCCTCTTTCTACAGCAGTGCTGGAGTGATGCGCTTCTAGAATTTGTTCACTTGTGATGGTATTTGAAGCAACTGGAAACTCACAAAGGTCTTACAGTAATACTTTGTTTCCAATATTTAGCCAGCAATAGCCAGGGGGCCGCCATTCATTTTTATAAATCCTTTAAAGTATTGATTGCCAAACCGGGTGTTGTATCCCTGGAGGTGTGTGGATCGATCCATGGGGCAAAGAAAATAAATCTGTCATTTTAGATTTTATCATCATTTGGAGTTCATGCAGGCATGTGGGGAGACATTTTGGGTGAGTGGGGCTGCCACGCAAGAGCCACAATCATTACATTTTAACGACTCCATTTTAATTTGTCACAGAGAATTATTGCATATGATTTGATTGAAGTATTCTCTCACTCTGTGTGCATTGTGTTTATCTCTGGCTTTCATTGTGCATTCACACACACACACACACACACATACACACACACACACACACACACACACGCGCGCACACACACACACACACACACACACACACACACACGCACACAAACACGCAGCCATACTTACTCCCCAAAACTGCAGCCATTCTTATTAAAAGCTTGACTGTCGATAACAAAAACACCGATGGGTTGCCATTTCAAATTTCGTTTGTACAAAAAAGGGACTCTGGGAAATATAAGGAAATAGATTGACAGGAAGCCACAAAATAATGCAGGTACTTCACCCCAAAACAGACAGGATCACTGGTTTGTTATCTCTGTTCTTCCATCACGTCATACCACCAATAACTGATGAAGACAGATTAACTTTCCTCCATTTCTTTTCCGTCATCCATAATGACGGAAAAGAAATGGAATATTGTTAAAGACTAGTAATGCCAAAAAACAAGCTGCTGCAAGATTTCCACATGTTATCTGTCCTGACTGGTTCTGATCCATGAATCTGATCCATGAATCCATTCATAGAATGGATAGAATAGAAATAGAAACCTATTCAATAAGATAATGAATCACTGCAATTCCACAAGGATGTGCAGCAAAGTTGAAAAGTTACTGAGGAAGAAAATTCATCTAAGTTTGTGTTACTTCACAAAATAGGAACTAAGCGCAGCTCTTATTGGACTTGTTACGGCAGCATCATGTAGAATCCTGCAGACTTTGTAAAATGTCTGGGTGATTTCAGTGTTCATGCATTCAAGCTGTGTGTCTGTGTGTGTATTTGCTTTTGTGTGACTGTGACCTTTACAATTCCACCTGGACCATTAGAAATGGACGAATACATTTTGTCTTAAAAACCCTGGAATCAGAAAGACGAAGACAACATGCTGGCATTTACCCCTCATTTTGCTTCACAAAACTTATTAGATGAACATAAATAAGTCAAACTTCCACACTGCATGGCTTCCTCTGTGTCAACCACAAAAATATGAAATCCAAACTCCAAACAGGAAATGAGCTTCCCTACAGTGAGAAAAGACTGATGGGGCAGATCAAGTTTGATTTTGGTGCTGGCAGAAGAACTCAGTCACCCTTGAATATCCCAGGGCCCAGTGGTATTCTTGAAACAGCACTTCTGATTGGCTGTGCTATAGCATAAAGTTCATTATGACCTGCTCTTTCACTTCCTGTGGTTTCCTCTTGATAATCCTCATCATTTCTTGCCTTGCCGCTCGCTCCAATCTTTCTTCATCTTGAGCGCCTTATCTATTATCCTGTATCCTGGCTGACTTTCCCTCCATTTTCTCTCTCTCACCTTATCTTGACCCCCTCTCTTTTCCCCATCAGCCAACCCATAATCACTCCCTAATTCTTTTATCAGTGTCTCTCTAGCTTCTGACTCTAAAACTTTTTCCATCCATCCATCCATCCATCATTCCATCCATCCGTCCATCCATCCATCCATCATTCCATCCATCCGTCCATCCATCCATCCATTTAATTCTGCCTATTCCTCATACATTTTCATTAATTCTTTCCTCTTGATACCTTTATACTTTTCTGGCCACACTTCCTTCTTTTCCCCCTTCCTTATTCACTCCTTGCTTGCTTCCTACTCTGCCTCTTCCTGCTGGCGATACTTCATGCTCAGCTTCCTGTCTTTGTCATTCTCAACTTCCAGGAATTCATGAGGATGGAGTGTTACTTTCCAAACCAAAACCTAACCCCAACACCTCACATACCCTCAGCTAATTCACTCACAATAGTTTATATTACATATACTGTACAATCTAAATGTTAAAGCTAAAGAAAACAAATAATAATAATAATAATAATAATAATAATAATAATAATAATAACAATAATAATAATAATAATAATAATAATGACAAAGAACAGAAAGAAAATCTAGATATTGTGTGTATTTTATTTATTTATTCTTCACACAAACATACTGTAAATGATAATGGCAGTCTGCTACACTAAGCTATAGCTCAAGGAGACTAACTGTTTGTTATCATCATTATGAGTTCAGCAGACAATCAATGACGTCAATAGAAAACTAAGATCCCCTCTCGAGGTGGCCAACCGGCTTTAATACATTAAGGTTTTGGCTAATTTAACAAATAATGCCTTATTAAAATTTTCTTCATTGCACAGGTGAGCAGTTTCCCGTGTCTTCATGAGCACCAGTTAAATTAGTTTTATCCCCAGCCTCCATTTGCTACCGAGGAGATCTTAAAATGTTAAAGTAATTAATAGAGGTAGAATTCATTAAATGTTGCTTTGAATCCTCACAGTATTTCATCAAAATGTCACTATTTTAAAAGCAAAGTTCTTCAGATGCTTCAGCTAATTAACTTTAATGATGTTCAGTAATACGGTTTAGCTGTCATGCCAGCAATCAATTTGTCAGAGAAGCCTTTGTTGTTTTGTTTTGTTTTTTAATGTAAGGGATTTTAATGTCAGGAATTCTGTGTCTGTGTGCGCACACACACACACACACACACACACACACACACACACACACACACACACACACACACACACACCATGTTCATCATCTCATCTTGTTCTGAGTCTTGTAGGCCAGTTTGATTGTTCTAAATAATAGATCTGATGTTTCCCAGTGACTCGCAGGCTCAATCGTAATCATTACTCTACTGAGCTCAACTATATGTTTTTTTACACATGATCTTTGCCACTGGGAGCTGAAAGCACCACTACACATCCACTCTCATCATCACTCCCAGCCATATGTCTGACTGCCAATTCCTTCAACTGTAGTATCATTTGTCCTGCTTATTTTCTTCTAAAAGGGAAATCCAAAATGAGGACAAAGCAAGCTTTTGTGTTTTAGACTCAACAAGTTTTCAACAAAGAGTGTGGGATCTGCCAAGTAAATATATATATATATATATATATATATATATATATATATATATATATATATATATATATATATATATATATATATATATATATATATATATTGTGAGGAAATTACTTGGTGATGTGAATGAACCTGCTCTTAATATCTGTGTTTTATTAATCTATTTTTAAGCCAAATTGCATATCTAAAGAGGATTACATTTTCAACTCACAGCAAAACGAGAGTGCCCAGCAGCTCAGCACAAATATGAAGATTAATCTGTTTCCCCAGCCTGAACCTTCTGCCATCCAGATGCAGGTTAAAGGGTCCAGTATGATGTTTTCTCTAACCTCCTCCGCTGAACCAAAACAACCATACCTTGGGGTCACAAAGCACTCTCTCCAAATAAAAAATAGATGATCCAGATAAAATATATATACCCCTGAAATTGGGCTACAAGTGTATAGTGTAAACATGTCTCACAGCAAAAGAAGGTAAGTCTTTTCTCATGGATGTCCAAGACAGTTACATGAAGTAAAATTCGTCTTTTTGGGGGGTTGTTGATATTATTTGAATCTATATTTCCTGTGTGAATACATATTCAAACTGTATGTTCTTCTGCCAAAAGTTCATTTTTCTTACTCATGAGTATCTATTAATGACAGTCCGTCACCATTTACTCTCATACCACAACCCAATTTCTCATGATCGCTCATCTTTCTTCATTCTCGGGGCTTTGGGCAACCAGATAAAAATCATGTTAGTACATGTGTGTACGCTTTACACCAAACTCAGCACAGTGTTCAGGAACCATTCTTGGTATTGCGGGTTTTGTTATTGATCTCAGTGTGCTCCATTTTTGCCACTTGATGTTGATTCTAAATTTCTTGTTTTGGGTTGGCTCTCCATTATTCAAGCTATTTTAGAAAATCTTTACTTGGTGCAGAGGCTGAGGTTGTGGAGAGTACTTTCTATTTTACAATTTATTAATTCCCAAAATAGGAACTTGCATAAATGTAAGATTAGTTGTCTTCATAAGCTGTATTTCCACTGCAGAGTGCCAGCTCTACTGGGCCCGACTCAACTCAGCTTTATTATGAAATATTTCCTGAATTTATCTTCTGTTAAGCTACGTTCACACTGGACCATCCCTTCTGTCATCTTCACTTGGTGCCTGAACAGTTTGTCACCTTGTGGAATTGTTGCTGTCACTTGTCATTGTGGCCCATTTCATCAGATGAACTTTTATGCTTTGATGACGTCATTCAATCTATCCAGGGGATTGTCCAGGTATGCAAAGGAATCCTATTTCTTTCTTTGCACCAGTATTATTCCATCATGTCTGGTACTGTCCCTGTAACAGGCTTGTATCTGTTGTGAAAGTTGCATCAGGTTTGGGTACACAGCACCCTCCAGACATGCTCTGATCTTGGTTAATACCACCGGCTGTTCCAGGAGCTACATCTGAACATTACAAGCGACTATCTGAAGTTTGATGAGCTGCTGGCTGGGATCCGATGCAGGATTGGTTGTTTGGATATAACTACAGGGGCTGCACCCCATCTCTGGGGTGCCTGGCTGTCTCAGATGAGTGGATGTTTCATTGCTGTCTTCAACCCTTTATATATCAAGTGACTATTTTTGGTCATTTGATTATTTTTCATGACAGTGAAAAAAAATTGAAAAAAATTACAACGGACATAAAGTTTTATGTAGTCCACCAACACTAAGGTCGAATTTCTGAATTCCATAGTATTTCAATGTATGTCCTAGAAAGAGTTATTGGCACCCACTTCCAATCAGTGTTGACCAGACCGGTAAAACAACATTCCACAACATCCTTAAATGTGACATAAACTTCTTGTCCAGCACTTGTAATTCACTCATCTCTGCAAGAAGACAAGGCAAGGCAAGGCAACTTTCTTTATTTGTATAGCACAATTCATACAGAAAGCAAATTCAAAATGCTTTACAATCACACAAAAATTCAGCAAAAAAGCTTTCGAATGGATAATATAGGTGATTTAAAGGTAGACATTAAAGTCAAACATTAAAATCATAAAAGTAAGACAGAGTTTAAACAATAAAGGACACTTAAAGTCAAAAAAATTGAGTATCTAAGAGACACAGTAAACAATATAAATTTCAGGCCTGAGTTGTCAAAATGATGCCTTGTCATAGTACAGGACAAGAGGAAGTGACATAGCCTTGGCAGTGGAGAGCATAGAAATGTGGACGAATAAGGAGGTCAAAGGTCTTGCAGCACTGACAGGATGTCCTACCGCTTGTTACTGTTCTCTCATCCACTTTTCCTCAAAGCCGTCGACATATTTTTGAACAAAATTATTATTGTCTTTGTTCAGTTCTGCCTGTGGTCTAAATCTTCTTCTTCTCCTTTCAGCTTGTCCCTTCAGGGGTCGCCACAGCGAATCAGTTGCCTCCATCTAGCCCTGTCTTCTGCATCCTCTTCTCTCACACCAACTACTTTCATGTCCTCTTTCCCTCTTTCCCTTTCCTCTTTCCCATCCATAAACCTCCTCTTTGGTCTTCCTCTAGGCCTCCTGACTGGCCCATGTGACACATAACATTCATTCATTCATTTTCCTACCCACTTCATCCGCTTACGCGGGTCACGGGGAGCTGGAACCTATCCCAGCTGGCATCGAGCCTGAGGCAGGGGAAACTCTGGGCGCGACGCCAGTGCAACATGGAGTAACACAGACATAGAAACACACTCACTCACTCACTCCTACAGACAATGTGGAATGGCCAGTTAACCTGAGGTGCATGTTTTTGGAGGTGGGAAGAAGCCAGAAAACCCAGAGAGAACCTACACAGACATGGGGAAAACATGCAAACTCTGAACAGAATGGGACTCGAACCCGGACCCGCCTTGTCATGCAGCAACAGCGCTACCCACTGCGCCATCATGCAGCCCTGACATATAACAACAAAACGCAAATTGCTCTACTTGTTTAAAGATAAAGTAACAGGCCAATAGTTGAAATGAAGTGAAAAAGCATGGAACCAGTGGCAAATGTTTTTCTGTTTCACAAATATCAAGCTGTCAGAATATTTACACAGATAGTTTTTAATTCCCAGTTCAATTAGGATCATGGACCAAAGCCCCAAGAACTAGAAAATGGAAGTCTGTGTGTATGTGTGTGTGTGTGTGTATGTGTGTGTGTGCGTGTGTGGCGGGCGGGGGGGGGGGGGTGTTGTGGACACAATACACAAGCTTACTTTCAGTCTTCTTTTTGTTTTCATCTGCATTAAGACACAGTTCTATGATTCAGGCTATACACTGGACAACTTGACACATTTCGACCTCCAAACAGCCACTTTTTCAACTGTTGATTGCCGTCCTCACATTGCAACCCTGTGGATGACATGTACAGAATTATGATCACTAATAAATGTCATTATTTCCAAAGAGAATTTGGAGGACGCAAACAAAAAACGACATAAAACCACAGCAAAGAAACCTAAATCAATACAACTGTCCCCAAACACTCTCCCATTGAACTACTGTTCCACTCACTGCTAAAATAACTCTTATTGCCATGAAATATGGAGCCTATATCTATACCTGCCCCCAGCAGAAAAAAGCTAAGGCTAGAAAAGAAGACATTAAATATTGAAGTGTGGCCCATTAGGAATTTCCTCTCAGCATTCTGACGTGCCATTACTCTCCATGACAGACCAAAAGCCAATGCCTCTCCCTTTGCACAGTGCAGTTCCTAAAACTCCGCCAGTGACGACATCATTGCATTTAATGAGCTCTCAGTGCACCCCTCAGCATCACAACTCGGGCACTTCTTTCACTTTTTATGTGGGGAAAGAAGTCTGAACTGTTTACGTTACGATCAGCAGGGATCGGAAGAGGTATAAAATGCCCTTCTCAAGTGTACACACTGTACAGTGTGAGATAAAAGACCCTTATAAAGTTCTGCTATGAGCCAATAAGTGATCAGAACACTGTGTTGCATCACACAGTCTTCTGTGTTGCTGATTCACAGCCAGCAAGTTTGCATTTAAAATACTTAAAAAGTCCGCAGCTGGTTGTGAAGATTACCTTCTGCCGAAAAATTGGTGGAATCCTACTTCAGGGATTGGTGAGAATATTTTTGCCTCGAGAGTGTATGTTTTTATGTATGTATGAGCTGAGCTGTGAAGCCAAGTTCTCAATTTACCAGCTGATCTACATGTAAATCTTTTCTTTGGTCATGAACTTGGTTACTGGCCAAAAAAAAAAATCATCCTATACAGATATGAGTTGCCATCATAGTCAGGAGCTCACAAATCCACAGGGAGATCTTCTCTCCCCTCACATAGAAAGGAGCCAGTTGAGTTGGTTCTGCCAACTGATTGGGATGCCTCAGGGGTACCTTGCTTTCAAAGTATTCTCTAAAGGAATTTCATATCTCATTTCATATCTCATCTGCTCATCTATTCCTCAGGATTCCCCAAGAAGAGCTGGGAAATGTGGAGATGGACGGATGGATGGACAGATAGATTCCTTTGCTTGCTTACCTCAATACCATTCGTCTTGTTGCCACTGACTTGCTTGGATGAAAAACCAATCAGAGGACTTTTTCTTAGCGACCGTGTCCCTCCCCAATTCAACAATCACCCAAAAGGCTGCTGAAAAGAGCAAAGTATCACCAAAAAGGGGAGAGCATAACAGGGCCATCAGCACAGATAGAGGCTCGACGTACCTGTGGCCCACCTTTCAGGGGCTTCACAGACCTGGCAACAGGGTTTTAAAAACATGTGGTAAGCTTACTGAGTAGGGGCTTCAGGGGTATGGGGTTTAACCTGATGGGAATGTTGTTTCTGGTGTCATTCTAGGAATTGTTAATAAAAAAACCTGCACAAAACAAGTAAACATGAAGTAACCTTAAAATTAAATCAATCAATCAATCAATCAACTTTTATTTATATAGCGTTTAATCATATCTGAAGACATTTCAAAGCGCTTTACAGATAGAAAACCAACAATGCCCTCCAGAGCAAGCATAAGCGACGGTGGTGGGGGAAAACTCCCTCATTGAGGAAGAAACCCCGGACAGGACTCAGGCTCTGGAGGGCGGTCATCCGCCTTGACCTGTTGGTTGGGAAAGACAAGTACAATGGAGAAAGAGATAGGTCAAGTAAAAGAGACGGAGAGAGTGAGAGAGAGTGAGAGAGTGGCAGATAGGCCAGTTTCATGTCCATAGTGCGCTGCTGCTGAATTGAGAGCGAGATTTCCAGGCCTTTGGGTATCCTGTCTTCCATTCGCGTTCTCCACCTGTGGAACAGAGGCAAAAAGACAGCGGCAGTATTGTGCAGACAGAGAGTGTGATTTGACAGTAGTAGTAATAAATTCTAGGAGTAGTAATAAAATCCTAAGAGCATAGAAAGATAAAGAAAGTGAAGGAAAAGTGACAGAAGCTTCAGAGTATCTCCCTTTAACGGGAGAGACGGAGAAAATACCCAAAAATTTGCCATAACCCAAATTTTTTTTATCCGTTTAGAAAAAGGAAAAAATTACCTTTGTATCAGGGGACATATAAAATATATTCTGACTAATTACAGTATGTGGTAAGGTTGTTCCCATGCAGTGCAAAAGGTAATGAGAATGCAGAGCTTGAACTAAATTCTGTTCATTAAAAAAACAGTAGGGAAGTTCAGGGTGGCTTCTGTGAGGATTGCCCTATTTGTCTCAACCAAAATAATGTTTAGGAGTTTTAAATCTCTGAGGGTCATGACTGGTAGGTGAGGGTTGGGAAAATAATTTGAATATAATGAACTTACCTGACTTGTTTTTCTTATTAAACTTATATTTATGCTTACGGAAAAGCTAAAGTTTCTTAGGACTGGAGAACATAGCAAAAAAAAAAAAAAAGACCTGAAGTTTAGTTCTCATTTTAAATGCATTCAATTAAGGATGCAAACGGTGTAATCTCTTCCTTAACAGTGTCCATCAGGGGTCTTAACAGTTGTAGGAGGGCAGTAAAATTTGTCAAAATGAGATTCTGTTAATACCAAACGAAGAAAGATTGTAGTAGCAAAAGTGCATTGAATTGAAAAATTATATTTAATAGTGAATGAGCTCAACTGTCTGTTGTGTGACAATGACTGTGCCATTTATTCTTTGAAAGGATATGTACTTTGAGTCAGAAATATGCCCCATAGTATACAATCACAATCAAATGAAGGCCCTCTTTATGGCAGCAGCATCAATAAAACAGAAAGGAAATACAGAATTGGACCAAAATACAGATGGATTTCAGAATTGAGCGCATAGATCGGCTTTTCTCTTTGTATAGACAAGAAATGGAATTCAGTCAGGCCAGAGCCTGTATTATGTACTGAGATCTGTAAAAATGCTTTATGTAACCTCTACTTTGATTACTTTGTCAATTATGTGGTCTTGGAAAGGAAAAGCACAGATGCAGTTCATCTGAAAAGCACTTTCAGATGACCTGCATCTGCATCAGAATTTGTTAACAAGTGTGTCTAAAGTTACCATCATTAGTCATTGTAATAGTAGTATTTATAATAATAGTTAGATTTTTACTATTATTATTATTATTATTATTATTATTATTATTATTATTATTATTATTATTATTATTATTATTATTATTATTATTATTATTATTATTATCATATCAGGAGAAAAGGGAGGCAGACAGGCTAATAGAAGTCTAGGACAGCGACTGAAAGACAAGCATAATTAGAAGTGTTGGCAGTCGACACTGAAAGGGAGTAGCTTAAGAGAATGATACCTAGAGCTATACGACTACTACACACTGTCGTATCCCTGCGACGCAGACAGCACTGCGGGCCAACAGTGTTTTATTTATGCAAAAGCCATCACAGAAAAGTGCAAAACTCAAGGCTGTTCATACTGTTGCTCAATTATTCATCAAGCAGAGAAATGAATCCTGATTGAAGTTGCTTTGAACTTGGGGCGTCATTTTTCACAGCTGTTTCTTTCTGTCTGTTTTTTCATCTGTTTGTACTGCATCGCCAAACAGAGCGGCATCTTTCAAACCCCCCTTCCCTAGCAGGACTGGTGATTTATACAAATTTTAATTATTTATAATGCAAAAACCTATTCATGTTAAATTACGCCCTCATTATACCTTAATAGCCTGTGAGTTATATTATAGTGGGAAAATATTTTTTTTTGTCTTTGGCATTTCACGAGCTCAAAAGGTAATTTCCATGATCTGTTTTAATCGTGGCCCCTAGTGTTATTATATTGTTGAAAAATTTCTGTGGTGTGTGAGACTTTCACATAGAGGGACACACACAACCGCTGGATACATGTCGCTTATTGTTCAATCTGAAAAATGATTTCTTATTATTATAAGGAAATATTACAAGACTATCTGCATTTCAATCCATGTGTGTACCGTAAGATTTATAGATATAGACGATGTCAGCCTGTACACACAGTCTAAATGCCACTAGTTAGCAGCATCACTTACCCATGAGCTGCTGTTTTACTAAATAAAAAGCACTATAACGTTTAGATCTCTCAACTGATTTAATAAGTAATTTTAAAAATGAGTTATAATCTGTATGATTATGTGTGACTGTGCCTTCATCACCTTAGGCATCCATTCACTCCCCTTTCATTCATTTCCATCACAGTGTGATCAAGGTGGGAGTGGGGCCATCACAACACACCCAGCATCCCTTTATTGCATTACAGAACTCTCCATGCTCATTTGCAAATAGTTTTGCTGCAGTGATGGCCTCATATATTTCCACTGCATAAAATCTGGGTCCATGATGATTCATCTGTCTTCTTGCCTTCCTACACCTCACTGCTCTAGCTATATTACAGCCCACATAAAGCAGGCTTCTTGATAAGTTGGAGGGCAGTATTACTAAAGCTACAGTAGTTTAACATATGTATTTATCTCACTGCATTTTCTTTTGCCACTCACACATTTGTCATGCACTTTTCTGCTTGCCTTAGGGGAACCTGACTGATTTTACCCCACTAACATGCTCTGACACCACACCGGTCTGAGTGTCAAACTACTGTTCTGGGGAACATGACGCAAGTGTCAGATATGCCTTCCCTATTCTCTCTGGACAACTTCTTTCCCTGTATTTTTTTCCATCCTCCTATCTGTTTGTCTCAGCTTAGTTGCTCCTTTTTCCTCTCTCATTTTCTAATTTTCCTTCAATTCTCAATTTTCTGTTTTCAAGACTTTGTGGTCAGCTCAGCTGGCTGGATCTTATTTTGGTGTCGGATTAAAATCCTTGGCAGGTCTGCCATTCTGTCCCAGTGGTGGAATAAAAGTGGAATGCTTCGTGTCATTTGGAGGCGAATGACACAGATTCCTCCAATGGCACTTGAGCAGACACAATTCCTCCAATTAAAAGGCTGTTACGTGGCCGGGTTGCATGGCTTTTTTTATTGGGTTTGCTCACATTCTCCTCAACAGCAGCCTTCCTGCTTCTCTGCTCTGTCATGTCAAGTATGTTTGTGCGAGGAGTTAACAGTCTTCACAGACAGACAGGTGAAAAACAGGGTTGTTGGGTCAATTTGCCAGTCTGCTTTAAATGGAAGCAGCCTTTACCACATGCCTGTGCTTTGACTTCAGGTTGAATTAGGATTACAGGGAGGTTTGGGTATAAAAACAGACCTAACATAAACAACAACAATATTTACACCAGTAATGTTTCCTCTATGATTCATGAAAGTACAATAAGCAAATCACCCATTTACCTCTGTCAAAGACATTACGTGTTTATCACTGATTGTCTGTTTAGTTTTAATTTTTTCGTTTGTAGATTTCTAAAAATATTCTTCAGATTTTAGATATTTTGTGGAACAGTAGCATGGTGATCCTTGGAAAGGAGAAAAGAATTAGATACTGAGGGGGATCAAGGTGCAGATGTTGGTAATATTTTGCAGAGGTATATGCTCTCAAGGTGTCCCTCTGGTTTGTTACATGCATGTGTCTGTTTCCATGTAAAATATTAATTAATAGTTGTGTAGGATCATGGCCCGGATCCTACACAATGTGAAATAGTACCTCCTGCATATTTGCCTCCTGCAGCCAGTAAACAAAGAACCGTTGCTTGTTTGTTGGGACGAATGTTAAAATCAAAGGGCCTATGACACGTGGGGATTGGTGGTGTGTGAGGTGTTTATGTGTGTGTTTACATGTGCGGTCTTGTACATGGAATCTGTTTATGTAGTGTTTACTGTACTGTCTGTAAGAAGTCAAACTAAAAGGAAACAACCTATACCGAAACAGCTGGGAGCGTCAGGAGCCGCAGGACCCCGTTGCTGCAATTTGGTCTGTGAGATAAAGAAACATCACATTGTTCCGCAACATGGAGACATGTGACAGTGGAATTATTTCATTCCCAGCCATATGCACATGCTCATGTGGTGTCAGTTTGAAAAGCCATTTCCGAGCACAAAGGCAATCAACATGTTCAAGATATAGGCTTTTGTTTATTTAATCAGCCTGCATCGTTATTTCTGTTACCAGGGGAACACTCAATTAAATAGGTTACAGTTTTATTTTGTGGGTTTGGTCAGAATGTTAGTACTGGAGTGCAAGTTTTATCTCAGCAGCGCCTGCCTGATTAGCATATTCCATCATGTTAAACAAATAGAAGACAATGAGGGCCTTAGGGACGAGGCGTAAACGTGTGCACCGCATACAAAGAAATCAATCTGTTTCTAGCTGAATACAAAGGTCTGCTGTCGGAGAGCCCCTCATTGGCTATGCATTAGAGATTGATGGAGTTCCTCTGTCGCCGGACTGACTTTAATACCCACAGTATACTAGATAATAGTGTACGAGCAGCGGTGTCTTTGTGGGGATTGTGGCGCTCACTCACTTCTTATTAGGAAAAGTCAATTTGTTGTTCCTGATGCAGAGTGAAATACAAATTACCAACAGAAATTTCTAATAAATAAGAGAAAGAAGAATTTGCTCTTTGTGGGGCTTTACATGGGATACTTGTTTGATCTCTTTGCTCAGATGCGACTGCTTCTCCCCATCTGCCACACCACTTTGAGGGCTGCGACTCCTTAAACTCTCAGCATTTACATGAGCCATTGGTAATTGGCTGACAGCCATGCTTGCTGATCTGTAGGCTGCTGTTACCGCCTTAGATCCGAACAGTGAAACTGCAGATCCTTATGATAATTCAAGGACTCATCTGCTTAGTCTGTGTCAAAATACAGGCTTATGCTGCCTATTAAAAACTTCAGTGCGAGTTGTGGTGCTCTTGGTGTTACGTGCATATCATTTCTTTTCCTTTCTGTTTCTGCTATATTACATTAGTTTTTGATTTTCAATACAAAAATAGTTCAAATTCCGGGTCTGCGTTGTCGTGTGGACGCTGTAACCGACACTTTTTTTATCCAGGGGGCGTCTCCCTGCGACGTAAAACCGCTGTGACGTCAGTGTGTGTGACCCGTGTCTTCATGCACACACAGAATGGACAGAGTTAAAAGCGGCTATTTTTTGATGTACAACAGCTCCGCGTCGAAGACGCGTTTATAAACATGCTTGACAGTCGGATATTGGTTCGTCTCTTTCTTTCTTCATGAGTCATAAATTTTATACATTTATTTATTTATTCATTCACGTTCCTCGTCAAAGACGCTGATGCCAGTTCTGCATCAGACCGGGATGCGCTGCCTGCTGGTGGGAGAACTCTGTGATGGGTGCGTTTGGTTTATAATACCATTACACATGGTATTGTATGGTAGTGTTTTCACATGTTTGTTATGAAGTCTGATATTATTGTTTTATCATGGAATTTCCTTGGGTTCCCGCTAGTTATTGTTTATAAGTTCATATTGGTCGTTTGGGGTCACCTACGAGAAATGTAAACGTAGAGTAATAGCCATTTACATAAGCAGGTGTCAGCACCAGCAGCGCGTAGATAGCGATAGACAGTGGAGATAATTAATCAATGTCGGACCTAGCGAGCGTCACGTACAAGAAGTTCTGATACAGAGAAAATACAAAAGAATGACATGACACTGAGGATGTATAACAAACTCTATGGATGTCAGTGAAATAACTGGCACCTGCAAGAACGATGTCATCATCGGACAAGTGTAATACTGCAAAAAATATTATGCACCTCAGAGAATACTGACTCAAGGAATCTATCTTGTTCTCTTACAAAGGTGTCTGCATATGATAGTTTTTCTTTTTTCTTTGTTACGAGTTGTCAGTGCCCCTGCCATTTTTATCAAACTCTTTCATTGTCCGTATATATTTGCTACATCTACAAACTGCCTCTGCACTGCAATAGTTACTGGGGATAAACAATATATACAGTATAATAGTTTTGGGATAGTTGGTGGGCCAGAACTTATCCTGCTAAAATGAGTGGTTTCCTCTTGTTGCATCATTGTACGGCTTTGCACTCTATCACAGACTCTAAAGCATGCAAGCACATACAACGACTGGCATGAGAATAACTCTCTAAGACGAAAAAAACAAAACAAAACAGAACAAAGATAACCCATAATTATGCTCAGAACTGCATTTTGAATGTTCTTTAAATGCCGTATTGTATTACGCGTTGTCAGATCATGTTCAATGTTGTACTGCACATTCTCTTCCATATTTTCACAACGAATTTTATTCAAATTGTTCAGCAGCTATCTGAAGCAATTGAAGAATTCATGAAACATAATTTAGTTTGAGTAATAAACAGTGATAAAAACTGATTCTGTCCTATTCTGTTTGAGAGAGAGAAAGAGAGAGAGCAAGGGAGAGATAGAGGGAAAGACATTTAAATGATCTGCTCAGACAAAAGAGGAGCACAAATGGAAAAACAAAAAAAGGAGAAAAAGATGCAAACAGGATCCTAGGAGGATGGAGGAAGGAAGGAGTAGATCAATAATATATAGTCATAGGGGGGAGATGAAGAGTAGAAATGAGTTACAGAGAGGAAAGAGTTGATTTCTAAGGCTGTGACTCCCTGCCAGTTAATGTGGGGTGGGGAAAAATAGACAGGGAGGTGTTTGAAGCCATGGGGAGCTCTTCTTCACCGAGCTTCCCTATCTGAAGACAGAAAGAGGAGGGATGGCTGGCGGAGGGATAGTAGTGATTAGGTGTACAGGGACACTGGGGAACAAGAGAACAACAAAGATGTAAATATATGAGAAACCAAGGAGAAGAGTGAGTGCAAAAGAAAAGTGAGAAGTAGCAAAGATGGGGAAAAGGAATGAAAGGGAGATGAGGTGAGAAGATCTTTCAAAAAGAAATTAAACAGTGAGGAGAGACAGCTGTTCACAGAGGCATTTAGCACCCCTCTGCCTCAAGTTGATTGAATTTTAAATTCTTTCATGAAGGATATTGTATTAGCATGCCAATGCACATATAAGAATATTATAATAGCCGCATGTCTGCAGAGAATTTATCTTAGCACTTTGTGAAATAACGCCACACGATTGCCAAGAAATCATGGATAGGAGCTTCAGGACTGTTACAAATGGTTACAATTAAACATATTAATAGGGCTTAGATTACACCACTATCTACATAATCACATTGCTTATAGGGTTTATCAGGCTTTCTGTGAAGCTGCTCTCCACTTCGGCTGTTATTACCCAGCCTCGCATGAGGAGCTAATCTTTTGTCATTACACTGTTACACAGTATCTGTTGCTTGCGCTAAAGTCAATAAAAAACAATTAGGCATACATTGGAGAGTAGATTTTTATTCCGTATGCATGTGTCGTGTGTACTAGTGTGCATGGGTTGGAGATAGAGTTTGTGCACTCTATCTCCAATAAAGATATGAGAAATGTGGCAGCAAAAGGTTTAGATGAGCAACAAGCTGCAGAAGGAATTGATTCCTGATTGATATCAAAGTTCAATTGTTGAGGTCGTATCTGTCTACTGAATGATATTTACTATATTTTCATGGCCAATTAGGCACACCACAACACTGGAAAAAACTAATGTATGTATTCCACTGCAGTATTAAATTGTTAAGAATGTAACATCTGTGGTACATGGAGTATATTTCACTTATGAGAGACAGGTGAATGAAATAAGCATTACATTATTTCAGACCATGTTATAATTATTCTATCAGATAGTCTTTGGTAGTTTGACTCTCCCTGAAGATTGTGGTTGATGCCCTGAGCAGCAGATAAAGAGACAAGAGAGCAAAATCCTGCCATGGACTTTAATGTGTGGTGGTGGTGGTGGTGGTGGTGGTGATGGCTGATGACTCTGCTGAGACTGATGAGGTTGACAGAATAATGAGCCACTGAATCAGTAAAAACTGTGCAGTGATAAGGACATGGAATTGTTCCGAACAGCAGCATTTAAAAGGATGGCAGCCAGAAGGTCTCTCAAAAAGTCTGTCTTCTCTGTCCACATTTTCAACAGCTGGCGATCATATGTATAAACGTATGATCGCCGTTTGTCTTTGGAAGTGGAACACTGACTCATACCCTAAGGATCAGGCTCTTCTGTGTTGTGTCATGCCTTTGACGAGTGGTTGCTTTGCCTTCCCTATACACATGGGGTGGATACAGTTTTATCCTTCAGGTGAACTAGTTTTTGTCAACCAAAGGACGAAACTCTACAAAGGGGCGCAAACCACAGGGGAGCCATCTCTTCAGGCCTGGACTCAGCAGCCCACCTACATGTAAGGACAAAGAACACCCATTGAGCACAAGAATGTCCATACCATAGAAAAAGGTGACAGGGTGGAATAAAAGATTATGTCAATGTCAAATAAGAGCTACCATCTGTAAACGATGGCGGAGATCTACACCACATCTCTTATTCAAATACAATACAGGCTTTGCTTTGTTCCAGTTATTCACAACCTGATACAAAGGAAACTGAAAATAATGCCAATGACTCACATGATGGAACATTAGGTAAATAAACCACTTGTGTCAGGGATTACCTTGACCTGATGAATTAGAATCTACATCAATGTAACGCACAGCATTCCTGACAGTAACAATGTAGCATACAGCATTCTTGTCAGTATCAATACAACGCACGGTATTCCTGTCAATATGAATGTAATGTACAGTATCTATGTAACATCCAGTATTCCTCCAGTATCAATTTAACGTCCAGTATTCCTGTCAGTATCAATATAATGGACAGTATTCCCGTCAGTACTCATTTAATGTACAGTAATTTTACACAACACTATGGCACAAGCCGGTTATACAATCCTACACTTAAGTGCCCTGCATTTTGCATTACATAATATACTTTTGAATATAATTTTCAATATACTGTCCTGTCTTGTTCTAAAGTTATATAATATATTTCACTGGGCTCTATTATATTGTACTGTATTGTACTATTAATATCTACTTTGTATTTTAAATTTAAATTTTTTAAATTCCTTTACCGTTAGCTCCTTTCCCAATCTCATGATTAGTTAGCTTTCTTTCTCCAGTTAGGTCGCCATGCTGATTTTTGACTATGTTGGTTGTGCTTGGTTGATCATACCAATACATTTGTTTAAATATTTTTGGTACGAAGTCTGATATAATTGTTTTACAGTGGAATTTCTATGGGTTCCCGCTAGTTATGCTATAATGTCATTAGTATACAAAGGTTTGTTGAAACTCGCATTTCAACGACCCCCCGTTGTAACACCCCCTGGCACCCACATCAACCATTGTTGAGGAACCAGATGGGTTTCAACTATGGCCATTGGAGTATGAATACTACTGACCACACCCCACGGGGTTAAAAAGCTGGGACAAGACCAGCCACCACGAGAACTGAAGGAGCCTCTTGGATGAGAGGTGAAACATCTTCAAGAAACTTTCTTAAAGTCCAGTTGATTGATTTAAACAGCTTTGGATACCGATGACCTGGACAACTGAGAACCTACACAGACATGCTATACTGTTAATGTTATAATCTTTCTATACACTCAAGTTCTAGTCTATACTATACTACACTATACTATTCTATGGTATTCTACAATAACTAAACTACACTACACAATAATGTGTTGAATTATATTACACTATGTTACAATACAGTACTGTACTACACTAAACAAATTTTACATGCAGTTCTGCATTTTAAGATATACTGTACTTTACTGTCATTGGATAAATTGTGCTGCACTGCACTTGACTATACGTACATTACACATGTAATAATAGTACAGTACTAGTGTTCTATGCTATGCTGGACTCAGATTGCAATGGTACCATTGAATTGACTACTGTTCTGCATAGCATACCATTTAAAAAAAACATGTCATGATTCTGTATCTGTGCCTCAGTATGACTGTCTGTCGCTGTCACTGGCTTCAGTGCTGCTGTCTTTGTCTGGAGGCAAGTTACACATTCTATTCATTAGCCCCCATCTTGCTGCCTGATAGGCCAATTGTTTCTCAGTGATGCACTGTGGGAAACATCCACACCGGGGGCACGCTGTTTTTGATACATCAGGAACAAGCAGATAGCAGACATTTTGAGAACAGCATCAGCAGAGTTTTTCCAAAGGAAGTGGAAAATCTGTCAGATAAAAAGTACAAGACAGTGCCGGGCTTTGAAGGCCAAAGGCAGCCATCTACATACTTATCAGGCTGGTGCTGACAGTACCAACGAGCTAATGGGCTCATCTGCGAAGCATATTGACAGCACATTTTGCCTCAGTTATATGCCAGACTAGTCAAAGATAGCATTGTGCTTTATTAGAGGTGAAATATGACAGTTAAGCACTGCAGTCTTACAGCATCATATTGCCGTACTCATCTGAAGATCTGGCAAAGAAAAGGAAAACTTCAGTGTTTACACTTATTTTACACCCATGTGATGTTTTGAAGGAGCTGTTTTCTGCCTCAGACCTGAATTTTGCATGTTGTTAAGATGACAGCTGCTGAAAAACAAAGGTGAAACACATTTGTGTTTGGTTTTACAGCCCAAAAAAAAAAAGAAGACCAGACAAAATCTTAGTAGTTTGCATTCTAAACAACGTGATAACTACAAATCTTTCTATAACAGTGGGCAACAAAGCTATTTGTGCTGCAAAATCTCTAAACTCACGCCACAACCATGTTATCTTTGCTCTTCATATTTGAAGTAGGAGCTTACACGGTTATATATTGTTGAGGTAAGCTTCTGAATCCTCATGGCAATCAGTAAAACACTGCTCTGCTCAGATCTGTTTACCTTGTTGTTTTACTTCAATATCTCACACGACTGTTTTTTTCTGTTTTGGCCTGGAAAGACCTTTACATCGATCCTCTTCATCTTCTAGCACGTGTCATCAAAGGCTATTTATTTTTAGATTGCATTCATCTGCTCTAATCTCATGCACATGATGAAGCCCTGGCATTTTGTGAATCGAAATGAAAATTCACTTATCTAATCAAAAAGTGGAGCAAATTTCATTAAATGCTCCCTGAATGCTGGTGCTGTTTATGAACCAGTTATGGATTTCACAAGCCAACAGGGATCATCAGGATTACGTGACAAGAGAACTAAAATTATTCATTATCTTCTAAGTCTTATTAGAAGATGACACACAAAAAAACTAATTATGAATCATGGTAACAAGTTAGAACTGCTTTTCTCGCTGAGCCCAAGGTCGTCTTTGTAATTTATGTTTGAAGAGCAGTGGGCATAATCCCTGTGGGTGAGGCAAACCACTTTTCTTCAAGCTGTCATCTTTTTTGTTCTTTCATTATCTGCCCCAATCAGTTGTCAGCTGTTGGCCTGTTAAATCTCTGTTTTGTTTCCTTTTCTTAACTTGTGCAGTGGTGTTATGATTATCTTCTGGTGTTTTAAGGCACTCTTTATCTCAAGGTTTTGATTCGCTACCACCAGAGAGCCGGCGTTTGATTGACCAATGGACATTATTCACGATTGCTGTCATAATGGCATTTGACAGTGAATTCTCCTTCACCCAGCAAAACAGCAGAAACTTCCAACTCAACACACGTTTTTCTCTTTTATCATCTTTTTTTTTTTGCAGAAAAGTGTCAACAATCACCTAAATAAAGCGCATGCACTGAAAAAAATTTGCCGAAATCTATTTGCAACATGCAAAGAGTTGCCATTCAACTGGTAGCTTTCTGGAACTCATCAGTCATAACTTGATGATATCAGAGTGCAGTTTCATTCAGTAACTACTGACAGTGAAAGCAATTCAAGATAATGATTAATATAAGACCAATGTGTTTCATTATGAATTTCCGCATATCCTTTTTTAAATAAAATAAGAGTAATCTCACACACACACATCCACACACGCACACACAAGCTCTCTCTCTCTCTCTCACACACACACACACACACACACACACACACACACACACACACACACACACACACACACACACACAATTATAATAGGTATTTAATCATATGTAACCCAGTTACACATTTATTTAATGTACATTTGAAAATTCTGCTCAACAGAGTTTGTTATTTACTGTCTGTTTAATGGGACTTCTCTTGCTGACAGATGATAAATGACTTTTTCAGAAAAAAAACACAAAACACTAAATTTCTATTAAATACTTGTCTTCAGATAGAAAGAACAGAGACAGGATATCACTCAGCCAAAGGCATCGGGTAAATTTAATAAGCTAATTGTAATCAATGTCATCTGGTAACAAATCGAACGCCAGTGATGCACCATGTCAATGACACTGATGGATTCACTGATTGACTGACCACCATGAATCCTTGTGTTTAGGAAAGGAATGGAAAACAGAGGAAAACATCAGAATTTTCAGTCTAGAGACAACCACCTCCCTCAGCCCTCCCATCAGGTCAGAAACAAAACCACAGATCACATCGGAGTTTAGATTGAGTTTACATCTTTAGATCTTCTTCTTTACCTGTGATGATTAATTCAGTTCATAGTACGCCTTACAATAGCAAATGCACAAAATTAGCTTATATAACACAGTAGACACCAACACTATCTGCCGTTTGACACTAAGCTGTTGAAGATGATAGAGTAATCATAGGTCTGTTCCTTTGTCTGCATACTAGGCTGAAGAAGTGAGGAAGAATAAAACAAAACAAAAATGCAATGAGCTGAAAGATCCTAAAACTGAGAGCTGAGAGTTGAAAGTAACTGAGTTGGATGAAAACTCCCTGAGAAGTTCTGGGTTTGGGTCTCTCCATCCTTCATTACAAGTGGTTATTTGATCCATTGATATGACACTTTTAATTAGAACCTGCTCAACAAAGTCGAAATATTAACAGTATTACCACTGAACAAGCAAAGCTATTTTTAATGGTGTGACTTCAATTACACCACATGCACACAGCTGCCATGCTGAAGTGTCTTTAAACAAAGCTCTTTGAGGGGCGGGGCCTGCTCAATATAAGCTGTTCTTGCTCCACCCATCTTCAGAGCCTCCTTTGAAATGTGACAAGGGACCCAAACGCCTCTCAAACATTATCATTTCTATGATAAAGGCACAGCACACCGTCATGTAAAAACTTAGGCAGGTGGGAATCACAGCAGCAGTGTTTAGTGGAATTAGCATCCATTAGCATCAATAAAACATTAGGGATTAGCAGGTCGATTGGCTGTGTTTTATCGGCACATGTTTAAGGCTGGTCGAAATGCAATCACGAGGAAACTGAGTGCACTGCTCACATTAATGAGTCACTTCTATCTCCCTTCCCAACTTTCTGACTTTACTTTTATTTCTCTTGTTACTCTGCTTTTCAGGAAGCCAGGTGCATTCACTTACAAAAAATCACACTCAGGAATTAATTTCATGTGGATAATGGCTCAATGATGTTATTAAGATGAGTAGTTGATGTGTCATTTTCTCTCTGTGGAGTGCATGCTCAACTTCCTGTTGACTCATATCATGGAAGGAGGAGGAGGGAGGAGGGGAGAGAAATATGACCCTCAGGATATGCGGGAAAAGTTCTTTCACTGATAGAAATATTTCTAGGCTTTGGTTACTTTTGGAAAGCTTTTTTTTCCCCATTACACTGGAGTTGACAACAATTTGTCCAACTCCAGGAAAACAATTTTAAAAATTGATTATAACTTTCCCCCTGTGACTTGAAAGCACCATGCCTGAGCAGAGGGTAGAAAGGGTGGGTATTTTCTCCCTCTTTCCTGGGCGTGGCAACGGTATCACCTCCGGGCTCTTTTTTCTTTCCTCTCTCTGATATGGCTTTTCCACCCTCCTGCCCCTGCCCCTGCCCCGTCTGATGTCTCCCTTCCTTCCTCCTTCACTCTTCCATGGGGAGTTCAGGAGGGAGGGAGATCCCTCATATGAGCTGCAGCTCCCAACTCATGTTTCTTCTTTTTTTCTTTTCTTTTTTTTTTTTTTGCAGATGGGGGTGTCATAATGAATTTACCCACATACAGACAGTGGGCAGAGTACAGACACATTTATATACAGAGAATAAAATGTGTGAGAGAGAAGGGGGAGAGCATGGACTATGAAGTTAGAACATCCTGTCTCTCTCTCTGTCTACCCCCCTATCTCTGAGAGCCTTTGATGTGGCTTAGTGCCTGCAAACTTAATGAAAAATGTATAATAGCCTTTCCGTTCACTGTGTCCCCTCTTTTCTTTCCTTTCCTTCCCCCCAACTCTTCCCTTGCTGCCTTAGGTCTTGCCTTCATGACACTACACTTCAATGCCGCATGGGACACATTTCCTAAAGCTGTCAAAAAAGAGCTGTCAGCTTCAGTTCTTAGGCTACGCTAGGTAGCATTTTTGCTTAGAGCAAGCTGTCCATAGTTTGACTATATGATTATTTGTTTGGGCTGATAGCTTGTTAAAGGTATGTTACATTTTTACGTAGGTGGGCGAAGGAGAAATCAAAGCGCTCCCCTTCCTGTAATGTGTGATCGGCTGTCTTCAGTTACAGCTTGTTGGATTATCAGCATGGGTTTTCAGGTTCAGCTAACAAAGAATAACTCATGCATCCAGCTTGTGAGTCCATATGTATGACTGGGGTCGTGGGTGGAAAACACACTGCCACAAAACTTTTAGTTCTAAAAGTTTTATTAATTTTTCTTTTTCTTTTGTCAAACTACTAAATGAGCATAAAATTGCTTTGATCAATATAATAGGTGACGCCTCAAACAAAAATTGGCAGTGTGTGTTTCTGAATGTGCACATTGCTTTCTTTGACCACATCTGAGTGCAAATGAGCAGCTATTATTCAACAATGTACAGAGAAATGAACGCCAGCTATACTGTGTTGACTGATCAGCTGTATTAACATTTAAAATGAACGATCATCATTTTTCAGCAGCTCAGTTTTCCCTGTCCACACTGGAATGCAGATTTATCTGCTCCACGTCAGGTTTTGAGAGTCAAAAGGTGTGCTTAAGGTAGATAAATGGATAAAGAAAAATCTGTTTATTTTTTCACATCTTGCAGTCTCAGCGTGTTTAGACTGAAAACAGTCTTGCCTTGAAAAAACACTGAGGTTGTGATGGCTGGCCGTGTTGTTTCAGGTATTGGAGACAATGAAATATGATCCAAGAGTTTGACAGTTTGACGTTTAAGTACCAAAACCCTGCAGATGATTTTTACATCTCTGGAAAGTTAGCAATCATTTTATCTTTCATCCTGATGCTCTGGAGATGTTTTTTTAAAGTTTGACTGAGGAAAGCAGTGCCTGACTGGATGACACTGACTTCTCTGCATCTTTTTCAGCCTCTGCACCGGACTCCCTGCTGCTTCAGTGGAACTGATTCTACATTCCTTCAGCTGTTTTCGTTGTGTGTCTGATCATGGTTTCAACATGCTCCTACTCTAAAGCTGTGTAGAACAAATGTCACTTCTTGTCACACAGACTCTCTCCATGTTTCCACCTCCTCCCTAAGTTTTATCATCCTGTTTTGGCCCTCCCAAACACCCCCTTCCTCCTTCCTTCCTCCCTTGGCGGTCGCTTTCTGCCAGTCAGCACATCCCCCAGGGCAGGGGAGGGGTATCTGATCCCAGACTTGATTGTCTCTCCCCCTCTCTACTCTCTCTCTCTCTCTCTGTTTTTTTTCCCCTCTTTCTCACTCTGAGTGTGTTTCCTTTCAGCTGCTCGCTCTGTCGATTCGCCACTCTAGGACAGAAATGGTCTCCATTACTTACCGTCAGGTTCATGTTCAGAGATGACATTCCCTGACTTCACCGATCAATTCAACTCAGCAACATCACTGTAGTCGAAAAATGAAAAGAAGTGTGTGGCGTCCCAAGCCACGAGGGGTCAGTGTCAAGAATGACCTGTCACAGCTGATCAGCATCATTTGGCCAGGAACACACTTCAGCCATGCTGGGCTTCAGGCAAGGTGTGATGGGCAGTTTTACACTCCACGCATCACATCTGTTATTGGATGGTGGAATGTATTTTTATCCGCTCATTAGCCAGCCTAACGATTTGTGGTTGCAGCTTTGCCACTGTACCTGTCATTTCTCATTCAAATCAGCATGTCCGCTCCTGATCTCCACATGTCAGTCCTGCTTTTTTGTGAAGAAACTGAACCCCCCCTTCGGTTTTCTTCATTGTCTAAGCCTCGCTCACTGTATTCCAGAGCCTTCTTTGAGCTTCCTGGCATGTGCTTTTATAAGCACATAGCAAATACAGGAGATTATTCTGCACCTTTTCCCTATAAATTTCATCTTCCTCTGTTTCTCCCAGGTTTGCAGAGTTATATTTGTTAGCAGATTTGTTTGCAGATACGACTACCCTCGTTCACCGTCTCTGCATCGTACAGACAGCTTCATGTCACTGCCTCTCGCAGCAGGGTGGAAGGAAGAGTTGGTTTCTAGATATGTCTGCCTGCTTCAAACGCTACCTGATCTCCCTTTATCCCTATCCCCATTTAAAAAACTGCACAATTCCTTTTTATGAAGCTAGCCTGAAAAAAGTAGCTTTTGTGCAGAATCCATGCAACTCATAAGTAAATGGATGTTACGTATGGAACATTGCATCATTACACAGACAGATTAAATCTTTTACGTAGAGAATATTCATTCACTTTTTATCCCCCTCTCTCCTCTGTAGTTGCCTCCACTTCTCTCTGTGTCTCTCTCCTCTCCCGGGACCTTTACTTCATCATACTTAACTCCCCTTCAAAGCTCTCAGCTCCACCTCATCCTCCACCCTGCATCTCTCTCTCATCACTATTTTGGTTTTATGCATTGGATGTCCTCTGTTTCTTTATGCAGCCATCAACTATTTTAAAAGTAAAGTCCATCACTCTCTCCTTCTCTCTCACCGTGTCCTCGTTGGGTTGAGCAGAAGGTCGTAGACTTCAGCAGTCCGTTAGGGCACAATGGTAGGAGTTGTGCTGCTAGAATAGAGTTCAATGCACAGCAGGCCACGCAGACAGACCCCACAGACGTACTGACTGTCCTGACACCCCCAGCAACAAACTTGTCCTCTCTTTTCACTCAGTGCAGTAGCTTTGTGCGATTCATTAGTAGAATATGCATTTCTTCTACAGTATGTCTCACTTTATTGGTATTTTGAAAATGAAAAGTAAAACTTCATAAGTTCAGTGATTTATTTGTTTTCATATGATGGAGCTGGTTTGACATTGTCAGCGCAAACCACAGAGGACAAGATGAAATGTCTTCACAAGCTCCATCAACTTTCAGTCTGTGCAGACAGATTGGAATAGAGAAGTGAAATGACAGTATAATTTATTTACATGGTGTTTAAATGCCCTATGTTTTTAATTAGCTAACAATTATGAGAAATGCCTGTTTGTATAAAAGCTACATCTAGTGCTAAATTAAAACAGTATGTTTTACGCTCAACTGAGGAGGGAAAGTATATTTTCAAAAATCTGTATGTTATTATTTAGATATTAGCCTTCAGCTCAGACCAAAGTACAGCCTGACTACAGGATACTAGTATTACTGGGATTTATTAAAAATTGGAATAATGAGAAATATTAAGATAAGCACGAACCATCCATCTTGTTGGTTCAAAGGTGACTAATACGCCCAAAGAGCCATGAAGAATGAGATCGCTCAATGCACGACTCACTACACTTCTAACAGAGGCAGTTTTAGTAGGTAGTCACTGGCTAGTCTATAAATACTCTGACTGGCTTCATATAATATATCTTAATGTTTACTCTAGCAGAAACTTTGAAATGGAATCACTGATTGTTGATAAAATCTCGCCAGAAAGAAGGAAATGAAGTGTCTCACACACTCTACTGAAGTGCATTGTAGGAACCAGCTGCACTTTTGTCAAGTATTCTTGTTGTTAAACTCATAAATATTGAATATTATGGATGTCTCTCAAAACTTTTTTAATTTATTCATAAGTAATTAATGTTACAGTTAAAATAGGCAAAACCAAGGTTTCAGGGGCTTTAACAGCATCAGAGTCAAGCATGAAGCATGAAGGAGTAATTAAACTAATCATGGGGAACATTGTACTTCACCTTATGAACAGCCACTGAATACACAGAGCACAAAAATAGATTTAATGTTTAACAGACTGTCTCTATGTCAAAAGGCATTTTCTAATTACATCGAAGAAAGGGTACCTAACCTTTTAATTATCCATGGCAAGTAATTTGATAATCTTTTGAGTGCATAAGGGCATTGGTAATTGATTTGATGTTTGAAAGTCTTGCACATGCAATAAAGTTTTTGCATTCATAAATTATTTTGTCTTTGGTGCTTGCCATAATTGCTCAGTTAAGGGTATAAGGGCTGAAGACCACCAATTTACCAAATTGGGGAAAGTTAGATACCTGCAATGATGAGATTACAACTTCTGGTGAGCACTGCCAGCAACAAGTGTGAAATGTTCACATGAAAATACTCATTTTTAGGACTATTGCATTATACTGACTTTAATAACACAGAATGGGTGAGCTTCTGGCTTCCAGCTCTATTAGGGAACAAACTGCTCAGTTCTGATTAGCACCTTTTATGAGATTTGACATCAGTGTTTAGAAATTGTCTCCTGAAAATAGGAAAGTAAATTTAACTTGCCAGAAACACCTTTATTTGTCGTGGCATTTCAGCAATATCAACATGTTCATTAGCTTCAGCTGTATTATCACAAATAAACCTCTGATAGATGTATGCCAAACACTTTTTCTTTGCCAAAGTAGCACTTAAAACCTCCAAATTGAAGCTCTTGCTCCATTATCAGAGGTGCGGGTCACAGATGTTCACAGATAATAGGTTCTTTAATGCCTGTTAGTGTGTTTGGCTTTATCCCCAATGTCCCTTGCCCTTTCCTGTGGGTTTATGTTGACAAAATGGAAATCTGGCTCTAATCAACATTATACACTGACAGGCAACAGGCAACAGGGAGATCAATGAAACCAAAAAACGAACTGCAACCATGCCTTGCTCATTAAGTTTGAGTTTAGCATAATGAGCTTATTTCAAATTAACTTTGTGCCATTGGATATTGCTACAGCAAACAACATATGGACCCATAAACCAACTAAAATGGTGTGCAATGACTGGTTGTAGGGTGCTTGCATCAGGAATTAAACGTAAAAATAAAAACATCACATTAGATGAAAATGGACACATTTATGTGACAATCACAATTAACCTGTTCCAACTGTGACGATGTTGCTGCTGTTTGAGAATCATAATAGACCAATGGGTGATTCTGGTTTCTCTTTTTTCTTTGACTACCCCAAGACCCCATTATAAGAGACATCAAAAAAAACATAACAGGACACACGACAAGTCATCTTACAGTAATTAGGTGCGTGTGTGCGTGCATGTGTGTGTGTGTGTGTGTGTGTGTGTGTGTGTGTGTGTGCACGTGTGTGTGTCTGAAATAAGCAATTCTCTTGCTCTCTTAGTAAAGAGAGAGAGAGAGAGAGAGAGAGAGAGAGAGATATTGCACATGATCATGCAGCTACAGCCCTTATCACATATCTCGTGCGTTTGCATGACCAACTTCACTATTTGCCACGTACTTCTTTTCTTTTCAGAGTCAGGGACTTGGAGACTGTGCTAACCTTTTCAAAATGGCACCGGCTGTCCGTTTGCCTGGCAAGAACTCCAAAAGAATGGAGTGTGCCGCCAATAAGGCTGGCTTGGCTCCCTCCTGTCTGAATGACTCCGTTTCGGCCAATCAGTCTATCCCTGTTTACGCAGGACTCAATTTACTTGGATTGATTGTTCAACCAGTGCACACACACCCGCATCTTGAATTCAGGACAAGACTTTGGAAATTGTCAGCAATCGATTCTCAGTTCGCCCACTCCCAAAGGCAAAATTTGTCTTCACATTCTTGTCATGGGGGGTGCAGCTTAATTAGTTTTAAGATTTGTTCCACTTGGACACAAATGACAGTTAATGGTTCTTGAGAGATTTTGCACACAGTCTGTCGTGCTATTGGAATGGCATGTGGCCCAGCTGTGAATGCAAGATGTCTTAGTTTTTACAATTGATTAAGTTGCCAGGAGGCTCCAATTTAAGGAAACCTTATTTTATTCTTGACAAAACATTTAAAAATCCATGCCTCAGGCGTGCTAAAATACAGCCCATTTTAAACTTTTACAGCATTCATACACTTAAATTGTACTCATTTAGCCAAAGCACTTGCATCATCTGGATCTTGAAGAAAATGCAGCAGACCCTGAATTCCTAATTTGCCAAACATAAAGGCATATAATGAGGAGCGTGTGGGGTAGAGAAACAGCTAAATATATCTAGTGAAGACTTTAAGAATGGCACAAAATGTCACAACCACTACTATAACTAAGAATCGTCTGGTCAGCAATAGACCCGATGGTACAGAGGGTTTCTGAAAGTTGTCATACTAACATCTGTTCAAATACAACCTTTCATTTCTGCACCACCCAATCCTGCCTCACCTTCTTTTCCTCAGGCCGACTGTCCTCTGAGTTGATGCCCTGCTGACAAAATGACGGATGAGATGAGGAGACCTTTTGACCTCAACAAGTGAGCAAAAACACATTTGTTGTCCCTAAAACTAGGCCACAATCAGTCTTTTTAACCTACACAGGGCATATTGGCAGGAGAGGAAAATGTGTCAGAGAGGTGACGGCAGCTCCTGGTGTTTTATCCTCTGCTCTCGTTCTCCACCTTGACACCCTAGAACTTTTACCTACCTCTCCAATTTCTTCTCTTTCTCCTCTACACCAGGCTCTCTACTTTTTTTATCTGCTCTTTCATCCTCAAAAATGTTCTTTCTGTTGCCATCTCTTTCTCTTGTTTTCTTCCCTCACCTCACCTCCTCTCATCTTTTGTAATGTGTCTCACTCCATATTTCTCACTCCCTCAACCATTTCCTTCCTGATGTGTTTCTCCCACTCTGCATGTTTTCATGTCTTTTTGGCCGCGGTCCCATTTCACCAATTGGCTTAGTGACAGTCTAATCATTCTCCAACACCCTGCTGTCGTCTTTTCTATCTCTCCGCCTGCCGCCGCCCTAATCCTCTGATCAGTAAACACCCTCCTTCAGCACACATTGCGTCTCGGCAGCCCACTGCCTTCCCAGTGTACATCTCCGCAGCGCATACTGATGGTCCGTCTTCTTCCTCCACACTAACAGAATGACTTTGAGAGTAGCTCAAAGCCTCCACAAGAACACCCCTGAGGCATTCTGAAACCAACTACTTGATGAATTTATTACTTGTCCACTCTGATTTCCCTGTATCAGATTAATGGTAACACATTTGAACTGAACAGTGACTGTTTACACATAAGAAAAAAGTCCAAAATATTGCTTGAGATGTTCAGTATCCTGTCCTAATTACAAAGTAAGGCTGATCCAAGTGATATTATTGCTCTTTAACCCACTGCCTGAGAGTCATTATGATATACCAGATTCATGAAACTCCAGTCTTGCCAAAAACAAACTCCGCACTGTGCAAATATGTTCACCCTTAAAAAGTCAGTGTATTTTGTAGAAACCAGTGAATCAAATTGCCAGTAGGGTCAGATCACTGATGTTCCAAAGTTCTCCAGCTTACTCTCCTGTTTTATCAGAGGCTTTCATAAATCTTTAATTCAACCATATTGTGCTTGTTTGTTTTCATATACTGTAGGGCAGAACGGTGGTTAAGTGGGTAGTGCTGTTGCCTCACAGCAACAAGGTTCTGGGTTTTGGTTCTTTTTTGTTCAGAGTTGGTATGTTTTCCTCATATCTGTGTGGGATATTTCTGGATTTTCCGGCTTTCTCCCACCTCCAAAAACATACAGCATTGATGAACTGATCGTATCAAATTGTTCATAAGTGTGTGGGTGAGTTGCTTATTTTTTGACTTTTGTGTGGCTCCAGAATGAGCTGGTGTCTTATCTGGGGTGTACCCTGCCTTTCACAAAAAGCCAGCTAGCCTCCAGCAGGCCCATGACCTGCAAAGTAGACAAGCAGCCGGATGGAAAATGGATGGATGGTCTCTGGATATTAGATGGCACAAAAAGATGCTGTTGATAACTCTGACTTTATGATGTCACAATGTTAATGCTAAAAACCAGGATGAACACATTATGCAAAAGCACTGTAACATTACAGTTCTAATCAGAGTTCAGACTTTTTATTTATTATTACTTTTATGATGGTAATCAGTGAGATTTTAGTTGAAGAGGTGACTCCCCAGCGGTCACCTCCTGTAATCTGCTCAAGTAAACCTAAAAGTCCTCTTTCTCAACCACCAAGGAGCTCATCACTAATCACTGTGCCTGTTATTAACCTAATTAGCCGGATCTTTAGGCCTAGGGCTCCGGATAGTGACGGCAGGCCCAGCAGCAGTCTGTGTTCAGACTCAGTGTAATGGCAGCCAGGCTGAGGAGTAATATGGCTGAAGGATTACAGGGCTGATCCCCATAATCAGGTGTTAACCCTGAAGGAAGTCAAGCCAAATATCTAATCTGCATTTTATCAAAGGTACTTCTAAATCTGGAAGGCTCTATTTGTTAAAATTATATGGCATTGTGTTCTAATCTTGCATGTATTATTTGAAATGTTACATTAGTCTGATTATCCATTGTAATGAGGATGATGTAACGCAGGGGTTATAGCCCAGGGTGCTCCTCTGAGCAGGATGAAGCAGGTAGGGGAAATAAAAGAAGCTAAATGACTAATTATATGATTTTCTTTCAACATTTAAGTGTATTTCTCAGCAAAAATTTGATAAAAGCAATTCACATATCACAGAGAAGCAAGATTCCATTTATAGGTATGATATTTGGAATAATGTCTCTGAAAACTTTTGTTTAGCTTCAGATTTGAGAGTTAAATCCAGGACTCAAATGTCTCTCTCGGCCACATTTTATCCAAAGTAATTTAAATGGTATTACAGTGATGGATTTTTTACTGCCTTATTTCCTTTTATTTCTAGTCTTACGGCCTTTTATGTGTTTTGTGAGCCAATCTGAATTACCTTGTTTCTAAAAATATGTCATAAAATGGAACATTATTTGTAAGCAAATTGTATTCATACAGCATAGTTGGAATTAAAATTATGCTGTTCTACAAAATAAGATTGCACTAACCTTGAATATCAAAATTCAACTAATGCACTATCCCAAGTTCATACAGCACATGGAGAAACACTTTATAGACTACACTGATCAGGCTATAAATCAACACATGCCTGGAGCCGACTGCATCCATTTAATGTTGAGCTATCACAGTCAAACCTCAATAATGGGCACATCTGGAGTATTGTACAATATGACCTCACATAGATTTGTTCAAAACAATAATCAGCAATGAAAAGAAAATGTCTTTGTGACTGTGGGGGAAATCTATCCTGATGCATTGAGAAACTAGTTTGTACTGAGAAGTACCCCATATGATGAGCAGCAGCAGCTGCTGCAGCAGCAAAATGCCAACAATAATTAGACAAAAATTAGATGGTGACATCCTGTATGACCTACCAGACATCTGAGTCTGATATGGATCCAGGTAATATTCCGGATCTGGTGATTCAGATCTGGATCCTTAGAAGAACTCACAGAAGACCTACCATGGGGAGGTAATTTCTGTCCCATCGACAAAATGTTGATCTGTACATGACCTTGATGATACTATTCAGCCTAAACTGTCTCGTATATACAAGTCACAGATATCTTCATAACTGCCTCTTAAATACAGCAGAAATATCTCTAATTTGTGCTTTTCCCAATTTTTTTTGTTCACTGTCCAGATCTATGACAACACAAATAATCTGGTCAGCTTCAAAATCTGGATATGTTAGATAGATAGATAGATAGATAGATAGATAGATAGATAGATAGATAGATAGATAGATAGATAGATAGATAGATAGATAGATAGATAGATAGATAGATAGATAGATAGATAGATAGATAGATAGATAGATAGATAGATAGATAGATAGATAGATAGATAGATAGATAGATAGATAGATAGATAGATAGATAGATAGATAGATAGATACTTTATTAATCCCGGAGGAAATTGTATCACTACAACAAGAAAAAGTTTAGAAAGTCACCAACAAACTCTGGTAAAAGACTCCAAGTCAAACAAGAACTACTTTTTATTTTCTATATTTTATGAAGATGTAAACATTTATTAGAGTTGTTAAGTGAATCATGTAACACTAAACATCTATTGATTTTTGTTGTTGTTGCCATCTTTACAGTTGTGTCACTGCTGTTTTTTTCTTGTGTGGTTATGCCGTCTCTGATTTCTTTCAGTGTTCTACAGAATAAATATAACAGTTATCGCACGCGATCATTCTTTAATTTGAATCCTGAGTGCAGCCATGCACATGCTGCTGTATGATGAGCCATGAATTTCCCAGCATCATGTTAAATAGATTTTCGATACCGTCTTAAGGTTTGCTTTTAAGCTATAAAATTATGTTTAAATGTATTTGTAATATCCTGCTTTTCAGAGTTCATGTGAAAATTTTTCGTATTTCCTTTTTAATGATAAATTAATTATGCTATTAATTTAATCTAATCCCTTCAGAGCATAGAGAAAGCACAGACTGTATTTGCCTTCCCGGTTAATGACAGTGGTTGAATGCAAAATAAGCTTTAACAGCATTAATGTGAATCGTCATGGAGAAAAATAATTAACATATGCCAAATAAAAATAATAGCTTGGTGTTTGTGTTTTAAATTCAACAAAAATATGATTATTTATCTTCTCAGAGAGAGACAAATTAAAGACCCTACACACCACCTTCACCCAGAGGAGGAGCACCTTCAGCGGCAGACTGCTGTCACACAGTGCCTCCACAGAGAGGCTGAGGTCCTCCTTCGTGCCCCGTGCCATCAGGGGGTACAATGACTCTCTCAGGAGGAGCGGGGGGGAGGTGGCGAGGTCAGCATGGGGTTGAATGGATTTAATTTAATTTAATTTAATTTTATACTGTTTATAAATTTTTTTAATTTTATACTGTTTTATATTTTAATTCAATTTTATACTGTTTATATTTAAATTTTATACTGTTTTTTTTTTTTTTTTAATTTTATAGCAGTGGATATATATAATTTCCTCAGGGATTAATAAAGTATCTATCTATCTATCTATCTATCTATCTATCTATCTATCTATATATCTATCTATCTATCTATCTATCTATCTATCTATCTATCTATCTATCTATCTATCTATCTATCTATCTATCTATCTATCTATCTATCTATCTATCTATCTATCTTTCTATGACTGAATAATGATGATCGAAGCACACATTATATCCTGAACTTTACTCTCTAGCATGGATACAGCAGTTATTAAGTTGTTAGTGCCTCCTTATTGGCCACTTTGTTCAAACACCAACATTTTTGTGCAGAAAACTGTAAGTCTCAACTGCTGATGTCATCAGTCGTGTCATTTTCTCACTGTCTCCAAGGGTTTGACAATAACTTCTGACTGAAAATGTAGCTGCAAGAGGACACAATCCAGTGTCTTATTGTGCCGGTCCCAAGACCGGATAAATACAGAGGGTCGCGTCAGGAAGGGCATCCAGCGTAAAACTTTTGCCAAATCAAACATGCGAATCAAACCTATTACTTCCATGCCAGATCGGTCGAGGCCCGGGTTCACAACGACCGCCATCGGTGCTGTTCACCTACAGGGTGCCGGTGGAAATTGGACTACTGTTGGTCGAAAGTGTGTTCGTAGGAATTTCTGACTGAAATGAACTTGATGTATCAAAAAAAATCCTGAATGTAGGGGCATTTATCTGTTATATGCTTTACATACTAAACTGATTCAAGCTCCATCCATTGTCAACACCTAGTTCTTCGGGGGTGGCACAGGGCAAGTGGCCGGCCATGTCTAATCATTCAAACTCACATTAACACCTATGCAAGTTGGGGTTAGCAGTTGTCCTTTATTGCATATTGTTAGTCGTAGGAAGGAATCCACATCAGACAAGAGGAGAACACGCAAAACAAAAAAACTAAAACCAGGACCTGTTTGCTGCTAGAAACTACCCACTAGGCCACCATGCTAACCAAGAATGTCATTTTTAAATTCAATCAAACTCACTATTCGGACCTCCCATTTCAAGAACAAAGGAACAGAGACTAGAAAGAAGAAAGTCTTTGCAGGTACCAGCATCAATTTAACCAGTTCCACTCAGGTCCAACTGAAATTGTTGCATTTTACCAACATAAATTATTATCACCTTCAAATGAGAAATGCAATGCAGCTATATCAAATATACGGTAGTTTATGATTCAACCAAATACTTTTGTTCTGTTTAATAGAACATGATTTTAAAGCCAGAAATTTCATGTTTTCCTTTTCGTGTTAAGGTAAAGACAGGGCCCCTATGGGCAAACTACGACCCGCGGGCCATGTTCCGCCCATTAGCCTTTGTAATCCAAACCTGCTTAAACTGTATTATTCTTTTTAAGAAATAAATGCAGTTGGAAAATAAGTTTTACTATAAGACTTGCATTTGTACACTTTGCTGTCTGTTAAAACCTTTCATATAATTGTTTTTACATTTGAAATACTACAAATAAACACTCCATCCATCTAGTCCTCGGCTAGCCCACCTGTCAAAGTTTAGACTCTGCGTGACCTACCTGTCAAAAAGTTTTCCTACCCCTGCTCTAACTTGTTCTCTGGAGGACATTATGATTTGCAGAATTTCTCAAGAAGCTCCCCTACACACTGGCAAAGTTATGCCCGATCTGAAAAATCTTTCTTTTAGAAATCAGTGAGTGTGTTTGATCAAGGTCAGATTATTTCCTAATGATTGCTTTGAATACAAGTCAAGTTTCATTCTCAAGTGTTGATTTCTGTCTTGTTAAAAGACAAATCCTACAATCATTAAAATGAGCTTGATGACTGCTCTGTTGTTTCTACCCCTATATGGATAAAACTACAGTAATATTTGAATTCATGGAGACATCATCAATGTTTGGCAGTGGGGGGTCTGACCAACTAAAATGCATCTGTAAAACTGACAGTGTGACACATCAGCCTCCATTTAGAATCAACTGGGCTGTCTAGACTGAGAATCAACTTATGCTCCCAATCTGAGCATTGATTACAAAGAGTCAAATACCCAACTGACCTGTGATCAGTCAGGCTCAGGGGACTGCTTTTGACAACTCCCTTTACTAAAGATCAAAGTGACGAACAGTGATTGAGAAGCAGACTCGACAGACGTCTAGAAGTCCTTAACAATGGTCCAGAATGGTCTGTGTGTGGTTGTCAACATAATGTTTGTGTGTATGCATCCCTCATGTTATTCACAGGAGCATTCATGTCATTAACACCCATCAGCTAAGTGCATCTATCATTTGTCAGTGAGCTCCTGCCATGGCTTAAATGACTGGGGCAGCAAGAGATGGACCACGCCGATGCATCACTGGTCTCTAAAATATTAATCAGCTGTGTCATTGCGCACCTCCCCAGCCACTCCTCTACTCACTTCTGGGCGATGATTTATAGATCCATTAATGCCAAAGATACATTCCACCCATTCAGTGTTCAGAGATATGTTACAAAATATAAAATCAAGCCATGGATGTAATTTATCCTTAGATGTACTTTTTATCATCATTTGCCATGTTATGCACCATTAACTGCTTTGCATATGTGCAAGTGTTAAAGCAAGTGTTTGATAAAAGGGATAAAAATTTGCACAGAATTTTAAACTCAGTTTCTGACCATCCACTATAATGCATCCAGAATGACTGGAAATTAATTTACATTTTTCAGTGACCAAACTGTATTTGTTGCTTTGAAAGTTAGCTGGAAACTTCTGGTCAAACTCACACAGAAAAGTTACTGATGTGCAGGAACTGAGATAGAATTAAAATATGACTCATAGACCAGCAGCTCTTAAAACCATTAGTGAATCACAAGCACCCCTGAAATGATAACACAAATTAATTACTACTATTATTATCATTTTCCCCATTTAGAAAACCTTACCCTAAGAGACTACACAAATAATTACAGGTTCAAATGGCTTTAACATAGCAGATTATAATAGTTGTGATTCTACACAGTCTGGTTTAGTGGATGTTGCCATGGCAGTTTGCGTTGCCATATCTGTTGACAGAAACAAGTGATCAGGGTTATGGGATAAAAAGGGAAAGACATTTTTCTATTCTAAAAAGCAATTTCAGCTAACACAATATGTGTCACTCAGACACTGTATTATGTACAGATGTAGGTGTGCTGGTAACGTATAAAACTAACATATCTTCTGTGGATTGTGTAGTCTGATATATACATAATTTCAAGATCATTAACGTTTAATTGATGAGCAAGTTATTTGGCTAATCTGATTGGTTTATCATTAATTCAAGTTAATTTGAGTAAGAGATCGATGATTGGGTGAACGATATTTAGTGTAAATGAGAGTGTGATGAATTTAGCAGCTTGTGTCCAGGTGACCAAAGTGAGGGAGGAGGTTTCAGTGCTTAATTTCCCTTACCCGCAGTGGTTTCTGGGTAATTTAAGTCTTTTTAAGAATTAGCAGCTCTGATGTGAAGTGACATAAACTGCTGGAAACTGATTTGATCCTGCAGACTGAAGGAGGTATTAATACATTGATGAATGCTGTCCCATACTGTTTAATTGGTTTAGCTGTAGTTTACAAAATCTGAAAGAATTTTTAAAAAGTTTGTTGGCCGTCATCTCCTGAATGTTTCTCGGTGGGCTTACAACAACTCCCAGACACAACAACTAAATGATCCATCCTATGATGAGGCTCCAGGACTACTGGTTCAGTTAGTTAAGATCTGAGAGTTACTGTTTTAGTACTTTGTGAGACTGCAACTGGAACACTCTCCAGATGACACACAGGCTGGTGATGTGTCGGGTGATGTCCTTGAGCTGGCTTTGAATGAGCTGCTGTAATGTTTCTAGTGGGGGGAGGTAGGAAGACAAGGATCAAGGAAAAAGAAGGGAATCACAATTTTGAAACCAAAAAAAAAAAAGTCCATGAAAACTGCAACCTTCAATTATTTGTCTGGTTGCTTCGTCCTGGTTCACAGATTGGAGGAACGACATGGTTGAGTGTCCTCATGTTCAGAAAATGAAATCATGTTCTTCACATTTCACCCGACAACTTGACTTTCTACTTTCTGAACTCATGATAGATCTTTGCCTCAGTTTCATTCACTCTACATATACTATACACTACAGTACCACCAGTCAAGTTTGTTTACTTCTGAATGTATTACTGTGCAGCTGATTGAATGGAGGATTACTAGAGTGAAAGAAGTTAAATAAGTCTTCAAACAGTATGTTCTTTTTTTTTTTTTAATTTCTGTTAAAATGTTTTGTAGGTAATTTTTTGACTAATTCAATAAAAACTTATTATGGCCAAATAATTGTAATATGCTGAAATAATTATATTCATTAATAAGATTATTTAATTTTTTTTTCTTTATCAAAAAATTGCTGTACTGTAATGGAAAGAGCTGGGTGGTTGGGGATTTTCAAGTGGCATCCATCTTTCCTTTAATACACCACTAGTAACAAGTGCTTTTCATGACTGCTACTTTATTCCATTTTATTGAGGTTTAAATCTGAAACAACTGGACCTCTATTTAATATCAGAAGACATTTCACATCTATCTGAGAGGCAACGTTCAGCTCTTCAAAACTGAAGAAGCATCTTGGATGGAGCTGAAGTTCATTTGCATCCGACAGAAGTTCAACAGAAGTTCATTTGCGTCCGATTCATCCTTGAATGATTACCACGACCTGGATGACCATTTACTTTATTTTGTTCACAATAGATTGATATAGAAAAAACAGGTTTTGAAGGTGTTGAAAACAATATTCCAAAATTTGTTGAGAATAATACACATTCAAGTGGACAGCAGAAGACTCACACTGCCATGTTCCTTCTGATATTTACTGACTTAGGGAGTCATCTCCTAACTGGGCAGATCAGAATTGGCCATGCAGTTTTAAATCATGACTCCAAAGGAACAGAAAACCCTTATACAGACATCGTTCTCTGAACAGACTGTCATGGTTCTGTTCTTTTTGGATGCTCGGCAGATCTGTTTTTGTGTTTAGCTTGTTTCCTCCTGACAGTTCAGGCTGTGGCAGGGGGTGTGGCTGGCCCCTAGCAGCTGACAAGGCACTCCAGTTCTCACTCTGCTCACAAGAGTCTGCTCAAAAGGCTGAAAAGAGGGTTCCAGATAATTCCGTCCTGTTTCAGTCATGTTAGTGCTCCTAGTTGTCCCTCTGCTGCTTGCCCTTCTTTATTGTTTTTTGTCACGTTTTTTGCTCTGTTATTTTTGGTTCCCTTTGCTCACTTGTGTTTTCAGCCTGAGCAATAAACTGTTGATTTTTACACTTTTATCAGTCTCTGCTCCTTGGGGTCCAGACTGGAACAAACCTTAACACAGACGCTGTGAAGCCCTGCCTGCCAAGTTTTACTGAAGATGCTGTAGCCACAGATGCTCAGATTCTAATATATGCTAAACAATGGAAGAAATGACCCCACACAATGTTCTGCATTTGAATCTTCTGAATAATGTCCTGAGTGAAAACATCAGTCATCAGAATGACCAGTTTCCTCATGATGGATGGTACACCTCAGAAGTGGTTGTGTCTTTATGTGCTGAATGCAGGCAGGGTTGATTTCACATCCCATCAGCTCATAGTGACAACACAAATCAGGACAGGCACCCAAAATAAAACCTTGGCACCCTAAACATCCCCTACCAAAATTCCTTATGGAGCTTTCCCATCTTTTCATGTTTCTATTTTTGCTCTAAATGTTTGGTTGTCTCGTCTGACAGCCTCCTTCTTCCAGTAAATTCCGTACAGCCCCCCTGACTGCTGTGATCTTTTTGATTATATGCATTCGGTCAAAATAAATTGGCTCAGAAAAAGAAAGTTAAGCTTTTCAAAAGTGCACTTGCAGTACAATAAGCGCGGTAATCATAAAAACAACACATGATTTGTAAAGCTGAATCTGGAAACATAAAAATCAAATGAGTAAATAATGTGTAATTAAGTGAAATAACTGCAGAACAGACTTGTGTTCTTCTCAACTTCTCAGTAGGTGGAGGGGAATTATTTTTCCGTGGTGACTGAACATTTTGGCTTTTCATCAAGTAAATGTAACAGAAATACTCCTCTTCTTTTTTTATTGTGTTGCCAAGTGGATTTGAAGGTTAAAAAACAAGTTTTTCCCTTATCTTTGTGTTGTTTCGTTGAGTTTTCAGTGTGCATATTAACCAAATTGAGCTGTAGCATTTGGTCCCTAAACTTTCTTGTTAAAAAGTTTTTATTTGCAATTTCGTTTTTGGAAATAAAAAGCAATTATCAAAGTGTAAATGTTTAAAAGTCATTCACATTTGTACTACTGACTGCAGACACACTGTAAGTTCATAGATGAACTAACAATATATTTTTTTTAATCAAGATATGTTTCTGTCTCCCCACCACAAGGGCATTTGTAGTTTCGCTTCATGTGGATCGTACAATTTAAAGGCAAGGAAGTGCTTTGAGTAAAATTCATACTTTTTCTTCTAAGCTTCTCGGCTGGTTTCCCAAGATACTGGCGGATTGATCCACATTAGACTTCACTCTTTAACTTAATAAGAGCTTTTCCAAGGTTTTTTTTATGTTGAGCCACTAATAAAGTGAATTACTGTCTCCTATTCTGAGGTTACTGGAGGTTAGTGGAGATCGATTTTAAAAAAATAAATATGGGATCCAGCATCAGAGACAAATTGTAAACAAGTTTGTTGTAAAATGTTGCATCGACGGCTCAATCCAAAGACTTTAAACAGATCACCAGTATGTAGTCAGTAATAAATTATTACTGCCTGTGGCATTTACAAACAACATGTCACTCATGTTCCACCATTATTAATCAGTTCTTAGTTTATGCAGTCCTTACTGACACCACTGATCAGGAAACACCATTGCTGTTTGCTATTTACAATTTTTTTACTCAGTGACTCAGTGGCAGGAGTTGGCTGCAGAATTTATCAGCCTCACAGCGGTGTAGCTTGTCGCTACACTGCTGGAAACCATTTTTATTGCCCTCATTCCAGCTGACAAAAGCAGCATAAATACAGGTTAATAGAAACAGCAGTGTGGCTGACCATTTTTAAATGAGAGACTAAAGATAAAGTAGGAGACAACATAAGGTTTGTCTTTTTAACCACAGTAGCACCTCAGTGTTTTCGGGGGATTGCTTTTACATGAGTTCCCTCCTGGACCTGGTGAGCAGAGTAGCACTGACCTCAGACCTGTACGAAATCCAGCACAACAAACACTGCTGGAAACTTTCAATCATGTCTGAATGGGCGGGGTCTGTGTGGGCGGGCCTTGGAGTAAGATGACTTCTGATTTGTTGAGCATGTCTCAATGGCACTTATAGGAACAACTACTTTTACATGAGTTGACGTTGTCATTTGTGAAACTGCCCGTCGAATTTAGTTATTTGTTCTATAGCTGTATATTTATGGGATGTCATACTCATTTCTCTATTTGTAGCTTTCATTTAGTACCTTTGATTTTATTGACATTCTTGTGAAAATTGATTTTAGAGTTTTCTTGCAGCACAAAATTAGATTTGATCACCTCACTGGTGTCCACTTATAGTTTTGGCCATGCGTAAAGATGATGGTAGGAGAATGGACACATTTCTTCCGTCTGAGAGCAGAGGTAAATTTCATACCTGTGCTCCAAATCACAAGTGTTCATTTTGCGGTGCTCTCTGGAGTAAAAGCTGTGACTTTGACCTCGACTTTCATTGATACCTAATGACTGTAAAAGCAGGGAACACAATGCTTTTGGCTGCAGACAACCACTCACTATCTGATGCACTGATGAGTGTTTATGTGGGCTTGCATGGACTCACTCTCTCTCTCACTCTCTCTGTCACTCATTCAAACACACACACACACACACACACAAGCTGTTTCAGTCACACTACCTGTGTGTACCTCTCTCCTCCTTCTGTCCTGATGTTGATGTTGAAGCACTTTGCAACCTGTGTTGACAAAAAAAAAAAGAGCTATAAAAATAAAATTTTACTTACTGACAAACACCATACCTCTTAACAGGCTTACTTTCATTTCCTGGAGACTTGCTTCACAAAACCACAGACATTACATTCTCCCTACTAAAATCATGATTGCCCAGCCCTGACCGTGACCCTAAATTCACCCTAAACCTATTGCTTCAAGTGGGTGTTCTGACCAAGCAGCTGCAGTTTCCATCATAAATAACTTTTATGTGACCAGGTTCTTGTTTTGATTTTCTAAATTCTTTCTTCATGTGTGCCCTTCACTGCTCTCCTTCCAATTCAGAAAATGTGCCTCTTATTTTTTACCCTGCCACTATGATTACCTTCTAGCCCTGATTGTCCTCACTTGCATCAGATTACCTGACCTCATGGTGCATGGAGGCCTGATCCCAATTCCCTCCTTGCCACTTGATTTGCCCCGACCCCTCCACTTTGCAGGCTCATGTTAAGGGCAGTGTGTCTAGGTTTTTTTAAAGGTTTGAAAGGTAATGGCCATTTGGCTGTTCAGATGACCTTTCAAATTTTTTTTTTTTTTTTTTTTATTTTATATACTGGTTTGATCCCCGAAGGGAAATTAAGAAGCACACTCTAGCTACTGATTACAAACGCATGCATACATATATGTGAGTACAGGCCCCTGTATCACACACACACACAAAGGGGCCTGTAGGCATGCAGGGGAGGTAGAGTGGCAGGCAGCTCCTTCTTGGTGCGCCTCAAATGAGCAATTTTTGTAAAGGGGACGGCACCTTGCTCAAGGGTGCCTCGGCAGTGCTCCGGAGATGAGCTGACACCTCCCACTGTTAGCTCACCTCCGGGTATTTTTGGGGGGGCGGGAGCGGGAATCGAACCGCCGATCTTAAATCATAGGACGACCCGCTCTACCGCCCGCTTTACCACTGAGCCACTGCCGCCCCCAAATGAAGTGCTGTCAGATGTGGACTCCAACCAGAAGGATTGAACGTGAACATGAGTGGTTGTTTGTCTTTTGTGTGGCTCCACAATACTGTGGCGACGTGTCCAGGGTGTACCCTGCCTCTTGCGGATAGTCATCTGGCTCCAGCAGATCCATGACCCACAAAGCGGAAAAGCATCTCTAAAAGAGACGATTACAGTCATTCTCGTCTACGAGAAAGTAGATGGATGGATGGATGGATGGATGGATGGATGGATGGATGGATGGATGGATGAATGGATGGATGGATGTCACAAGCACTTTAGAAAATTCACTACTTGCATGTTTTTTATTCACGATCCTCACACAGTTTTGACATTACACAAGATTTTTTTTTGTGTAATGTGTTTTTTTTTTGTCCTGGAAATTAGATCATATGTATCAGTCAACAATAAAGGGATCAGCAACAGGCTTGTATAGAACTATAGTACTTTTATGTATTAGACGTCTGAACAAAACAGGCATCTAATCTGATTAACAGCAGAAAAGAAATCTGCTGTCAAACTGCTGTGGAACTAGTCTATAAATGTCTGTGATAATTGTCTTAGCTATAGCATGAACTTATATACTGAGGACAAGACAAATGGAGTCCCATTTCGTAGATTGAGATTTCTATCACTGCCACTTCCAACTCTTTTTTGAGGAGCAAATCCCCCAAAAAAAAGGGTTAGGGTTAAAAAGAGGGATTGGGATTGGGTTCCCTCTCCTCAAATGCAGTAGGTTTGTGATGTTTCTTTGTGTCATCCTCGCACTAAACAACTCCTCAAAACATTTCATCATCATAGAAAAGATTCCTCGTGTTCGCAATCTTAAGTCTTTTTCTTCTCTTTCTGTTCTGGTAAAATCTATTATATTTGGAACTATAATTTTAATTCTTGGCTCGTACAATTAGTGATGTTCATTCATGTCAGCATTCATCCATAAACTGAATTTTTTTTTTTCTGCACGTTTTTACAACAGTTTGTTTCTTCAAAATTTCTAAAAGGAGCATGATGGGAAATAATCTCAACAAAGCTGTAGACTTGCAATAAGTCTTTATAAAAGCTTAGCATGCGTGATATTCTAGCCACATTTTGGGCTCAAATCAACTGATCACATGTGTGTTCTGGTCATTTTTCATTGTGGGTAGTGCACTACAGAGTCTCTTTGTTGTTGCTGCAATGAAGCTAGTCAGATGATACTGCGTGTGTGCCAGGCAGTGACTAATCAATGCCTGGCAATGCCATAGTAAGAGTTCACATTACCTTTTAGTAACTGGTCTGCAGTTAAGGTACTTGCAATGGAGCAGGTACTAAAAAATGTAGTGCCACATACTTTTTTGCAAACTGAAGCACAATTAGGGTGGGGAAACGTGAGGTGAGTTGAGGTATTACGGAGTGGAAATGATGCTCATGACAAATTCACTTTAGATGTGTAGAAAATGTAAAGGTCAGAATTAGTCTTTTAAAAAGTATGGATTTCTCTTATGGTTTCTATTGAGCTTTTTTTTACCTCTGAGCTTGCCTGGTTGCCTATCTTTTTAATTTCATGTGCGCCAAACCAAACTTCAGTGAAGACCAGGGTTTTACAAAGACTGTTCAGGTTATGCATTTTGGACGTATTTCCTAGTGGTACCAGTTATATTTTTAAACTGGTGCCGTGAATTTCTCCATGAAAATAACCTTATGTGAATACACTGACCTGTGAATACTTCACTGAACAATGTTTAGTGTTTCAGGGAGAGATGTTTTTTGACATGGGCAAACTATTATTTTTAGGTATCAACTCAACATCACAGAATGTGTCATCGTTGGCTTACAGAGTAATATCAGTCAGACAGACTGTCAACAGCAGTAAGAACATAATGTAATGTATTTATTTCCAACGGTGGGATCAAATTAAATTACTTACCACAGATACCACCTGACCCCTGGCTGCCATACCCACTGCGGTTCAAAACTGAGGTGAGCATCAGCAGAGGATGAATTCAACAGAAATCTCTGATTAGTTGTGGCTGTGATTGAAATTCCCTTTCCCACCTCTTATTCACTGATATTCACTTACAGTATATCACAGACAACCTGTGGTTGTTATCATAGTCAAAAGGCATCTTAAACAGCTCCTGAGTGAATTAGCATAGTTATGTACAGTGTATTTTTATATCTTAAAATTACCTTATGGGATTGTAACAAGTCCTCTGTGTTCATACCAATCCATATCTATACACTGCATTCATTTAAACACACATAAAATGTGGGACATTAAATACAATGTGCTGGTTTCTTTTTAACGGAGCATTAGTCAAAGAATCTGGCGATGCTTCAGTGTGTCCCAGATGCAGCAGGTGGTCTTTTAACTGCGAACAGTCACACATCCCACATTGCTCCCCCACTGAATTGTTCAGGATTGATTTTGTCATTTAATTTAAATATTTATTAGGGCCTTTGTGGTTGAAGTCCTGCCTAGCTATCTGATCTTCTGACCCTTGACTCAACTAACCGGCCTCTCGGGTCATCCGACTAGAACCTTCACTGACCTGCTGACCAAACATAAAACCACAGCTTGTTGTCTGTCTGGAAAACATCCCCTCTTTTTTTGATCCCAGCCAAGTGTACTTTGACATGCAAAAAATACACTACAGTATGCACTGTATATACTCAATATCAACATGTGCTCTGTGTTCCCCAACATTCTGCTGTATATGAACTATTTATGTAGATATCTTAAATTAAATAACATTATAATAATATCATATCATTGGTTTGATCTAATTATGACATCAATTTTCTATTTTACTGTTGACGGTCATCAACCCCTTTTTTTTTTCAGTCCAGAATAAATGATAAATAATAAATGAAGATAGCGAGTCATTCCACAGACTGACAAACAAGATTTAGAGCTACCTTACAAATGAGTCCAACTAATCTGTGATCATCGTTGGAACAACATGATGGCTGAGTATGAGGAAACATTAATTTAGCCTCCACAACTCTCGAGATATTTATAGTTGTTTTGTGTTTGTCGATGCTCCCAGAGAGTGTCAACCGTGTCAAATATCTGCTGTGAGCTGAACAGCTAATAATGTTAGCTCAGTTTGTTTCTAGGTGATTTGCTTGTTTATAGGCTAAGATTCATCAGGAGTTCATTGTTCACAAGGTGTTCACTACATACAGTATAAGTTAACACCTGGAAACAAAATTAACCTGATCATTAAAAAGTACAGTAAATATAATGAATAAGCCACATTACAGTACAGGCCATTGTTTCACCAGTGTTTTTCTGTAGACGCAGGAAGTTTCCTTTGAAGTTCATTCTGCTTGTTTGTCTGATAACTTAAGATCCAGATGTTGTGTATGTCATAAATCTTCTCCTGGTTAGCTTGACAGGAAAATGTCTGCAACAACTCATGAGTCTGAAAGTTGCTATCCTCGTACATCTAGCCTAGTTAATAGCCATTTTTGGTGAAAAAGTCTAGTTGAAGGTCTGACTGAATGAGATGAAGAGGAGAATTTGTATAATTCCTTTGGAGGGTTCCACTGAACCATTGACAAAAATAGGCTTAGATTCGGTAGAGAATGGTGCTTTTGTTCTTGCACTGAAAAGAAAACTGCAAATGTAAATCCTGATGTTACAGTAGTGGTCCCTAACCCCGAGGCCGTGAACCGGCACAGGTCTATGGCTCAATTTGTACCAGTCCACACAGAAAGAATACATAACCTATATTATTTACGTTTCAGAGAGAGAGAGAGAGAGAGAGAGAGAGAGAGAGAGAGAGAGAGAGAGAGAGAGAGAGAGAGAGAGAGAGAGAGAGAGAGAGAGAGAGAGAGAGAGAGAGATACTTGATTAATCCCGGAGGAAATTGCACATATCCACTGCTCAGGCATTACATAATGAATAAATACTGGATAAACACCAGGAGAAGAAGAAACGCTGACACCACAGGACATACCACTAAACTGAAAATAAAATATAAACAGTATAAAATTAAATAAAATAACATAAATAAAAATAAAAAGTGCAAGTGAAAAATTAGCAGGAGGCCCACATGGTGGGTAAGGTACACCCTTTTTACATTGTAAGGCATGTCACTCACATTGTCATGTCTTATTTCACATCACAACACCGCGGTCACACTACACTGTAGCACAGGGTGACGTCCCATCTCATCCCCTCCATTCAACCGCGTGCTGACCTCGCCACCTCCTCCCCGCTCCCCCTGAGAGAGTCATTGTACCCCCTGATGGCACGGGGCAGGAAGGAGGACCTCAGCCTCTCTGTGGAGGCGCTGTGTGACAGCAGTCTGCCGCTAAAGGTGCTTCTCTGCTGGGAGAAGGTGGTGTGCGGGGGGGGGGGCTGGTGTTGTTCATGATAGCCCTGAATTTAGACATGGTCCTGCTCTCCAGAAGTGTCTCCACAGACTCCAGGCTCAGCCCGACCACTGAGCCCGCTCTGCGGATGAGTCTGTTCAGACGGTCCATATCTCTTTTCCTGGCCCCCCCACCCCAACACACATGGCATAAGACAGCACACTGGAGACTACAGACTGACAGAACATGAGAAGGAGCTTAGGACAGATGTTGAAGGAGGCCAGCCTCCTCAGGAAGTACATCCTGCTCTGCCCCTTCTTGTACACACAGTCCGAGTTGAGTGACCAGTCCAGTCTGCTGTCTAGCTGCAGTCCCAGGTACTTAAAATAGTTACCTACCACCTCCACCTCACTGCCCTCGATGATCACTGGCTGTGGAGAGGGAGGTGCCCGCCAGAAATCCAGCACCATGTCCTTAGTAAAGAGGAAAGAGTAACGAGTAATCCCTCATTACTCGCGGTTAATGCATTCCAGGACCACACGCAAAGAATGAAATTCCGCGATATAGCAACAAACCATTTATTTTACTATTTACATTATTTAAAACATTTATGAACCCTCCCCATACTAATAGTAATCCACCTGATATCTCTATTACCTTTTCCCCACTCATAGACTGTTCAAAGCACTTTTGTACACAGAAGTATGCTGTGTTAGCTAAGTAAGCTAGTGCATAGCTTTGACCTACCCTGATAGACAAAGCTATGCACTTGTCAGGTACTACTTTCAAGGTGCCCCGACCTACCCTGGAAGTAGGTAAGGATAAGTCCTGTGATGTTGCAGTTTCTGACTGCCTTGTTTTATTTTGTTTGTATTTAGCCACCACACCTTAAAACCTGTCTGTGGCACTGAAAAACTTGGGGACCACTGTGTTACAGGGTTTGTGTTTGTATGCGCTGACGTCTATTTTGTCCTCAGGGAAGGTGAGGCTTTGTGACTTCACTGTGTCTACAGATGTTAAGAACTACTGTACATGTGCACACATTACATATACTCAGTGAGATGTGTGGAAATCTAAGTCTCAGGCCAATAACTCATTTTACATCTGTGTATGACATAATGGCTAGAGACTAAACCCTCCCCCTTCACCTTCCTCATCATTCACACCATTGCCTCCACTCCATTCTTGCTCTCCTCTTCCTCCATTCACCTGCCCCCCCCCCTTCTATTTCAGTCTGTCTTCTTCCGCCTGGCTAACTGGTGTCTTTTCCTGTCTTCTATTTCTGTCCGCTCCAATCTTTCCCCCCTTTTCCACTCCTCCTTCTCACCTCCCCTCTCTCGCCTCTCTGCTCTTTCTCAGGGGTCCTGTTCTAATTCAGTACTCATCTTCCAACCTAGTTTTCTGCTTTCTGTAATCCTCCTTTACACTTTAACTACTTGTAGGGACGTATGCTGATACAGCTGCGGCGACCTCCCCCACATATCTCCTCACCTCAACCTCACCATCATTCCCTAACTCCTTTTCTTTTTCCATATATTATCCTCTCCCCTAATTCCATCCTCTCATTATCTTCTCTCATCATTCTCTGTTTTCTCCTTCTTCCATTCCTCCTCCTCTGGAATTTCAAAGTCATGGCTGGCCAGTGTGGTGGGTAAGAGAGGCTTTTGACAGAAGTTTCAAAGGAGTAAACAGATATTCTCACTGCGGAATTAAGGAGACGATTGCTTTCCGCCTCTACTCTTCTCAATTCTCTTTTTTCTTCTGGAGCAAACAGCTTTGAGCCTCCTCTATTCTGCTCTACTGCTTCTGTCTGCCTGCACATTGTCAGCCTGCCACACACACACACACACACACACACACACACACACACACACACACACACACACACACACACACACACACACACACACACACCACACACACACACAAACACAGTCACCTGTCAGACATTGCATAAAACAAATGATTAAATTTCAGTTTGATCGTCGCCATGTAGCCTCATACCTGTTTGATTACTTGCTGAACACTTTCCACTAGAAAGCTCACAGGCGCTGACGTGTGTGGTAACAAATTTGGTTCTTAATCCAAAAAAACAATCGTATTTGAATCGTGCATTTGTCATAATTACTGACTGCTCCAGTACAGTGAGTGAGGCAGTCCAGTCATTAAACGGTCATCTCACATATTGAAGACATATTATCCTCTTACTCCTAATGCTATTCATCAGTGCAGTTTCAGTGTCAGCTTCAGAATTTTGGAGGTGTCAGCTAGTGAAGTCCAGCTGTCTTGAATATGATGAAACAAGATTGCACCTTTCTTATGGTGTTCAGGCCACCAAAAAATACAAAACAATGTGTCTTTCCTAAAGTCATGACCTGGTTACCCAAGAAAACCCATGAACTTTATAGTAAGTATGTTTATATAGAAATGATTTTATCTATAAGACCACCATAAATCACCATGCAGAAAATATCCACTCAGTGATAATAAACTTGTGCACATGACTGAGTGGGATCGAAATATTTACTGTGTCACATAAGATATATACATACACTGCGTTTGTGCATACTTGTGCAGGGCAAGATTCAACCTTCATGTACATCATTCATACCTTCCATACTGAACTCAACCTATGGCTCGTCTTGATTATGGTATCTTTTTATTGGCCTGTCTTGCATTTTAGCTACATTTTCACTGTACATTTATGCTGAATGGCTATGAAAGGAAGTTTGCGATTTTGGACACGGCAAGCCTGAAATGTAGCCTTAGCTAGCTTAAGTAGAAATCCTGTCATCCATTAGTTGATGTTCCTGTGTGTAGTAATATGCTTTTGAATATATCTAGGCATGAAAACTATGAGTGTGATGCTCTGTCATATAATAAACCAATAAACAGAGCATGAGCCAAATGTAGATTGCAAGACACTTCTGTCTGGACTGCTGTTCCTTTTTACATCAGCAGAAAAAAATACAGATCAAACCTTTAGTACAGGCTGGATATGGCCAGTTCAGTAGAGACGCCAGGGAGCTAATGGGTCATAAGTTCTGCTTCGCTGGTTCAACAGACTGCTAACCCATTATTACACACTGTATGTGGTGTGCTATGTTAAGCTACCGAAGCCCACAACATCCATGAAAGCTGGATGATCAAATACATATAAGATAATACATAACTGTGTAAAAACTGAGTCTTATGAGATGAGGAGAGCTATATTTGCCTAATTTGTATGGATGTTGTTGCTGTGGATACAATTATGAAATATGAAATGGCATTATGCAGCCACATACATAGATACGTACAAAAAAGTTGTCCCAGGAATCTGAGGCAAGTACACCATAATAAAATACGCTGAAGTATGACCGATATGCATGGGTCTCCTCTCAAAGCTTTATAGCTCAAAGAATATCAGTGTGCAAAATATAAAAGGCCTTTTACAGCTGGGGAAATAGTAAAGTGGTGAATGGAAGAAAAACTTAGAGAATTTAGACAAGAACTGAAAAATTCCTCAGTCAGTGGCAGCAGCCCAAAGAGATGTGAGGTATCAGTGCAAGATGCTCAGTCACAGTTGATACTCACAGCGCCCATAGCACAGCTTAGAAGTCGATAAATCAACTGATATTAGTGAGCATGCTTTTGTGTTGATCAGGTATTACCATGCAGAGAGGAACGCCTATCACCCCTGATGATTTCCTCGCCATGATAGGAAAAAAACAGGGAGCATTAACTTGAATGAAGAAAGGAAACACAGACCTCTCCTCACATCACTGTGTTATCCATCATCTCTTCTACGCTCCACTCTTGCAGAAACTACGTAGAAGTTAGGAATACACTGATGAAACTTATCACCAATCTCAAGGGCATCCTCACCTCATCAGCATCCTCTCCTCCCAATTCCCTACAGAATTTGAGGCAAATTCAAAAGAATTACGGTTGAGCAAGGTGTTTGCATGCTTTTGTGCAATTAGAAAGGAAATAAAAATGTCCTTGGCACAACAACAAAATCATGAAGCTAGACATTTTGTTTAGTGTCTTTTGGAATATGAGAGAATACGGTGAACATTTTCAGTGTTATTAATACAAAGAGAGAGCCCCAATGGGACTTTCGAAACTGTTTGACTGCCTGTCAGACAGCAGAATGCGAGCGAGCCACTGTCACACAAACACAGCAGAGAAACTGACAGAGGGAAGCAATGCAAATATCACTGATCCCCCCCTCCTCCACAGCAAATGGTCTGGCAAAGGAGAGCAAACATCCAACCCATATCCAGCTATTTGTAAATGATAATAATAATAACAATGATCAACATCATCATCATAATGAGATACAATATTTGTGAGACTGTGGTGTTTTGTGGTCACAATGAAACCCCAACTATGGCCTTCCTGGCTAATTCCTGACATACAGTCATTCAGGTTCTGGAACCATGTGACCCATGTAGAGTTGTCGGGGAGGCAGGAGCCTATCCCTGCTGGCTTTGGTGGGAGGTGGGGGCACAACACATTCACAATCACATTCACAATGAATCCCGGTCTGACTCAACAGTGGCAGACATGAGACGTAGCATCGCTTAGAGCCAGCCGTCAAAGTCAGCTAACCGGTATCCATAGCCGTATCGTTTTCACATTGTCACCAGTCATTCATTGTCTAGTTCTGCTTAAGCAATTGCGGCCTTTTGGCAGAAAGGGCTTGTGGCGATGTGTCCTGCCAGCGTATCCTGTTAACTCAAATGTAACATGGTGTCCTCCGCCTCGCCCCCACAAAGCTGGGACTCCGAGGTAGATACTTAAGATGCAGCCGTATGGCTTTGAGAATTGGCAGGTCTTTGGTGGTTTTTCAGCCAGACACAGAAACAGAGCCAGAGGAAGAATAGAAATGGGGAGAAAGAACCAAAAGAAAAGATGACACTATCAGTCACTAAATAACTGGAAAATAACAAGAAGAGGAGGAAGGGTTGATTGGTAATCAGCAGGTCACCATGTATAGCGGCCATCTCTCTGTGAATAACTGGCTAGCTAAACAGACATAGAATCATGCATCACTACAGCTAAAGTTGACTCCTGGAGGAGAGCAGGAGACTGAGGGTATCTGCAAGAGAGATGATAATGCTCAAAGTCGAGCCAGAACCCTGTGGCGCACTCATTTCTTCCTTAATTAGATGGCAGTCTAAACTAAAACTCCCCCTCACTGATTGAGAGAAGCAGGGAAGGCGTTGATCTTCGATGGTAGACTTTGGGTGTTTGTTGGGGTTAATTCATGAAATGTTTGGATCCAAGAGTTTTTATTAAGGGTTTATTATCTCATAATTTTAGTATGCAAGAAAGTAGTTTGTGATTTTCCTGTGGATGCTTTGTCAAAATGTGGTGTTTTGGCGATTTCTGTTTGTGAACTATGAGAGCTATAATATATGCACCAAACTCAAGGCATTTCAAGAGTTCAAAACTAACAGTGTACAACTTGTCCAACAAAATCATCCATGAAGCTACCATAATGATGAGAAGATAATTATATTATAATTATAATCAGATCCAACAGGAACTTGTCCATTAAAATGCTAACAATCAAACTGACAATGTGTAAATGATATTATAGTATGTTTGGAGTGCTGTTAGAATCAAGTGGCTGATTCATCACTTGAAGTTTGTGCTCAGTTGGTTTGTGTGATCCAGTGGGAGTTTGCATATCATGAACTGATTCTTGCACACAGTCCACCAGCTTCTCTGAACTATGAACCGGTTCAGAGAAAGTAACATCAAACTCTGAAGAAAGAGCAGGATTGTGGTCATCATTTTTAGTAGTAAGATATACAAAATATTTTAATATACTGATTGGACTCACTATGGTAACTTTACCTAAGCTTCTGTTACGACCCTTAGGTCGTGGTGGAAAAGGGAACACAACATGAAACCAGATTTAGATGTTTAAAGTTAGTTATTTATTAATAAAATGTAGTTTAATTGACAAAGAGACAAAACAAGGTGTGAAAGCCAAATTAAGAATGATGGACCAATGGGTACTGCTCAAAACAAAGAAACAATGTAACAGGAGACTCACAATGGAGCTAATACTTTCTTTAGAATAAATTAAAACAAACAAGGTGGACAAAGCCAAACTCAGAACCGTCACTCGGTCGATTTATTACAACAACAAAAAAGAATAAATACAAGGGGGAGTCACCACCCCTAAGCCTAGTGTTTTCTAACATAAAAATGACCTACTTGTAACAGTGGAATTGTCAGTTTTTAAAACTTATCCCTGGCCCGTCTCTTCACATAAATCCTAATCATCTAAGTGCCTCATATTATGTAACACAAAATCAACAGTAATACAATATTGAGAGGAACATGGCGAGCTGTGTGACATGAGTGGTAGCTGCCCCACCTGTCACACTCCTGGAACTTTTAAAGTTTAGGCTCCGGCCGCATCTCAATGATTGGTGGATGGACGCCGGGCAAGACCAATCATCAGGCCGGAGCTCTGTATGAGCGAGACGCCGAGGTCCACACCCCCTTTGGCTGAATCCAATCAGGAGCTAGAGGTGACACACTGCAATTTACATGACTCAAGATACAAGAACACAGGATTAACCAATGAGTGCACGCCGGGAGCTGTAACAGCTTCAAAATGCTAAAATGTCATTTAAATTACATGAAGCTCTCTATTCCCCAACAGTGATTGATTAACTACAAAGAGCTTTCTGATCAATAGACATCGTCTCTATGTCTCATCTAGACTTTATTTTGTGTTACTCAATGCACACGTTTAAATAGGACTTACAGTTTGTTACATGCTAACTTTGATTCTGTGTCAATCATAAGGGATCTTTGAGATGCAGTGAGGTCTTTCATGTGCCCATTGTTTCATATGCAAATGGATAATATTACACATTAAACATTGTCAGTATGCTCTACGTGATCCTTATATGTACTGTATGTGTGTATTCCATTGTGAAATGCTTGCACAAGTTGTTTTAAGGTCATTCATTACATTTATAATGGTGGGAATGTGGCTGGACAGCAGTATTTTAGAAACAGAGACCCATTCAGAGTTATAAATCCTTCCCACCATCCCTGTGGGAGTGCAAGAGAAGAAGAAGATGGGAAAGATGGGGTTGGACACAGGAAGTCTTAACAATCTGGAAAGATGAGTTGACCTCAGCGTCCACCCCCACACCATCCTATCATACATCTCACTGGACAAAACAGCTGTCAGTGAAGGTGGAGTCAAGGGATGGAAGGGGCACCACAACAGCTGCACATTGTCTGTCCACACCAGCCAATGTCTCAACAATTGAGAAAAGAGTGAGGAGGAGAAAGAAAAAAGAGAAGGAATGTTGATTTCTGGTGCTTGAAACTGCGTTTTGTGCAGTGCCTTGGCAGAAATGCCAATAATGTGATTAAACTAATGGCAGAATGAAGAGAGAAGAAAGAGGAAAACAAGAAAATGAGACGAAGCGGTCGGCAGAAAAGAACAGCTCAGATGGCTTGTGGAGTTACTGACTGATTTCTGGACACAAGAGTGCTCAAAAGTAACAGCATCTGAGGCACTTTAATTTTGTATATGTATGTTAACAATGGCAGGAAAAACCTTTAAAAGCTTGTCATGTTAAATACATTATAATCCATGAAAAATTCAAAAGTCTGTTTTTATCTGATAAGCAAAAATTCAGTATGACAACAGCACAATAGAAGAAAAGATTGAAAGCGGTTATCAAATGTATATTCTGACACTATTCATGAAAGTGACCTGATTCTCGCAATAGACCCAGTGGTATTTTAATCATTTTATCTGTAGTTGACAAGTAAAGCTGCAATTCTATTAGCTGGCAGATGAAGAAGTTAATACCACACTGTTACCACAAAACTGATGAAAATGAGAAAAGAAAGTAGGAGTCACTGAGCAAGAGACAGATGGTCAAGCAGGAGCAAACATCATGGACGGTGGGCAGGGGCCGGCAATGTGATACAAGAAAAGAAACTGCTAGCTCAGGCCAGGAACCCCAGCGGCTAAAAAGAAAATTCAGGACACTCACATCACTTCAGCAATATCAGTTTACCAAAGAACAGAAACACAAGGATAACGAGAGAGGGGAAAGAAGGAGTGGGAGAGAAAATATTGCCACTAATGCTGGTGGAAACCAAAGTACAGAAACGTCTTTTCCAAATGGCTCCCTGCTGAAACAAAATGAGGGGAAAAAGTCAGCAGGGCCCGTATGGATGTAGCAGAGGTCTGGAGGGATCCAGAATGACACAACCAGGCTTATCCTGAGGGGAAAAAATGACGAGAGTTGTTCTCAAAATCAGCTGTGCAGACATCACGTCTCACCAATGCTGACCAGCAGTGTTCAATTTAAAAAAGAGAAAATGGAATCAGAGGAGAAACTGACTCAGCATGTCTCTTGATACTGCTGAGAGATGATCATTTTTCAAATACTTCTTCATTAATTCTTTAAAGCCAAGGATCGTGGAAGGAAAACGTGTCGAAATGGCAACACATAAGCAAGATGGAAGAAATGTACACATGACAACACTCTACACCCCAACTGCCATGACATGAATTCTACTTTCTCAATCTATTTGGTCGTAGTTTCCATCTGAGCAACGGGTGAAATGTGATTCTTGGATCATCAGTTCACTTTGTAGCTGCAATTAACATTATGGCTTCTTTCAGTTCATCGTTTTGCTTTTACATCATTTGGTTTCACCTTCATCACTCTTGTGAGAGTCAGCAGTCTCTAATAAAACCACTCTTGGTGACCCGTCAGACACCAGACACATATTTCCCTCAGGAGTTGGTGGAGGAAGTTATATTCTCATGTTTGAGGTTTATTGTTACATCCCGCTTCAGAGCGGTGACGTATTGGGATTGTAACTGTTCGTGTGTTTGTCCGTTCATTCGTCCGTTCGTCCGTTAGTATATCCACCAAATATCTTTGCAACCACTGAAGATAGAAAGATGAAACAAAAAAGAGATTACTAAGGGCGGCCAAGGGGGTGAAAATGAGATGATGACCTTGACCTTGGAAAAGTCGAGGTCAAATTTCAACTTTTGTACACTTGGAAACCAGATAAGATAGAAAGACAAGGGAAAAGTCAAGTGTGAGTGAGACCATAGATCAAACCTAGTGCTATGATCTACCTATGCACTAGATTTGATCTATGGTCAAAGCTAGTGCATAGCTTTGACCTACCCTGAAAGGTCAACACTATGCACTAGTCAGGTACTACTTTCAGGGTACCCTGACCTACCCTGGAAGTTGGTCAGGGTAGGTCGCGGGATGTTGCAGTCTCTGACTGCCTTAGTTCTATTTTCATTTTTAAGTTGGAAGATATTTTATACCCATATTTAACTAGGCCTGTTTATTTTTTATTTCTATATCTATTTATGATTTTCTATTTGTACATTCTTGATGGGTTATTTATTAATCTTTCTATTTGGTGTAGTACTACTTTCTATGTGGTGGTGCTTTCTGTGTACTTTTTCTGTGTTTTGTGCACTTAACTGCGCCGTGTGCGACGCAGAAATTAATTTCCTTGATGGAACCTCCTTAAGGGATAAATGAAGTTATACTCTACTCTCTACTCTATTTAGTTTAATATAAGGTTAAGAGGACTAAACTATTGCTCACACTTTTTGAACAAACCAACTATCAAGTGAAAACGGCTAGGCATAGACGTGAAACATACCATAAACACATACCAACACAGCAAAACAGCTTATCCAATGATATTGTTTTCTGGTTTGTCACACTATGGTCAAGACATCAAATTTAGCCAAGTAAAATTAGAATCATAGTTTAAAGACACCTACAGATGGCCCCTGAATGAATTCATTGATTATCAGTCAAGCACACAATTGCATTAACTTTCCCTCCCAAGAGATTCTACAGAAGTAAAATAACAGACTGCTTGTGGTTTTGAGAATAAACAGTCGGTGCATGGTGAAGAGAGGCCTCTGTCAAGTATGACTACGGCTCACTTATAAATTCATTGTTTAAATTCTTAAGTTCACTTGCATTCTTTGGAAAAATTTAAATCTCACTATATTTGAAGTGGTTGTGGCAAATGTTAAGAAACATAGCTCTTACTTTTATTTATCAAACAACAGTGTTTATAGTCATCTGACAAATATTAGAAATGTCAAAAGTTCAGTATTCACTCTGCATTTCAGCCTCCACAACTCCTGAGGGAAATATCTTGCGACATCTGGCATTTGGTCTCTGTAACCATGTGCTGCTTGTTAAATGCAGTGTACAGTAGATTGTCTCCTTTATTTAGTCAATGAAAGTAGACAAAGAATCAACTCAAACAAAGTTTATAGGAAGCAAAACCAACTGCAAGATATAAAACAAGTCGTTGAGCTGAGAAAACTGTACATCCAGGCGGGGTTCACCTTGAGCTGTTAGAAACATCCTCGACATTCAACATATTCAATGAAGATCTGATACAAAAAAATTAGGGATGAGCGAGTACATCACTATCTGTATCTGTATCTGTTCAACAATCTAAATGATCTGTATCCGTATCTGTACTGGTGGTGTACTGAATAGGTGGGGCTTAAACCAGGAGTGGGTGTGGTTTGACTGGGGGTTAAATCGGTGCATTATTTTAAGTCTGAAATTGATATGGATTGATCAGATGTTGCTATATTGTTTATTTTAAAAGTGTCTACAGAAAAGCCTCAAAATTGAGATTCAAATCAATGTTTTTAATCACAATAGTAAAGGAACTATTTACAGAATAGTTTTTTTATGAAATCAGAACATGAAGTGCATTAATGAATACAACGCATGCAATAGGAAATTATGAACTCCAAAGTATGCATGAACAAGAATTGTCATACTCAACACAACATTCTGATGTTTTTCTTCTTTTTGTTTTTCATTTATTTAAATTTTTAGAGCAAGAGAGAGAGAAAGAGAGAGATAGAGAGACTGTGTGTGTGTGTGTGTGTGTGTGTGTGTGTGTGTGTGTGTGTGTGTGTGTGTGTGTGTGTGTGTGTGTGTGTGTGTGTGTGTGCGTGCGTGCGTGCGTGCATGCGTGCGTATGTGTGGTACCATGCGACCCAGAACGTTTGACTTTCTTTTTTTATTGATTACCAATGTAAAGATGTTTTATTTTGAAAAGTGACATCTGTGCGGAATGATGCACAGACAAATGCATTCATCTGTGCATCTTGACAGGTCTCAGTCACATGACAGGTTATCAACCGTTACCCCTAAATTAAGCGCCCACAATGGCGCCAGTGTTCTGGATTACAGTCAAGGCAGATTATCCTGAGATCGCCCAAAAAGTATCAAAAACCCTGCTTCTATTTCCAACCTCCTGTCTTTGTAAAGCAGGATTTTCTGCAGTGACTTTAAAGAAAACCAAACAGCGGAGTAGACCGGACGTCCGGAACACACTTCAGGTGTCATTGTCTCCCTTTACCCCTAGATCAGCGGTCCCCAACCACTAATTCTCATTATTGTAATAATTTTTATTTGATTGACTTGTTCACCCTTTCATTGGAAATGATCAGTATTTCTCCTACGTTGAATGCACTGATTGTAAGACGCTATATTTCAAAATAAACTTGAATCGAGTTTTTAATATAATTATTTCTCACAATTATTTCGTTTATGGAGATGTTGATTATCAATTTATGAAAAAAACCAAACGTTCTTTATTGTCTGTTGATGCCTGCATTTTACATAAAACCACTGCAGATGGTTTATTATTAGACTGCAGCTGTCCTGGCGTCATTAATGGTTATCAAGCAAATGAAGGCTGGTCTATGAAAATATTGTCTTGGATGAAACCGGTCTGTGGCACAACAATGGTTGGGGACCGCTGGTTATGAGGATTCTTCAGCACGAGTATTGACGAGTTTTACTCTTATCATGCTCATACTCGGCAAAAATGCTTTATCCGTACTGGATACTCGTTTGAAACGAGTACCCGGCTCAAAAAAATTGTTGATAATACAGTCAAATATTAGCAGCTTATTTCTGATTTCTGATTAGTTCTGATGGCAGATCTGACACAGGGACTGTTCCACAGCTTTACTCAATTTACTCTTCACAGCTCTTCCTGCAGTTTTATTGCACTCTTTATTGCACCGTTATTCTGTGCCCTGCAAACAAAATAAATCCAGAGAGAGAAAGAGCAATTTTCCAGAGTTAGTCTTGTCTTTCCTTTTCTCTTTCTCTCTGCCTGTAGCCTAATGCCGTACGACGGTCAGGTCGTCATTTCTGCCTCAAGTCTGAAGAATGGCGGTGATAGCTCGTGGAGGACATTAAATATTTACAGCTACATCTTCTTTTCCTCTACGGTCGTCTGGCCTCCTATAGTCTGGACAAACAACCCGCTGGTGGACGCACTGTCACACACACTGTCACATACACACATACAGACACACACACACCAACAACACACATCCACACCCACATACATACACACACACACACACACTCACACAGGGTAAAAGTTAACTTGTAAAGTAGCTTGTACAGTAAACTCGTGCCCACCTGTAAAGCAACCCTTACATAGACAAATGAAAACACACACAACTCATTATTTTAATTTCCAAGCAGAAGATTAGTTCATTTTGTTGATTAAAAACAATCAAAATTCATAACAAGGGTGTTTCGTTTTTGTTGTTTAATTAAATGAGGCTTACATTAAGCCCTCAACATCACTTACAAATCACTTATATTGTATATTACGTTCCTCTTTTGAAACAGGAATCACAAAAATAATGTGAAAGGAAACAACATCTGAAATCTCTTGTTTTTAAATGTTCTCTGTCTTGCTGCTGGTTAGATAAGAATGATACTTCTCCAAAATGTTGAGCACAAATACCCAAAACCAGGTAGAAACTAGCGAAGCAAGATGTCTCCATCCTGCTGATCTGTGACAAAAATTTGACCTAAATATAACATTTCCTGTCCTGTAAATTAAATTAATAATGGTTGGTTGCATTTTGAATGACTAGACATATATATTTATAATTTACCTTATGACAGCATCAGTCCTTACAGTGTGTGACTGTTTCATTCTGAGTCTTTGTATTATTTCGCAAGGCTTGCAAAAAGAAAAATAAATCCAAGTCAGTTACAATAATTTAGCTCTAAAAATGTTTGGCTCATCCAATTTAATTTGACAGCTCATGTAACGAGGAACTATATGAAGAGGAAATAAGTGGAAAGTGTCTCCTGACATCTTTAATGAAGGAACTGACTCGACATCTATTAGGCAGCTGAGAATTTAATCTGTCACAGAAATTCCTGATGAGATTTTCAGTTTCATTTCCCAAAACTCCCCTTCCCAACAGCCAGATGCACGTGTAGGCTGACTGTTTCCAGCACATGTGCTAAGGTAAGCTCACCATTGTCCAGCATACAGGCCTTTCCACCTGAGTTTCATAATGTAACATCCTCTACTCTCAAAATATACAAGTATTTGTTGATAAGTAAACTCTGGATGTCTTTGCCAAAAGACCAAAAAGACACCCAAACATTTAAGCTTTGCGACGGCAGGATGTGCTGCATCTATTAAAATACCCTAACATGCACACAAAGACAACATAAAGAGATCAAAAGTTCGATGGTAGACATCATTCCCTCCCACACAGACACACACACAGACACACACACACACACACACACACACACACACGCACACGCACTCCTGGGCCCACAGCTCCAGTGTCCACATGGTGGCATTGTGCACGGTCACTCAAGCAGGTAATTCAGTGAAAATGAATGAAATGAGATGTAATTATATTCAAGCAGTTACTTGTTGAGCGTGGCTGAATGGGCTGGGAAACATATGCTGCTCCCGGACTCCATTATTGCCGTGCCACTGTGCATTTTACAGTAGCCAGACAGAGGTTAACACTTCACAATTGAATTGTACAACGGCATGTGAGTCAATGTGTCTTTTTCGATTGGCTGGGAGAGGGTGGGTGGCAGAGGAGTGGTTCCACGGGAGTGTGGTGGAGTTAGAGGGGCGGGGTGATTTGAGGGTGGTGAAAAATAAGCCTCTGGCTATCATCACAGGAAATGGCCTTAGACATCCACTTCTCCGTCTCGCTGCCACCCACCCTCATCTCGCTGTCTATCTCTCACACTCCTTCTATCTTTTCTTGTTCATTCAGCCCTACTCTGCCTCTTGAGCTTTCCGTTCCTATCTATCTCCTCCTCCACCCTTCTTTGCCTTTTCCAAGATTCTCATTCATTTTCCATCATCTTTCTGTCTCCACATCTCTCTGCACCCATGATCTTCTTTCGCCTCTCATTTCCCTGTGACTCATGTTCTTCCTCTTCATCTCAAACTTTAGACTTCCATTTTTTCCTTTCCCTGCTCCCTCCACATCTATCTGTTTTAACCTCCCTTTCCTCTTATGTGTTCCCCAGTCTCTTTATCCCCATATGCTCTCCTTCTGTGACTCTATATCTCATGCTCTCCTTCTATCACGCTCTTTTCCCTCTGGTGTACCAGAACAGGTGGAGGAAAGACAGATAAGTCTCAGTATGACACTTTCCCACCACCAACCATCGTTTGCTCTCAGAACCAATGTTACTTGAAACACACATTTGCTTTTATCTTTATGTACACATGGATCACACCATATCTATGTATATATGTGGCGGCTTTACAGTCAAGGGAGATATATCCACCTTCTTTGAACAGTTCTCATAGAGAACGCTCTGTCTAGTCCACTGCAGCAAAGAGGCAAATTCTGGCTGATTTCATCTCACCCTGTCTTGGTAATTTGCATCTCTTTTCTCGGCACCTCTCTTTCTTCCCCTCTTTTCCTCTGGCTTTGCTTCGTGCCATTCATCTCAAGGATAAGGTCGAGCAGAACCGGAGTCAAATCGTTTCGCATATTACCAGCTCCCCGGGGTTCTTGTTTATGCCAGCTCACTCAAGAGCAGATGAGTGAGATTCCAGTAGCTCCTCTGCATTAAACACATCTATGCAGCTCCAGAAGACCCCTGCAAACTTCTACATGCAACAAATGATTATTGTGTACAAAGAATCTTGGAGACATTCACACTTTCAGGCTGTGGTATACATGCAGACTCATGCACACATGCATATTCACACCACGTGCAGAGCAAAGAGACCCAAGCTCACATAACATTTTGAAGTAATACAGCATTTTGCAGATTAATTCTCGGCAAAATACATTTAAATGTATTTACATAAATGAAAGAGATGGAGTTTGACATATGAATTAACAAGTTCATGTCTACATCCACGGCAGCAGAGCATGAAACTATAATTGGAATCGCTGGATGAAAATGCAAAGAAAAATTGTCTATTTTTAGTTTCTTACCACTAATAGGGCAAATGTGAAGCTTAGCCAGAGGGTGATATCACAGACAAAGACCATATTCATTACTAAATGAAAAGCTTTTATTATTTTAGGATATTTCAGGCTCAGTTTATCAGACTCAGCTCAGGGGTGTCAGCTTTGGCTCATCTGTCATCAGTCTAAGCTGTACTTTCTCAGCCCCAGGTGTTGTCAGCTTAAGGTGTACTTCATCAGCTGTAAATGTATCCCAAATCCTAAAACTCAAACTGAATGCCCTCTCTGGCCTCGCATATATTAATACTTATTTCTTCTTGGATAAAGAAGTTATTTTGCTTTCATTTGCCCTATCCAATCACAAAGCATTGACAAATCCATCCTGTCATCATAATGCAGAGAAACAACATTTGTCTCTATGAGGAGCAAATGTGTCAGTTTGTGTGTTCGAATCTTAAAATTGATTTAAACCAGACTGATAAACTGCATCACTCTCAGCCAACACTGCTGTCAGTTTTCATGTAGTTATCTGTGATTGACAACAACATGCTTGTTCTTCATCCCGTCTACAAATCATAGTTGAAGTGTGTGGAAAATGATGCAGCGAACAGTGGCTTCAACGCGCTTGATATCAATGATTTAAGCTACTCTGTATAAAGAAATAATTTGTTAAGAAATACTCTTTCACATATTTGTTCACAGCGGTCTATTAACGTTCCTTTATGAAAAAAATATATTTCAGTTTTTGAGTTTGAAATGCTTTATTGGAATTTGATCAAAAATAACATGTTCTCTGTCTTGCCATAGAAAATAAAACAAAAGATATTTGAAGGAGGCAAAAGGGACAGTGGCACAACACATCAAACACAGATTTGTACACTGTGCAGACAGAGTTGTTAATTCATGTTAGTGTCCTCTCAGTCCAACCAGGGACTTTCCAAGGATAAATAAAACCACACCTCTGGGCTTGCTGTGGTTAATGACAGTGAACTGCTTGAAGCATCCTTCTAACCCATGAGAAGCAAAACTATGAAAAACACATGAAACCACTGTAGAAAATGAAACGTATTGGGAACTGATGAGGAAAAGATTGTGACTGAACAGATTTACATCAGTGATAACAATAGTTACAGTGAAAGACAAACGACACGTTCTGTAAGTTCCTGGTGCATGTATGCTTTTGCATAGAGCTAAGGTATGAATTTGTGCAAACACAACATCACTTCAATCCATCAGGGCAGACTGACCTTGTTACAGTTACGAGTCACATTGCTCACCACACTCCAGTCAGCATTGTGTTCACATGCTCCTCTGTACAACAAGGCCTCAGTGTTGTGGTTCCGTTGGGAGAAGGAGCTCAGAACGTATCCAAAGGGCTGAGACAACAAGGGCTGGTGTTCTCCTGTTGCTGCTCTGCTCCTGGCCCTGTGGTGGGGAGCCATTGATGGAGAGGAGGTTCAAGTTTCAAAAGGGTTTCTTTTTTTCTATCTGACTGGATACAAACATAACGTGCTACGCAGTGTGCACAGTGCGTTTATCATAATATTTCCAACCGGCTCTGAATGTTTCACACAACGACTCATTTGTGTTTCGTGTTAAATCCAGATTGTCAGTGGAGAGCTGCATGTCAGGCATCACTGTCTGATCCTGTGTGTCTGAACTCGTGTATACAAAGTATGAAAATGTGTGTATGAGTTGGGAAAAAGTCACACAGAAGGGTTATGTCATGCAGTCAAAGAACCAGTTCATCTCATTTGTGCTGTGTTACCCAAGTCCCCACTCACAGAACTACAATAGCTGCATGCTTTTTCAAACACCACCACAATGTGCATCCATCACGTGGTGAAACCGGGCCCGGCCAGGGGTGCCAACCATGGGACTTGGAGAGAACCCACGCAGACATGGGGAGAACATACAAACTCCACACAGAGCGGGACTGGAACCCTAAATCGCTTTGCTGTGCAGCGACTGCACTACCCACTGTGCCACCGTGCCGCCCATATAGAAATATTGTTTGGTTGAATTGATTTTGGAACAGATGATTAGAAAGCATTCAACAGATTTGAAAAATGTAAAGAAGGATTAGGAAGGTAAAGAGCAGGGCTAGAAAGAAAAAAAACATCACGGCAATAGCTAACAGTAAAAGTAACTATTTGACCACTATAGAGAAAGATGGGTAAGCTAGTTTTTAGTCAACATTTTGCTGAATTTAGCTCGGCTATTTTTGTAATTATTGTGAAGGAGGAACAAAATGTGCCTTTCAAGGGGCTTGGAGGAGGATTGTTCCCAGCATCGATTACAACAGCTCAACATTAAATTACTATGTCTTGCAGTCTGTTTTTGTCTATCTTGAGTCTGTGTCTGTGTTAAATCTGTAACCTTAATAGTTTTCTACTGCACATGCAATAACAGGTTTATCATAACACATCCAAACAACAACACAGAAGAACAAAACACCCGGATAACCACAATGTTGTTTTATATGTTGTAATTAATAGAAAAATGAAAATGGGATGGTGGATGACACATTTTCATTTAAATGGTTTTAATTTAAATTTAACTTTATTTATATTTTCAACAATCAAAGCTAAAAAAAAGACTACAATTGAAATCATTTTTAAATACTATTTGATTTCTAGGAAACATCTCCCCAACCTCACCAACATTAGGGTCAAACAAGGGGTCATGATCCTAACATTTTGGAAACCCTGTTCTACAGTATGTCCATAATGTAGGTCTGACCTTACATGCTCCTGTTCTTCATGTGACATTGTAGAAATTTGTTAAATACTGTAGAACCATGTATTGAGATCGTGGGCGCAGACATGCTTCTGTAACTATTGATGCTAAGATACAGAAGTTAACTAAGAGTTAACTGAGAGTTTCATAATTTAGCCTAGCAGAAGATGATCCTTATTCAAAGTAACCTTTGGAATTTGTAAATAATATTCAAAACAATTGTCCAATCGCTCAATGTGATGTTTAATGTGAAACTACTTTGGTTCCTTTCATGGAAAAATCATATGGTTATACACGGAAAACACTACAAACGTGTTTGTTTTAACACTAGACTCAAACTGTGGTTTAGAGGGTGAAAACATTGTGTAAGTCATGTTAAAGCTCTGCATGGACTCATCAAAGGTGTGCCAAACCCAGCGTGATGAGTTGCGAATCAAACTGGGCTCCTCGTCGTGCACTTGCTTACATTCTGCTTGCAGCAGATCTGATTTAGGGTCTACTGGTGCAAAGTCCTTTCAAGTATTTGTATTAGACACATACTACCATTGCTAAGAGTATATATTTTTGTGCATCTGTGTTTGTGTGTCTCTAGATAGATAGATAGATAGATAGATAGATAGATAGATAGATAGATAGATAGATAGATAGATAGATAGATAGATAGATAGATAGATAGATAGATAGATAGATAGATAGATAGATAGATAGATAGATAGATAGATAGATAGATAGATAGATAGATAGATAGATAGATAGATAAGCATTGTTGACTGATGGCATCCGACCGCTTACACCTTATTGTTCAGTCAAGCTCTTACTGGATTTGACCCTGGTGTAAACCACTCTGTCCAGCAACTGGGAAGCATTCCGGCTCCTTCTCTGAAGGTTCCTGATGGCATTCTTCTGTGCTCATCAGGGTTTTTCCTTGTGCTCTTCATCCTTGGCGGATCTTGTAAGCCTGCCCGGCTTCCACGTCTGCCTAGTACACCTCTTCATGTCCAAGACTCAACACATCCTCACAGCCATCTGACACCCCAGCACCACCAGCCTTCACCACCAGTAACCCAGAAAATGTTCATCTAGTTAGACCTTTGCCTGTGTCTTATTTTTGTCTCCAGTCTTTGGGCCAGACAGGTCTGGCTTTAAACAATCTGTTATTTCTAGTCATGGATATGACTTACAGTAACTGCAATTAAGTTAAAAAAAAAACACTAAATACTCAAGCAAAGGAGCGTTAAAACACCACACAGGTGTCTTCACTGCATATTTGTACTGATGGATCCTAAATACAATTGATGATATACAATAAAAGAAAAGAAAATGAGAACTGAAATAAAAACTAGGAACATATGCCACTAAGAAAGATTAACAGATGAAATATTTTTGTCGTCTTTGCCAGCAGGTGTTGGCTCGGCTTTCCTGTTTTATTATCCACAGGTCACATATCTGCAGTTTGACCACCAACTTAATGTTGTTCATATGTGCTTTGCTTGGAATTATAATATTTCCACTAGTTCTTGAAGGCAGCATAATTACCGAAATGGTGCTGCCTGGCCCCCCATCCCCCATCAGGCCCTCTCAGGATCTCACTGGGAGGGTTGTTAGAGTGCTGGTTGTGTTTTCTTTGTGTGGCTAGGCTTTGCTATCACATTACTGCTCACATGCTGATGCAGCAGCTCCTGCAGCTCTCCCCACCCCAACCCCACCCCTGCCTTTTTTTCACCGGGCCGCCCTACAGTGGAGTTAAACAAATTAGTATTTCAATTCAGTAATGCCGCATTACAATTTCCAACAGAAAGCAGTCAGTACTTTTGTTACCACCACGTCTAAATATAAGATTAAAGTTGAATTATCCAGGAAACTTGATCCCCCCCATCCCAAACCCCCACCCTTCCAGTTGCCCTGATTAATTTTCACAGAATTAGTCATTGTCGTCTTGCACATCGCACTGAGCGCAGATGAGGAACGGCAGAAAAGTTGGCTTTGCCTGCGGGAAATATTCACTCAAGTTTGATGTTATCAAAGACGAAAATTAAATTGAGTCCCAATTTCAGAGGGTCAGTAGATGCAAACTAACAATTTTATAGCAAGAAAGTGTTGTAAAAGAACTTTTCCGAGGGAGTAATAAGCAAATTAATAGAGTGCACTTTGAAAGGAGTCCAAAAAATGACATTACCTGATATATTAATCATATTCCTCTTTGGCAGGTAAACCTCACTCTCGCAGTTAAAGCAACTCCAACTGTCTCTCTGGTCAAGGTTATATACTCTAACATAATATAAATTATATATATTATACTGTATATATATATTATATTATTATTATATTATGTGTATATATTATAATATATACGCACAATATATTCTCTCGTTAACGTTTGGGAATGTAGGAGATCAGCACTGATGTTAAGATGTCAGAATGTGTTATCAGAGCTCTTCACTACACAATGTGTGGTTGTGAACAGCATTTACATTCAACATTATGATGTCCTCCAGCAGAGACCATATGGGCTGGTATCTCCACAGAAACAGATTATCACATCTCTATGACTCCATTTCCCTACTGGTAGTGGGCTCTGTGAACTGCTATAAGTAACTCTGCCTTTTAGTAGTGCTGAGCGAGTAGTCAGTTCAAGCATGTTTTCATTACAGATAACATACTTGTCAGAAGTACAAATATCATCCCAGTACAATCAGTGTTAACCTCTGTAGTTGTGATGAAGAAGAATCCTCATTAGCTTGCTGACTGAAGTTTATTCTTTCAAACTTATAGAAAACTTACACGTACTTTATTATCCAACATCATGATATAAAATACAACAACTTTAATGCCCAATTCTCAGTCTGATCTGTAAAAAGCTTTGGTAAATCGAGAAACAAAAAACAACTTCCAATAAGTGTTTGGGGTTTTTTTAAATGGGAACCATCTGTGTATCTTGGAAAAAAAACGCAGTCATGTTTCATCTAACATGTGCATTACCAAATGTGCATGTGTAACCGGGCCTTTTTCTGGTTTTCTTTTGTTTTTGTTTTTAGTTTTTTGGGGGTTTTTTGTTTTGCAATATGATATTTTGATATTTCTTGATTAATTTCGGAAAAGAATAATTCAATGATAAAACGAAAAATAATGACTAGACCCTCAAAAATCCTGAGAACATATAGAATATATATTTATTTATTAATTAATTTATATATATATATATATATATATATATATATATATATATATATATATATATATATATATATATATATATATATATATATATATATATATATATATCGAGGGTAATGGGTTCCAGGAACCACACACGATTAACGTATTCCGAGATAGAACAACAAACTATTTATCTTATTATTTATGGTAATTTTAATATTTATGAACTCTCCCCATACTGATATAAAACCACCTTCTATCTGTATCTTTTGTGTCTCACGTGTGTCCGAGACTCACGGAACATAGCACACTTCGGGATGCCATCAGCCAATAGCATGCATGTACTGTATCACGTGACTGCCTAACAAAATCCGCGATGAGGTGAAGTTGCGAATGCACCAGGGCGCATACATATATACTGTGTATATATATACAGTGCGCCCTGTATATGGGACACCTTGTATATCTACATATACAGGGTGTCCCAAAAAATATGTACCCTCTTAAGCAGCTGATAACTAAATTCTTTGTGGGTTTCTTAGCAGATTAAATGCATTGAAGTCAATGATGGCAGCCAGACTACGCTTCAAAGAAAGGAAATTCATTCTAAAATGCTACTGGAAGTATGAAAGTGCAGTTAAAGCTCAAAGACAATACAGGAGGGAGTCCCTTTCTCATGACAAGCACAGACTTTCTTGAACTTCTCTGACATATTCCCAGAATTCTTTCTTCTTTTCTGGTGGTCTTCAGGAACGGTCTTCTTGTGGATGCTGTGAACAGTTCAATCAGCTTCAAACTCATCTCTAATTCTAGTGTTGGTAACTCATGTTGGTGGTTCTTTTTGAAACTCCCTCATAAATTTTATTTGGACTTCAACTGCCTTTTCATACTTCTAGTAGCATTTTAGAATGAATTTCCTTTCTTTGAAATTTATTCTGGCTGCCATCTTTGTTTAATCTAAGAAAAACCCCGGCCATGAACAATTTAGTTATCAGCTTCTAAAAGGTGCATATATTTTTTGGGACACCCTGGATATGTTTTGGTCTATCCCTTAAATGTTCTGATATCCTCCCAAATACAAAGTCAATAATAATCAACCCTTTAATAATCAACCCTTTAAAAAGCACTCACGGAAATACTTCATACTTCATTGCTTCGAAAATTCAATCTTACTTGTGTTTTTGGAGGACCTAATAAACTTTATTTCTATTGCAACTGTTTTCAAAAGCTTTCAGTGTCATGCAGAAAATCAAATTACCAAAAAAAGTAATTTGCTCAATAAAGAGATAAAGCTGTTTCTTTGTACTTCTACTGTAGTGACATAATCAACTGATATTATGTTGGATTTGAGACAAGGACATTTCTTTCTTCATACGCAGACAGAGAAAAACCTTGTTTTATTCTGTATTTTATTAATAACTTGTACAAACACATCCTTTTCACACGATGAAGATAATAGTGGACAGGACATGAAAACCCCCCAGGTGCGGTTCTGAAGCAGAGCCTTACAGAGCCTCAGTCTGAATCTGAAGAACGAATCAGCCCAAGTATTTATTTTTCCTCCCAGCAGAAAAGGCCTTCATTGATGGTTTTGGATATGCTGCCCTTTTGGAGACTTGAAGCGCTTTATCCTGGTCTTTCTTTCATTTTTCCTCTCCTTCCTCCCCTCTCTCTCACCCTAGAGCCATTGGGGGGCTTGTAAAGTCAGCAGCCATACACTGTGCTATAAAAATAATCCAGGTTTCATTGGGATTGCCATGGGAGAGTGACATGGAGGGGGTTAGGGTTAAGTGGCTGTACATCACACTTCACTTCTCTTGCTAGAAAGAACTGCACTATAATACACTGTACTGACATACACACACACACACACACACACACACACACACACACACACACACACACACTGGGACACATAAGACACATATTGGTGATTTCTTGGATATAGACGTGTATGTACTTTTCCGTGAATATGTGTATATGTGAATTAGCATTAGTGAATTAGTGTGGCTATTAACAACATGCTGGTATTTAAACTGCTCCTCTAACAATGGGTCTTTAAGTCTGTAGCCATTGCCCACAGCCCGTCTGCTAATGATCCCACTCCACTCACTTACCCAGCAGGATGGAGACAGTCCACTGGCTCCACGGAGTGCCAGGAAATGCTACATATCCTTAAATCATCCTGTGGAGAACTTTATAAATGCCACATCTTGGTGGAAGCAATCATTTTTGCCTCATATAGGAGCGTCTGATAGAGTTTTCCGGGAACTTGACGAGCTCTGTTTGCAACAGGAGTTATGTCGGGTTGAACCCTTAGAATATCTCAGTCAAGTTGGTTTTGGCTAAAGGTCATCTCATAAATGTGTCTGAGCAAGTTCAAACACAATCCAAGGCCTTTGCAGACCGATACAATCTTGACTGCATGCTGCCAGACCCACATGCAGCACTCAGCTTGAAGGACAAAGGGCTGTGGAAGAAATTGATAGATTAGAAAAGGGCACGGTTAGTAATTTGTCTTGTGTTTTCCCTATCAGAGGCCTTTAGTTGTGCTGTATTGTATTGGACAACATTATAAAGCATGAAAGATTGCCTAGCTTATAGGCATTTATGGCAAGTGTGAGTATTTCGACTGTTTTTCACGTCTGAGTGAGTTGCCCTTTAGGACAGAAAAGATGCCTCAGAAAGACATTCATACATCCAGGCTCCAGAGAATGGACGATGTGGTGTAAGGCAGGGGGCTTTGGCAGAGAGAAAGGGGTTCACTGTCTGTCTGTCATTGTCCAGACGTCTGAGAGGCCACCCGAAGTCGCAGCAGTGGAAAATGCCCTCAGCGGGATGGCCAAGGGTGTGGGAAGTTGAAGCAGCTGACTGCGGAATTCAAACGCCGTCAACTCTTCATATGTGTCTCGTCTCTAATGAGATGAAACTGTAAAATTAGCCCGCTGAAATGGGCGGTAGTTACGGTGGCAGAGGGAGCGCCATGACAGGAGTATTCATCAAGAATTGGATTAAAGCAGATGGCTCTCGGAAGCCTCAAACCAGTGTGATTAGATTGTGTCACTTCTATTCTGATTGAGGGATTATTGCATTAGTAGAAACCGAGGCAGAAGAATACCGACTGAAAACAAGCTCCTTTTGAAAAATAAAGGCACAACCGTAATCCTCTGTTTACTCACTGATGCCTCTACAACACCACTATGCTCAGTGATAAAGAGTACAATTCAATACTGTCTGAGTGATCTGCACATATTGCTTTTATTTAATCCGTAGGTTAGGTACTTTCAGTCCTCTAGGAGTGCCAGCAATGACCTGCTGGTCTGTTTTGGGGTTACCAAGAGCAATACCATCCATCCATTTTGTATACCAGCATCCTCCGCCGTAGCGGATCACAGGGTGCTGCAGCGTATCCCAGCCGACTGGAAGCGTGAGGTGGGGTACACTCTGTGCATGTCGCCAGTGCACCGCGGCAAGAGCAATATAATGCTGTTCATTTCATAGTGATTTTAATCCTCAAATTATACATTTAATTAACATTTGATGGTTGTGATCTATTTTTATTGCTTTTAATCCAGACAGGACAATAACTTGATAAAATTACTTTCAGTAAAAGATTACATTTATATAGCACTTTTCTAGACACTGAAAGTTGCATTTTACAGTGGAACCAATATTCAGTCACCCCTCATTCATTCTTGGTGATGGTTAAGTACATACTGTATGTAGCCACAGCTGTTCTGGGGCAGACTGACGGAAGCATTGCAGCCAATCCGCGCCAATGGCCCCTCCGACCACCATCACAAAAATCACACACACACACACCAGCATTCATTTGCTGGAGGCAAGTAGAGTAATGTGTCTCACCCAAGGACACAACTGTGAATAACTAGGTGGGAGCGGGAATCCAACCGCCAATCCTGTGACCATTAGACGACCAGCTCTACCAACTGAGCCGCTGCCGCCCTCAATTCTACAGATTCCTCAAAAGTGCCAACATTCTCATCACCACCAAAATGTTTCCATAGCGCCAGATCCTATTTCCATGCTCAGCCATTCACTCCTTCTCGACAAAGGAACAATTGGCAACAATTTTGGGTTGTGTCTTGCTCGAGGACACTTCCACATGCAGTGAGAGCGCGGAATAAATCTACAAACCTCCTGATTAGTGAACAACCAACTCCGGCACCTAATAATTGAAAAAGTTGTGCCAGTTCCAACGTAATCTACTAAGGGGCATTCAAGATGAAACCTCTTCTCCTGTAATGTAAGATTCTGGCCTTTAAATGGAAAACACACTACCTTCATTACTTCCATTGCTGGGGCCATAACTCACACCTGCCTAAGCACCTGTATGTCTTTGGAAACTGGATGGTAGAGGTCAATGATGCTTTCTTATTTTTTTGTTAAGCCTGTCTTTATATATATTTGAATGGATCACTTGTGTTGCTAGTTATTTTGTGTTTTTTCAGTGCAAAAATACTTAATCTTATTGATGTTTTTTGGTCAGGTAAAAAACACTTTGCAGTGATTTATTTCTTTTCTGCTTCATTTTCCTTCATAACAAGTTTGATACAAACATCTGTGAATGTGTGGGTTTTCCTGTCATGTGACATGGATATATCAAATAAGTCAGAGGTATTTTGAAGCAAACATCAGCATGCTGAATATCTTTGAAATAGATGGAAGCTGACACATGAAAAAAGAACTCAATGGTTTTTATCAATATATTTTAAAAAACTCAACCGTTGAAAAGCAACTTCAGTCGCAAACCTGTCATCAACAGCACATCAGTAAACCAGAGGATTTATTTTAGATACTGTCTGGAGGAAACACATACATTTTTCCCAGTGTCACACTACTGGTTAGATTTAATGTGTAATGTGAATTTGAGACACGGTGCGGTCTTGTTAAAATCTGATCATGCATTCAATGTTGAATCTTCCCATGGATAAAAAATGCACAGTCACAGAAAAAGATTAGCAACGGTGGAGCTGGCAGAGCTCACTGTATTCAACATTTGCTGTAGCTTTCTCTAAGCATACAAGCACGTGAATGATGTGCATTCATAGCAAAACAACAACAACCCTGAGGCAGAAAATGGCCTTGTAACAAAATGCTTCCATCCAAACAAGGGTTGCTTTAACAGAATCAAGGCATAACCAGCTCCTGATCCTTTGTATCCACCTCAGAGAGCTGTACAGACAAGCTGCCAGTGGGTAATGTCTCTTATATTTGCAATTGTGTTTTTATATGAACAACATTCATCAGACACTGGCAGAAAGGGATGCAGCTGAGGGAAGCTAGACATGCACTGCTGATTATTGTAGTAATTCAGGGACCAGGGCACCTCAGAAGATGGAGAGGGCCACAGAAATACAGGGGTCCCGAGAGCCCCAACCCCCCCTATCAGCAGTTTTTCTGACAAGCTGCTCAGAAATTGTTGAAAACCCACTTTTACAATATCTTGTGGAATTTGATAACCTTATTTAAGACGTAAAATGTGCATGTCGTTATCTCATCGACAAAGAGGTAGATACCACTAGAACAAAAAGCATTAAAAATGAAGGATTATAATACAAGAATAAGAGCCCAAGCAAGCTCCTGGAGAGTCTCTATCACTTCTCGGTTTCTGGTGTCTTTCAACAAATACTTTAATTTTCTTGTCTAGTTGTATGAGCAAAAAAACAACAACAACAACATTCTGATTTTGTAAAGATGAGGAGGTTGGCACTTCTTATTTATAAGGCCGGGCTGATATGAGGACTTTAAACACCCTAACCATGTTCGGAATTGGGGTTCATTACATGCAAAACAAGAATCTCCACTGACTTATTTCCCTTAACCTGAAATGCACACATCCAATATAAAAAGAAATTGTAATAAGTCAGAATAACACTCCACACAATTTCATTAAGATCTGTGCCCCAGAGTGTAATAAATGTATCAACTCTTGTTATTTCTGGAAAAGCAGCAATGTAAACAAAATGACTGACGATGTTGCCGTAGTGATTGGCCTATTACAGCGAGAAGACAACAGAAGAAGAAAAAAGCGTGCATTTACAAAATAGCTGGGAAAATGCCACCAACACTGTGGGTTTGAAATACTGTCAGCTGCCCAAGATGTCCATCTCATTGTTCCTTATTGTTGACAAGGTGATCAGGGTGAAGTCAGACTGATTGTCATGTAATGTGAGCCTGGCTTAAGGTATGCATACTTACACCTGTGTCTTAAAGCTACCTTTTGTTGTTAGTCAGTTATTTAGGTGCCTTTGTTTACAAATGTCTCAATACATGAATAGCTGTGCTCTAGAAAAACATGTCACAATAATAATTTTAGAAAACTATATTATATTATTTGGAGTTATCCACGGAAAATGACACATTGTACACATCAACTTTATTGATTTCTACACTGAAAATCACAAATCCAGTCATAAAGTTGTGAATAATACAGTATATTAAAACCCCAATATTATATCCTCTGTGACAGGATTGGTTTTGCATAATATCAGGCTGGTCGTGTCAGTATAGCAGATCGGTGAAAGTGATATAGTTACTTATTTGCATTTCCTGTGCTATTCACAAAAAAAGCTTTGGACTTAAATAGCTTTTTTTTATCGTAAAAAGAATAATAATGAGATGAAATTGTTTCACTGTTCTACCTTGAGAAAAGCATCAGTTGAATGACATACTTTCCTCAAGCACCGGCTGCCACAGTTACTGAACACAACAAATAATGAACCAATGCCAACAAATTAAACCGTACAAATGTATCAACATTAGTAATGTGAAATCTTGAGGAACATACAGTAGCTTGTTCAGCGCTGTTGTATATTTTCACTATTTTGCCTGAAACATTGGCCCTGTATCAATAAATATGTCGATATTAGCATTGACTTGCGGATCTTGGTTGTCCTGAAACTGTCCGGTTCACTGCTATCCAAACCAGGCCTCCTACAGTCTCCTTCAGGACTGGTGTTTACAACGGTAACTAAAAAATCAGTGTCCATACTGAAATTAATTGCAGCATAAATACAACATTTTTTGGCATGTGTGGTCAATTTGAGTAATGGAGCATCATTTAATGTTTGCTCCAAGGGCAGTTTCCATATCCTCTGGCAAAACTAATTCAGCTGCACCTTCAACCTCTCACTGACACAATTCTCTGGCAGGAATACATGCCCTGCCTCAATATCTGTGTCAGCCAAGAGACATTAAAGCATTAGATGTTAAAGTTGTCATGTCCATAACATCCTCTTCGCTCATACTGAAGAACGCCATTTCTCCCGTCGAACATGCAGCTAATTTGCGAGAGATGTTCTTCTTTGAATGACTAATGCAGACTAAGGCCACACTCTCAGGTTACGCAGCGGTAGACAGCTCACCTCAGTGAAATCCCACACCGCTGTCTCAGAATCTATGACTTCACTGGTTACGAGAAGCTCAACAGACGTATGTGTCTGTGTGTGTGTGTGCAAGCGTGCGTGCAAGCAGCTGCAAGATAGCACTACAGAGGAATTTCATTGAATTGTTCATTCTCAAGTACAAGGGATGAATTTGACAGCAGCCCACTGACACCACACCGTGAAGGAACAATCGAGTGGATGAGATGATACATCTCAACATGATAGAAGACAGGCAGCGAAGTGGGTGGGACTCATTCCATCACATAATATAATGCATGATGTGACACCAATGGCAGGTCTCCAGATTCTGCGTGGATCCATTGATTTATAGACTTTGCGACTTTGTGAAATGAAGTGGAAGAAAGGTTGAAGTGATGGTTCATCTACTAGCTGACCTTTCACCTTGACTTAAGAAATGAAGTGACTTTCCTATTATCTCTTTTATTTATAGAATGCCACATCTTGCCAAAACTTATTATGCTTTTTAGACAGAACAAGTTCAAACCTACTTTACAGAGACCTGGCATCATCCCATAAGAGAGAGAAAGAGAGAGAGAGAGTAAGAAAGAGAGAGAGAGAATAGGAACAACAGAATTTTGTCTTCATCATCATCACCTGCTCCTATCCCCCCATATCAATCTTTGATAAAAGTTTCATATTAATCTACCAATACCTTTTTGAGTAAAATTTATCAGAGTTCACATGAAGTTAAAGAAAATGAAAGGAAAGTCTAAGCATAGCCAGCTCTTCAATCACGTGTCACCAAAGTATGTTGCATACATCATTTATATGTAACATATAGAAATCTTTAAGAAAAAATGGATCCACTAATCAATCTGATCTGATGAAAGACAAGAAAAGTAATTGTAGAGATGGAGATGGAAAATGGAATATATTTCCTCATGAGAGGAATTCCAATTCTGCTTTTGGACACTCCAGGAACCAGTGGAAAAGAAAACCTTTTTCTGACTAATAAGGGGATGATGTTTATGAAGCAGGAAGAGAATTTTTGAAAATGCTCTGATGAAAACTTCTCACTTCCTGTCGCTCTTGAACGAACATACGAGTTGAATGAAACGATTTTCTCTTGAGCAGTAATTTCCGTCCTCCCATCACAGGAAAGAGGGGGCTACTTATGATGTGAGGCACACTTTAATACACTCATCTCAATAGATACTAACCACCAGAGGCAATGAAACATTTGGACCATTTATTTCAGATGAAGACAGGAGATTTCTCCTCTTCGTTCCACAAATGTTTACCCATGAAATTGCAATGAGATGAAATGTGACAGATCAGCACTGGCTGAAAGCGGTTTTCTGTCAAAAAGCTAACGTTGCGTAAAGACCTTCAGATTGATTATGACAACTTCAGTTCTCTGCTGTTTCAGAATCAAACTGTCACTGCTGGGTATTAAAACCATTCATTAATTTGTGTTCCAAACTCTTTACAATCCGGCTGATGATCTAGTATCCTAATTCTGTTATAAGGTCAATCATGCCACTTTAATTGGTCTGATTTCAGTCAAGCAGAAAATATTAAACATCTGTTAGAGAAAGTAATATTTTTTTGGTTGTACTGATCTTAAAAGGAGGCTTTACATTTTGCTCTACAGACTCTCCTGCAAATGAAAACAGATGTGACTACATTAGTACATTTGGATATCCACCCCTGATGGTGGATAAAAAGGTGAATTTCTACATGCTATTAAATCCTCCAGCAGAATCAAAGGTAACACAAGGTAAACCGTTGTGAATAAATGTTTTCTGGCTTTCACCATTCACCAGCATGAATCACAGCCAGTGAACCCAGAGTCTCACAGTGATAGAAGGATCCAAACAGCAAACCAATAAGAGCGATGTACAGAGAGAGAGGCTCGCGGGATGTGACCTGTGCTCTGCTTCGTAATGAGATTTTACTACGCTCTCTCACCACCTGGCCTGCTTTCTACCTTTGTCAGACATGCAGTTTTCCTCTTGTTGTTGTTTATACAGCTTGATGGCTTTGCATTTGAAATTTTTTTGTTTTTTGTCTTTGTCCTGCCTTAAAGCTGCAGCTCTTCAGGGTTTAGTTCCCATCAATACCGGCCAAATCTCTTTCTCTGTTGTAGTCAGGGAAGATTGACCTGAATTGCGAATCACTGGAGTTAATCCCTCCTACATTTACCATATGAAGAGCTGGACTTTCCAAGCCAGCCTCGTTCAGATTGTTCTGGAAGCTAAAAGCCAGGATTAAGCTGCATCCTGCTCGAAGTTGATATCTGCCTGAGAACTGTAGACATTCTATGTGTTAATTTTGAATCACTTAATCAAACTGTGACAGTAAAAACAACACAGAATGAATGGGTGTTAAATTTGAGTGGTTTAAGATACAAGTGTTTCACACGCAGAATCAAAAGAAGAACGGATGAAGTGTCAGAAAGACAAAATGCAAAAAGGTTACACACTAATTCCATCTGTGATGATCTTCCTATATTCCGTGTTGACATGATCGTTCACCATCTTTTTAGTGACTTCTTGACCAATCAGAATTAGTGTCTCTCATTGTCATTTGACCTGAGCTCCTGTGATTTTTTGACTAATTGTGATTATTAGTGTTTTTCACTTTGTGAAGCCTTATGGTACTTTTCGTTTTTATTTCTTGGCTACAAAGTTGTGTAAACTGTAATCAATATCTATATACTTTGAAATTGTCTCTATGCTTTCTTCAAAACAGCTGAAGAATAGAACAGAGAAGATGTATCAGTCACGTGAAGGAGCTGCCCACAACATTCAGGCTAAACGCTGACTAAATCCATCTGTCAATCATCAGCTGCCAACAAGGTCATCCTCCAGATATATAGCCTTAATTCTTACCTTATGATCATGTTAATACTGCACATCAGTGTGTTACCATAGGCATTTATGGACATAATAAAGTGAAAATGAGAATAACAAGTGTATTTATTTAGTTTATTTTTTAGTTTATCTTTCACGCATTTCAGCAGTGCACAGTAAAGGGAAACAAAGAGAGGATTTTGACTTTCAGCCTCCAGTGTTCAGCCTCTTATTTATTAAGAACACATCTGAGATTAAATGAATGATCAGAAAATGTCAACCACAACTGCCCTGTCCACAATAATCATATCCACTCTCAGAGTTCATTTTACCTGAAGAAAGTAGTGCATCCCTGGGATGCACTTGTGTTGCAGGGATGCATGTTATCTGATGCTTGTGTGTCCCTGTCGAAAGAATAAGGACGCACGCTAACAAGAACACTGCGCCCTGTAAGCCTAACTGCTCTTGGTGAGGTCGACAGTAAGTCACCTATATGGAAGACGAAGTGCACCCACTAAAGTAAACTAGGATCTATTGAAGGAACTCATCATCTTAAAATCATCTATTCAGGCTTGTCGTCTTTAAAACACAAATTTGCATCTTTTCACTCTCCCGCATTAATGTCTGCATAAACGCATGCTGCAGGAATATCGTAATTACTCCTGTATCCTTGTCATTGTTTATCGGATGCTGCGAGTGGAAGCTCCGAGCCGCTGACTGTCTGTCAGGAGCTTTCTTTCTCCATCAGCCATTAGTCTATAATTTATGCTTTCACACTCTCAAGGCCTTATGCTCAAAGCAATGGCGCTGCTGCATGCCGAAAAGTTTTCGCTTCCAGTCTGTTGACGACTGTACATCCACTGATAAACAGAAACGCTGACAAATTGACTTCTCCTTCACGCCCACTGCAGGTGTTCAAACAAAAATTTAAAAAAGCAAATTTAAAAAAAGGTGCCAGTTGAGGGATGGTGTGAATTAAACTCCAGTTCTGTTTGGCATGAGATGTGATTTTTAAAGCAGCCAGTGTGTAAATGCCCTCCTGATGGACAATTCAAACACATATTTATGACCAAATAAAGCCCAAAGCACAAGAGTAAAAATAATGGTGGTGCTGTGTCTTGGACAACTTTGATGAAAATTCAGGCATAGCAGAAATAAAGCAATGTCATTCAATCAGCAGCTTGGATTTCAGTGACTTTCACAGGCCTGAATGGACACTTACTTGACAAAGCATTGTGTGAGAGGATAAAACACCATATAAAGATGTTTGGTGTACTAAAACATCTTTTTATTCCAAAGTGGCTACTGAAGCTCACCAGATCAATAACAGATTGAACCTTAGGTCAGGTGTGGAGCACAAGACTGCTTCATCACTTAATACATCAGTTTCATTCAGCTTCATGCCATAATCCTCGCAAAGTATTCTTCATCAAAATCTTTCATTCCAAATTGTTATTGACTGGATTAGACGCTGGAGACAGAAAAGAAAAGGTCAAGGTCTGCTTCATTCTAGTTTAGCAATGCTTTGTTTTAATTTTACATTCCGAGAAGACCTTAATTCACTATATTAAGTCCAGCTCTCTAAAATGAAACCCATATCCTCTGGGTGGTGTCTCTTGGTATGGCCCTGGGCCTTTTCATCACTGAGCTGTTTTTAACCCTGCAGAATGAGAGCCCAGCTCCAAATTGGAGTCCTAAATCCAAACTCATTGAGTCTCAAACTAAATCCAATCTGTGCCAGAGGGACTGCAACCTGATGTGTGCACAGAGATTATGGGTGTTATAATTCAGCTTTGTTTGTTGGGTAATCTGTCTGTGAGGATTTGGGTGACAGTCTTTGCAGTGTTTTCAACAGACAGCATGTAAATTCAGGAGGTGCAGAGAGTTGAGCATCAAGCAGGGGGTGAGAGGTGCCAGACACGTGCTCACAGATGGCAGCGAACCGTTGCTCAAGTGCTTCATGTGATTCAGCCGTAAAAGAAACGACGACAGATCTTCGACAGAGGAAGATAAGAAGGAGACAGCCAGTGTCAGTCCTGGTTTATTGATTTGTGCTCAGGATAACAGGCCCCCTGGCGTCTTAACGCCACATCAATACAACACAGAGACAAAAATAATTTGCGGTTTTTTGTGCTAATCCATGAAGATTATCAGTGTAATATTATCCTTCTGTCTGAACTCCTAATCTCTGGATCATGACCTCATGAGCTGTTTATTTTTTCACGGTTTTGTCCTGTACTGCTTATATCTTGTTTTTCAACTCAAATTTTTCTAAAAATCTTAGTCAAACGAGTTTCTTTGTATCGCTTCACAATCCAGCATCGAGGTCAGCTGGAAAACCTGTCAGCATGCACCGGGTCAGGGTGACACTTGACACTCAGTGTTTCCATTGTTTCCACAGTGATTATGATGTTATGCAGTTATTAAAGGTGAATTCTGCTGATTCTACACATTAAATAGAAAAAAAACAACTTGTAATACCTTTTGAAGTCTGGTGTTTTCAATTCCATTTTAGAGAGTCAGTGTGTGTCTCTGCTGCTTTGATTTACACGTTTTTATCCATTGCTGAACAGTTCTCAAACTGTATGATTGTGTGATACAATTAATGGGGTGTCCTGCAAAGATGGCGATGCACAACTGTGCACAACGTGAGCAATATTCAGCAACTGCACATACAGTCAGTTAAATTTGTAAGTCATATTTAAATTCATACTTGTCACATTTACTTGTCAATTTTAATTTCATTCTGAGACTGCGACAAAGATCACCTACAGGTTATTTTCACATCATCTACTAGACAGTTTCGCTTTACATCAGTGTGTGCTACACATTTTTTCTGACCTGCAAAAAGGTTGGATACCAATTCTGAACATTATTAATGTTAATTCAAAATGCGAGTACTTGCTAATACATGTTAACACTCTGAACTCTGTATATTGTTTGCTTTCAACATAACCCTAAAGTCACACACATGAAGTCACAGTCTATGGAAACCAGGTCTGTTGTGGTCCTAAGAGGTGCTGCTTCATGTAACACAGTAGAAAATCCTAAACATCTGTGCTTGTTTCTAAAACAATGGGGGCACTTCACTTATGGAGAGTTTTTTAAGCCTACGTTTACAAGACAGTATTGGTTTAATCTAAAATAATGTTGAATGTGACCTGAAGTTTACCCAGTTGTCACAAACAAAACTAAAATTTCTGTCACTTTGAATATTTGTGATACTACAGCTGAAATCTTCTTTTCTTTTTTTTTACCTCAGTCTTGTCCGTGCACCTTATTTGCAGTCGTAGAAAAAAGCATCGTATGTTAAGGGAGGAAATCGTATGCTATGAAACTAATCACACTTGGCTCCTCTAACAATTTGTGCATGAAAGGATTCAGCAATTACTATATCTCACTATAATTTGTCTCATTGATGTTTGCTGAGCCGTAGCTCTCACTATTCATTCCATAAAGCTTTTCAGATCCCACATTCTCAGTGATTATCGGATCTCTTAGCTCAGCATTAACAATCCCAATTAACACTGACTGCCCACAAACAACATGTGGCCCCTGGTGCATCTTATTGCAGACAACATTCTGATTACTTTCAGGTCAATGCCATTGCAGAAGATATCGAATGAGACCACAGAGACAGGTAAAACACGCCACAGAAATTCCCATAATGCATTTCTGTTTGATAAACCTAACATAAATGCAGCCTAAATGTCCATTAAGAAACACCAGGAATTCACGGTGATCTTAAACCACTCAGTGCCTGTTGCTCATAGGAGGAAAATTCTATGTTTCCTACAAGCAGGATATAAACTGAGGTTTAATGCAATTACATAGTAATTAGGAATGAGCGAGTACACCACTATCTGTATGTGTATCTGTTCAACCATCTAAATTATCTGTATCCCTATCTGTACTCAGAATGGGCGGGACTTGAACCGGAAGTGGGTGTGGTTTGACTGAAAATGGGTGGGGCTTAAATCAGTACATTATTTTAAGTCTGAAATTGATATGGATTGATCAGAAGTTGTTATATTTATTGTTTATTTCAAAACTATTTACAGAACAGCCTCAAAATTGAGATTCAATTCAATGTTTTTGATCACAAAAGTAAGAGAATTATTTACAAAACAACACTTGAGTAGATGGGAATTGACATGGGGACCTTTATTTGACTCCTTCTTTTGCGGATGATAATTTAAAATATCTGAATTCTTGTATACAGATCCCTGTTATGAGAGGAAATTATCCATCTCTGAAATTTCAGTAGACAAAACACAAAATCAATCAAAACCGGGTAATAAAAAAAATCTGTTACAATTGACCGATGACCTCATCTGAAAAGAGATTAAACTCTACAGAATATCAGGTTAGGGTTTCGTCAGCTCAGTCCAATAATAGGGAAGACAATAATAACATCGGTGCATAAATGTTTTATTGGTCTCCTATGAAACATCTCAGCTTGTTCTCTGCCATAGATCAAACCCGAGGCTACAGATGCGGAGCAGGCGCCTCCTTAAGTGGCTCCTCTGTGAAGAAGAATCAGGCTTTTTTTATATAACATCCACCACCCTCTTATGAAGGCTCATGTGAGTGCCTAGGGGTCAAGACCCCAGGTTGGGCAACACTTTGCCAAAACAGCTCTCCACTTTCCTCACAATGAAACCGTCTTAATAAAGTGGTGTAATGACTGCTGGGGGTGGGGTGGGGGGTGGGGGGGCCAACGCCTGTGTCGGAGCCCTTGTTCGGAGAGGGTAATGGGCGGAGACCTGTTAACGTGCCTTTTTCTTTTTTTTTTAAATCCTCCTTGGTCCCCGTTGTGATGCGTACTGCAGAAGTAGGCTAGGGGCGCACACACGCCGCAGCGCCGCGCACCACACGCACACACACATCGCTGTGGCGCCCGGCGCAGAGACGCAGCGCCACGACCACTCCGGTCAGTCTGTTTGGAGAAACTTCAGCGCAGAGAGGTGGACAGATCTCTCCAGCTCGACCCAGATAGCGGATTAAATGCACGCTTTCTTTTCTCTCTCTCTCTCTCTCTCTCTCTCTCTCTCCATTTTCTCCCCCGTTTTTCCTCCTCCTCCTCCCCTGGTTTCGTGTTACAAAGCCCTGAGAGGCAGTTGCGCTGAGAAACCAGTTCCTCTGTGTAGAAACTGAATGACAGGATCATATGGCTTGATTTTGCTTTATCGTCCCAACATTTAAAAAAAAAAAAAAAAAAAAAGATAGAGACGGAAAGAACCCGAGTGATTTTTTTTTTTTTTAATTGATGACGACGTGGAATGATTTTTGTAAGAATTCAAAAACAAACCCGAGATAACGGACCGAGAGGAGAGGGGGAAACGGATACAGGATCTGTCGGCAAAGAAAGACGGAGAGGAAAACCCAGGACGCGTCGAGTCAGCGCCATCCTTACAAAGAAGGTAAGTTTGTATCCCTTATTTGTCGTAATGGTTAAAACAGAGGTGTGAGGCGGCTGGTGGAAAAGTAGAAGGAGAGAAAAACATCCTTAACCAGAGTCTGTCGCTCTCCAACTGTTGCCTCTAACCCCTTCATTTTTTATTTTTTGGTAAATAGTACGCCTTCATGCGGCGTTCCTTGAACGCATCACCGAGGAGGTTCAGGTTGGATGTTTAATTCTCAATGATGCAACTTTATCTGGCTTTCGCGCAGCGTAAACACAGCGCACTGCGGTCAGGAGTAAGCGATCAACTCCAGGGAAGTCTCCAGCGTATCTCCAGCCTGAAATCTCCACGGTCACCGCCGATCGTGGAAGCTCCAGCCCGTCATTTCAAGTGTTGGAGACTTCTAAACAGTTTGTGCAGGACTGACGTCTGTGCGCCACTTCTGAGGACGGATCTGTTCGTGTGATGTCATCTGCTTGTGATATACCAGCCTGAGGCGCCCTATAATGAACTTTCAGGACCTTTCTGCCCCATAGGGTTTTGTATTTTGTATGACATCATCTGCGTAATATCCCCCCAGGATATTCCTGATTTACTTTCTGGCTTCTTCCTGCTGGCTGCCTGTACACAGAATAGTTCTTTGAGATCTGGTGAAGTAAAAACAAAAGTATGAATGGTTTCAGAGTTCTGCAACCTCCTGCTGAAAACCTATGGAGATTTTAATACTTCATCTCCACAAAGTAATTATAGGTGTAATATGTGACAGCGCTCACACACTTCCAAAAGCAATGAGTCCTTTGAATAACTGCCTCTAATTCCCACTTGCTCCACGGACACTCAAAAATTAAGCTCTCATATTGACAATAATCCACAGACTTGAAATATTACTTTGGAGTGCTTTTCCCCTTATCCCCCCACTGGTTTCCCTCCTTAATGAATTAAGTATTAGCTTCAGTTGAGTGATTGTTGTAATTACTGAGGGGGGAGGGAGGGCCGATGTCCATACTGGACACTGTGCAGAGATTTGTTTTAAAAGGTAGCAGTGGTTTAGGAGGAGGAAGACTGTTAGGAGAGGGGTCTTTTCCTTTTTTTTTTCTTTTACAAGCTGGTTGGTGCCACTGCCAGTTAACCAACAGACAGTCAAGGGGGAGTATGGCCTTTAAAAATAAACGTAAAGCTTTGTGGGGGAGTAGCTGAATGTTTGATTGGAGGAGGTGATGAGGATGACTTGATGTGAGCGTTATCTTCAAACTTTTGTTTTAATATCTGTGTAATTTTCAAACAGGTATTTCCAATTTGTTAGTTGTTGCAGCAAAGATTAATAAAAGTACGTGATTCATCTGCGCTGAGCTGAAGGATGGCATTTGCTGTGTGGAGAGAAGAGGAAAAAGATGAGAAGAGTATGGTACTACCAATATTTACTTTAGTCTCATTTTAATTTGTGAAACCGGCTTCATAGACCTGTGAGAAATGAAACAATCCTTGATATGAAAACACAAAGTAGATTAAACCAGACTGAAGCAGGGAGATGAAAACCGGGTGGGAGTAGAAGCTGTCCTCCTCACATCTGCATCGCTCCATGGAAAAAAAAAAAAGCTTTGGAAATCCAGGTTTTATCCAGGGCAGTTACAACAAAGGCCTACACACACACACGCACGCACGCACACACACACACACACACACACAGTGTAGCGTTCAGCCCCAGATGTTAATGCTTCTATTGAGAGAACCACAGGACTCCTGCCGACTCGATCTCTTCATTGTCTGACAGACAATGGTCTCCACATCCTGATCGTCGACCTCCTTCCCATCTTCCGTCACACACACACCCCCCACACACACACACACACAGACACACACCACAGTCTTACAGACAAAAGACCCCATGCATCATAACCAAACCGCATACTTCAGGATTCATGTGTCCACATTCACATTTCCCATCTAATATTTCAGTGTGGCGTCTGAGGACAAGCAGGACAGATGTGAACTTTTCTTGAAACTTTATTCTCTCACTCGTCGCATGTGTGCATTAATGCAAAATTCTCACTTGCCCTTTGGGTGTTGGGTTATGCAGGCATCCCCTCCGCATTCAGAGTTAGTATCCTGCAGCTAATAATTGCATCCATCTAAATTGAATCTGCCTGTAATTTTTCTCATTGATTGGTTGGACAGCAGGCTCAGAAAATAAAAAAAAGACCATTAAAGCTGCCAAGAATGAAATCTTCTAAGGTTTTACTTTGTCTCTCTTGTGACTGAAAAACCAAAGGTGCTGAACCTATCAGCAAATAAAGAAAGGCTGTACATTTGGAGAGAAAGCTATTTGCTTTGTTTGAATCATTATAAAATAGACTTTGATGAATTTTCTGATTAGTTGTTCAATCAGCTGAACTCCACTGGCTGTTCCAGACACTTTGTGTGTCCGTCTTTATGTATTGCGTGCTCATATGCGACATAAGCACAGTGTGTTTCGACACCACTGGCACAACATTGCATCACGACTGTTACGTTGCCGCTGCACCAGATGTCTCCTGTCCACTTGTTTGTGTGTGGGTGTGTTTAATTGTCATCTCAGTGTCACATGCGTCACATCGGTGAAACAGACACCGTGGACCACATGGAGAGCAGCTGGATGAACGCTAACCTCCCGTGATAACAGGATGATTGTCGAATATGGAACTTAAAAAGCTTTGCATGCACACACACACAAACACACACACACACAAACACACACACACTCACACACACACACACACACAGTTTATTCAGCCTCTGTTCTTGCTATTTAAGCTATGTTTCTGTTAGAGCGTGTGGGTCTGGATTCACTGACAATAACGTATTTTCAATGGTGATCAAGGCTTTTATTGCATCCTCTGCCGAGCATCAGAGATGTGCCAGCTCCCTGCAGGGGGCTCACCCCCCCCCCCCCTCCAAAACTTCCTTTTCATGAAACTAACGATTTAATTTCTACTCTCTCTGCCTTTCTCTTCTGCCTAAACTCTCTTTCACAGCCAGATTTGCTTTTGTTTTGGACGTTGCAAACTGGTCTGCGCTTCATGTTCAGCTGAAAGGAGTCCACGTCTCTGGCTGTGCCCCCTGTGTTCTGATGCTGTGTGAACAGAATCACCCAGCCTGTGTGTCTGTGTGTGTGTGTGTGTGTGTGTGTGTGTGTGTGTGTGTGTGTGTGTGTGTGTGTGTGTGTGTGTGTGAGTGTGTGTGTGTGTGTGTGTGTGTGTGTGTAGATGCGTGTGTGTGTGTGTGTTAAATCTGTGTTTGTGTTGAACAGAGATATGGTTCATGGCAGGCCAGATGCGAGGTCTGGAGAGTAGAAGCAGATGGGTTTTGTGTGTGTGTGTGTGTGTGTGTGTGTGTGTGTGTGTGTGTGTGTGTGTGTGTGTGTGTGTGTGTGTGTGTGTTTGTATGAACCATGGGGGGCGGGACTAGGCAGGACAAGCTAATGTTTAGAGTAGAGGAAGAAGGAAAGGGGCTTGTTTACAAGACCATCACGGTAAATGGGCTTTGGCAGGGTGGAGGGTCAAAGTGATAGAAACCTTCTGCTTTCGTGCCTTCACGTTGTACCAGAATGGCAAAAAATGAAGTATTTATACACATTAGCATGTAATCGTCGTCATCATAGGTGATGATGCATTTCCGTTTTTAGCTTTTGTCGAAGTCAATCTCAGAACCGTGAACTTTGTTCCTTCCTGCCGTGAGGATGTTTCCTCGTGTCCTTTCAAACTTCCTGTGATGTGGTCTTATTTCTTTTTGTCCTTCCTGTAGAGGATGTGTGTCACGGTGCTGTTCCTTTTTTATTTGTTTGTTTTTCTTTTTTGTTGGGGTATGTTTTGTGGGGTTCTTTTTGTTTCACTGACCTTTCTCCCACTCCACCATCTGCTGCTGAAAAGAGAAACCTTCTGTACTAGGAGAACAAACATTGATGATCTCTCAAACTATATTTCTTTTTCCCATTAATTACTCCTGAAGGCCAAAAATAGCTCACCACCCCAACGTATAATAAAACATAAGTGAATGGAGAGGCTCTTTCAGGTCATTAAGAAAAGAGGAGCTAATTAAATAAAAGCATGGGGAAATACTGGAGGTCACTCAATATAACATGATGTACAAAAAAAACTTTATTACCTGACAAGATTCCATGGCCAAATTGTCTGAAGTGGACCACATAAGGATGGTGTAGAGTAAACCCTTTGAGCAATCGCGCTTCAAGATGCCCAGCTTCGTCTCATCGCGGATATTTAGTTGGTAGTCATGTGATATCGTACGCCCATTCTATTGGCTGATAGCATCGGAAGTGCGCTGCGTTCTGAAACTCACAGAACGCAGCGCACTTCTGTGTATTAAAGAAACACTTTAAACTGATTTAAACAATCTGTAAGAGTGTGGGAAAAGGTGATACAGATAGACGGTGGTTTAATATCAGTATGGGGAGGGTATATAAACCATTAAATTACCTTTAAATAATAATATAATAGTTTGGCGCAATATATTGTACTCTATGTATTTCTAGACATTAAGCATTCCGAAATGAACATCTATCTTTCATCTTGCATCCAAAACAGTTTTGTGTGCAAATAGATTATGTGCAACAATATACGCAAAGACTGAGCTGTGTTGCTATCTGCTGCGGTTCTTTTTTAATGTTTTGTGGCATAGAGCTTTGCTGGACAGTATTTGTTTTTTTGTATACTTTCATTTGCTGTGTGTTTCTTTGAACACAACATAAAGCTGCTTCTGCATTGGATTGTGGCTTCTCTTTTTGCTCCGCAAACTGCCACCTTTATGACCTCGTTTCTAATTTTGCTTCATGTGCAGCCCGTTCAATACATCACATGTTCTCTCAGCATGCCGCTGTCGATGTGGATGATGTTCATGGTGTCTCTTCATCGCTCATGCATTTATTTACAGTTTGTTGCGCTCTTTCACTTCTTCCCGGCTTGTTTTTTTACCATAAACATTATGGCAGCTGTAATGCATTGATGTTAAAACGCTACATATGCACTGTAGCAGAAAGTGCATGAGCCGAAGCAGACACACATACGCGCCTTCACACATACGCACATACACAAGATCCAGCCTCATCTCAGTGGTTTTAAGGCCTATTGAGAAGTTTCCATCAGGCAGTGAAGATGGATCCAGCGAGTTTTGGCTTCGGCTGTGATTGCAGTTGTTCCGAGACGAGAGGCTTTCTCTTTTGTAACTTAGTCCTTCCCTTTAAGCTCTCTCTCTCTCTCTTTCTCATCCTCTTTCTCTCACCACTTATGCACAGTATTTTTTCTCTTCCTCCCTCCCAACTTGTTTTGGTCTCTCTCGGAAGTGCGTAATGAGGATATTTTTGCGTTGCCAAAAGTTTTGCACGTAGCACTTATGTAGCTTGACTTAAATTGAATGTACAAGAGCACATTCATCTTATTGTGAATGAAAACCATGTTCATTTAGACTGCTGACTGACTGCTGCCATTGTGAAGGTTCTCTTTCCCTCAAATCAATTGACTAAGTTTGGGTTAGTTTAAATGAAGTGCTATTGGTGTTATTATCGAATATTAACATCCCCCCCTAAATATAGAACAAAAGGAAGTAATAAGTATTCTGTGAATGCCCCCTTCCCCCGCAGGACCAATCAATAAATTAATAAACCCCGAGAAGGGAACAGCTTTTCCAGGAAAGTCAAACTGGTGGAAAATCCAATAGTATGCATGCCAATGTTCCTGGAGGCTAATCTGCAGAGCAAGCATGGCTCAATACACCAGATCTTTTTGCTCTCACAGTGATGAAGTTTCATGTATCATAACTTCTCATTCTGACCCCTAACATTCTCCCTGTCAGGCTGATCGATGCAATTTTTAAAATGTGGACATGGTGACTAGAAGCATCCCCCAAAGCTAATCAGTGTTGTCTGAAACAAATGAAGGAACAGATGGGGGGAATCCGTAGCTCTCTCCAGCATGGTAGGAGCAGTCATGCATTTCTTCAGCATAACCAGCAATTTATCTGTCTTCATGTGACTCACATACTGGGGGATGTCAGAGGAAGCTTGGTGGAGCTGCTTTTGGTGGCTCTGGTAGTCTGCATTATTTATCAGCGGTACAATAAAAGCGGAGGAGAGTCCTGACCTGCTTGTTACCAGATGACCACTGTTGGCCATCTGCTGCCCTCAAGCCACTCTTTATTTTTGTCTGTCAGTTCTCCAATGTGCTGTGCTCTCTTGTGTGCAACTCACTAAATGTAATAAACTGATGATGAACACTTCAGACTCAACAGATTTCCACAGTTACTATCCAAAACTGCATTCAAAATCCACAGTGAAACATAACCCTGTTCGCACATAATAAATTAACAATGCAAACATTAATTAAAGAGGACTGGTAGCTAGTTATATGTGATTTTGGACACCGTCAGGCTGGGTGTATTCACATATTCATGTTAGTTAAATTAGCCGGCAAACACAAAGAATGAATGTCCTCATTTGACTCTCAACTTGCTTCAATGAATTGTCACTGCAGTAGTTTCTTCTTACTGAATCTTATTAGTGTGCAGCTGTGTGCATCTATTTATGGTGTCTCTGCCCATTTCATCACTTTTTTTTTTTAATTGGACATCAGACAGAAATCTTCATCATATTTGATGCCAGTTTCCACTCCTGGTAACTGCTGGGCCAATCTTTCCTCTGGGCTACTTCTTGCACGCCCTCTTCCTCTGTTGTGATTGAAATTTTAAAGCAGGATCAGGAAGATTTAGTCATCTGCTCGGACAAAACCCTTGTCAGCAAGCCTGCTGTGTTTCAGGGGCATTTTTTAAGGTATGAAGTGTTTTCTGAGGCCCCCAATGCGACTGTATGTCGATGTTTGGTCCGACTCAGCAGATGCTTTCTGGCTCAGTCATCCTCGCTTTGTTTCTTTCAACGGAGGGCCACTGGAATTGTCCTATTTATTGTTATTCTAGTTTTGGGGACACGTCAAAGCTGTTTGGACCCAGTGTGAAAGCAGAGATTCCTACGGTTTGCTGTCAGCTGTAACATTTCTATGTTGAGCTCAAAGCCATTGCATATCCAGCTCTTGACTCCTGGTGTTTTCATCCATTGTTTCCTTGATAGTTTCCGGAAATGCATATGAGCCACAAGCAAATGATAACACTCAGAAGAACTGGTTCATAAAGTGGATGTCTGAGACTGTGGGTGTGTTAATAATGATGCAGATCCAGTGGGCAGTAAAGCGGGGGGAGTAGAGGAAAGTAAGCACATACCCTCCTCTTCCCTTTGCTAACCAGAGCATGGTAGTTTGTTTTATGACAGCCGTTTTTTTTTTTTTTTTTTTTGGCATTGTTCTGGTCCAGTAGAGCTCACCCTCCCTACCGTGGGACTGGCCGTTAGTGGGCAGGAAGTGCCGAGAGCATGCAGCATGAACACACACACACACATACACACACAAACACACACACACACACACACACACACACACACACACACACACACACACACACACACACACACACACACACACACACACACACACACACACACACACACACACTTATACAGTATTGCAGACTGCGGCACACACATCCCTTCCCAATCTATCGCCTCACACTCACACAAAAAGTTTTGAAAGTATAATAAAAAGTTCCCCCGCGGCTCACAGGCTGGTAAGCTGCAGCTTATCCGGGAAGGCGGTGCAGCTAGGCTAATGGCCTCTCTCCAGGGTAAGAACTACACAGGGGCCCATGCAGGCTTATCAGCAGGAGGAGGGCCCCTACATGGTTGCTGTTTGAGAGCTCAGTGGCGCAAGCATGTTAGAGTAGCTTACCTGTCATAGTGGTAGGTATTGCTCAATTCTGCCTCAAGTGTTAGTCGAAGATGTTTACCCAGAGTAGCTCCTCTAATTGAAAATTCAAAGTTAACTTACTCTTCTTAATGGAAACTCCGCCTGATCAGATCTGACTGGGCAGTCAGTGCCTTTTATCATCCAAAGATCAATGATATACCAGTCACTTTTTCGTACAAAGCGAGTCCTTCTTCCTAATTCCATGGAACGCTTTTGGCAAATGCTTGATGATGAAGTGACCGACTAATCAGATGACAACTCCAGCATGACTGAACCAATGAGTCACTGCTTCTGTTCTTCATCTAAAGTGATGCAGGAAGTGATACAGAAGCTTCTAACTCTGCTGCAGTCAGGCAGCTCTGTCACTGTGAGTGCATGAAAGATTTGCACCCCTTATCTGTCTTCAATTAAAAGTAAATACAGGCTGCGCAGTGTTTTGCGTGAGTATTCTGAACCTGTTATTTGTTTCTGGTGATGATGTCATCTCCTCACCTGCTCCTCTGCTTAGCACAGACAGATCATGCAGACAACAACAATAACACATGGGGTAAATAATAACCATAGAGGGGGAGATGTCCTAGATACGGACAGATTCTTCATACCAGATGGACACTGATATCAGGCATTATAGCCTATCTAGAATGGGAGCAGTCCAGTACAACTAGTCTCCTACTGGTGATCACTGACCAGATACAATGGTGCAGTCGAGGATTACCCTTTAACAAGTTTAAAGCATGACGCCATCGCATTTTGAATTCAAATGTATTTTTCTGAACAAATACATTTGTTCAGAAATGTATTTTCTGGAATAGTATGTCTGAAAAAGTATTTTCTGAAATACTTCACCTTTTCAAAGGCGTTTCTCTGAACATAGACCTCCTCGTTCGCCAACCACCTGGAGGCCATGAGCAGGTCCAGCATCACCCATGGCCTTCAGCATATTTTTGTCCCCGAGCACCTAGCGAATAGAGGTTTCTGAAATCCCTCCTGTCTGATCAAAAGAAACAGCGCTTGGCTGTTTTTGTGAACTTTGGCACTCCTTTGAACGAAGGAGAGTACAATCCTCAGTGATGTAGTATGCAGATAAGCAGATGATTAAGCTAACACTGCTAATCCAACTATCATGAAGCTGCTTTGTATAATGTAGCTGATGCATTTCCGTCACAGCTGTACAACATAAGAAGAGCACATACACTGTGTGTGTTCTGTGTCTGTGAGTGGGAATGAATGAGATCTCATATTTAGGTACTATATGATTAGAAGATGATAAAATCCCAAGTTGGTCAGTTGTTTCCTTCTGCATTAGCAGACCCCTCATAGTCATTACTCTACTGATTCTTCACACTGTTTGTGTTGTTGGAACTATTTTTCTCATATCCTCTCAACAGTTTATCGAAGCATGTAGCAGTTTACTGCTAACATTGGGATTAACACCTAGTACTAGTATTAGCTGAGGTGTTAACATGGGTACTCATCAGATTAATCCATTCATAACATTTAGCATCTATATATATATATATATATATATATATATATATATATATATATATATATATATATATATATATATATATATGTATATGTACACACACACACACACACACACACAGCATATATATATGTGTGTGTGTGTGTGCGTGTGTGTATACAGTATCTATATATTTAAATATTTACTCAAGTGTGCTTTGTACCTGACTGTTTTAGCAACAGACAAGCGATAAAATAAACATTAACTCGCTGTCCCACTTGTCTGTATTATCACTTTGTTAAAACCCTTCATAGTGGTAATTGTAGACTTTATGTGAAACATGTGGGTTTTAAATAGGTCGAGGCTACCCAGTAACATTGATCTGGATTTCTAGTCTTACCATCTTGAGTCAGCTGGCTGGCTTTCACATGTAGCACAGTAATTACCAATGAAGATACCATTGTTGGACAAGGCGAAACATAAATGAAGTGAATTTAACCTGGGCTCTATAAGGCACATGAAGCCCAATACAGCTCCATCATAAAGGGCATTAAGGGATCTAAACGCGGATATTATTGCGGCATGTTCCACTAAATCATGGTACAGCCTGATAATGTGCTATGCATTGTCCAGGTGTCATGGGAGATTTCGACGGGTGAAAACCGATGCTAAACTATAAATATCAGTGCTATATGAGGTGGGATTTCTCTTAATCCCTCACGTCAAGTATAAATCCAGCTTTATTGTTTCCTTTCCCTGCGTCTGCTCCCACACACTTAATGAAACATCACTGCTAGCCTAGCAGTGCTTGGTAATTAGTGCTAGCTCTGGTTATCACCTCCTTTGCATCACCTCAGTTCCAGCACTCGGATCTCCTTTGAGCCCAGCTGTTGTAGCTGCAGCTGCAGATATAATAGTGCTGTTGTTGAGGTGTTGGTGTGGCTTATGAGAAGGGAGTGCGTGAAAGAGTAAAAGAGAAAGACTGTTTGCCCCCTCACCCGCCCCCACTCTGCTGCAGACTCACCTCTGACCCCTGGCTGGCAGCACTCACCCCCTCTTTCTGCTGCTCTTTTCCAGTCCACCGCTCTCTGGTCTCTGTCTGAAGGGAGAGATGGAAGGAAAAGAAAATGAAAGAAATATGCTCATTTGGATGAGGGAACAATATTATGACAGAAAAGAGATAAAAGTAGAGTGACACAGATATTGGGACGAAAACAAGAGCAAGAGGGAGTAAAAAAAAATTAGAGAAAAGGTTGCCAGGTTTGGTCAGAGGGAGATTTGCCAAAAAAAAAAAAAAGAAGCCAAATAGCCCTGAGAAACCAAGATAAGAACCAACCAGCGGTCAACAATTACACCATCATTTTCCTCGCTTGCTTTCTCTTCCTTCTCTCAGTCCTTCAATCATTCATTTTTTTACATCTTAGTTCTCTCTCATTTTCTTTTCTATTTTCCAATCCCTATTGCTCCCTGTATATTTTTGTAATAGAGCTGTCCACATTCAGCCTGTTCCACAGAGACACACACTGACACACAAAATGCATTATACTCTCTGCCACGTTACACATTCCCACATTTATTCTGAGTATCACTAAAACAACAGTGTTACAGTTTAACACAGATCAACACTGCATTTAACAGTGCTCTATTTCAACACGTTGATATCTTAGTTGATAAAATCTGCATCTGAAGTTGATGCAGTGAAAGGATTTGCAAAAAAATGTCAAAGATTTGGAAAAAATTCCAGGGTTTTGTAAAAAAAGTTCTCTCCAGTTCAGCTGAGGTTAGTATGAGTCTTTTCTCTCTGAGGCTTGACACTCTTGTCCATGCAAAAGTTTTCCTTTGTGCTTTAGTTGCTGCACTGATGTGCAGGGATACATTATAGTATTATTTTTTGCACAACTCCACTACAAAGACCATTCCCTACCATTCAGTTTGTTTGGTGTGAGCAAACCAGGCCTGACATTTAACACAACAGTGTCCACCATTCGTGTAACATATTGCATATCTGACATGCAATGGTTTGTAAAAAACATTAGATTAATTTAACTTCCTTGTCACTTGGTGATTGTTCCTGTCCTCTGAGGTTAAGGAGATTCCAGACCTTAGAATTGCTCTTGTGTGTAAACTGCTAACAGCTACTAGCTGCTATCACATCAGACCTCCATCCCTCCATACTGCCCCACAGTTATACAAATCTCCATTTTGCTGCTCCCCCAGAGGTGGAACCAAACAGAATTACAGCACTACATTTACCTGCAACATCTGGGCAGAATAAAGCCTCTTAAAGGTTTTCCACCAAACTAACATGCAACAACCACAAAAAAAAACCCCAAACAGCCTGTTGATGACTGCTTGCTGAAACCTTAAATTGTCTCCAGCTTAAGCTTTCAGGAACACTCTTTGAGAACTTGAAAATATGAAATAATAATTATAGTTCCTAAATGTATAAAAACATGTGTCATTTTTTCTAACTGTTTGACAAAAATAAGTAAGATACGGCATAGAGCCCAAAGAGTCCACCGGGATTCTTCTTCTAATACTGTCGTATACACAAAAGGCCAGACAGAAGGGCTATGTGTGTTTTCACACATACATTCTCACCTGAGCTAACACTTTCACACATGTATCCATTAGCCTGCTACACACACACACACACACACACACACACACACACACACACACACACACACACACACACACACACACACACACACACACACACACACAAACATGCAACAACACAGCATATGGAACAGTTTACCTCACGGTCTGTTTTATACCTATTAGGTCTTTTTAAGAACACCAGGGAGGAGAGACAGGAAAACTGATTTTTTTTTTTTTTTTGCCTGAGGTTAAGCCATACACACACACACACACACACACACACACACACACACACACACACACACACACACACACACACGCACACACGCACATACACACATACAAACTCTTGAGTTCTGCTTCCATGCATAACAACAAGTAACATGTCTCCATGAGATGTGAAACCGGAGAAGTGTTCAGGTAAGGAAGGACAAGGGAAAAGCAGGAAAAGCTTGCTCTCCCTTTTTAAAATTCATTGTCTCCCCCTCCCCTCCCCCCCATCCCTTCATGTATCCATCCCATCCTCTCATATCTTTGCAGCTGAAAACCTCTGATTTTGCGTAGCAGGATTAAATTCCTCAAATTTCTCTTTCTGTTCCTGTGGGAGAGGCCTGTGCTTTTTAATTAATTGCATCCCGCTTTAACGCAGTGATGTATTGTAATTGTCAGTGTTCGTCTGTTAGTTCGTCTGTCCGTTAGTTCGTCCGTCCGTTTGTTCGTCCGTCCGTTTGTTTGTCCGTCCGTTAGTTCGTCCGTCCATTAGTTCGTCCATCCGTTAGTATGTCCATCAAATATCTTCGCAACCGTTGCAGATAGAAAGATGAAACAAAAAGCACATTACAAATGATGATCTTGACCTTGAGAAAAGTAGGTCAAGGTCAAATTTCAACTTTCGTACGCTCAGGAACCGGATAAGATAGAAAGACGAGGGAGAAGGCCAGTGTGAGTATGACCATAGATCAAAGCTAGTGCTTTAATCTATGAAAGTAGGTCAGAGCACTAGCTTTGATCTTTGACCTACGCAAGTAGGTTAGGTTAAAATTTTGATTTCAGAGGTGTCGCGGGATGTTGCAGTCTGTGACTGCCTTGTGGATTTTGAAGTTAAGTTAGCTGCAGTGTGCATGTGGCAGTGTGTCTCTCTTCCCCAAACAATGAATTGTGTTGGAGGATGTGTGCTTTCTTTATTATTCTTTATCTTTATGTAGTTATCTATAGTCAGAGAAAATGAATAATCAATGTTAAATGTGTAATACGTAATGTGTGATGGACTGTCAATCAGTGAGTCACCACTGTAAAAAATATAGTTTGTGGTGTTATGAAGTGTTGTGTGTTATCTTTAAACTATATATGATATGGTATAATCTTGTGAGAGGTGCCATATATATACTCTCTCTATAAGCATCCTTGCATCTTTGTTGCACATTTTTTTGACATTCTATTTGTTATTCTATTGGCTGACGGCATACGTGCAGCACACTTCCATGAGACACAAAAGTGCTATAAATAGTCGATAAGAGTGTGGGAAAAGGTAATACAGATAGAAGGTGGTTTAATATCAGTATGGGGAGGGTTCATAAACGTTTAAATTACCGTAAATAATAAGATAAATAGATTGCGATCTCGATCGTGGATTCCTCAATCGCGTGTTGGTCCTGGAACACATCAAACGCAAAGATCGAGGGTGCACTGTTTATGAATAAAGTAACGAGCAAATTGTTTTAGTTTACAAAGTGTTGAAGAAAAGCCTACAAGTTGTAACACAACTCATCTAATTAGAGCTGAGGAAGACCATATCATTCCCGTGTGCATTACGAGCCTCTCTTAGCCCCAGGTGTGCATTGAGCTGTAGGTTATGATTTCACAGTATTGATTTAAATCACGGCTCCTTTCTCATTGTGACAGACGCACACGGATGTTGAACTTAGTGCTGTAGCGTTACAGTTGGAATAGATGCAGGCAAACAGAGCCGAGCCGCTGTGATAAATGGTAATCAGGACCTACATGAAGCTTCTCTCAACATAATTACATGCTTCTACACCCCTTCACTTAACCACTTCACCTGTGCTGTGCTGTTTCCTGGATCTAAAAGCTCTCTGCTGCACAAAGAATCTACTGCCTTTGCAGCCGCAGCGCTGAGTGTTTTCATCTGATGCAGACCTATCACAGTTCACAGAATGCTCTAGACAACAACAACAACAACATCAAACTATGTCTGATGATCACTTTTGTTTATTAATGTTCCTGTTAAGATTTACAGCAGCACAAAGTTGTATTCAGGATGATATCAACCTTAAATAATTTGGCATCATATTCACTAGGGGTCCTTCGTGGGAAGCTTGTTGGTGAACCTTTTCCTCTGTGAGTATCAGCCAGTCATAAAAAAATCACAGACAGGAAGTTGTTGCCACTTTAATTTCAGGCTGGTGACAGGTATATGTGTGTGTGTGGGAGCGTGTGTGGGAGCGTGTGTGTGTGTGTGTGTGTGCGTGTGTGTGTGTGTATGTCTTCTCAATACTTCATAATTACAAGTGGCGTCTCTCTACGTGGGTGTGAGCACACTGCTGAGCAGTTCATGTTGGTAATTTCTCTCTTTTTCAGCTGCATGGACACACACGCTTTGTTCCACAGAGCTGCTGTGTTGTTGAACGTCGCCTGTTTTATTTAGCACACAAAACCATCCTCTCCAGGGCCTCGAGTACAAGGACTGTGTCGCTCATCAGCGGGCCATGAGCTGGTGCTGATGGTGGATCTGCTGCATGCTGTCAGTCTCATACCGTCTGTTGCAGTGTGTGTGTGTGTGTGTGTGTGTGTGTGTTTTCTGTTTTTCTTTGTGCTGTTGTCTTTGTTTCTCTGAATAGTCCGTGTGAGTGTTTCTTTGAGTCTGCATCGACAGCAGTTGTTAATGTGCGTCTGTGCCTGTCTGAATCCAAGTTTGTGTTTGTGCCTGCTTCTGTGTGTGTGTGTGTGTGTGTGTGTGTGTGTGTGTATGTGTGTGTGTGTGTGTGTGTGTGTGTGTGTGTGTGTGTGTGAGTGTGTGTGTGTGTGTGTGTGAGTGTGAGTGTGTGGGGGGGGTTGCTTTTGTCTGAGCGCTTTGTGTCTACATCTACTGTAGTCTCATTAATTATATATATACACACCATAATATGTGTGCGTGTGTGTGCGTGTATGTGCATTGTCACAGCTGTATGAGTTTAGTTACAACTTTTATTAGAAACTTTGCTTAACTGATTAAACACACACACACACACACACACACACACACACACACACACACACACACACACACTCACACACACAAACTGACTCACAACGGCAGAGAGGTTTGGGGTAGAGATGTCAGGATGTGTGTGTTTTTGTGTAAAGGGGTACGCTTTATTAAATCATCAACACAGACAAATAGCATCCTGGCACACACTTTCTCACATATACTTGAATGAATATCATGTCTCACACACAAACACACACACACACACACACACACACACACACACACACAGACACGTGCACACACCTCCCCCCATCACCACTACCCACCCACATGGGAGGAAGGCTAGATAGCACCTCTAAACATTTAAGAGACCATTATTTGTTTAAAGTTGTAAAGTAACAAAAATACTCTATTGATTATAAAGAAGTCTGAATCTGTTTCCAGAAACCTCATCTAGCAATGCCTGTTATATTTTAAGATGATACTTATTTGTTCATTGGCTATTTTCTTCTGTCTCTAACAGACAGATGAGCTTATCAGACAAGAGAATCAAATAAAACTGCTTCTTCTGCCATGTAATTATTCTTTTTTTTTTTGTCATAAATTGATATCTTGAGCTTTCCTCACCGGAACCCAGTCTGACCAGCTGTTTCTGCTTGTCTTTATGCTAAGCTATGCAAGTCATAGCTATACAATCAGTGCACAGACTTCAAACAGGTATTAATGTCCTCGTGTATGTTCTCAGAGAAAAGTTAGACAGTTAGTTTGACAAAGAGTTTCAATTCCTTCAAAGAACATCGAGAACATGGAGACGTAGATGTGGAGGCTGAAACAAATAAAGGAACAGAACGTGGAACGAATGAGAGCAGAAGAAGTGTCTGAAATAATAAAAGAGAATCAGAAACAAATGAGATCGTAAACAGGAATAGGTAAGAAGCAAAATACTCCAGATGTGAGAGACGGGACACGGGGCGTGCAACTCTGACTCGTGCTCTGTGACCACAGGCCTCTGCACCTCATTTATTGTTCATCTTAATTTTTATGTCTTTGTACTGCTGTAGTTCTGCACTCCCTGTTTGCCACCCAGACACCCTGCCACGTTTGTATTTCCACTGCAGAAACAAATTGCTCCAGTTTTTTTGGGGTTTTTTGCCTCTTAAAGCACCAGGAAAAAGTCAGTCTGTATTTGACGGGCTTACATGGAATCCTTTAATTGTACCTTACATTAATCGACCAAGTGATGTGGTGGATTTCACTTTTTCCTTTGAAGTAGGTGGACACTAGGACATTCTTTTTTCTTTCAGTGACTAATACTTCATACATTGTGTTAGAAAAAGCAAATAATATGTCTTGAATAATCATGGAACATCCCTTTGTACTCCTGCCCTGGTGTATTTGCATTCTGCTGGTCTGTCCAAACAGTTGGCCCCACCAATGTTTTTTCGTTCCATGCTGATGCAGCTCCAGTAAACCAGAGTGAAGATATTTTCCATCTTAGACTGACTGCTGAGTATTTGATTCAAAGGCTGACAGCATGTGTCTGCCGCCAGCGAGAATGCCATTTATTTGAAAAGCAGGTTTGTTTATGTTGATATTATTCAGTTAATGATGGCCAATGGAGATTTGAAAAAGCCTCTCGGTGACACATCTGCATGTGATGGCTGGTTGGAATAACAAATTATATGTTCTGAGAGCTGATCTTTATCCTTTTGGTCAATGTCGATTTCTTATTTCTGATTATGATGTTGCTGTAATGACTTTTCTCTGGAGCTTTAAGGCTGTCAGCTCTTAAAACCCTACAGTGAAATGTGCTCTGTGCATCAACTAACACACTAAATAATGTATTTATAATGCTTTTATTGAGCGTCACATGATGGTGTAAAAGCGATTAAAGGTTTTCCATCCCAAAGAACTTTGTGCTATTTTCACAAACAACTATGTGGACAATCTGCATCTTCACTCTAAAGATAGCATTTAAAACTCTCTTGTCTCCCATCGATATCCTCGCCGACTCTGACCAACAGGCAAATTCATCCTTACAACATTACAAGGCACTGAATGGCCAACGACTGCATTTGCCAGGTAGCATTACACTTTAACTCTGTTTCTCGCTGTCCATTACTGCACCATTGATTCTTGTTAGGCTCACATTGGAAACGGATAAAATGTAAGTGAGGCGCGGGTTTGAGTGGAGAGTGCGGTCTCATCTCCAGTACGCCTGACAGTTTAAAGCACATGACTCCAGGCTCGCTGTGATCCCATGATGAGGTGATATAACCCTTGTTGGTCATGGTCTCTTGGCTGCCGGTTGTTTACCGTTTAGTGAGCTGCGGAGCAGGAAGAGAAATGCAGATGTCTAGGGGGTTTTTTTTTTCACTTATATTTATGCACATACATCACTCATGCAAGATTAAGTCAGTGAGGGGTTCTCAGTGTTGGTTTTAATACATTTCAGTATAAGTTTCCAGCCCCCTAAGAAAACATGTAACGTAAGATGCACTTAATTCAGCATGGATGACTTAATAAATGCAAACACAGAACCAGCAAATACAACTGAACCAGAGCAGCTCTGACCTAAAGGAAAATGGTTTGTCCGTCTGTTCCAGCGTAGATGACACCAAACTAAAGGAAACAAATTTAGTCTCCATCATTTTCTTTTTTTTTTCCTTTCCTATATGCTATAACTCACATCAGCAACAAAGCAGGCGCCAGGAGTGGCATTGTTCATCTTTACACAGTTAGCATTTATCGTATCTCCACACCAAAAAAAAAAAAAAAATCCCAGAATAAGTCTTTCTTCTCTGAGTTGGAAAACAAAATCACATTTCAACCAGATGCTAATTGTATTCTCACCAGAGTGACATGTGATTTCTCCCTGCTGCTCTGCATTTTTTGAGTAAGATCATGTGCTGCAACTAAAATGTGTTCCTGAACATGAAGTGATTTTTCTTGTCACAGAATGTAGTTTGTCACATCACATAGTTTAATGCATGACTTTGGTAGAATATATTAAAAAGCGTCTCTGTTGCTACAAATTGATACTGATGATCAGACATGCTCTCTTCATGACGTTCTCATTTCTTTGTTTAGCCATACCTCTGCAGTGTTAAACACTTCACGTTACGTAATTCTTTTCCACAAAGAACCTTCTGCAACGAGTAGCATCATGGGAAGAAGTGCATCTTTTACTTGGCAGTAGCAGCAGCAGCAGTTCATTAGAGATAACTCAAAGAAGATGTTGAGCTTGATAATGAAAGAACCACAGGACACTGAAGCAAATAAATATCATGTTAGACAAGTATGATACTGCCATCATACTTCCTCAGGAAGTCGTTGCATTGATTTAAATGAGATCGCTGGCACAGCGGAGGGAGCAGAGGACCCGACAAAAAAAAAATGGCTGTAAAGCTAAAGAGGGAACTTAACTTGAAGGTGATAGTTTCCGTTTCCAGACTGTACTCTGGAGTTACATACTCAAAGCACATGCTTTTTATTCAAGTCACTCATTTAATATAATTTGGACTCTTAAGCCCATTGGGAGGTGCTAAGTATACTTTAAAAAAAATATTTTTTTTTGAGTTTTAGGTGGAACCATCACATCTTTAGATTTGAAGGATGCAGTTAAGGAATTTTGGCATCTGATTATACACCGTAGGGGTTATTTTTCTCATATGTTCCGAGAATATCTATCAAAGAAATAGAGGACGTTTCCAAGGAAATGGTTTACCTTGTTTTATCTGATACCTGGATAAGCAGCGGGAAACAGGATGGATGAATAGAAACAATGCAGTAACTTCCAGGAGTGCTCCTTGTGAAGAAACCCTTGTGCAGTGTTTTGAGGTTTGATCAAACCTTCCTTGATCATATTTTATTCTTTCACCACCTGTAGCAGCACACAAAAAACAGTTGTTAACACAAAGTGATGTTTTCAGTCTGAAAGCTTGCTGCAAACACATAAATATCCTCCAGGCCTGATGCCGTGTCTAGCTCAAGGGCACATCAGCATGTCAAATTGATGGCATGCTGCTGGCCCCAGGTCAGGCCCTAATGTTCCTCCATAAACTCTGCAGAGAACAGCTCCAGTCACACAAATGGAGAGGACAATATATACAGGCAGAGAAATATTGAGGTAGAGAAACACTTGTAGAAATACTAACATGTAGTTATGGGATTCAAATTTTAAACTTTCTTTGCTCATCTCGCCTCCCCCCTCTTTTTAAAAAAAAATCTCTCTCTCTCTCTCTGTGTCTCTCTCTCTCAGACACACACACACACACACACACACACACACACACACACACACACACACACACACACACACATTTATCCTCCACCCTAGATGTATCTTGAGGAGAGTCATCCCTCTCCTCTCCTCTCCTGTCAATGTGAATAAATGAGCCGGGGCATGTTTCTCGGTCTGTGCCTGTATCGGTGTGCGGGGCAAATGTCCGTCATCACTGTCCAGCCTTCCCAAAAAGTACACACACACACACACGCACGCACGCACGCACGCACGCACGCACGCACACACACACACACACACACACCTGTTCTGTGCTGTTACCCTCTGACAGATCACTGACATGCTGTCTCTAGGCCATCCCTCTCTCTCTCTTTTTCTGTGTGTATGTGTGTGTGCGTTTGTGTGTGTGCGTTTGTGTGTGTGTGTGATTACAGACAACTCCCCTACTGTGTCTGTCTGGCAACTGCCATTTCTCAAGGAGCTAAGTTGAAGGGGCTGTGCACTGTAGCTGGAGGGAGTGTGCAGAGAGGATGGAGGGGGGATATAAAGAGGATGGAGAGAGGGTGTGGACAGGAGGGAGGAGGTGAAAATAAGACGGAGGGAGGTGTAGAGAGGATGGATGGAAGTATATAGAGGATAGGGAGGTATAGATGATAGAAGGAGGTGTAGTAAGGATGGAGGGAGTGTAGAGAGGATGGGGAGGTACAGACAGGATGGAAAGAGGTGTGGAGAGGATGGAGGGAGTGTTTGTTTTCTGAGGGTTTATTAATAAAGATGACCTCAGCGCTGCTCAGAGGGCACGTCTGTTCTTTCCTTCCATCCTTCTCTGTGCCTCTGACTCTGATCAAACCATCATTATTTTGTGAAGAAGAATTCCATTTTTATGTATTCATACATAAATTTCACCGCCTTCTCTCATCTTCTCTCTTTCCACCTTGTTGTTTCGTGGCAAGTTTGTCGCACCGTGTTTGTGTGGACTCGTACTGCATGTGTGCGGCGTATTCAGACTAATCCGTATGTGGGTGGAACAAGGATAATCCTACTTGATATAAGTCCTTTGTGTCTCGGCGTCCGCGGATGTGATTATGTGCTTCATTACGTCGGACCGAGCAGGTCGAGTCCACTTCCTGCGTCTGTGCAGACGTCAAGTGTGTGTGTCAGGAACCACAGATGTCCTCACAAAGATGACCACTTCACTTCAAAGTCAAGACATTTCCTCCTTCGACAAAGATGACTTGGTTCACGGTTAAAGGGTGGACTCCACATGTTTCCATTTTCTGTCCATGTGGCCATCTTGATCTGTTTGATCTGTGTTTTCCTGCAAAAATATAAAAAAAACTGGCATTATGCATCATTGATCAGGTTGCTCAGGTTGTTTGTTGTTTTTGTTTTTTTCTTTCCATCTCTCTTACATCATGTGCTTCCTGCGTCGACCTCTTGTAGCTGGATAGTTTGAACAGAACGGATCCAAAGTAGAAGCATTTATCTTCATGTCCCGGCGTTGTCCTACATAGATCATGTGGGAACGAACAGTACGTGTTTGTAATTGGGGTGAGGTGAACCTTTAAAGACACTATTAGGATTAACAAAGTAAGACAAGGTCCATAAACAGGAGTCAGGTGACAATAAAGTGGGGGGAGTGGGAAGTGATGTCATTTGTTTAGCAGTCGCTCTCCCCTCTGTAAACCAGTCCCCCCCAGGGCTGATGCTGCAGCCTGAGTGGACAGCCAGCCAGGTGATGGGCCACCAGGGGTTCAGCTGTTACCATGGAGGGGGAGGGATTCTCAGTTTGCCCCGTGCGCCTCTTTGTGATGAGCACAGAGGCCTTTGGGGAGAGGGTCGTCCTGCTGCTCCAGAGCCACATAATGAGATGATCCATGGCCTTCCTGCTGCTTCTATCACCTACACACACACAAACACACACACACACACACACACACACACACACACACACACACACACACACACACACACACATACAGATGCACATGCAGGGGCAGGTGCAAGTATGCACAAATTAAGTTTGACAAACATATAAAACCCAGTGGATATGGGCCTATGGTGCACGCACACACACACAAACACACACACACACACACACACTCACACACACACACACACACACACACACACACACACACACACACACACACACACACACACACACACACACACACACACACACACACAGTACTGTACTTACTTAATGTGAGGTAGATCTCTCTGCATTGTCCTGCACCCATGAACAATTCCTTGACTCTGCTATCTTATCTGCAGCTGACCCTCATACAGTTCTATTTGCTGTCCAGATAGCATAAGGGAGAGGACATGATACCCCTGATACTGGTGGAACCCAAAGACAAGAAGAATCATACTGTTGTTGACCCCAGTCTATAAAATGATAGGCAGAATATGACTTTGCTTTCATTCTGAGGTTGACTGCTCCCCTTCCCAGTTAAATGGTATCAAATTATAAATATATATTTTTTAAATAGCAAAGTTCATAGAATACTATTAATGGATGCTATTTCTATTTCATCAGCATCCAAAGAGAAGGTATGTATGGTATTCATGGATATTCGTGATGAACTTCATTACTTTTGCAGACATTGCATTAACAAAAGATGGAAGCTTAAGTGAGAGCAAGAAAGAAATGGATCAGAGACGTTTTTGTGTGTTTATCCACCCACGACAAGTTAATCAAAATATCAAAGCACCAACGTTTTTTTCATTATGCGTGAAGCTGTCTGGCCTTCATCAGGTCATGTAGGTGTTGCAGAGGTTTTATTATAAGGAAGGAACTTTTTTGGCTTTCTCTTTAATGAGAGAAAACTGAGACTTGGGCCAACTCAGTGCCACCTCCTCATAGACATATGGACATGTATCGACAACATGCACACAAATACCTCTTGATGCATGAGCTGACATGTGGATATAAGACAAATATGAATTTCCTGTACTTCTTTCTCGGTTTAGTTCACACAACAGAGGTTGTTCAATAGACTCCTGTGTCAGGATAATAATCACAGCCTCTTCGGCTCAACCGATATCTGTTCCATAATTTCCATAGGACCCAAGAAATCAGAGGATGGAAGTGGTAAACTCCCACTTCACTGAAAACATCACAAAAACAATCGTTCCGTATCAAGAGCTACAAATGCAGAGTTTTTGTCACAGCACAGACAGAATAATACGTCAGACACACTTGTTCACATCACTAAAGGGGTTTTCTGAGAGTGGGCTCGGTGGTAATTCTGGATTTCACTGTTTTATCTCAGCTAACTTACAACCGAAATATGAGATTCGCAACCGGGGTAAACAAAGTGTGATTTCCCAACTGAAGCCAAAATGTTCTCAGAGTCCTCCGGGTACCGTGTAGAGGGGTACACAAAAGTCCAGTTTTCGTCCGTGGAGGTAAAGATGGTTGAGCATTCAGATGGACAGCAGCACTGGAGGCTTTGGTCGCAGTCAAATTAGGCTACCTCTATGACAGTTCATGACATGCAAGTCATGCTTTATTGATTATAGTTAGGTTATGCTTTATAGATAATATTATTACTAAAGCTCTATCGATAACATGTTGACCTCTTCTGAGGTTGTCAGTTTTTTAATGGAAAGAAAGCTCACCATCAGTGCAGCAGAACCAGAATTACTTCTTCTTATACCACTTATATTGCAGACAGGACTGCACAGATTGTTTGAGGTCACTTCTTTGTATCAAATGCCAACCAACAGCACTCAAGCTTAAAATAAGTGTTCAGAAATATCTCTGTGTTGAATTATTGACAAGTCCATGCTGCGTATGTCTCAAACCGTATAATAAAAGGTATAGAAACACAGAGTGGACGATATTTCACACACAGGCCGAAGCATGAAGAAGACAAATGGAAACGTGTCCTCTGTATATCAGTCATTTCTATGGCACACTGGGTAATCGATGCCTCAGTTGAAAATGGATTGACGACCCTCATGAGATATATCAGTGGGAATTGACTTTGTCCTGCCTCTGTGCCGATAATGGTCTCGGCAAATGGCGTCCATCTCTAATTTTAGCTTGTAAATCACAGCCCACGAATAATGGACTGCACTTAAAGGGGTCAGAGTTCATTACTAAATCACTCAGGAGGACAAAGATGGCAAAGTTAAGCTTTGCAGCTCATTCTTTTCCCTAAAACTCTGAGGGGTGGCAGCGGCGGGTGATGTTGGAAGTGTGGGCGGATTCATGAAGGGGTTTGGACGTCTGACCTTGGCCAGATGTCCACCAAGATGGAGGGTGTGTAAATGTGTGTGTGTGTCATCAGCCAGGAGAGTGCTCGGCTCTAATAGTGACTGGCAGTCATTTTGTCGGTCTTTATTGCCTCATGCCTCTTCCAGTTCTGCCGCTGATTAGAGCTGCCATACACACACAAACACACACACATGCACACACTTCTTGGAGACAAACCCGCATGTTTTTGGCACACGCTCAAAGCTCTGGCCTTGCATGTGATTATCGTCCTATTGCATTGTCTAGCGCAGCGATCAAAGAGAACAAAATTGTGCTCTTGTCAAGACAGATTGGAGGAAACAACGGATATATCATCACTACGGTTTTTCCTGCTCATCAGGGTGCTGTCGCTTTACACAATGTCAAATTAAGAACAACGCAATTAAAAGCCTTGGTCATCACAATAAGGCCTGATAGGGAAGGCAATACATGGCACCTGAATTCAAATTCCAAATGGACATATTCATTCTGCTGTGCTGACACAGGGGAATAAAATACACCCAGCCACGTGTGCACACACATACACACACGCACACTCGTGCATTTAGAACGAGGAAGAAGGCGATTAGCTTCGAAAGCACAGGTTTAACGTGTTAGTCAGAGCTGATTCACAAGCACCTGGCTGGTTTCCACCACAGCTTCACACTCACACACACAGTCAGCGCCCCGGAGGAATGTCAGAGTGCCTGTTGGTGCGTTCGCACGTGCGCGGAACCTTGCAAAGTTTTTAGCTGCTGTATTCTCTGGATAAAGCGGATGGAAAGCTGAGGTTTGGATGACTTACTCATTCAGGAAAAATCCACCAGAGATGGCTAGTATTCTGCTGGGCTGTCACACAATCGTGTGTGTGTGTGTGTGTGTGTGTGTGTGTTCGTTTACAAGGTCATCCAGCTCTAAAGGTGACCTCACCAGTGGCCCCAGTAGCAGCGGCATACAGCTTTTCATTTTGCAGACACACCAGTCCCAGGAGGACACTCACTAAGGGGTTAAATACTCTACCAGAAGTAGTTAACACAATCCACACACACTCGCTTCAATACGTTGGACACATCCTCAAGGTTTTTCATTAAGTGTAAACTTGCTTCTCAGCACAGTTAATTAAATTAACTCAATTTCAGAATGTTTTGCCAAATAGAATTTCAGATTTTTATGCAACCTGTTTTGTTTTTGTTTTTGTTTTTATTTTCCTGAAACTACAAGAAGCTGGTTTATCATAGGGTGATCACTTCCTGTGGAGACATATTTCCACATCCAAGTGAAAATCAAGAGGGATTTTTAATTTGACTTATTTAGTATTAACAGGATGCATTTCTTTGTTTGATGCATGTGTCTCCATTACACACGTGCACAAAGCTCAGACTTAATGCTGAAAAGCAGTGTCCGATTCACAGAAACGTGGCAAGACTTGGCAAGATTTCTGAGTTCCTTTTTTTGGAAAAGGGTTTTGTGATCAGTCAATAAAACCTGATGAAGATCACAGCTACTCCGGTCGATAGTGAGCACAGAATCTGCATGGTGAGTAGCTTCACTTCCAGAGTCTGGTTTAGTGACAGCAGTGAATGATGGGGAGGTTCCCACGTTAGCTTTGTATGCTCACTTTGTGCAACAAACCGTGTAACACACAGCCTGTAACTGATGTCCACACACTCGAGTAGTTTGTCATGTGATCTGTAAAGTGAACTCCAGGGTGTGATGAATGTGAGGCCTGAGGGTTCAGGTGTGGGAATATCTGTGGGTTTTGGTGTAATGTGTATCTTATCAGAACAGCAGTTAAACTTCCAAAATTAAAATAAATCTGTGCACTTATTACCCTCATGTTCATTGGAATAAACTTTGCTGCATGAATTTATACCATTGACTAAGAACAAGCTTCCTCTATAATGGAGATGCAACGTTTAATCAATGTTTAATCATCAACTATTCAATGACCTTTCTCTATCTATTCTGTTACGCAATATTATTCTGGATATTACAAACGGGTCATAATACAGTTTGTAATATTCAGTTGTGATTTTCAGGTGAGACTGGATATTACAAACTGTATTTTGAACAGGGTGGGGGTATTGCAGTGAAGTTTTAAATTGCAATTTGTATTGCAATGCTGTAAAATTCTTGAATTAACATTATATGGATAGGAAAATGTGGAAAAATAAAGCAGTATGACTCCAGGTAGTGAACAGAAGTTCATGGCTACTTGACATGTTAGAGTTGAATCACATTGTGGTGTGATGAGCCCTGTTATATTTTTATATGTGTGCATGATTGTGTACAGACACATACGTGAATGTGTCTGTATACGAAAATGTGAGACAGTTTTGCTCGTCTATCAAAGCAGCATGGTTAATCCCACTTGAATTTAAGTGTGTAGACACACTTAAACACAAACCATTGTCATCACCATCACTTATTACCCCTGACTCCTTCTCCTTTCTCATTTAGGTCAATGTGACCTTCATCTGAGTCGAGTGTCTCCATTCAGCACAACCAGAGAAACTAAAGGAGATTGAGAAGAAAGAACACAGACGCGTGAGGGAGGAGAACAAGGCCAAGTAAGAGAGTGAAAACACAACAAAGGTGGAGCAAAAAAACACAGCAGCATCTTTTCTGGCTCCTCTCAACCATCCCTTTGCCAACAGTATGGGTGCGAAGTAAATGGGAGGGAATGACAGGATAGAATGGAGGAGGAATTGAAGGGGGCATTTAAATTTCCCTGAGAATCAAAAGAAATATAGTGCAAATGAAGAAGGAAAGAAGAAATATGTGAGGAGGAGGAGGAGGAGGAGGGTTCCCTTTGTGAAAATAGGATGTGAAAATTACAGGCATTTTCAGGTACCGCTAAAAAGAAATTATTCTGAAGTGAGAGAAGGAGGAGAGTGATGAAAGAGCTGGAAGATAAGAACAAGCAAACAGAATGAAAAAGGAGAATAAAGGGTGTTAAATTAGGCCAGAGAAAAGAAGAGAGGAGACATGTATGGATTGCAGCTCTGCAAATATTAAAGTGAAGGCGAAAGTGCTGGCTTTTCAGTTCAGCTTCACCCTAAAGGAATTTTGTGATGTGTTTTTAGCTTGATCTTTATTGTCATTTTTGTCATCATAATTAAACCTTTTGGATGGAAAATACAAGAAAGCCAGAAAAGAGCAATTGATGAAAATGTTCTTTTTTTTTTACCTCATGTGAAGGTGGAGAGTAGTCATCCACTAATCAGAGCATCAGCGGTTCAACCCAGGCCCCCCCTTTAGTCTAATGATGAAGTGTCCTCTAGCACTTGTTGCCTCCTTGAATCAGTGTCTGAATATTTATGATTCCTGATGAGCAGGTGGCGTCTTACATGTAGCTTCTGCCACCAAACTATGACTGTGTGAATGGATGAATGATGGCTCATACAGTTCTTCATGTAAAACTCCGTATTAAGATAAATACAGCCTGTTTAACATTTAAGTAGCTGCCCCGCCCCTGGTTTTGTATCTCATGTTACAAACATTTTTTCCCTCAACCTCCTGATTGGCTGGTTGGTGGGTTTGCTTTCAGCCCGACTGGAAGATTTGTAGATTATTCTTAAAATAAATGGGAAAAAAAACAAAAAACAACCTGATTGCAAATATAAACCAAAGCAGAGCCTCGCTTTAAATCACACATCCTTCTCTAACATTCGCTAACATTTTTTAGATAACACGTTTAAGTCACTTAATTTAAAAAACCGCAGCATCATTAGTGATGACCCGTAGTGTCCTCTGTTGGCCTGGCAACCTCAGTTTAATTACCCAACTCACAAGACTGTTAATTCAATTCAACATTTTTCGCCCTAGTTTCAAACTGAACATCTATCTTTTCTCGAGGGATTCTGTGGCTCAGGAGGTAGTCGACCACTTATCAGAAAATTATTCGATCTCTTCATGCCCAAGAGTCCTTGAGCAAGGTAGTGAATTCAAATTGCTCCCAGTCGCTGTTTCATCTACAGTATGTTTTGAGTGTTTTTATCACTCCTGATGAACAGATGACAACTTGCATGGTAGCCTCTGCCACCACCGGGTGAATGTATGAGTGATCAGACAGACCAGACTATGTAAAGACATTAAACATAAATTTTTCTGCAATGGATATTCCCAAATCAACTTTCTGGCAAGAAAAGCTTCAAAATTCCACTCATACACAAATACTAAATGGCTTTTTAGAATTTATAATATTAATTTTTTAACTAGTTATATAGCAGTTCTAGGGTTTCTCTTGTTTGTTATACATTCCCCAGTCATCTATATTCAACACTGATCAGACAGCAGTGTCAGTCAAAAAGCTAAATAGGGTTATTGTAAAAATATGAATAATATAGTATCATCATTTATTGGGTCTTGAGAAAAGTTAAACTATCACAACTCATTATATTTATTGAATTACCATCTTTTGAAACCTTAAAAAAAAATTAATTAGTATTTAATAAAAACACTTTAGCCAATTCCATTTGTAAGGGTTTTAGGAGTACATGTTCGATAAACACAAACAGATGATGGACATACATCAAACAGTCACAAGAACATCTCCAATGACAACAGTGACCGAGCCTCACACACATATAGACACACAAATATCTGTGGCGTTAAAAAAAAAAAAAAAACCCTCAAGAAACATTCATCCACGATACAACTTCTTCTTGCAAGTCTACATCACTCTTGTTCTTTCTGTCACAATACACTTATCCCTCTTTCTTGTTAATAATTCCAGATACGTCCCCCTCTCTACGTCTCCCTCTGCCTGGGCCTCTCTCAGTGTATGTTTATCTCTGGGAGAATATTAGTTGCCGATCATATATAGCTTCCTCTGACAGGGAGCCATTGTAGGGAAAGGGGAAGTGATGGAGATGTGACAGTGATAGAAAAGAGGTAGAGAAAGTGATAGAGGGAGGAAGAGGAGAGGGAAAGGAAAGTGAGATGAAGGTGGAGGTGATATGCATCAAAACATCTTGACAGGTGTCAGGTATGTATTTATAAATGTACTCCACTTTTATGTGTGGCCCCAACCATACCATATAACTATGCAAAGTGTGTGTGTGTGTGTGTGTGTGTGTGTGTGTGTGTGTGTGTGTGCGTGCTTGCGTGTGTGTGTGTGTGTGTGTGTGTGTGTGTGTGTGTGTGTGTGTGTGTGTGTGTGTGTGTGTGTGTGTGTGTGTGTGTGTGTGTGCCAGAGAGCAGCAGGCCTTTTGTTAGGACACACCTTTGTTCCTCATCACTTTACTTGTTGTAAATATATTTTGTTTAGTCTAGCAACCCAACTTTTGTTCTTCTAGTGTTTTAAATAGTACTTAATGATAACATTTCTGCCATGTTTCTGTGGTTTCCTGATAAATAGAATATAATACAACAGAATGTTTTCATGAACCACATTTTCATAGCCATTCCCCTGTTAATTTGATCACTTTCAAGCTGTCAGGAAACACTTCCTGCAATGCACGACTTCCTTCTTGACAGTACCTCAGAAGACAAACCGTAAGGCTCCTTCTTAAACGACCCCCCAACACACACACACACACACACACACACACACACACACACACACACACACACACACACACACTGCCTCCCCACCCACATCTATTGCATTTGCATGTCCTCACGGAGGGTCCGCCACATTAAGTGTCATCCCAAACCAATTACCCTGCAGTGGAAGAGGGCTATAAAACCCTCCCACAGTAATTCTCCACCGATGCTGATTTACCGTCCATGTTTTGTGTTTCACATGGAGTACGCTGCAAACAAATCTTTGTTCTGTACAGCCGTTCGGCTGAGATATACAATTAATGTCATCTCAGATATTAACAAGCCTTAAATCTACATTGTGTTCAACAAGACATCTCAAGTAGTATCGAAAATGTTAAATGGTATGTGTTTAGTGACTGATTTAAAAAGAGAAGAGGCTGTCTGAGAGCATGTTTCCTGCTCTTCACCTTAATGGTGCCTCATTGAACTGTGTGTGGCTACAGTTCTCTGCATGACGCTGTGGTGAGGGTCCGCTTGAAGTCTCTTCTCGTACGCTTTGAAGGTTGTGTAACACGTGTTGTCACCATGCCCAACCCAAAAACATTTCAGCCTTCAACCCATCCGAATTAAACATTAAATAAAATTATAAATTGAAATTATAAGATTAATGAATGGTTTGTAAAGCATCTCTTTGCCCATAAGTCCGCTGGGATAGGCTCCAGCAACCTCTGTGACCCACGAAAGCAGAAGAAGCATCAAGGCAACTGAATGACTGAATTAATGAATGGTGCTATTTATCCTGCTCATAATTTATTTTTGATGATTAATATTTATTATTCATTCATAATTAATTACAATTCTATAATTTTACAGATAAGTCACTAAATTATTCCAGTTCTGTCAAAATCCTGTTCATCATATACAACTCTGCAGCATGGTTGCGCACTAAGGAGCCATTTGTAATGGTTTATCCTTAAATGGCAAATGTTTGTTGCATTTTGGGCATGTTTCCATGACAACAACATTTCTGGGCATTGAAAACCAAACATATTTGGTTTCATGGTGTAAATAGAGTTTTAAACCACTGTGCAAATATCTGTGTGCGAGGATCATTTTCTGAAAGTTGTTGTATGAACACAACAGTTCTTTAAAAGCCAATGAAAAACAGCTTCGCTTTTGTGTTAACAGAATGCAAACATCTTTATCATCCAAAATATTTGTAATCCTGGTCTTTCCTGCAAGAATTAAATGTGAACCAACTGTTGCAAATATTATTGACTTTCAGTATGTCAAACAGTAAAAAAAAAAAAAAAAAAGATTGGAATAAATATAAAGAAAGAAAATTGGACTGATGAGCATTACACATTGTAATGATGGTATTAGTGCTGTGGTAATTTTGCATTATGTTGAAAAGCTTTTAGGAACATTAATCACATTAGTCCTTAATTGAGTAGGAAAGACTTGTCTTCCAAAATTACAATATATTATCTCTGTCGCAGTAAATGTGAAAAAGGCCTCAGCTGTCAACAAGGATACAGACCCACACACAGTGTATGTACACACAAGCAGATGTACACACATAAACACACACACACACACAGGTTCCCCTCCATCTGATTTGATGAGGTGAACGACTGTGAACCTGTCACGTCTCGCATGCCTCCATCCTCTCTCTCCACCCGGTGTCTCGATCGATCCCAGCTCGTCTTCCTGTAAACCTGGACCCTTTTTTTCTCCACCACTCAACCCCCCTACCTCCTATCTTCCTCTTCCCTCATCATTGTTATTGATCGGCCTGTGTGTTCGACAAAGTAGAGAGCACGCAGCTGTTAATGTAAAGTCAGGCTGAAGAGCACTGCTCAGGGTTTGAGTATCACCTTTCTCTTCTAATGGGCCCAATCAGGCCCTAATAGAGCCTCGGTCAGACCATCGAGACGCGTTCTCCTCGCTCCGCTCAGTTTTCGCTCGTGCTCCCTTCTCTTTAAACAATGTCTCCACAGTCTGTCGGCCAGGTGCACTTTCATCTGATGACCGTTTCGTTAACTGATCCGATCGCTGTCGTTGGCAGATTTTTTTTTATATATACTTGTAGTCATCTAGGGAAGGATTTTGCTTCTGCTGACTCTGCACACTCTTCTTTAGAAATGTCCTACTGTGCATTTTTCACAGTAATGTACATTCATTCCTGGGAGCTGCCCAGTATAACCACAGTCTGCTAGTTTTGGCCACTGGGAAATGCCTGCCGAGTACCAGAATCTGAAGTCTTTCATTGACTTTTCTGAGCCACTGAGCACATTTAATCTATCTGGGTTAAGTGCCTTGCTCAAGGGCATTTTTATTGTTTCTAGTTGTTCGCTCAGTGGAAAGCGTTTCTCCCTGTTTTGCTTTACAGCAGCTGCATGCCTTCCAGGCATTTAAAATGACCGGTCGTCACGTACTTATAAAAAGGTCAAAGAAAGCTAATGTTAACCCTCCAATATTTTAATGTGACATGAAAGCACTCTGTATAGTCACTCCACCTTCATGTGGTTTTTCATGTCAACCATCAACAGGGAGCACAAAGGCTGCATGCACAGCTTGGAGACATATGCTGCTTTTGGCCAGTGTGTATCCTCCCCATGAACCACGCGCAGCTGATTGCTCACAGGTTTTACAACAAATCTAAAAAGGTACACCAAAATGACAGCTGGGGCTGATGCTCACACCAGCAATTTCATCGACAAGGATTTCCAGGGTTTCTTCTTCCTTCTCTGCTTTCAGAAACAGCAGAACAGATTTCAGTGAAAAGTCAAATTTAATTGCATGACATTATACGCAAACATATACACAACAAGGTTTAAAAATGACAGTAGTTATGAGAAACGTCCATCTTAAAAAGAGATTCCCTGTAAGTCTGATTTGATTTTTTTTATATATATATTCAACTACTATTTAGTATCTTTTGCTGAATTCGGCTAAAATAAACAGTTTCTCATCATTTCCAAATTTAGTTTGATATCTGGAATCATCTCATGACCCCACCATCGGTGTCACAACCTCTGGAGTTACACAGGAAATCGGTCTGAGAACAGAAAATATGCAAATACTCACTTAGTAACCCCTTTTCCGTTGATTTTTATTCCAAATACGCTCTGATAACTTCTATTTCTATTAAAATCTGATTGACAGGTTTATAGCCTTAAAGCAGTAATGAACAAAATACAGCTTACTAACAATGTGTATTATCATAGCATAACAATAACTCATTCCGTGTTTATTGGATGCTTATTTTTTTTGTTAGACGCTCTGGAAAAATTTGAACCAGTATGACACGGAGTGACCCTGAGCTTAGGAATCCGACAACAGAGCCTCAGATACGCAACATGGGATGAACATGAGCACACACTGAGAGAAATGTTTGACATTCAGCTAAATCTAAATGCTAATACAGGAGGCGAGTGAAAGAAGGGGGCTTAATATGCTGGAAGCAAGTGATGTAGCAGCAAAAATGCAAAGCTTTATATGGGGCATGCAGGATGGGTGCCAATGGCCCACCATAATGTTAGAGATAGGTTGTGGTAGGTTTGGATAACATTTAACAATTAAATGCCTTCCAAGTACCACAATGCTACTTGGGAAGGTGTAAAAATAAATGTCTGGAAAGTACATGTCTCAATGATAAACTTCAGCCCACAGAGTCGCTCTAATCCTTAACACTTAGAACTCTTAGAACGGTCTATAGTTACTTTTGTCTCTCCCTTCAGCTCAGGTTTTCCTGTATCGGCTGTCATAGATCGTGTAACTCTCTCCCTTTCCCATCCCCCCCAACACTGAGGTTTAGAGGCTGTTTCTAGTCCAGCTAGGTGTAACCTTTCTGCCCCGTGGCACCTCACTGGGATCCAGGGCCAGAAGGCTCAACGTGAACTCCTGAACTCTCCCCGAATGAAACGTTCAAAGACGAGGACTGTGGAGAGGGTGAAGGACAGGAGGAGTGGGAGGGAGAGCGAAAGAGCGCCATCGGACAATTAGCCTCCCTGGGAGCATAGTGGGCGGCCTCCCCTAGAATTCACTGTTTCTGAGACTGGAGAGAAACCACAGCGAGAGAGGGAGATGCGTGCACGTGGGTGTGAGTGTGTGTCATGGTGTTTTAATTCTCGCGGCCAGCGGTTGTTGTTGTTCAGAAATGAGACGGTGCAACGGGCGCCTGCAGGCGTCAATATGACCATTTCTCTTATTCAGAGCTGATTACGGCGCTAAATCGTACAGCAGTGACTACTTTTTAATGAGCTTTGAAATACAGCAGAGAAAGTTTGTCAGCTTTTCTGTTTGTTTGAATTTGGCTGGCGGGGGAAAAGAGCATATTTGCCTGAGTGATTTTATTAGTGCGCTGGTGTGCGAGGAGCAGATTGTGTGCATCTGTAGCTGAGCTTATGATGTGAGAAATCATTTCTCCTGTGTTTTGTCTGCAGTGTATGTGTTGTCTGCTCTGTCCATACTTGTGTGTGGACATACTGTTGTGTATGTGTGTGTGTGTGTGTTGGCGTGAGGGGCGTACATGTTTGTTCATTACCTCTGCCAAGGAGATTTAGGAAGTTTCTTTTTGGTTTGTTTGACTGATAGCAAGATTACACAAAAACTACTTGACATATTATCTTGGAACTTGGTAGGGTTGAGAAAATGACTCGGTTCTCGAAATGTGTTCAGTTTCTCAAGGTTGCAAATGTTTTTGGATCAGTTATGCCTGAAATGCTTAACATATTAATGCTCAGTTATAATCCATTTATAAAAACCAAAACATTTCGAGCTCTATGTCCGTCGATGCTCACGTACTTCCGTGTGATTTTTTACATTGATGTCAATACATCCACATGAGGGCAGAGATGAGTGAAGCATTACGACAACAACAAACTGTAATGGTAGGAGGAGGTTGTGACAATGTACCGAGTAAATACAAAACAGGAAAAGCTGTGGTCATGATGTATTTTGCTGTGATCCATAAGGTCATTGAATTATTTTCTTTTTCGTTGTGTCTGCTTCACTCTCTTTAACCATTTGTGGTGTTTCAGATCAGTTTGTCTCTACAGAGCAAAAGTCTCTGTAGAGAAGAAGAAGAAGCTGTGGAGAACATATGTAGCCTCCAAGTGGTCTCCTATTAAATAATACATTTCCACAAAAACAGGCTGCTCTTCAGCGATCCATTGCCTTGAGCAAGGCTGATTGACCCGTGACCTACATGGTGCTCATGGACTTGGTCAGACCACTATCCCCCAGCATCCCCCTGGTCTTCATGCTGGCAGTCAGGTTGACACGTACCATTTCTCTGCACTTGTGCGTGCTCATCCAAAACGAAGTACAGCTATTTATTAATTCTGAAATTTAGTGCCAAACAGTCAATCTCATCCAAAACCTGTCTCGGTTTCTAGTTCCTCAGGAGGATAGCAGCCATTTCTTTCCACTTAGACACAGTTATATTACCCGGTGGTTGCATTTTCCGAGATACATGTCACAATGTTAAGTTGAGCAGTTTAAAACTACGTTTTACATTATTTCATATATTTTATCCAGATGCAAACTTTCTGTATGAATAGCAAATTAATTTGTATGTTCATTTTCTCCTTTTATTGATTTTTATTTATGCTTGAATTTCAATGCTGTAGTGAGAGGTTAGAATTATAACCATGGACATCCTCGGAACTAGGCTGACAAGCATTCATTAGAATAATCTATTAAGTTCAAACTTTTTTTTTTAATCAAAACTCAAAACTTTCAGATTTATATGGAGTTGGTTTTCAGCTCTTTTCAGACTTTCGTGGTTGCAAAGGGATTTCATAGCTTCAGTCAGACACCCCTTGAAATATTGATGATATAGCTATCGTGATGGTAAACAGTAGTCTAATTACACAACCAGCAGATGCAATGGAACATTAGCATTTGTTTGGAGCTGTATTTTCCTCCGACTGCCTCCACCTTATTAATGCAAGTATGGTATTCTCATTTGGTATTGTCCTTTAAAGCTCTTCCGCTGTGTTTACCAGGAAGTGATCATAAACAATCTTCAATATGTGGCGTAAAATCTGGCTCCATCAGGGCCGTGTTGGTGAGATGCTGTCCGATAAGAAGGAGCTTGGTCTGTCCCACGTCGCCTCACCTGGACATCCTTTTCTATCACTTCCTCTGTTCTGAGCAGGTGTTTGGCCGGGAGTCGGAGTCCTAATCATATCCATTTCTTCTGTAATCAGCTGTAGCCCCTGGCACTGATGGAATAGATCAAAGCATGATCAAAGTGTTATAGAGGGCCACGCCTGACCAGCAATGACACGGACAAGTTGGCGAAGGGGGGTAGAGGTTGTGGGCAGGCAAGCAAGAGTTATAGCAGGGATGAAAGGGAAGATGGAGATGGGGGTCTGCAGAATCTCTCTGGGGGAGACACATGAAAGAGCAGCGTGCTGAGGGGGGGCAGCCGGGAGGTGGAGATGTTACACTACAAGCCCTCATGGGAGTTTTATTTTTTTTCTGGCATTCAAGCGAGTGGAAATTAAATGCTGGTCCTCAGTTCCACTTCAATTTAAGGTAATTAGGCTGGGAAATGAATTCCAATCCCAATGTGAGAAGAATGACAACGGCGTTAAATTAATGCAGTTAGATTGCTGTCCTGCTGCAGGTGAGTAAATAATTAATTGTGAGAATCGCTTCCTCAGGTGCATGAGCAGAGAAGGGTGGCTCACATTATAATGGGCACAGTTTCAAAGACATTTTATGCTTACATGATGTTAGATGTTCCAGAAGGCCGCCACGGCAACAACGTTCACAAATGGCTCACATTCATTCCCCCCACGTTAACACACATTCAGACAATATATGCAGTTGATCAAACCCTCTTTGATTATCAGTCTTTCATCTGTTCCAACTCAACATGAACACAGCACAGTCTGCCAGCCCACCACCACCGACACACAGTCATGCTCATACATCCCTTAATGCTAACAGGGTTTATATATGACATTCCACCTAATGCTATCACACAGATGCAGACTCGCTCATGCAGGATATTGCTGGTATGTGTGTGCGCATGCGTGTGTGTGTGTTTGTGTGTGTGTGCGTGCGCCAATCACTTTGCATTCTAAAAGCAGTGCATCATGTTTGGTGAAATTCTTGTGTCTCATTGCTGCACGGGGAAAATCTTCTCAGTTCAATGAAGAGCTGTGTTTTTCAGGCCCTTTGCGCATATGGCTCTGCAGCACAGTATGAATAAGTGAAAAGAAATAGCCAAAAAAAATTTAATTTAATCCTTGTTGGCTAAGCTCAGATTCCACTACTCTTCAGTTTTTCAGGGAGGTTTGGGACTACTTTTTCAAATCTTAACTGATTTTTGTGCAGGACTAGAACCCAGAGTCCAGACATCTCTTCTTTGATGCATCGCCACGATGGTAGCGACCACATATTTTAGTCACACTTGGATTTGAATTACCGTGACAGCTTTGTAAGAATTTTTACGAAGGCTGATTTCTGATCAAAACGTGTCAGCTGTGGAAAAAAAATAAGAAAAAAAAATCACTGGAATTATCATGATATATTTTCTCTCGGTGATCCCTAGTGTTTTCATGGTCTCCTCAGCAACATTTTTTTTATCCTTCTGTATATGTTTGCATACTAAAAGGAAACTGAACTCGGGTCAAAAACTTGGCAATGCAAAAAAAAATGTGTGGGAAATAAATCTGATTCAAATAAGATTCAAAAGCTGAACCAGGTCTCCACTGACTCGCTGTTTTCTCACTGGTATCACCGCCTTTATGATGGAGGTTCTCTCCACGGTCAAGTGAAAAAATTTACCAGTCCAGTGACATAATCCAAATCTATTTTATATTTTCTACAAAGGTTGTTTTCATTTTTCTGCAGTTTGCTGTTTCACAATATATACTGAGGCTCATTTTCATAACATCCTTCTCGGAAATTGATTTGCATCAGAATTATTCTTGCATGTCTACAGATATTCTCACTCATTTTAAAAGCATGCCATGTTATTTTAGCTCTGTGAGGCTGCACTGCACAGCTGTGCTCTGAGCTAAATGCTCATATCAGCATGCTAAAACGCTCACAACGGCATGCTTATGTGCAGTTTAGCAGGTATAATGTTAACCATGATTACGTTCTTAGTTTAGCATGTTAATTACAGTTTTAATATATGCTAATTAGCATCAAAAAACAAATTTTAGTTTTGGCTTATGGGAATGATAATATTTTTTCAAAGCAAAAATATTGGTGGACTTAAAAGCTGCTGAAAGAAATGTGACATTTTGTCAGATGTCCATTTTAGATTTTTATTTGTTATTTAAGCTTTAGTTGAGATGTATTTCCTTTTACATCAACAGTCTTTTTTGGGCAATAAACCAGTGTTGACAAGCAGTAGTCCCAATGTCAATGCTCTATGCCCTAGCAGTGCTCCATCTTTGCACCATTATGATTTCAAAGCTGAGAGGACATAAATGTCTCATCTCTCCGCGCACAACGTGTGAAATTGTTCGATCCAACTTGTTCTATTTATTCAAAGCAGCGTTTGTGTGTGTGAGAGACAATTTGCATTTGTTCCTATTTGTGTGTGTGTGTGTGTGTGTGTGTGTGTTTTTAAAGTCCCCCCCTACCACTAAAAGGTGAAGGGAAAGGGGAGGGGTTACAGGAAGGAAGGAAGGAAGGAAGAGAGCTTACGGTAGCCGCTGTGTTTGGTTTGCAGAGAGGCGAGCGGGTTGATGAAGGGTGGGAGCTGCCCTTTAGTTCAGAAGTTTGTGTGTGTGTGTGTGTGTGTGTGTGTGTGTGTGTGTGTGCGTGTGTGTGTGGGGGGGGGGGGGCAGTTACGGGTTACTGGACGTTAGGTCTGTCCCAGTGAGATAGTCAGAGTGGAGGGCAGTGGGTGCAGAACCTGACTGTGTCACCTACAGCATGGTCAGAGTTCGGGGTTAAAAGTCAAACAATGCCTGGAAGGACCAGCAATCAGAAGGGGCCGCACCACCGGTCAGGGTGTGTCAGGAAAGGAGAGGTGGAGTGAATGAAGAGCAGGAAGAAAACAATGGAAAACATGGATGTAGTGTAGGCTGAATGGGATCCGAAACACTTCTCTTTCCCGTTTTCATTGACGTTGGTGCTCCTCCATGAAATGACCCTGCTTTTCGTCTCCCCACAGGGGCTCATCTTGCCTCTGACAAGAACACACACACACACACACACACACACACACACACACACACACACACACACACACACACACACACACACACACACACACACATTCAGGCTTAAAATCCACACATAACGCAAATCGACAAGCAGTCAAAACATACACAGGAGCTCAGCAATCTAATCAGAACATGTGGCCTATTTCTCCATGTTTTAATGAGCTCTCCATTGTGGAGTGCTGACTGATATTATTAGGCTGCCGTGTCTCAGCTCATTAGCTGAAGCAGCCTCAACAACAACACCAGCTACTAATAGATGAATTAATAACGCCTGCAGAGTTATGTGACACCGCAGGACCTTAAAGAGGCTGCGGTGAGAGACGGAGCAAGTGATTTAATTTGGTCACCAGGGTAGGGTGAGGCTGAATCTCACTCCTTATGGCACAGCGAGGGATCATAAGAGTGGGTTTGACAGAAAGAAAAAGAAAAATTCATCAAAGACTGACTGCAGCCACCTCCCCTGACATTCATGAAGTTCCCAGCAGACGTGACTTTGACATTCTCAATGCTATTTTAGCACCAGAGCGGTGTGAGGCAAGGTAGACAAGAAAACAATACCGCAGCTCACTTATATGTTCCAGTCGGATTGATTGCCTTATAGTTAAAGCTTTAATTTTCGAGCTGCTATAGTGCACTACCAATGTAATTACATCAAATTTAACTAAACAGGCCTATTTATACTAAGTATTAAAAATGTATATAGAGCCTCCCGTGTGTCCTATTTCATACAGATTTGTACACATTTTCATGGAGTTTGGAGACAAATGGAACAATATGTTGCCACGGAAATGGTTCAGGGCTGTGCAGCTACATTTCAAGCAAGGCAAGTACCGGTAATGAAGGTTGCTAAATTTTCAACCTCCTTGTGCACTCCTCACTACTTGTGGATGAAACGAGGCCAAAGAAAGAAAGGAAAATACACATGGACGCACATGGGAATTGTCAGATGCACCATTTACAAACCTTGTATCTATTTTCATACTTACATTCAAACCTCGGTTTTCGAACGCTTCTGTTCTCAACCAAAAACGACCAGAAAATCCGAGAATTTTACGTCTCTTGAGCAAACTGAAAGAAGCCGAGCGTACCTGAACGCGACTCACTCGGGAGACGAGCGAACTGGAATGTCCAGGATGCTTCCTCCGTAGCGCATTCGTGTTCAAAGTTCGATAGGATATCTTTTATTAAAATAAAACACCGTGTCTATTTCTACCCCTTTTTATTTATGGTAAACACTATACAGTGCAGTTTATGGTGTAAAATAGTAAAAAAACAACTTAGAAAAATTTTTTTTAGACTTGGAACGGATTAAAATTATTTACATTGATTATAATGGGAAAAATACTTTCGGATTTCGAACAACTCACTTTTCGAACAGCCTTCTGGAACGGATTATGTTGGAAAACCGAGGGTTGACTGTACTGTTATTTAAATCATTCATACAGCTTTCTGAACATTTGCTATGGTCTGGCTAGTTAGGTAGTATATCAAGGTGTTAAACTTTTAAAATGTGGGTTGTTGTCAAAGAGAAATTTGCTTGAACGCTTATAATTTAAGTAAAAAATTCTGAGTATTTTCACATTATAAAGAAAAAATACACAGATAGAATGATGTGATTATAGTCATATGGAAACAGGAATGTAAAAAAAAAAGATCCTTGCATTACATCCTGATTTCATGCAGTGTATTCATCAGGTCTTGCCTCGGTGCTATCAGCAGTGGATGTAAGACGGGTCCACACCCTACAGTGATCACACACAATGGCTCTGCTGTTGAGCCATAAATCTTGTTTTCTACAAGAAAAACTAACAAGGATACAGAAAACACGCCTGTTTTCAACACCCTGAAAGCCTCACCTTTGCCTCAACCAGTTTTTGTTCGAGCTGTTATCAAAGTCTGTCCCATAATGCACTGGGGTTAAAAGGGAATGTCCTCTAGTTTGCAGTGGAAGTTATGTACTGATTTTGAACACTTGGGCTGATCTTTTGTAATGGCTTTGAAATATTATTGACAAATTGAAGAAGTAAAGAAGGAAAAAGGTCACAAACATTAAAAGGATGTGAGTGAAGTGTACAATTAGACCTCCTCATCGTCATCCTCCTGGAGTGTTTGCTCTCTGCCTCTCCACTTACTCTAACCTTCACGATAACTTTGCATGTTACCTCTTAGCACACAGATGAAAACTGTCGAAGGAGGACAAAATGAAAAATTTCAACTCTAATCTAATATCTCAAGAGGTTTTTTTTTTTTTTTTCAACCCTTCATCCCGCTATCCATCTTAATCTGAATGTCGGCTCACTCATGCGTTGGCTGGAGAGGCCTCCAGCATCGATCCAATAAAGCTGGTAGTTGGCAAGTTCGAAGAGCTTTCACCCAAACCGGGTGTTTAAGCACGCTCATTTAACAGCACATCGCTATGATCTGCTCTGGAGTGGAGGATGGCATGAGAGTGGGGGGATGGGGGGGCGTTCGATTTCTTTTTTTCCACCCGCCCTCAGCCTCTCCTTATTTTCCTCTCAAAACGTAATCAATAACGGTCACATTGGTTGGACTGTGGGTACACAAACACACACACACACAACTCGAAATCTCAATTACCTCCCCCCTGCCACTCCACAAAGACCAAAATCTTTATTCAACATCCACATGTGGGACCGGATGAGGGAGAGACAGAAAGAGATATAACACGGTACATCGTCTATTTGTGTTTGGTTAGAGCGTTTCATCAATCGGCAATTCCCTTCTCCAATGAGTACGCATCATGAAAGCCTCATTTCACTGCCAGATATGCAGCATTTGGTGCCGAGGGTTTGTTTTGATAATTAGACTTGGTTTAGTGAGCTGACATGCAGTAGATGTAATATAGGGTCTGTAAACCTTAAAAGCATCTTTATCACCATTCCCAGTGATAATTAGCAAGGCAGACATGGTGGATTTGATGATCTTCCTACATTCAGACATCTCTCAAATTCTAGTTGACAGTCAAACCTTGTTGCCAGAATTACTTTCAATATCTGGAAAAACAAGCTGTGATGCTTTTTCGTTCGATTCCTTTTTGTATAAAGTATCAGGGATGTGGCAAGAAAGGGTCAATAATGACAAACGTGCTGAAGCGTCATAGACTGTAGACTCTCTAAGGCCGCACTGAGCGAAAAAAATGGTTTTTAGCATTTTGGAGATTGGAAGATTAAAGTCAAAATGTAAAAATAAAGTTAAAATATTACCATAATAAGTATGTAAGAAAAATATCTTAAGATCATAAAGTCAAACTGCCACCAGTTTCCACAATTTTCGTCAGATCTGTCTGCTTCTTTCTTTGGAACATGCTCAGCTTCTTTGAAATCTTTCAAAGTCCTGATATTTGAAATAGTGGGGCCTTGATGTACTGAAAATGTTATCATTTTTAACCTTAACTTATAAAATATGTGCTTAAATGCTGCCTTGAAAGATGCTCCACATTCCTCACTTTGATGCCACCAACAGTCCTCTGATGCTTCAACTTTAATGTGTAGCAGAGAAGTTCAATAATATTAATGTGACATTTTTTCTTGTAAAATTATGACTTAGGAGATGGTGGCACAGCGGGTAGCGCTGTTGCCTCATGGCAAGAAGGCTCCAGGCTCCATTCTTTTCTGTGTATTTTCTCCCTTTGTCTGGGTTCCCTCTGGAAAATATGTAACTTGGTCACAGTAAAAATTATCCATAGGTGTGAGTGTGAACGTGAATGCTTGTCTGTCTTTTGAATGGCCTTGTAATGCGCTGGTGACACGTCCAGGGTGTATCCCACCTCTCACATGTAGTCAGCAGGGATAGACTCCAGCAACACCCACAACCAATTATGATGGTCTCCTCTTCAAAATGATGAAATAATTAAAGAATTACAACTTTGTAATATTTCAATCTTTATATTTCTCCATCATACTATTCAGAATGTTTTTTTATTTTATTTTATATGTCTTTCTTTGACCCGCTCGACACCATTGAACATAATGGATTGTCGGCACCAGTCCACTGATGATACTGGACAAAAAGAACAAGATCAGTCCTAACAGAAAAAAGAGGATTTCATTTGAAAGTTACTTAGAGCGTTTATGCTCATTACAAATTACAGTGCGTCATAAGGTTTAAGGTCTTCATGAGCATACAAAAACACATTTAAAAAATTTTTTTTTGTATTTCTTATTATTTGTGTATGTAAGATGTTCTTCTCTCTGAGGGGCACCGGTTTCACCTGCACCCGTCGTTTCGTGCAGTTATCAACCTGCGATGTCAGTCTGTGATGGATATTTGACATGTTCATTACGTATAAGCCAATCCGTTTACAGCACAGTGCTATTGGATTGTCCTTGCCTCGACATTCATTTCCCAACACATTGGCATTTGAATGCTTTGCCAGCGCCAATTAGCTTTGATAACTCAGCACCAGTTTAATATACTTCTGCTGAATTGTCTTGACGCGAGTGCGGTGATAAGCTGTTTTTTGCTTGGAGATAACTGGATTACCGCTCAGAGTGAGCGGGGGAACAGGGAGGGACTATCCTGCATCAACCCTCCCGGCCAAAAGTCATTAAAACGTTTGATTTGTTTTTGTTGGCAGACACACATGTTCAAACACACACACTGATGACATCATGTCTTTTTTGACTTTAATGATTTGTATAACTCATTTCTGTTTTACATTATCGTGCATTTTGATGACTGTGTTCAGTTGTAAATCCTGCTGTGACAAAACAGTTTCTGATAAATAATCAGACCAATAAAGTGAACTGCTGCTTCAAGCTGATGTGTTTGTCTTTATCTCAGCAGGCTGCCAGAGTCCAGGCTGCTCTCTCTCTCCTGTTGCTCTGATCAACCGATTCGTCTTTCGATCCATCACTCAACGCCAGTTCCGGCGAATGGGAGCTGACATGGGAGGCGTGGTAGGGGTGAAGGTGTTGCTCCTGGTGTTTTTGGTGAGATGGGACAAGTCTCTGGGTCTCAACTGGAACCCAGTACCACGCAAGACAGTCCGGTACCAAGGTGAGTGCGCAGGGCTGATACTGCGAAGTAAAAAAAAAAGCGTCTAGCTAATCCCACCATGCAGGTGACCAACATTTTATCATTTAGCTGAGGGTTTTTTTATGTGGATCTAGTTGGTAAAAACAATTAACTCGAAGAATTAAAGTTTACGGCATGAGTCATCACAAATATTTTAACATCTTTAGAGACAGATTTGTGTAGTTTGTATACAGTAAACAACTGCCACAAGGACACCTCATTGGAAATTCTATTTTTTCTTTATGTCTATAAAGAACTGTTCCCTGTGACATCTAATTCCATGAACTTGCTGACTGAGTGATTACTCAGCAAACTATAGCTGTGGCAGCCACTAACGTGCCAGCCAGCTGGGAATGCGGCGGGTCTCATCCCTCTTTGACCTTTGTTTTCACCTTTCTGGACCAGGATCCCCAAAAAGCTTGTTAGCTCGGGATAACCGACTCATACAGTTTATTTACACATGTATTACACTGTATAAAGTGTATTATGTTTACATTAGATACTGCATTTTCAAATTTAGTACAGACTTGCTATGAGGGTGGATTTTAAAATTGATTTTATAGGCTTAGAACTGAAAGGCCCTGGATTATTTTATTATTTTATCTGGTCAGAAATCTCATACAAAACCAATAATACAAAAAAAAATATTCTAGTGCAGTAATCAGGTAGGATTTTCCATTATATCACAGGTGGATGATTTCTGATTCTAGTCTAAACGGTGACATCGACACTCAAAAAAACAATACATCAGTATAATCCCAGCGCTCAACTGTATTTGCTCTCTTTATCTCAGCCTTCCTCCGCAGCCAGGCACAGTTTTCTTCACTGAACAATACCAATTGTTGCAAACTGAGACATAGTCTTTTAATCCCTCAAAGGAGAAGTGCTACATTCTCTCTCCTGGGGATTAGGGTGAATACTATAAAGAGAGGGGAAAATATGGGAAAGAAAGCTATATTCTCTCACCTCTCTATAGCACCTATTCCACCTTTCATCCCATATCTTTCTCTCCTTTCCCCTTTCCTCCTTTTTTTTTTATCCCTCCCTCCCCTGCTTTGCTTTTGTACGCCGCAGATCAACGCATGAACCCAAAATAATCTTATGGCTTTTTCACAAAGAGCTCCGATTTCAGCCTCTCTTGAGGAGAATGGTGCTCGCGGTGGCAGCAGCGGTGGTGGAGTGTGAGGATATTTCAAAAAGCCCCTTTCTACAACCCCTATCTCAAACACCACCGGCTCGCCACCCATCCCCTATCCCCCACTCTCCTCATCCTTCCTCTCATGCCTCTGTGCTATATCCGTCACGGGTGTCGTAGCAGGATGTGAGGACAGGATGGGGGGGAGAAACAATCGATTGTGCATCAATACTTTCTGCTGAATTTCAGTCATGCGACCAAGTCAGTGTTGGTGGAAAACAGCTCTGATCTCTTTTACACTTTGACCAGAACATGTTTGTGGTAAAGACATACCAGACAGGCAAACAGGGACAGCGAACGCAAGGTTGTACATGACACAAGTTGTGCAGTACACTTCCATAGGATAAGAAGCATTTACAGATATTAAAGACAATGTTCTTCCCTCCTAATAGACCCTCACATAGTTTGATATGGCCTCTAAAATAGAAACTTCCTCATGAATCAAGAAAAGAGTCCAATCACGCCAAAATTATACCTGAGTGGAGTGCAGCAATAGAGTGCAGAAAGATTCTTGATGGAAATTTTGCATCAGGAACAAGTTGTTTTATCCGTTTACAAATTGTTCTACTTGTGCAGAAGAAAAATAAGATTTTCAGCCTCGATCCCAGGTTAAATGACTTATATGGATGAGTTCTTGATGCAGTCCTGGGGAGGAGATTGGAGGAACGAAATGGAAAAACAAAGCTGCAGAAGGGGAGGGGGGAAGGAGGGGGAGACATGGGAAGAGAGAGTATACTCTGAAGAGTATATAGAGTGGAAAAAGCATGAGAGAGGGGGGGGGAGGGAGGGAGAGAGACGGGTGAGAGTCACAGAGAAATACTGACAGAAAAGAGAAAAAGAAACCAGTAACTGCCTTAAAAGGACAGGATTTAGCTTCAAATAACAACAGGAAGAAAACACACACACACACACACACACACACACACACACACACACACACGTACACACACAGATACTGCTGGACATTCACCCTGTGTTTGCATGATGGCATCTGCATTAGACACAAAGCTTCTAAACTAACATGTACATGTGTGTGTAACTGTGTGTCTGCCTATCTAATCCCTCTCTGTTTATTTGTGTGTGTGTGTGTGTGTGTGTGTGTGTGTGTGTGTGTGTGTGTGTGTGTGTGTGTGTGTGTGTGTGTGTGTGTGTGTGTGTGTGAGTGTGTATGTGAGTGCGCACACTGCTTAGGACGGCAGTCTGAGGGATTTGCACTTCTGCAAATCAGAAGTGCAGGAAGGAAGTGTGCGCGCGAGTGAGTGTGTGCGTGTGTGCGTGTGTGTGTGCACGTGTGTGTCTGTGTGTGCGAGAGAGAGAGAGCGAGAGAGAGAGAGGGGGAGAGAGAGAGAGAGAGAGAGAGAGAGAGAGAGGAAAAGGAAAAGGGAGAGGGAGAGGGTGGTGGTGGGTTATGTCGGGGCAGAGATGGTCTAAGAGATATATTTACCCCACCCTCCACCCTCACCAGGCAATTACATGAAGTTTGCAGAGGAAGAAACACAAACATCCTCTGTGTTTGTGTTTGAGTGTCTGTGTGTGTGTGTGTGTGTGTGTGTGTGTGTGTGTGTGTGTGTGTGTGTGTGTGTGTGTGTGTGTGTGTGTGTGTGTGTGTGTGTGTGTGTGTGTGTGTGCTTTCGTACGTGCATGAGTATGTGTGTGTGTATCTTCTTCTTGTACGTTCTTAATATAAGGTGTGTGTGTGTGTGTGTGTGTGTGTGTGTGTGTGTGTGTGTGTGTGTGTGTCTTCTTGTATGTTCTTTACGTGAGGTTCTGGTGTGTGTGTGGTTGTTCACATTCACAGTGTTGTCTCCTGATGACACGTTTATGTTGGTATGAGTGGCTTTAATAGAGCTGATGATGATGACTGCTCAAAAATCTATTTTTAATTATTAACCACTGAAACAGTGCACACATTTTGATTTCTTTCACTCTTTGTTTAGTTTATTATATTTTTTTACTTTAATATTGTACAAATTTGCAATTCCCCTCCTCTTATGTGGGCAAAAGTTAATAATATTATAATAATACCCTCCAAAAAAGCTGTTCTGTTCTTTATTTTCTGTATCTTCTGAGCGAGTTTGCCAAACTTCATGGGTCCATAAGTCCTAATAAGTCTCTCTCATGGGGAATAAACTGTGTTGTGGACATTTTTTATTCAGAAATCTGTGGATTTCCCCATCCAGGTTGAGGGAGTCACTGCCTCAAAGAGGACGTTTAAGCATCTTGGATTGATGAATGGATGGAGGGATGAATGGATGGATATTTTTTCTTTTCTGGGTACTTTCTTCACATAAAGTTAGACACAGTGAGCTTTTCCTTTAAAGAGGAACGGATTTTACCTCTTCTGCCATTGTGTCTGACCTCAAGACTTTTTTTCCCCCATTCTTACCGGATTGGTCACATTTTACTTTGAATGTCTATTATGTTGCTTTAAACTCGCCTCATCCCCCCCTAACCTCTGTGAACCACTGAAAACACATCAGCTGATAACGCTGCTGCTTTCTGCTGCTCCTTGCTGTCTTTGTTATGTCCCTTTTTTCTGTTTTCCCTATAGTGTTCCTACATCCACACACATTTGTGCACACACAGTCGCACATTCAGTCCATAATGTTGAAGGCCAGTAAGCCAAGACCACAACAAACCACAGCAGCTGTGGTTAAAGAAAGCCACCAAGTAAGAAAGAAAGAACAGAAGGAGGGGAACTGAAGAGAACAAGAGAAAAAAGAGGCCTCAGAAACTTGATATTTGGCTTGAAACTGTTTTGCTTTGATGCAGCAAATGAGCCCTGCATTTTTATTTTTTTTAAAAAGCCAAAGCAAATATGTGCCTCTTGACTTAAAAAAAGAAAGCTAGAATGAGAGATGGTGGCAGAAAGAAGCACATAGCAGAGGACGAGTAGAAAAGGGCCAGCCTTCTGACCTCTAGAAACCTCAAGCCCTCTCTCAGGCTTTCTCTTTTTTCCCCTCGTTCTTTCTCCTTTCCTGCCGTATCTCCCCAAAGCCTCCAATTACAGTAATGAGTAGTTGAGAGCGAGGCAGGAGAGGAGGCAGATCGAGGTTGTGCGTGACTGGGAGGATAGATGAGTGAAGAAGTAGGATGGGATGGAAGAAAGATTCATCACTGCTTTTTTATCTGCTGAGTGTCACTCATCCTCTGACCCTGTGCTGATTTGTCAGAGAAGATTAACAGCAGGACCAGATGTCAGGACCCGGAGGGCTCTCTGTTGTCCTACACACTGTGTGAGAGCTGAAGTGGGCATATGGATTCAAATGAAAATGACACTCAAGGGCTGTTCTTGTTCAAAGCATCTTCTTGTTTTCGGAGTACCGCGTTTAAATAGATTTACCACTATTGACATCTTCTTCTTTTCCTTTCGGCTTTTCCCTTCAGGGGTCGCCACAGTGAATCAATTTCCTCCATCTAGCCCTGTCCTTTGAATCCTCTTCTCTCACACCAGCTACCTTCATGTCCTCTTTCACTACATCCATAAACCTCCTCTTTGGTCTTCCTCTAGGCCTCCTGCCTGGCAGTTCAAAACTCAGCATCCTTCTACCAATATATTCACTATCTCTCCTCTGGACATGTCCAAACCATCTCAGTCTGGCCTCTCTGACTTTATCTCTAAAACCTCTAACATGTGCTGTCCCTCTGATGTACTCATTCCTGATCCTATCCTTCCTGGTCACTCCCAAAGAGAACCTCAGAATCTTCATCTCTGCTACCTCCAGCTCTGTCTCCTGTCTTTTCCTCAGTGACACTGTCTCTAGACCAAACAACATTGCTGGTCTCACCACAGTTTTGTACACCTTTCCTTTCATTTTAGCTGAAACTCTTCTATCACACATCACACCTGACACTTTCCTCCACCCGTTCCATCCTGCCTGGAAACGCTTCTTCACCTCTTTTCCACACTCTCCATTGCTCTGGACTGTTGACCCTAAGTACTTAGAATCCTCCACCTTCTTGATCTCTTCTCCCTGTAACCTCACTCTTCCACTTGGGTCCCTCTCATTCACACACATGTACTCTGTCTTACTGCGGCTAACCTTCATTCCTATCCTTTTCAGGACAAACCTCCACCTCTCTAGCTTCTCCTCCACCTGTTCCCTGCTCTCACTACAGATCACAATGTCATCTGCAAACATCATAGTCCATGGAGATTCCTGTCTAACCTCGTCTGTCAGCCTGTCCATCACCATAGCAACAAGAAGGGGCTCAGAGCTGATCCCTGATGCAGTCCCACCTCCACCTTGAACTCCTCTGTCACACCTACAGCACACCTCACCACAGTCTTACAGTCCTCATACATGTCCTGCACCGCTCTAACATACTTCTCTGCCACTCCAGACTTCCTCATACAATTCCACAGTTCCTCTCTGGATACCCTGTCATAAGCTTTCTCCAGACCTACAAAAACACAATGCAGCTCCCTCTGGCCTTCTCTGTACTTCTCTATCAACATCCTCAAAGCAAATACAGCATCTGTAGTACACTTTTTTGGCATGAAACCATACTGCTGCTCACAAATGCCCTTAGTCTAGCTTCCACTACTCTCTCCCATAACTTCATTGTATGGCTCATCAGCTTTATTCCTCTGTAGTTGCCACAACTCTGCACATCTCCCTTGTTCTTAAAAATGGGCACCAGCACACTTCTCCTCCATTCCTCAGGCATCTTCTCACTATCTAAGATCTTGTTGAACAACCCAGTCAGAAACTCTACTGCCTCCTCTCCTAGACACTTCCAAACCTCTACAGGTATATCATCAGGACCAACTGCCTTTCCACTCTTCATCCTCTTCAGTGCCCTCCTCACTTCATCCTGACTAATCTTTGCTACATCCTGGTCCACAACAGTCACCTCTTCTAGTCTTTGTTCTCTCTCATTTTCCACGTTCATCAACTCTTCAAAGTACTCTTTCCATCTTCCCATCACACTACTGGCACCTGTCAATACACTTCCATCCCTATCCTTAATCACCCTAACCTGCTGCACGTCCTTCCCATCTCTATCTATCTGTCTTGCCAACCAGTGTAGATCAGTCTCTCCCTCCTTACTGTCCAACCTGGCATACAAGTCATCATAAGCTTCTTGTTTGGCCTTTGCTACCTCTACCTTCACCTTACGCTGCATCTCCCTGTACTCCTGTCTACTCTCCTCAGTCCTCTCAGTGTCCCACTTCCTCTTGGCTAACCTCTGTCTCTGTATACACTCCTCATTCCACCACCAAGTCTCCTTATCTACTTTCCTTCCAGATGACACACCAAGTACTCTCCTACCTGTCTCCCTGATCACATTAGCTGTAGTTGTCCAGTCATCTGGAAGCACCTCCTGACCACCCAGAGCCTGTCTTAACTCCTTCCTAAAAGTCATGCAACACTCTTCCTTTTTCAGCTTCCACCATTTCGTCTTCTGCTCTGCCTTTGCCGTCTTGATCTTCCTCACCACCAGAGTCATCCTACACACCACCATCCTATGCTGTTTGGCTACACTCTCACCTACCACTACTTTGCAGTCACTGATCTCCTTCAGGTTACACCGTCTACACAAGATGTAGTCTACCTGTGTGCTCCTACCGCCACTCTTATAGGTCACTCTATGTTCCTGCCTCTTCTGGAAGAAAGTATTCACTACAGCCATTTCCATCCTTTTTGCAAAGTCAACTACCATCTGTCCTTCTGCGTTCCTCTCCTGGATACCAAACCTGCCCATCACATCCTCATCACCTCTGTTTCCTGCACCAACATGTCCATTGAAGTCTGCTCCAATGACAACTCTCTCACTTCTAGGCATGCTCTGCATCACTCATCAAAGTCCGACCAGAATTTCTCCTTCTCCTCCAGCTCACATCCTACCTGTGGAGCATACCCACTAACAACATTGAACATCACACCTTCTATTTCTAGCTTCAGACTCATCACTCTATCCGACACTCTTTTAATCTCCAGGACATTCCTAACAAACTCCTTCTTCAAGATAACTCCTACTCCATTTCTCTTCCTATCTACACCATGATAGAACAACTTGAACCCTGCTCCTAAACTTCTAGCCTTGCTACCTTTCCACCTGGTCTCCTGTACACACAGTATGTCTACCTTCCTTCTCTGCATCATGTCAACCAACTCTCTACCTTTTCCTGCCATAGTTCCAACATTCAACGTCCCTACTCTTAGTCCTATACTCTTGGTGTTCCTCTTCTCTTTCTTCGAGCGAACGCACTTTCCTCCTCTTCTTCTTCGACCAACAGTAATCCAATTTCCACCGGCGCCCTGTAGGTCAACAGCGCCGATGGCGGTCGTTGTTAACCCGGGCCTCGACCGATCCGGTATGGAAGTCATAGGTTTGATTCGCATCTTTGTTTTGGCAAAAGTTTTACGCCGGATGCCCTTCCTGACGCAACCCTCTGTATTTATCCGGGCTTGGGACCGGCACAATAAGACACTGGCTTGTGTCCTCTTGCGGCTACATTATTTACCACTATTGACATCATTGACACAAAAAGGGAACATTTCACATTGAAGCCCAAGAGGCTTCTCATGCCTCACGTTGTAAATTGAAATGAAAACACTTCCTTCTGACACCTGGCATCATAAATATAAATGGTTTAGCACAATTTTAGGTGTGATCAATTCACATGCAGGTTAATTGGCTTTAAGCCCCGCCCCCATACACCCCAAAAAAATAATAATATAGAAATAATGATTTCTGCATCCTTTATTTTCACTAGTAAAATAGAAATCATTTATTTAACATTATTTCCTAACAGCATGAAGGTTCGGGGTTTGATTCCTGTGTGGTCAATCAATGTGCTGGCGTCTTGTCTGGGGTATACCCTGCCTTTCACCTGTAATCAACTGAGCTAGGCTCCAGCAGGACATGAGACTCACAAGGTGAATTGCCATCGTCTTGTCTACTAGAAGATGAGTGGTTGTTATTTCCTGAGTGATGCATTTTGCTTGATATTTGCTATAAAACTTATTTGACGCTACAGAGAACAGAATGTAGACAGAAATGACAATCAACAACAGTTGCAGAAGTCAAATAATTGTCTTAACATTAAATATTTGCTGCTTCATGCATCATAAATTTCCAAATACAAAAATACGAATTCAAAATATGTGGGTCTGAAAAAAGCAAGCAATTTGATGATGTTATTACTTGGTTGAGCTTCAAATTAGACCTTATTTAATAATTATTTGATCATTTAATTGAGCTCTTTGCATTTCATTTCTGACATCAACAGGAGGGTAAAATATTTAAATGTGTGAAGTAACATTAAATAAGCAGGTAGTTGATGATGAAGTTCATTCATCTTCAAAAACCTGCTTCATCCGCCGTCGTGGGGAGCTGGAGCCTATCCCAGCTGACTGGGGGCCTGAGGCAGGGTACACTCTGGGCGCGATGCCAGTGCACTAATATATCACACGTAAACAGACAACCACGCTGCACACACTCACACCTTTGGGATATTTGGCATCATCGATTAACCTGAAGCGCATGTTTTTGGAGGTGGGAGGAAGCCGGAAAACCCGAAGGGAACCCACGCAGACACGGGGAGAACATGCAAAGTCTGCACAGATTGGGACGCGGGACCCGGAACCGCCTTGCTGCGCGGTGACAATGCTACCATCGTACCCCCCACAAAAGAGATGTGTTTTTGGCAAGGATCTGATTTACATCTCACTGTTTTTAATGCGATCCATTTAAACACGGTTCTACACGGTTCTAGTTTTCATGTCAGGCTAGTAGCTAGTAATGCAATCTGTAAATAACAACACCAAAGAATAGAGAGGGTAGAACTTCATTCTACTCTCTCTATTCTTATAAAGTATCAGTAGTGATTCTACATTGGAGAACTGACAAAGAACACATCCAGACAATCTAATTATGGTTTTTCATTGTTATTGCAACCAAAATAGTGTGCATAGAACCTCGAGAACCTTAATAGGTATATTCAAAGCATATACCTATTAAGGGTACATGCTTCTATCTTCACTGTATCACTATGTTGCCCTTTCCATAGCCAATCAGAAGTGTGTATTTTCCCGCCCTGAAAACAATATTGTCATGCGTGTCCAAAATGCAACACACTTTTTAACATTTTATGGTGCAGCGGGTTGTTGTGTTACTGACCCCTCAGCCAGATTTCCTGGCTGAGGAAATCAAATTGGTTTATCCAAACCCGCATTAGCAAACTAAAATTTAAGGATATTGTTCTGACTTACAAGTTTTTACTCGAGCAACATTTTTCTTTTGTGATTTTCTCTGCATTTTCTGGCATATAAATCATTCAGTTAGTTCAATTCCAATTTTTTTTTAGTAATGCTATACTGTACCCATTCAGCTCCACAGGCTCCCTTTCCTCCCTTTGTGTGTCTGTGTGTGTCATTACCGCAACATCGCAGTGAAAGGCCTGGCTTCCCAGCTGGTGCTTACTGCTGTACCAGTCATACCATGAAGGTGGTACTTCAGGAATCAACAAGCTCTTGATTTGTTCTGCTTGTTGCAGATTGCAAGGGACGACCCCCCCCCCCTCCGCCATCATCATCTGCCTTTACGCGAAACCACTGGGCTCACTTTTTTTTCCATTGCTGTGATAATCCGCTTTACTGTGTTCTCTCTTCCTGCTTTCCCATTCCTCCATCTCTTCGTCCAAAACTCTGTCGACTCACTTGCTCTTTTTCAATCACTGCTTGTTGAAAATAAGAAAGCTGTGTAGAAAACACAAATGAAGACAAAGGTTCACATTAACACATGCAGAAACTAGTAGATTAAATAATGCATTATTCTTCATTTTGTATTGATTTATTGACAGTGAGAAATGAAGCATGAATTTCCTTTGTTGCATTCTGAATAGTCTTGCACTGATTTATGTAAATAATAAATATTACGTCAGCAATTGGCAAAATGTGTTTTTGCAGATCGAGTTAGTAAAAGCGTATTTATCTTTCCTTTCTTGTCTCTCTGTTTCTGCTCTCATTCTGTCTCACACCTGATTCTCCAGTGAACTTGTCGTCTTTTCCTGCAGACGAGGCTTCAGCGTACACGTGGGAATCGGCGCAGCGCTGTGTTGTTTTTCTTTCAAAGAGGGTACCTGCTCAGACAGAGGTTTTTGATGATGCTCCATGCTCATGCTCAGTTATCTGCCTGTCTGTGTGGGCGCTGCACAACGTCTCCTGCTCCTCTGTCTGTCTGCGTCTGCCTCTCTCAGTCGGTGTCTGTCGCTACTTCAAAGCTCTCCCCAAAATAGGCCTTTAATTATAGTTTGGTGTGTGAGTGGCTCCGTGGTTAGAAGCTATAAGGAGAGGCTGAATGTATTTATAACAGACAGGGAGAGGGAGGCTGGAGCTCAGCTGGATGGCTGATGGAAGCAGATTACAGAGGAAAGGCCTGGATGGAGAACTTTCCAGCTGGACTTGAAGCAACAGGCGCTCCCTCCCTCCACAAGTATGATGACCAACGCTGACAGAACTGAAAAACGACATGTACTCAGATATTGTACTTTGCACACGTCCAATTTTAGGGTACTTCATTGCATACTGTAAGCTTGAGCATCACTGGATTACATATTGCTTTAACTTGGTACGGTTGTCGTCACAAATCATAAATGTTTGAGATTATATAGATTCATTCATCCACAAGAGGGCAGTGAAGAGTCATAAGTTTCAACAGCACTAAAAATAATGAGGTTGAGCAGATTGTGGAGACGTTCCTAGCAAATTAAAAAGAGTTTGTCAGTGGGGGTATTAATGCATCAGTACCTGTGCACAGAGACATTTTTTTCACTTTTTCTCCTTTATAGTCTTCCGACACATTTGCAGTACCTTACTGACATCGAGTCAACTCTACCTCCAGAGTTCTGCGGTGGCATTATTCATAAGCACAAATACCGCTGTAGATTACAGGTGGAAGGCTGTGTCTGTCAAGATGTGCACTTTTAACACTGGGCATAAAGGGGCTTTTAGAATCAGCTATACATATGTACATGAATTTTGCCTTAATGTTTATTTTGGTGCCAATAATTCTTTGCTTTTATGGAAGCAAACTTGTAAAGGACTTTTAAGATTTTGTTTTGATACAATGCATGTCTGAAGCTGCTGCGAGGTTACCAATATTATTAATATGGGTTTTTTTTATACAGTTTTATTAAGTTGAAACAAATTTAAAATGTTACAGTAATCTTGCTGCTGTCGGTCATAGCCTGCTTCTTGTCTTTGTGTTGAGATACCAAGGCTGCACATGGTGTATTTGAATATTTCTTTAAGTCAAACAACCTTTTAGACCCTTATTAAATGGCTTCCTGCAAGTAGGAATAAAATGAATTAAATATAACAACCTTCATAACTTTTAGTGACTTAGATGAATTGTGCAGCTCTAATATTGCTTGTGACAGATACTTTGAGGTGTCCCTTATATTTACCATATTCCACAACTACACATTTAATTAGACAGGTGGTAACCTCATCTTGTTTTCTTTCAGTCTTCCAGCCAGTCTCCAACTTCTCTTAATGCTGATAATAACAGCGCAGCATCATCCACTCACACATTCAGATGCAGATGCCTGTCATGCTTTCTTTTTTTCTATTTCTTACTTTATCGCCGTTTCACATGTGTCAGAAGACAAAAGGACACTCAGCATATGACAAGTTGTTTCAGGGATTCCTGATCATTCTGGCGGTACTGACCTGAGTCACACTCTGAGTTGTTTGTCTTTTGTACTCTCCCTTTCAACACTGGATTTCTATTTTTGCCCTTTTGTTTGTATTTCTACCATCATCTGTTCATCTCATTATGCCTGCCCTCATCTCTGCCCTCAGTTTTTATTTGTACTCATTTATTTATATTCTCTCTTTTTTTTCCTGCTCTCCACAAGCCGTTGTCTCCAAGCATCAAAGACCTTATAATTTACCCCAAACCGCCTTTAAATACACACACACACACACACACACACACACACACACACACACACACACACACACACACACACACACACACACACACACACACACACACACACCAGAGCCTTTAAATGATGGAATGGTCCCAGTTCTAGTTTTAAAATGTCTGACAGAGGATAAATAAAGAGCTGATTCTTGTGCACATGGTGTTAAGACAAGACTCGCTCTGCTGTGTAACTGTGAGCACAGCATAAAGTTAGCTCCTTTTTGGCACTTGAACTTTGTATCCAACTTTCCACAGCTACAATAACATCCAAGACTTTTCTTGTACCTACAGATGATGTTGATTTAAGTTTGAGCTCAACCACAGAAAGCACACACACACACACACTGCTTCTCATGCTCATAAATAGTGACAGACCTCAGGTGTGGATAACCCTGCAGCAGGTAACCTCAGGACTGCCACGGTGTGGTCACCATGGTAACTGCATCCACCCGCATCACCTTTTAATGACAGGAACGCTGATAACTTCAAACAGGCAAAACGAGTCACTGAGCAGGTACCCGACCCAGTGTGTGTGTGTGTGTGTGTGTGTGTGTGTGTGTGTGTGTGTGTGTGTGTGTGTGTGTGTGTGTGTGTGTGTGTGTGTGTGTGTGTGTGTGTGTGTGTGTGTGTGTGTGAGTGTGTGTGTGTGTCAGCAGCTCTGGACTTTTTTTGGCCAGCTGTGTGGAACACAGCAGATGTGCTCAGTTCTCCCTTGAGGATGCCGCCACACTCCCTTTCTCTCCTTCTCTCTCTTTTTCTGCCTCTCCCATTCCCTTTCTCTCCCTTCACTCACTCCCATCGAGCTCTCATCCATACAGAACCTCCAATATTTTTCATGTGCTGCTCTTCAAATAATAAGCCAAATTCAGCTCTAATCCTCTCCTTTACTTTGGATATGTATTCCTTCCTTCTGTCTTCCCTCTGTCTCTCTGTGCTCCGACAGGACGTCGCCTTTCTGGCTTTCCTTATGTCCCACTGCTAGCTACATCCATGGCCAGAGGCTTTTTTTATGCTTTTGAGCTGTCTGTCCATTTTCCTGGACACATTATTTTGAGGAAAATTTAATTTCAACTCGCAAAGACACATCCACTTGGAATCAACAAAAGAACTGATTGGATTTTTGTCACTGTGACCTCACAGAACATACTTTTGGCAGTAAAGCAAACTTTTATGATTTGAATTAAGACAATATCTCAAAAACATTGAATTCTCAAAGTAAAGTCTTCTAAAGGCTGGCGGGCGAGGTGTTCTTGGGGTGAGAGTGAGTTTACACAACCAAACAAACTGAATCATGCCGTTCCTTCCCAGAGAATGTGGTCTGCAGCGTGAGGCTGTAAAATCTGCCAGTTTACACCAATACAACTGGGCGAGATTGTTGCATCATTTCTAAAGCAATGAGCCAATGCTGTTCTGCAGTATTTCTGTGTGATACAGCCTGCTTTCGTTGGAACAAGACATCAGAGAAACCTTCTATAAAAGTTTTACCAACGTAGCATTTACTCTGCGAACGCAGTATTTCCTTCCTCAGTATTCCCTTTTGAAAGCACTAATTCTGATGATAGCTGTTTCACCACAGTGGTTACAAATTTTACAAAAGGGATATTCCATTATCAGCCTTCAGGTAAAAGCAGATAAGCTACCATCCAGACACTCAAAAAACCAGACTCCCGCAAAATTACAAGCTGAGTCACGACAGCATCAGCTTGACTGTGTGGGTGGCGAGTGGGAATTTACTCTTTGGTTACTTCCTGCACCCATGCCTGGGGCAGCAAACGCTCCCAGGGTAACCTCTGGGAGAAGGTCAAACTTTTTTTTTCAATCTGCAGTGGAGTAACAATTTATCCCCACGCACAGGGCTCACTCTGAGTTAAAAGCTTTATTATTTAAAAAGCAATTTAGATGAATTATTATACCATAGGTCTATCCTGTGGGATAACCTCAGCAGTAGTAAGCGTTTTGGCAGTTTCAGTGTTAGGACCAAAAGAAAGAAAAACAGGGCCCAAATATACAACTCTGGAAACAACCGTTGTCTGCCAAAATCATAGTGTTTACTGAAATCGGTTTGTACACAGAGGAACCAACAAAAAAAAACAGCAGCCCGAAATTCACAGACGAAAAGCAATGTTCAGGACAGGTGAGATCACAAGAAGTAACAACACAAAGCAGAACATGAGGGGAGAAAAGACTAGATTAAATATAATAAGAACCCCAAATGCAAAGGCAATCTCAGTGGTGTGCAATGAAAAAGGAAAAACCTAAAATTCAAGAAAAATAGACAGAATTTGAGGAAAAAATAGTTTAATAATAGTGATATTATCTGTCCACGCAGAGAGACAATTTAACTTGTCAAGAAATTCAAGCAAAAAGTTGGTTCAGGGCAGAAATAATAAGTAGTCGATAAAAATAAAAAAAATTAAATGACTTTAAAAACAAGGTACCGTAATTACTCTCATTTTTGCAGGTACATACAGGACAGATAGCAGTGTGATCACATGTAGAGCCAAGAGTCTGGAAGAGGAGAGGTTAGCGATGAGGCGACTGCAAATAGAAGCAACTCAGAATAAAAACACAACGTTCCTGCTGTCTCCTTGCTAGGAGCTTTTGTTTTCCACTGCAACAACCAGTAAGAATATATCCAAAATTACCTAATTAAAGTCTGAATGCGAAACTATTGCGTCCATAAATAGCTTTTCAATTCACACCGCTCTGCTGTTCCCCTGTAAAGTGAGATACAACAACATTTGAGCTAGTTTTTTGTTGATTTTAACGTCACCTTTGGATTAAAATGCATGGTTTTGGCTCGCATTCAGTTGAAAGGAATGTTGTTTTTTCTGTGAAAATAAGAAGCACTTTATGTGCGGCGTTGCATAGAAAGGGATCACCTTGCGTTTGATGTAATAAAAACAAAATCTCCCAAGAACTAAAAAAACTAAAACTGACTTTCATGCCTGCGAAAAACACTTCAATGACATCAAAAAAGTCTTAACACTCAACACCTGGAGCTTTCAGTAACAAGCCTCGCTCTTTTGTACCTGGGCTTTTCTTTTTGATTGGTTGTTGGGTTTTTGTAGTTTTTTTTTGTTTTTTTTTCTTTTTGCACACAAACACACACATTCATCCAGCACAGCTTTTTCCATGTGTATAAGTCTATTTAGTCCCAACTAGGCCACAGTGTCTCATGAGCAGTTAGTCACACCATAAATCATACCAGTTCCTGCTGTTTCCCTCGCCGGATCTCGGCTGTTATTTTCAGTCAGGAAAACGGCAAAAGAAGTGAAAATATTCATGCTGTCAAAACCAAAAAAAAAAGACGAAGTATTCTTATTCAATTTATGTGATCGCATTATGTGCGATGTAGGCTGCCGTTGCCTCGCGTTTTGCACACATTCTATCAGCCGAGATAAAGTAGGCAAGGAGGAGAGAGGGAGAACAAGGTGACACTACAAGCAACAAGAGTGTGGATAATGAAAACTAAACACCATCCTTTCTCTTGTTCTTCCTGTCTCCGTCTTGCTTTCTCATCTGCTCTGCACCAGTAGTTTGTTTGTATGCTAGTCAGGGGATTTGGATGCTATGTGTGTGTGTGTGTGCGTGTATGTGTGTGTGTGTGTGTGTTTGAGTGAACAGCAAAAGAGTGGGTGCATCTTTTTGAAATTTTGATGAAAAAAAAAAGCTAGCTCTAGTTTTTCAACAAACCCCTCAGACAGGACCGTGTGCAAAGAACATTTTATGATTCTCTCATCATCTTTTTTGGAGATTGTTTGTCTTGAATGGGAAACAACCTAAAAATGTTGAGAAGCCCTTAACCAAAGACGAGCCGGGATGGGGGGGGACACATTGATGCAGCTATTTGATTATGAATGGGTTTACAAGGAGCCTGATGTTCTGTTAATACTTCAATCAGTAGAAAAGAAGTCATTGAGGCCTTCTATTTAAATGTGATTCGTATATTCAGTTCAGATAATGAATAATCTAATCACACCTGCAGATTTACTTCCATTATTTGTGTGCATTTATAAGCTCTGCATTCTGTCCACGTTGTCACTCAGATCTCGTTTTCCATTTGCAATAGCGCCTCTAGGTCCAACTCTAAATCCCTGTATTGTTGTGTGTAGGTGCTGTGTCTAGCCTAGATTAAGCCGCTCTTCTTAATGCTGCAGTGCTGAATATATGAGTCTTTTAACAATCCTTAGTCGAAAAGCTGCATTCAATTGAGGCAAACACAATTTAAGTTGTTTTCTCAAACAAGGTTAGCTGATTTTCTCAATTTGGGAATGACCGGTCTTAATGGTATTTGTATTGAACAAGTGCATGAATGCATCTGCCTCAATAACAAACCTCACTTTTTAAAGTGGCTTTAAAGGACTGGCTGATTGAAGCTGTTGTTCCTTTTATAGGTGAAAAGTTCTTGATTCTGCAGATTTTTAAAGGTTCACAACCGTCTCCATAAAGTCTAAATAACGGTGACCTCATCTGCATTCAGCACCATACTACTCAGAAAAATACTAATACTATCTTCAAGCTGCCATTGGACGCTGAGCTATTAGCTGTTCTGGGTGCCTCATAAAATAAGATGTTGTGGGACTTACTGCTGTCTCATTCTGTTTTGTTTACTCCCTTAGCTTTGTTAGATGAACTTCCACTTTATCTCACTTCTGACGTGCAGATCTGGGCGTTACCAGAGTAGCCCCCCAGTTTCTAAACTAAATACAGAGTTTGCAAAAGTTTTGGTCCAGGCTTCAGGGACAATTAACAGATCCTAAAGCTAGATGTTGTGGTGAGTTTCTATAAACTCATTAGAACCAAATTATGCATTTTTAAGGAAAAATAGATCTTTTTCGTATCTTCTGTTGTGTTTTTTTCTTAGTTTTGCTGTTTGATTTAAAGTAAGTGTTCTGTAAATGGACTCTGTCATGCCAGTGGATTGCTTTGAATGCATGTCAATCAGTTTCCAATTAAAATTAATAGCAGCACGGTTTGTTGTTTATCAGCGAGATGTGAGAACCTTGCAAATTCTAACAATTTCACCAGCAAAACTAACAATGTTATTAACAGTGCATTTTAATTTCTTATTATAAACCTGATACAACAAATCGAAGTAGACATGCTCGATTTTTCAAAATTCAGTACTGTATTCCTTTTGATTCATGCTCCTTTTAATTTAAACAAATGAACACTGTTTCTCACACTACAATGTTTATTCTTACTTCTGGTTCTGTGGCTGCCAAAGGCTTCATTCGCCAACCAGCTGCTTACTTTGTTTATCAGCCATGCAGTCCTGGACAGGTGGTGTGCAATGGGTTTTTCGGAGCATTTTATTGAACAGCTGCCCATGTCTTGAAACAAAATTGATGACAAATGAACAGATACAGTGTTTTGAGTCATCATGCCAAAACAATCAGATGAAAGTCCGTATAAAATGTTCCCTCGACTCAAAGGGATCTCAGGTGGTTCATGTTGGATTTGTCCCCTCAGGCGAGTTTTCACGCATCACCTCTACTGTTTATAAAGAAATGCTCTGGTATTGGTAGATTGGGGCAGGTTTAAGGATTAAATGGAGGTAGAAACTATAAGTAATGAATTGAAATCAATAGATTACGTGGCTTCAGGTTTTAAATTGCAGGACTCGATAGGCCGGTTTCTGAAAGTTGTGTAAAACAAGTGACCCATTCCAAACGAGAAGCAAAAATGTGGGTGAGATGACCCACACAGAGTATTAGCACAATGAATGGCATTAAGCTAAAGGTGGTGGTGAGTGGGCGAGGCATGTTGGTGTGAATAACTGAGACATAAATGCATCTCCACAAGAGAAGTGTGAAATGTTCTTCTCAGCTTCCATTCGGTCATCTGTCAAAGGGGCCGATGGTTAGAAAAAGATCAGCTGTTGTGTCGTTTTGTGTTGTCGGTGATGTAATAATGATACATTTGTGTGTTTTCCTCCAGATGTGTTGGACAGCATGGCGAGATTTAGCGTTCAGGGAGTATTCAACTACAGCATGCTGACCCTGTCTGACCACGAGAGGGTTTTGTACATCGGAGCACGGGAAGCGTTGTTTGCCCTGGACCCCAACGATATCAGCAGACAACTACGACCACAGGTAACACACATACACATAAATACATGTACTTACACACACACAGCTTTCTGCTTTTGTTAAGTTTTTGATATAATTTTGAGGTGAGGTCCCAATTATCCATAAATCCATAACTGACCAACATTAATTAACAGAATGCTGGTGGATTTGTGGGCAAAATCCTCTTCCTTGTAAGAAAAGAGGACATTGGTATGTGTTAATTTCTAGAAGTAAATGAAAGTAATTCTTTTAGACGTTTTAGCTCCAATTACTGACATTCAGTTAATACTCAACTAGAGCCCACTTGAGTTGAATCACAGCTGATTTTGGCACAATGGAGTGAATTGGAAGTAAACAGGCTGTATTTATAATGGCTGTGGATGGACCCCCTGCTCAGGAGATGTACTGTGTGTTTCCTAAGGTAACAAAATCATTTCCTAGTTTCAGGTGATTATACACTAATGGAAACATAATTATGAATATTATATTCCGTTTCCGCCTTTAAATCCCCTTAAATCCTACACACTGGACCTTTACAGGGATTAAAAATTTACAAAAGTTCAATATAATAAATGAGGGATTTTCAGGAAAAAAAAAAAATTACATTCAGACCATTGTCTGGCTAACAGCCTCAGCGCACACCCACACTTTCTGAAATGTTCTTGTAAAAAATTCAACAAATTAAATGATAACTTATAAGATGTAATATCGTAGCGCTCCGTGATGGACAGTCCAAGAACAAAAAAGCACTATCTCTTCTACGCGGGCTGATGCCTGCACACTGCCAAGACAAACACGTTTTCAAATACTCCATTTAAATACAGCATATTCAATTATGATATTAAATGTGATATAGTTATTATATGAAAGCTCAAATATTACAGACGTTCAGCTTGGTTAAGCAGGAAAGGAAAATAATTATAAAACAATCTCTGCCACACATCGTTGCTGCTGCTATCTCCCAACAGCACTCATTTCTTTTTCTTGTGCACATTTTAGACATTTGGACATTTGAGAAAGCCTGGCAACTAATCATAGGGCCAAATAATGTCAAAATAACGTTAAGTGCATCACACTACCTGTTTAGTATTTTATGGGTCTGGCCTGTGCTTCCTTTATTAAATCTTCAGGCCTTGTAGAAGCTAATAATGTGTGAACTGCCAAGCAATTGAATACCTTCTCAAAATCTATTAAAGTGTCCTCCTTGAAGGGTCACAAATATAACACAATGTTTAATTGCCGCTGTCAGCAAAGAGCTCCCCATTAAGGCTTTTTTTTTTTCTTTACTGAAAATAGCCTTACTTAAGGCTTGACCCACAAACATTAGGTCTCTGAAAGACAAATCTAAAATGTTCAAGCAGAGAAAATCATTTATAGAGCTGATGAACTGACAAAATGCAGTGAATTGTTATCATGCAAGTCAAAATTGAATACAGCTCTTTATTAAATTAGCACAGAATGTAAAGATATGTGATATACTTACATGTAATGTACTTCATTTTGAGGACATTAATACAAGACGTGCTCTTTATAAATTTTTGCCTCCAATACAAAATACATTTTCCAGTGTTACGAGGGTTAATGCAGAGCTAAAATGTAATGCAGCATTAGGGTGATGAATATTACATGTCCTGGCTTAATGATGAAAGTTAGTTTCACTTAGCTAGTTGAAAAGACTGCAGCTTATTGTTTATAGCCATCAGCTGCTAGCTCTCAGCAAAATTAAACCAGCCTTTTAATGATCTAATGGAGGGTTTAAAGGAAGAGGAAGAAGATTCGCTTTTATTTACTCTCTGATTTGAATTATTAATATTTATTATTTGTGTGTTATTGTGTAACATTGAATTGTTCCTGATATAATCTGATAAGGTTTTACTGAATTCACCCAATAAATAAAACCTCATAACTTAAAAAAAAAAACATCAACATTAATGCTCTCTGTTCTAGATGGTACAGATACAGATTCCTTATGTCTTCTGCATTCATTCCAAACTGGCACATTTACCAGGATTTGTAGGTACATATGAAATGAACAAAAAGGAGCAATAACATCAGACGCGAATGAGGGCAATGTAGCTCAAACATCGTGCATCCTTACCTGCTTTTGCCGTTTTCAATTTACTAACTGATTTGTTACTGTCGACACTTACTTCACTGTCATCCCACTGTTTTTTCCATGTCAACGCATCAGGACAGATTGATGCTTCATGGTCAGACGTAGCTGTGGTAGCATAAATGGAGCTTAGGTCAGCAAAGGAATTTTTACAGGTTTTTTCAGATCAGATTTTTTTCAGAAATTTACCAATTAATTAGTTGTTATTTAGTGTTTTCTCCAACACTAAATGTGAGCTAGTTGGAAGTTATCAAGACCTTTTGTTGTTTTAAGCAACATTTCAATGAGCTCTAACCACCAGTGAATGTATGGCACCGACTCGTTTTCAGTAATTAATTATTTAAATATTGAAGTCATTCATTCGATTTTTGTTCTTGTATTAATTTGTGCATGCTAATACAAGAACAAAAACCGAATGAATTTGTGCATGCTCACAAGCCAGTGTCTTATTGTGCCGGTCCCAAGCCTGGATAAATGCAGAGGGTTGTGTCAGGAAGGGCATTTGGCGTAAAACTTTTGCCAAAACAAAGATGCGGATCAAACCTATGACTTCCATACCGGATCAGTCGAGGCCCGGGTTAACAACGACCGCCATCGGCGCTGTTGACCTACAGGGCACCGGTGGAAATTGGACTACTGTAGGTTGAAGAAGGAGAGGAGGAAAGTGTATTCGCATGAAGAGAGACAAGAGGAACACCAAGAGTATAGGACTAAGAGTAGGGACTTTGAATGTTGGAACTATGGCAGGAAAAGGTAGAGAGTTGGTTGACATGATGCAGAGGAGGAAGGTAGACATACTGTGTGTCCAGAAGACCAGGTGGAAAGGTAGCAAGGATAGAAGTTTAGGAGCAGGGTTCAAGTTGTTCTATCATGGTGTAGATGGGAAGAGAAATGGAGTAGGAGTTATCTTGAAGGAGGAGTTTGTCAGGAATGTCCTGGAGGTACGGAAGCCTATTGACAGGTGCCAGTAGTGTGATGGGAAGATGGAAAGAGTACATTGAAGAGTTGATGAACGTGGAAAATGAGAGAGAACAAAGACTAGAAGAGGTGACTGTTGTGGACCAGGATGTAGCAAATATTAGTCAGGATGAAATGAGGAGGGCACTGAAGAGGATGAAGAGTGGAAAGGCAGTCGGTCCTGATGATATACCTGTAGAGGTATGGAAGTGTCTAGGAGAGGAGGCGGTAGAGTTTCTGACTGGGTTGTTAAACAGGATCGTAGATAGTGAGAAGATACCTGAGGAATAGAGGAGAAGTGTGCTGGTGCCCATTTTTAAGAAAAAGGGAGATGTGCAGAGTTATGGCAACTACAGAGGAATAAAGCTGATGAGCCATACAATGAAGTTATGGGAGAGAGTAGTGGAAGCTAGACTAAGGGCATTTGTGAGCAGCAGTATGGTTTCATGCCAAAAAAGAGTACTACAGATGCAGTATTTGCTTTGAGGATGTTGATAGAGAAGTACAGAGAAGGCCAGAGGGAGCTGCAATGTGTTTTTGTAGATCTGGAGAAAGCTAATGACAGGGTGCCCAGAGAGGAACTGTGGAATTGTATGAGGAAGTCTGGAGTGGCAGAGAAGTATGTTAGAGCAGTGCAGGACATGTATGAGGATTGTAAGACTGTGGTGAGGTGTGCTGTAGGTGTGACAGGGGAGTTCAAGGTGGAGGTGGGACTGCATCAGGGATCAGCTCTGGGCCCCTTATTGTTGCTATGGTGATGGACAGGCTGACAGACGAGGTTAGACAGGAATCTCCATGGACTATGATGTTTGCAGATGACATTGTGATCTGTAGTGAGAGCAGGGAACAGGTGGAGGAGAAGCTAGAGAGGTGGAGGTTTGTCCTGGAAAGGATAGGAATGAAGGTTAGCCGCAGTAAGACAGAGTACATGTGTGTGAATGAGAGGGACCCAAGTGGAAGAGTGAGGTTACAGGGAGAAGAGATCAAGAAGGTGGAGGATTCTAAGTACTTAGGGTCAACAGTCCAGAGCAATGGAGAGTGTGGAAAAGAGGTGAAGAAGCGTGTCCAGGCAGGATGGAACGGGTGGAGGAAAGTGTCAGGTGTGATGTGTGATAGAAGAGTTTCAGCTAAAATGAAAGGAAAGGTGTACAAAACTGTGGTGAGACCAGCGATGTTGTTTGGTCTAGAGACAGTGTCACTGAAGAAAAGACAGGAGACAGAGCTGGAGGTAGCAGAAATGAAGATGCTGAGGTTCTCTTTGGGAGTGACCAGGAAGGATAGGATCAGGAATGAGTACATCAGAGGGACAGCACATGTTAGAGGTTTGGAGATAAAGTCAGAGAGGCCAGACTGAGATGGTTTGGACATGTCCAGAGGAGATATAGTGAATATATTGGTAGAAGGATGTTGAGTTTTGAACTGCCAGGCAGGAGGCCTAGAGGAAGACCAAAGAGGAGGTTTATGGATGTAATGAGGGAGGACATGAGGGTAGTTGGTGTGAGAGAAGAGGATGCAACGGACATGGTTGGAGGCAGTTGATTCACTGTGGCGACCCCTGAAGGGAAAAGCCGAGGAAGGAAAAGAAGATTAATTTGTGCATGCTTTTTTTTTTTTTTTTGCAGAAGTCTAGGGCAAACCTGTGTAACAAAAACAGACGCTAACACAGCTTCAAAGACTCAGTCTGGGTTAACTTTCTCCCTCAATAATTGGTTCATATTGGAATCAATACAATTACGGCAGTTCAATGATTGCGTAGTGAGCACTCTGCAGCAGCTTGGCAATTGTTATCTGATTTATCGCAGTAATGAGAAGTTATTACACACCTACACACACACGCACACACACACGCACACACACACGCACACACGCACGCACACACACATATATGTATATCACAGGCACAAGTTGTTTGACTGAGGGTTATGAGTGTTACAGTAATGATAAGACCACTTGTTGTCCGCCTCCAGTGAGCAATGTACAGAGAAAGAGCCAACACAAAGAAATGACTGCACATCCCGTCTGTCACTATCTGCCCATGATTCTCCCACTCCTCCCTCTTCCTTCCTGCTATTTCTCCTCTCTTTTCTTCACTGCTGCTCGCTGTCTTCTTCCATTGCTTCCTGTGTCTATTCGGACTTTCTTTTAGGGATGTTCTTTATCTGAAATCCTCCCTCTTACATTATCATTTATTCCATGAAACGTCACTGATACAATTTTTACAAAATGTAAGTCACATTGCGGGCAGCACTGTGATCAGTTTATAGGGTTGTGCTGAGCTTTTTTTCTTGCTGTAGGTTGGATAAAGCGACATAAGACGATTATAATGAATGAAAGACTGAATGAATGAATGAATGAATAAATAAATAATTCACCTTGCACCAACATTTATAAGATTTTACAATGTTGCACATATTCAAAAATCTGTGGCATGTGCACTATATTAAAGTTTCTGGCATTTAGAATAAGTTAAGATCCAGCTATCTGTCCATGCATTTTCTTGTAGATGAGAGGATTGTAATTGCTGCTTATTCCCCAAGCAGGTCAGGGGTCTGCTGGAGCCTTTCTCGACTGGCTATAATTAATTATCTTATTGGCTAATGGTCAAGGCAGACTACATTTTTATGTATGCCTGTTTTATATAATCCTTCATTTTAATGTGTGTCTCTGATAGAAATTTTAAAGAGATGCACAGATGTACAACATCACAAACACAGGAGACTGAACTTTTATGATCTCACTCACAAGCATTTGAACCTCACTCGACTTGTTGGCAGCGTTGTATCTGAATGTATTCTTAATATGTAAGCACAAAAAATTAAGAATTATTGAAACTATTGACTGTCTATTGGTTGTAAATACCAAAAATAAATGCTCTCTACCATGATCACCGTGAGATACTATTAACAAAGTTAATTTCTACAATTTATTTGCTACACAAAATCCCTAAAGTGTATCAAAACAGAGACCAGGGAGTTGAGATGTAATTTTGATGTGAGGCAGAGGACATTTATTCTAGCAGATGTGTCTTTACAGACTATGATTCATTAACTGTAGAGCAGCTAGTAGTTGATTTACTGCTGCCTGATATTTTTGCACATTGCCTTATTTGTTGGGAGCAAACAAATAGTGAATCTCCAGGGTTATATAATGAAGTAGAGAGCGCCTTGTGACTAATGATAATCTCTTGGGAACAAATTAGAGGTAGTAATAAACTGCTGGTGTTGCTATGGTTGATCTTATCTTAAAAAAATGCCTTAGTGCAATAGTTAAAAACACAGATGAGACAGGTAATAATTCACAGCCACAGATTCTAATCATTAATTCAGTTAATAAATCTTAACCATTATTACGGCGACCTTGGAAATTCTATGAGAATTAAATGTCAGCTTTCTGTGGTCAGTGTGAAGTTGTTGTTTTTTTAAGTTTATTGTGGTGCCTTGTCAGTGAAATATAATTATATTGCAGATTAATTATCGGCCCCTTTTGCTCAGAGTGTGTGTTACACACACCAAGACTAGTCCGTGCTGGCTCTATTCCTGCCTATTGCACCTTGCAGCATATATTTCCCCTCACCCACATTATTCCTGGGTCCCTTTTCATCTGTCCTCAATAATAAAGGTATAAGAAGACAAAAAATGTAATTGAAAAAAATTTTTCATTGAAGAATTGTAAATGAGCTAAAGAGAAAAGTCAGTACAGCAGAGTTAGCTTAAGTGTAGTCTATTGCCTGTTGGTGTTGATTTCAATCCAGCCGTGTAAATCTGCATTTACTGCCGCAGCTTTCTGCCTATAATGGTCAACGCAATTATTACTAATGGTGTGGAAACTTCTCAGTAAACACACTTCAAATTTAGGACCTGAGTCCATACAGCCAAGGTTCAGCCATGTGCATCGTAGTCATTAAAAAAGCAGCTACTGTGTATTATTTGAAAGCATTTTTTAAAGGAAGTAGGGACATAAAGTGAGGAAGAATGTCCACATTTTTGAATTTGCTTCTCCCTACATGCTCTAATAGAGCATTGTGGATGAGTGCAATGGAGTAGTGCTTTATGCAAGTACACAATGGTGCTCTTTCTAACCAATCTTAGATCCTTTAAACAGTGTTATAATCATAAGGGAACCATGCTGCAGTGAGGACCTCGTGCTTTCTACCTACCAGTAAAAGCACTTTTGATGCGGTCCACTCAAACACACTGCTGCCAAGGTCGGAATTTTCCCTGCAACACATGGATGGCTCACTTTATGTCCCATACAACCAAATGAACTCTGTCTCATATTTTATGTATTTTACATATATTTATATTTGTTCCGTATTGTAATTCTTGTTGTAATTCTTGTTGTTGTTTGCCTGTTGGGTGGATAAAAATGCAGCTTCTTTTATTGTGTGACTAATGCATTCAGATCAAGTTCTTTTTCTTTCCCTCTCCTAAAAGGTACCATTGTCCATCTGTACCTACATTCGTAGCTCAATACAACTTGCCTTTGTCCTTTCTTTTCTTTTTTACATGGTCTCTTGCTTCCCCTAAAATGTGTTCATCACATAATTGATTCCTTTTTTTTACATTTTTTACAATTTTATTCATAATATAATGACTTTCAGGTCCGGCTGCTCATATTCATTATTAGAGGTTATGTTTCTATTCACATCAGCACAAATAGTTTTCCTTTGGGGGGGGGGGTGGAGGGATCTGTGTCCTTGGACAAAAATTTTCTTGCATAGTATTGAAATATGCTTGTAAAATGTTAATGTGGTTGTTGCCATAGTTTCAACAGCTAGTGGACAAAAGTGCAGACACTCCAGACAACTATCAGAATGATAATAAGGAAAGATTTTCATATGATGCCGCGTGGTTATTTTTCTCTGGTTTATGACCAGTAATGAAAATGATGTGTTTTCAGAACGTATTTGAAATGGTCCAAAGGCGAACATCTTGCCCACATCAAACCTGTCTGTGTCTTTTCTGCAGATTGAATGGCCTGCCCCACAGGACAAGAAGAGAGAATGTGTTGCCAAGGGGAAGAACAACCAGGTAAAGGGGGAATTCAGCTGACAAGGGTCAGAGTTGTTGGGGTTTCCTGTCATGCTCACTGGTGTCACAGCAGTATTTTTAAGAGAGTGATTTACTTTACTGAGCTGCGTTTTGTCAAGTCAGTGTTGGATCTCAAACTGAAAGCTTTCCAGTCATTACATTAACACACAGTGCATTTCCCAAACAGAGTTTGGATCAGCAAGTTTTACTCTGATTCAATTCAGCTGTGAAAAATGCTGAACCTTAGGCTACATTCTTTCCCGTTAAATACAGTAGAACACTGACGAAGAAATGCACTTTTACTGCTTGATAATTACCTTTCAGTAATTAACACTCAACAAATTATTTAGTGATTTTTTTTTTCTCTTTTCAGTCAGTCCTATAAATAATGAACTGCAGAGTTCCTACATATTGTTGGTTACTTTGTGCATCATGCGTTGAGCAGCAGAGCTTTAAATTTGGTTTTAGTTTAACGTAATAAAAGTGCACGTTGGTAAAATCCATAATTCCTTTTTGCTAAGAATCAGCATTGAAGCAGTTATGATATTTTGTTGCAAATCACAGCATACAGTTGTGTAGCATATAGACTGGAGAGTGTGGTTACCAGGTAACCAGGCACTGTCCACAAAACACTGTTGAAAAAAACTGTAGCTTCAATATCCACTCTGTTCGTCACTGAGTTTTTACCAAGTCATTTAGCACATTTGTAAACACAGCTTGTGAATTGGTCCCAGTTTTGCACTTTAGACTCAACAAGAGAGAGAGAGAGAGAGAGAGAGAGAGATGTTGCTCACTGCTAAGGCTGCATAATGTACGTTTGCACTAAGTCTCATTTAGTATTTTATAGAAACACACAGCTTTAGAAAATGGAGCTAAAACTTATTGCAGAAGAGTAACTTTGGAAAGTGAAAGCTAAACACTTCACATGGGTGCAATAGTTGTAAAAATACTTTAACTGAAATGGACTTCAAAGGAAAAACACAAGAAATGAGTCTACAAGGAGCTTCATAAACATGTTAGTATTTTCATACAGATATTAAAACTTAATATGCATTCAGAATTCACTCTGAAGGTCAGTGCTTTGGGGTCTGACCTTTGGGGTCTGTGTGATGCCCCCTAATTTGAATAGTTTTGTATGAAATTTAGTGATTAAAAATGAAATAATTATTATTCTGTATAACAGTAATGAAAACATATGCTTATATATGCTGTAAATAGTAGGAATTGGCGTACTCTGCAGGAACGGCCATATGGTGTTTGGACTGCCTGTCCTTATATTTAATGATTCGTCGCTTTATGTGATTGTGTAGTCAGGGGGCTTGAAAGCGACCCGTCTGCCAGACAGATCTCCTCCTGATTATCCACACTGATTGCAGGAGCTGTAACAATGAATTTTAAAGCCATCATTTTCCTTGTATTACAGCCATGAGATACGGATATTATTTTCCTGCTGCAAAGGCAACATCACTGAATTATTCATCCCTCTAGCATCATGTGTAAGCATCTGATTCCAATTTCATTCAGAGAGCTTTTTTTGTTCGCCGCAGTTTAGATTAAACGCCATTTTCCCTAAAACACTGAATATATTATACTGTTAATTACACACATTATTTCAGGGCATTGCCTTTTTGTTCATTTTAAAGGCTATTTAGATAATGTGGTGTCATCACCGCAACATCTGTTAAGTAATGTCCTCAATGGGATATGGAGCACTTGTATAGCTGTGTTTAATTTCTCCAACATCACAAACAGAACTAAAAACACATAAAAACACTAAGGTGAAGTACTGCAAGGCTGCAGATTTTTGCAGAGTCTTTAAAAAAATGAAAAATTGCACCAATTGTTTCAGTGGTCATCTTATTTCATACATTAGAAATAAAAAGACAATATCAGTGAATATGATATATTAGCAATGTTACTGGTATATTTCAGGTAAATGGGGATTTAACAGAAGTCACATTGAAGCGTTTGAATCTCAGAGGATGTTTGCACGCTGGCAGACTTCACGGTCGAACAGGCTGATAGCTCCTTTAACCGTATTCTAATTCCTCCTTTCTCCTTCACAGACCGAGTGCTTCAACTACATCCGATTCCTGCAGAACTACAACCACACACACCTCTACACCTGCGGCACCTACGCATTCCAGCCAAAGTGCACCCTTGTGGTACGTGTGCTTTTGCGTGTACGTATGTGTTAGGGTAAGTAGGTGTGTGTGCATGTGTGTGTGTGTGCGTGCGTGCATGTGTGTGTTTGTGTGCGTGTGTGTGTTTGGATGTGACGCTGATGAGACTGGACAACATGGCGAAGGGCATCGCTATGGTTCTTCAAATGGACAGACACAGCTTGCAGCTGTGTCATGTAAGTCATTACGCGTTGTAAGTCAGAATACACACTCACCAGGAGCCACCTGTGTTCTCCCTCTGTTCTTGTGTGTCTGCTCGCAGAACGCGGATTATTTCACCCTCAACACTGCCGCCCTGGACGATGGCAAGGGTAAATGCCCTTATGACCCTGCCAAAGGACATACTGGCCTGATAGTGGGTGAGTGAAAGTTTGCTTTTGTGTCAGTATGAACTCATACTAGATATACTTGTTTGCAAGTACTGCATTTACTAACCTTTTTAAGAAATGACAAAACACAAGTTTTAAAATGCTCAAGTTTCTGAACAGTTGTAAACGATAATTTAAGGATAATTCTAAACTGAAAAATTCATGATTGGCCATTAACATATCAACGCCCAGCAGAGAGTTTGCTCCTTTGTATTTGCGACATTCAAGTGAACAGCACCAGGTTTTTACAGCTCTAGCCGAACCATAAAATGTCCATCATATTTCTACAAACCGCAGCATTTCCCATCTGTTTTGCAGCCATACGAGTGCACTGGGACTCCAGAAGTCCAATTCAACTTTGCATGCTACATTCACTTCATCATGAACAGCCCCTCTGAGTCTTCAGGCACCCATTTTTTCCATCTATTTTGTGTTTCCCAGCTGAGCCACTGACCTTCTCTCATTGTGAGCCCGGACAATTGTGGCTGAAAAATAAAATTAAACCAAGCCTTGCATTTCGTTTCTGCAGATAAGGAGTTATACTCGGCAACTCTCAACAACTTCCTGGGTACAGAGCCAGTCATTCTGAGGAACCTGGGCCAGCAGCACTACAGCATGAAGAGCGAATATTTACCTGCTTGGCTCAACGGTAAGTAAGGAAGTTGATATGATAAAGGGAATGAATAAGAAACACAAGGCAGGGACAGAGGGATAGAAAATAACATCAAACTTTTTTAATAGTCTTTTATCCATACTGATATATTTATTTGGCTGTTTTTTGAAAAAAGTTTCACAGTACCCATTTCTATGTCTCTTGAAAACACAAACAGATTAGCTAATCAACCTTATGGTGGAAAAAATGAATGAAAATAGACGAAGCAATTAAAAAATAGTTTTGTTTATGAGCAAGCAACACCAAGATTCTGAGTTGATGCTTGAGAAAAATACAAACAATTAGAAGAAAAACAAGGAAGTCAGAGACATCCCGTGACATCCATGAATCCAAAATTTTACCCTGACCTACTTTCATAGATAAAAGCAGCAGTTTTGATCTATGGTCTCACTCACACTGGCCTTTTCCCTCGTCATTCTATCTTATCCGGTACCTGAGTGTACAAAAGATGAAATTTGCAAAGGATGCAAAGATATTTGGTGGACGAACGAGCGAACGAACGAACACAGGAACGCTGACAATTACAATACATCATCGCTTTAAAGCGGGATGTAATAAGTATTCAAATAAGACTTTCATAAAAGAATAATAAGAGCCAGAAACATGCAAAGAACAAGAGAACAAGGAATGACTTGCAGGAAATGAAGCACAGGAGTGTTCTCCGCAACAGCGATGGATCATTATCTTTTTTGGGGCAGGAAATGGGGAAAAGAGTGAGTCACTTGGAGAGAAATTAAAGGGAGAGAAGAGGATGAAGTCACGGTAGGAAAATGGGTGATGAAAGAGTAGACATTAGGAGTGGTGATGAAAAGATAGAGGGAGAGGTGAGGGGAATGAAGAATGGAGCCAGAGGAAGGAAGGACATACAGATGAGGTTTGGACCCATGTGTCCGTTTATTATTCATAGTGACACAGAGCTTTTATTAAAAGATAGAGTAAGACCAATGAAGCCCGCCTCACCTTAATTTAAGCAGTTTCTGCCAGCTTATTAACGTTTGATTGGATAGTTTCTATGAATTATGGCTTAAAATTGTACTTTGGAGGTTTTCCCACAAAAAAAAGAGTCTGTCCTCCCAAAACATTGTATCCTTGTGATTTATTAAAGTACTTTTGCATAAAAACATTTAAATTTTAATCCCCCGGCAGCCCGAGTCAAAAAATGTCTTCAAAAAAAACAAAAAACCCCACACCATTCACAACATAATGAGGACTGGATATGGAGAGAATGTGACCAAAAAGGGGAAAGATGGGAGGAAGTGAGAAACACAAAATGGACTGCTAATAGGGAGCGCTGGAGAGACAGAGAGCGAGAAATGACTGAGGGAGAGATAAGAGGGAAGGGTGATGATAAAGAATGGAGAGCTGAGAACAGGCGGGGGGGGGGAACGAGATTGAGGTGTCAAGCGTGTGCGTGTTTGTGTGTGTGTGCGTGCGTGTGTTTGCGTGTGTGTGTGGGAGACGGAGAGAGAAAATACACACCATTCTACTCTTTTGTGTTGTGCACAGAGCCTGACTTCGTGGGTTCGGCTCTGGTGAGGGAGAGCAGTGGCAGCAAAGAGGGAGACGATGACAAGATCTACTTCTTCTTCAGCGAGCGAGCGCTGGAGCTGGACTGTGACACCGAGCTCACGGTTGCCAGGGTGGCCCGAGTCTGTAAAGTAATTCTGAAGTCCATGCACAAAGATGGAGAACAGATTCACCTGGATATATCCCAAAACTGACTTATTGTTACTGGGTGTAATGATTGTGTGGAGCTTTATGAATGACAAACCTGAGGGAGCTAATTTTTTTAATTAAATTATTTTATTTTTTATGAATGAAAATAAATAAATAAATAAAAAGAGCTGGATGACAAACCTGAGGGAGTTAATTGAAGCACTAATCAAACTGTAAAGTGGCTGTAATAGTGCGCAGGGACAGATTTGTAACCAAAAAACAAGTTTTGACTGTAAAATCATGGTTTCATGCGAGCCCAGCTTGTAATCGGCTGTTTCCTGTTTGCTCCAGCTGCTTTGACAGCTGCTCGAGAGCATTTACCGTACAAAATGTGACGCACTAGTTGAAAACAGTTTTTGACTCACAGGTTTTCAACAAGAGATGCTTTTGTAAGTTGGCAACCAGTAGAGCTGTTTACAGCTATATTTCAGGTACAGTATAACGCTGATAAATCACTCTCGCAATGGCCTCGCGTTACTTACATAGCAGAGTGAACAGAATGACATTTTATTTTTACGTTCCAACAACTCTTGTTCTGCTGTAAATTGGATTCTCTTGCCAGGGAAACAAACTGCCAAAAGGAGAGGACACAGAATTCTGTGTAGCTAAAACAGGAAGTTTTGCTTAAACATGGACAAACAGGGGGTTTAAAACATTAGAACCGTTCTTTTTTTTTCTTTTTTTTTAATCTCGCAGTCTCCATTGATCGAATCGTGATTCAAGTCTGAAACAGCAATCGTTTAAAATGCCCTACTTGCATACGGCAGCGTAGTACAAATATATTAAGCACTGGTTTGTTAACAATGTGTTATATGAAGTCAATTACATTGTCATCGAGCTATTTTGTAATTAATGCATTCATTTGTTTAATTAAGGACCCTGTTAGTATAATTGATTGGGTTTGAGATACTGCAGTGATTAAGGCCAGATAAGAGAGATGCTTGTTGTTGAAGTGAAAAATCTATCTGTGAGTCTCTGAATTGCAATTCTTTTCATTTTGTACAATTTTGGTGATATTTTAAATACAGTGCGCATTTGCACATCAACAATTGCAACTCCACCTCATCGCGGATTTTTAGCAGGCAGTCACGCGATACCGTACGCGCATTCTATTGGCTGACGGCATCCCTAAGTGCGCTCCATTCCGTCAGTCTCAGACTTTCGTGAGACACAAAAGTGCTTTAAACAGTCGATAAGAGTGGGAAAATGTAATACAGATAGAAGGTGGTTTAATATCAGTATGGGAAGGGTTCATAAAAGCTTAAATTACCATAAATAATAAGATAAATAGATCGCGATCTCGATCGCGGATTCCTCAATCACGTGTGGTTCCTGGAACGCATTAACCGCAAAGACCAAGGGAACACTGTAATACAACTGAGACTTAGTGTCCTGTTCCACATGCAACAGCGAGATATGAGCAAGATTTGAGCTGAAAAACACAGACAGATTGTGAGCACTCTGAGGAGATGTGTGCCTTTAACTGGAAAATATATCATACGCTGTTTTATGGAAGTGCACTTTAACGTCTTCACTGTGATGAACAATAAAGCTCTATGAATGAAATTGGAAGCAGATGCTTACACGTGATGTGTACCAGCGCAGTGATTAATTAAGGTGATTGTGCCGATAGTCGTATTGCAGGAGAAGCTGAAAGTCTCACCGCCGTATTATGAGCATTTGCATTTTTTAAATTCCTTTTTTTACAGCTTCTGTAGTCACTGAGTATAATAAGATTGAGAGGTAGCAGACATTTTTCTACCGAGCCCACAGCGTACACCATAAAGAGATTGCTCATCAATATACCTGCAAATTATTATTTTAATCTTTATCATGGATGCCAAACACCATGCATGTACAGGGACACTATTTGGAACCCGTGACGTGAAACAACACGCAACGTAAGCAGCAGCAGACGCATAACAGGGCGAGAATTTGAGCAGAAAAAAGAGGTTCTGACCTCTTCAAGCTGGTTCCATCTCACTCATGTGTGATGTGTGTGTCATATGGAGGTAGAGCCAGCAGTAATGTGTGTATGCGGATCGTAAACGGTTTCCAAACTGCTGTTATGACTTGACATAATAATATCTCCTCACTGGGTTTAAACTGAGGGATGAAGTGACAGCAGAACTGAAATGAAACCAGTCTGTGAGGATCAAAGGCTACACACAGTTCACACACCCAGACTGACAATGAGCTCCAATGCAAATGAACTGATACTATTACAGACACTGATATCATTGCACACAGTAGATATGTCTTCTCACTGACTTGTTATTCAAGTCGAGTTTGAAGCCTTGCTTTCTTCATTTGTTAGGCTGCATTTCTTATTTTTACCTTTATTTTATTTTATTTTTATTAGTATTTCTTATTTAAATTCTATCTGTAATTTATTATTTTAAGTATCTGTCTTGGTCAACTTTTTGTTGGTAATAAATCTGCTTCAACTTGACGTGACTCGTAATATATTATACTATTATCAGCCATTAATGAGACCTCTCCTCTCTCAGGGGGATTTGGGTGGTACGAGGACCCTCCAGAAGAAGTGGACCACCTTCCAAAAGGCCCGACTAGAATGCTCCCTCCCCGAGCGCCATGTCTCCTTCAACAACCTGAGGGCCGTCTTCACTCTGCCAGGCCAGGACTGGCGGGGAACCACCTTCTACGGCATCTTCCACGCCCAGTGGTGAGTCGTCGCAAGCATTGTCATGTATCAGAGATTTATCGCAGATAAATGTGAGTTAATTAATACATGTGCCATCTGTGGGCTGGGTGAGACTCCACATCACTTTGCCAGCATGTCAGATGCTCAGCTTCTTATTAAAATCGCAGGTCAGCCAGTCACTCTGATAAGACAGCTCTATTTATCCAATGATGTGTTCACTTATGCATAACAAGCTTTCACTGACTGGCCCGTGAGTTTATGTGAGTAATTTATTTCTTTTAGTGGTGGTTATAGGTCACCTTGTTGTACCTGCTTTCACTGATTCTTTCAACTACTAGAAACAAAAACAAGGTGAAAACACTATTTTCATAAGAAATAAAACATTGCGTTGTCAGTTATACAGCGTTACCCGACAGAAACACCTGATGAAAACAACCCATTGAATAAAGGCAAAACAAGAATTATGTCTGCACTGTAAAGATTTTTTATTTATTTTTTCTTTTGTTTACATTTAAATCTTAATTAAATAAGTTTTTAAAAATCAACACCAATTAATTCAGATGAAATAAATAAGTTTTATGACCTTGTGCATTATCACATGCACTTTCAATGTTATGACCCACAACTTTATATATTCTTAGGAACAAATATTCATCATTCATCATTTTTCAATTTTATAAGCCAAAGGCTTTTTGTTGGCCTGATCAGACTCCAAAAGAGATAGAAAGAAACTCTATTGGTGACTGTTGGTCAAAATAAGTTTTTCTTGTATTGCCTTGTTTTTTTCTGATGTTACCAACCAGATAATGTGACAGTCAGTTCACACAGAGTATCTAGAGGGGTGTTTACAATACCAATGTGGTTCTGATAAGGGATTGTGACTTTATTATTACATGTCATTTATTTAACCAGGTGAAATTGCCATTGACATCAGAAATATCTTTTCCACTAATGAACTGGTCAAGACAGCCCCGTAGAAATGAGGACACCAGTGAGCCGACCCTGCAGTTAAACATAATACTCTAGAAATGAATAATTGCAAGGCAATCATGGACTAGTCCAATTTTAAAAGCAATCACTTTGACCAATAGTCCTTTTTCTAAATCCTTCATAGACCTAAATCTCCCCAATAATGAGTTCTAACAGCTCTAGGTATTCCTGATGATCATTCCTGGAAGAAGGACCAGCAGCTCTATGTAATTGTGTTCTGACTAACATATTCTAATATATAGCTGTAATGTGTTACTTAATTAAAATAAAGACTAAGGAGAGAGGGCAGAAGGTTTCCTGTGACAGTGATGTTACAGACACCACACTTTTTGTATTCTTTAGTATATAATATCAAATAAAAAAGTGAACCAGTTTTCAAAACTTCCAGCTTTATGTATTCATCCAGAACCTCCAACAACCCCACCCTGTCTCGGTGTGACTCACTGGGAATTCCTTAAAGCTTCTTGGCTTCGATAGAGATAACATTAAGATAATTGGACATTATGTAAATGATCATTTGGAATGCAAAACCCTAATCTCCGCGAATGGACTAGCTTTTTAACTGGCTAAGACATCAGTGCTGTCCTTTGGCTTTAACATTCACCTTATAAAATCTGTGGCAGTGCTGCAAGTTAACACACCGTACCAAACTGGAAAAGCACTCCGTTAATGGACACAGACTATTCCTTCTTTTTGCACCATTTATAAATTGAAAATTTTAGCACATTCAGTTTAAGGCTGACTTTGCAAGACATTGCAAGGGGAACTTTCATTTCATACTTCCAGCATACCTCCAGTACAGTACATTGTGCTGCTAAAGAGCCAATCTGAACTTGAATTTTTATTCATTAGGGTGAAATATTTGATTTGTCTCGAAGAAGAAGAAATGTACTTTAATAATCCGCTTGGGGAAATTAGATTTTCCATTCATGGTCTATATGTGTTTCACACGCATACAGTATATATATTTCTGTACAGGCCCGGACACACACACAAGGGGCCTGTCGGCATGCGATATATAGTGAGAGGTAGAGTGGGGAGGTGAACTGGCACCTCCCACTGTCAGTTCACACTCCCAATTTTTTCCCCCCGACATGTCAGTGTTTCATCTTGAGGGATATCGTAAAAAAAAAAAAAAGATGTTTTTATTCCAGTGAATGTGATGTGATTTAATGGGTCATGCATCAATATCAATTTCAATCCCTCTTTGTGGAGTTAGAAAATCCGACACCATTGATGTTCGCATTAAATGAACTGATTGATTCCAGTGGCCTATCAAAGAAGGAATTGCTTGAACATCAATTTCATCACTCTGCTTTACCACAGAAAGAGCGGTGATGTGTCACATGTAATCATTTCAGCTCCCTCAGAAACGGATGGTTTATGTGGACTAAATGTTTTCTCTAAATATTTACTCCACTGTGAATGCACAGAAAATAATGGTTGCATACACATCTGCTATCCATGTTAAGTCTTGTGTAGATGATGATGATAGATACAGATAGATGTCACACGGGACCAGTAGTTCACAAAGTTTGGAAAGTTTGGACTGTTTTAAGTTGCTATATTTCCCCATATTCTGTTTTGTACACTTTATATTTGTACATGTTTGTCTGGTTTTACAAAAGTCAGAAGTTATTTGCTGTTGAGGAGACACATTTTCCAAAAGTAGATGGCAGGCAATTTATCTGCTGATGTTTATTGCATCGCATCACTGATCTGCTGCCTTGCCCCCATGTTTCAGGGGGGACGTGGACGTGTCGGCGGTGTGCCAGTACCAGATCGGTGATGTGAAGAAGGTGTTCGAAGGATCCTACAAAGAGTACAGGGAGGCATCCCAGAGGTGGGGACGCTACACCGGTGCTTTCCCTGTCCCACGGCCTGGATCGGTAAGACACTAAGAGCCACAGACTGGCAAAAATTTATTCTATGTTTCTGCTTTTTATCAGCCACACCAACTGTGGAGAGATGATTGGGCAAAGGAGGTTCGTGACAGAGAAAGAGAAGGAAGTAAAAAGCAATGTTTCGGGTATTATTGCTCGGGAAATTGAAAAGTTTACAACTCTTAAGAACCAAAACACTATGAAAGGAACGATGCTGGGTGAAATGACAGAAAGCAGAGGAAAGGCAGTGATGACAGGCGGAAGTAAGAGTGAGAGACGGAGAGGACGAGAGTGGAGTCATCTAAAAACCACCTTGCCCTGCCAACCCGTGCCAGCTGCAGCTAAATACTTTCCTCCTCCTTCTCCTTCTCGGCCATCTCATACTTCCCTTCATCTTCTCCTCCACTTCTTTCCTCTTTTCCATTTCCCATCCATTTCCCTCCATCCTCTGTGCTGCAGTGTATCACTAACTCAGACCGGGAGAGTGGCTACAACAGCTCTTTGCAGCTGCCTGATGCCACACTCAACTTTGCCAAGAAGCATCCGCTGATGGAGGACAAAGCACTGGCTCGCCCCCTGTTGCTCACCAAAGGTGTCAACTTCACAAGACTGGCAGTGGATCGGGTTAACGCCCTGGACCAGAGAGCGTACAACATGCTCTTCATTGGCACAGGTACAACTTGCATTTAACCTTGGTTAACAATAGAAAAATAGTATGGATACAAAATAAACTTTCCTCGGTGAACTTCAATGCCTGTTTTTGTAATATTTGTCCGGTACGAGGCATAAGTCTGGATGTTGTGCTACAGAAAGTGCATTTGGTTTATTTCCACCCGGCTGAGCTGAGTATTTCACATTTTGGTGCATGGAGTATGACCGTATTCTCACAGTCATCTCTGTACTCTCTTACTCTCCTGAGAATTCTCTGAATTTGCAACTTTCCAACTCCAAAATGCTGAGCCAGTCTTTGAACTCCAGTGCATTCTTCCTCGTGTGGATGAAGAGCATCAATGGTCTCAATCAGTGTCAATGTCCTCCTCTCCACTTTTGCTTCTTCAATTAATATTCTGTTTTCTTACTTTATGATCGCTATTCATATGCATTCCCAGGCCTAGAGAAACTATTAAGATCATAACATGTAAAGTGGTCAGCAGTAAAGGTGTATGACATTTGGAATACAGCAAGAAACCTGCAAGAAACCTTTAAGTTTTCAGCAATATAACTGCATAAAGGATCAGTGTTTTGGTCCCTACATTAAAACATCTTGCCCAGCATGTTTTTGATGGTTTCATATTTCATCACACCTGATGAAACATTTGACTTGGAAGCCCAGGTGTGTCATAAGCAGCACTGGGTTTAAACTTTTCTCTTGAACTTTCATTTATATTTTTAAAAAAAAGTTCCAGTCGTGCAGGTTTTGATTTCCTTCAGACACTGAAGAAAATATTTTTTTCTGGCATATATAAGCTTTGGAGTCATCTACATAAAAATGGAAAGACATGCCTTTTTTTTATATATCAACCCTAATGGGAGATGAAAAAGTATTCAAAGAATATCCCAGGAACAGAACCATGAGGGACTCCAATAGGGAGCCAGTCAATGGATGAAGCACTGTGACCTAGGCTTCCAGTGAAACTTCTCCCTGGCAGACAAGGCCTGTGTGTGTGTGTGTGTGTGTGTGTGTGTGTGTGTGTGTGTGTGTGTGTGTGTGTGTGTGTGTGTGTGTGTGTGTGTGTGTGTGTGTGTGTGTGTGTGTGTGTGTGTGTGTGTGTGTGTGCGTGTGCGCGTGCGCGTGCGCGTGTGTGTGCGTCCGTGCATGTTTCTGTGTGTGTGTGCATGGCTGTACTTACATAGCTGTGTTTCTTGCTGACCAGATTAGATACTGTTGCATGTTTGCTGTTTGGACTTCTGTGTAATATTTGTCCTGCACCTCCTTTGGCAGAGACTTCCACTATGGACAGAAAGCAACACACTGTTAGTCATAACACAACCACACACTGACAGGCTGTCTAATGCTGACATGAGCAGAAACACATGAACAAACACTAATGAATCCACCCTGACAATAAAGGTTCATTTATGCTTAAACATGCAGATGAATGCACACAGAGCCTTCCATCCAAACTCAGTCTTCATTTTGTTGATATTTGTTCATACATTTTAAAGTATATGCAAAAGTGTTTGAAGTTTCTGGATAAGAGTAGCAGCATTTGTGATGTAGCTCATGAAATAAAATGCAGAAGAAATGAGATGGCATTGCAAATTTGAGTGGTCTCAAAGATCCAGAATTCAAACTCTGTTACCTTCGGTCCCAGAAATACATACACACTCCCTCGGCGCTGGGAGGATTGAAGTCGATAAATGGCCTTTGGTCCTTCAAGAACATCCATGAATGCATTTAGAGGCTTCTAGATGTATGGATAGTTGTGATTCTGATTCTTCACATGACACCTTAAACACATGAGAGCTCAGTTTAACACAGTGTAGAGAGAAGCCAAATGATGCACAACGTGTGTCAGATTTAACCTTGTCTGTGCTGTGGTTGATATTAATATTCACAAGTGATCCGACTCCTGATTCACGCAGAGATGTTTGCAGTGAATGACACACACATGAAATTGAACAAATGAATAGAAGATTGTGATTAAATCATGATTCCAAATTAGAAATAGAAAAAAGTTTATTAAGGATGACTGGTGTACAAAGGAATTCCTTGGAGGATCCGCAACATAAATGTTAGTTAAATACACATTAGACGGTGGAAACAAAGTGTGAGACTTTCAATTACCGCAATCATTCATGTGAGTGTCACTTACAGAATTCCAACACTGTCCATGATGTGTTGCTGATTAGGGTTAGGGTTAGGGATCCCCACCACTGGGATATGTGAAGTCTGAATGTACAAACAGAACAGGTGATTAAACTATCTGCAAAGATGTCACAGGTCCACAACAGGACAGGGTTACCTCTCCTCAGAATTTACACTTGGAAAAAGAAAATTCACTTCAAGAACATGGATTGATGGATGGATGGATGGATGGATGGATGAACCTACTGTTTGTGGAGCAGCAGCAGAAAAAATTGTCAACAATTGGTGCAGTTAGGGTTTTTGAGGGAGGCCAGTAACCCTCCAGGGGCTGTGGAAGAGCAGCAGGAGGCTGGTGATCAGTCACTTCTGCTGGGAAGGTCTCTCTAAGCCACTGATCCAGCATGTTGTGTTGTTCCAGGGCAGGAGGGTTACTGATGGCCACTGATGTTGGGTCACCCACTGTAAAACGCTCATACATCATGTTCTGAGGTAGAGTGTGACATCCACTGTTCCCTGCTCCAACATTTGGTTGGCTGCGTCTGATATACCGAACTGAGAACCTTCTCCATCCTGCCTCTTAGCTGTTCCAGGAGCAGTGTGGAGCATAGGAGGTGAAGGAAAGAGTGTATCATTAGGTTGTCCAGAGGAGTTAACTGTCTGCATTGGATTTGTGGTAGAAACTGCAGAAATTCTTCAGTCACTTTGACCAAATACCAGTAATACGCAAAGATACAAAAGTTGGCTCATTCGGGAATATTTTGTACATTCCATTACATTTATATGACACCTACAGTTAAATCGTGTTTGGACTTTACAAATAAAAGATGTCATTGGTTAAGAAAGAATGGCTCAGGTGGACAGAAAGTTCTAATTCTAATTATGTTTGTTACATGTAAAAGACTTTGACTTGATTATTGAAGCACTCAGATGTTCTGGTTGTAGCATTGATCTAATGTATAAAAGATGGATATGTGGAGGGGCACATTTATTATAATGTTGTTTATATATTACAATTATTAACAGATGATAATTATACTACATCAGGACAGGCTGAACTGAGAAGGATTTGTCACAATGTTTAGTTCAAACCAACTTTCTGAATGTTTTCACTAATGACAAATAACTGAAACATAATGAGTTCTCTGTAACACATCAGCTGTAACCATATTTCTCAAAATTAAGACAAAAGTCTTGACATATTCCAATTTATGTGTGATAAATATAAATTATATGAAAGTTTAACTGAAGTAAATTAGGAGGAAAAGTTAACTTGGTTTACAAATTGTACATCAGTAGCACAAGAGTACCTGTAATTACTTACTGTACTGGTTGCGAGTTGGTTGACATCAACAATTTTTTTAACTTCCTTTGCCATGATTGTTTATTTCAATGTTTCGAATGTGTTGGTCATATAAAAGTGAAATATGCAGGTTTGCAATCAATTAGTTTTCCTTCTAAATTTGCTCTTATCATTTAGTATTAATGCAAAAATACCATGCTGTAATATCCTACAGTTTGTTAGGGCTTTATGGGCTTTATCTTGCATTGCAAAATATGACAAGTTCCTGTTATTTATATTTTATGAAGTGATGTTGTCTATGCAGAAGGACAGTAGCGGTACATCCTAGTTAAACCGTCTTTCTTCAACTCCCCGACTGTGTGTGTGTGTGTGTGTGTGTGTGTGTGTGTGTGTGTGTGTGTGTGTGTGTGTGTGTGTGTGTGTGTGTGTGTGTGTGTGTGTGTGTGTGTGTGTGTGTGTGTCCAGGGGAGTTTCATACATTATTTGTTGAAGACATGAGAGCTTGCAGGCTGTGGCAGCAGACAGGGACAGTTGCTGGTATTAGCTATGGTGGTACAAAACATCATGCCATCTGGCTGGACTTCAGCTGGGTTTCAAATAAGCATTTAATTTGCATGCTGAGATCCATCTCCATGCATCAAAGGAAACATCTACATATGCATGACTTAATTAATATCTCCAGTCAGTAGCCATCGGGCACATAGGCAGGTGTCTGTTGGCATTTATCTGGAGTCGACCTGCATTCCCACAGCCTCAATCTTGAATAACAGAGATTTGACAGTGGATTCTAAGGAATGGGAATTTAAATGCAGCGCCTCTCATGAATGAAGGGAGACTCAACTACTTACCATTCAGAGCACTGCAGCAGCAGCAGAGTGACTGTGGCAGGGCTTCTCTGCTGGCAACCAGGGATGGACACATGCAGTGGACACACCAACACACACATGGTCACACACGAGTAACACAAATTGATATGCACACAGATAGACATGCTCACACTCTCGGAGCCAAGAGCAGTCATCCCCTCTTGTCGTGCTTCACAGCACAAACTCAACAGGCCCCTTGGCAAACACGTGCTCGTGGTGCCAATTGGGCTGCAGGCTTGATTAGCTATTAGCTGCAGCATAGCGACAACCGATGTGAGAAGAGAGAGGGAGCGCTTGTCGAGACCATTTTTCAGAAAAAGAAGGGTATGGGATTGAGGGATTAGCCAGTGCCTGTCCCTGCTGCCGCAAGAGGCAAGTATAATGATATGCCTACTGCCTGCTGTACGTGTGTGTGTGTGTGTGTGTGTGTGTGTGGGTGGGTGGGTGTGTGTGTGTGTTTGTGTGTGTCCATGCATGTGTGCATGCTTGTAAGCGTGTGTGTGTGTGTGTGTGTGTGTGTGTGTGTGTGTGTGTGTGTGTGTGTGTGTGTGTGTGTGTGTGTGTGTGTGTGTGTGTGTAAGCATGCATTTATTTATTTCTCTAAATCCTCCTGTTGGCTACTGGTTTAGTTTTTCGTATTATCCATGACAGCCACTTCATAAGAAGGGCCACACATGAAAAGCACCTGTCAGCATGGAGTACTATTCCGTGCAGACACAGACACACACACACACACACACATACGCATACGGACATGGACACACACACACACACACACACACACACTAATATCAAGGTCACCCCACAAGCTGTGCCTTTCATCACTAGAGATTTAACATCGTCCACAATGTCCTGAAGGAGCACAGGAACTCCTCTTCATCTTCCTCCACCATCAGCTTTCCACACACGACTAAAAAATGTCTTCAGATATTGCTGATAATGTCACTCAAAGTCTTAAAAGGCCAATATCAGCATCTGTGCTCTTTTACAATCACATGTAGTTAGAATAACTTATTTCTGGACTGCACACAGCTCACTAATTCGTGTTATTTTCTGGCAGGAGATGTGCTCATTTTTTTGTCTCGGCTGCAGAATAGAGTAAAATTTTTGTGCAGCTGCCACTCACATTTCACAATTTGAAATTATTGAAAGTTGCTGTAGCTACTGCATAAATTACAGTACAGATACTGAATCTATATGGCTGTGTTCTAGTTCCATGTTTGTTTGTTTTTGCTATTTGCAGTTTGTCTTTGTCATGACTCAAGTGAAGCACCTTATATAGTATGAATGTTATAATGTGTTTCAGTGTTCAATCAAAATGTAGCATTTAACTGTAGAAGAATCATTTTAGGTTACTTTCTTTGGCATCATATGGCACAGCATGAATTAACAGCAACGGAAGTTGTAGATGCTACGTATATGGTGATTTTTAAACTGTGTTTCATTATTCTGAAAAAGTATCGTGGCCTCGAAATATCATGTTTGTATAAATCTAACTAGTATTCCATCCGAAGTGTATTATATTAATATTTAAATAAATAACAGTGCAGTTCTCAGTACATCTTGAAGTATTTGTCAGTGATATTTATGAGCTGCTCTGCTGTCAGGTTGGTGATTATTACCTAGCTTCGCTTTGGAAGGAATGTGTTTCAATGTGTTTTCACACATTCCACGAAAAAAATACACGCCATTTATCGAAAGCTTTATACAAAAGTGTTTAAGTGAGCTGAATCCTTTCCCCCTTCTTTTTCTTGTTTACGACAGGAGAAGGCTGGTTGCAAAGGGTGTTGATTCTGGGCTCTGAGACACACGTGATAGAGGAGATCCAACTGTTCGAGACGGCCCAGCCGGTGGACAGCCTGACCATCTCCCACTCCAAGGTAAAGGGAAAAAGGAAGCTGTTTTGATAAATTTGTTTTTCCAGAAAATATGGCACAAGGAATTGAATTCTCAGCGTGGGAAAAGGGTTGTTTTTCTCATGAGGGGTTTGCGAAAAATATGGTATTACCACCAGGGTTAGCTTGAATTGGGCTGCCTGTTTAACAGAAAGGCTACATTTCATTTGAGGATATGACTTTCAAAAAAATGGATGTTTAACACATTGAAAAGACTTAATTTAAAGATTACATACATGTAGTTGTGACCATTCTGACCAGGAGACGCAATGGCGTTGAAATCTTGATTGCTGCATTTTCAGGATATTTTAAGAAACTGTTGGATCCCCCTTCTTTTCTAATAACAAAAGGTCATGGAGGGAAAGGAGTTGAAGTCACTATTATACCCCAGTCAAACTTCTCTTGATGCATTTCTGTTTAGAGTATGTTCAGATACCAAACTCAGTTCAACAAATTGCAACAGAAGGCATTTTAATAAGAAGAAAGTACTTTGTTGTGTTTGGATTTCCAGCTGCTCCCTCTCAGCCTTCTGCATATTTTCATCACAAACTCTTCACTGTATGTTTTCTGTTTTGTTTGGTTTTTGTTTTTTCGAGAGATGAGAAAATGTAATGGTCTCTCAGGGGAAACATTTTTCAAAGTTTCTTTGTTGTTTTGGTAATCTCCTGTCTTAGTCATCTAGCATAGTTCTGTACTTCTTCTGGTCATGTCCTTCGAAAGTACATTTTTTTTGGTTCCATTTGCTTGCTTCACTGTTGCATCATTTGTTCTTTGTTACTCAGCGATAAGGACAGGACTCTGTCTTCCACTGAACTCTTTTAGTCAGGCACTTATAATCATAGATCCATAAACGACATTCAGACAGCCAGCACAGTGTTGTCAGCCTGGTGCAACTCACCAGACCTTTTTTTTCCCCCTGCCTTTGTCGCCTCATGAATCCAAAACCCTCTTCACAATAACAGTAATTATAGTCCGTCACTGCAGCTCGGATTTAAACCTCTGCTCCCGTTGTTTTTCTCTGTGCCCCTGTTCTGTCAGCTGATCTGTGTGTTGACACCCTGTTGTCCTCGTGGCTTTTGAACGGCATGTCTACCAATCACTGCAGTTTTGACAGGTTGCTCCCAGCCTACTGCTTATCTCATTAATGTTGGCTTAGACACGACCAGACATTTTATAACAGCTTTTGTGAAAACAGCACAACCCAGATTGGATTGGACGAGGGTCGGGGGGGTAAATGTTATTGTAATTGAGAGTGATTATCCCATTATCTACTCTAACCTCTAACTGAGTGCCTCTCCCTCTCTCCCTCTGTCTATCTTCCTCCTTTGTCTACATCTCTCTCTGCTTTCTGTCTCCGGATGATGGCTGGACCTGTTCTTTGTCTTCCTCTCTGTGTGTCTGTAGAAGTATGTGTACATCGGCTCTCGCTCGGAGGTTCTCCAGCTGCCTCTGGCCAACTGCAGCCGCTATCAGTCCCAACCAGACTGTCTGCTCGCCCGGGACCCATACTGTGCGTGGGACAGCGAGGGTCGGGCATGCGTCCGCATCGACCTCCACCGCGGGTGAGACTTGTACCTGTGTTTACCCTTGCACTCATTCTATATACAGTGGATTCAGTGTTGGTATTTTTAGGTTTTGTATTGAGAAACTTCTGATTGTAGTTTTGGAAAAGACTCTCAAGGTGCTTTGGTTATTTTCTGCCTCTTAAGTTTCCTATAAACATATTTTGGTAGATATAAGCAGTCAGAGGAATAAAGTCACAGGTTTTACGAACTTTCACAAACTGTTTTGTAAAACTTGTAAAACTATCCATCTTTAAATGCTGTGGGAACAAACAGACCAAACAGCCATCTATTCATGAATCAGTTTCTCATAAATGGTTATTTAGTCTTGTCGTTTGTTACAGAAAAGATTGTATATGGGATAAGAAACAAATATTCAACTTCTTCGCTGCTGTTTACCCTTTCTTTTCCCCTCAAGGTCCACCTCATCTCTGTCACAGGACCTCATGCTGGAAAGATTCAGCCGGGGAAAGTTTGATAAACCCATCTCCATTCCCAGCCCCGGTGAGTATGAAGGGACACCACAGTAGTGGCCCCTTGTGGGAATTGATTGAAAGTACAAGAGAAAGTCAAGCAAAGGGAATGAGGTTTGCAGCTGAACTAAATATCCATTTTCTTGTAGTCAAGACGATCACACGCATTTCTGCCAGACCCTATCCCAGCTGGCAACAAGCAAAAGGCAGGGTACACCCCGGATAAGACACCAGCTAATCACGGGGAGCAGCTGTACTAGTTGAATAAATTTGGACTGAGCTGAATAGATTGAATTAAGTAGAGAGCTTGGCAGCATTACAAAAAGAATTGGAATTATTATGGATGATTCCCTAAACCCCCTCTTATTTCTAATCCACCCTGTATCTCCTCCTCTTCCTCCTCTCCTTCTGTTCTTCTGCAGAACACTCCCGTCTGAGGAACATAACAGTGGTGGTGGGGTCTGACATGGTGTTGCCTTGCCAGTTGGTGTCCAACTTGGCTCAATCGTGCTGGGTTCTCAACGACCGTGAGCTCCAGCTGGGTGACCCAGAGGCGGGAGGCCCTCGCTTCGACCAAACGCTCAAAGCGCTCGTCATCCCCGAAGCAGGCCCGATGCAAGCTGGACGATATATCTGTTACTCTGAGGAGCAAGGGGTGAAGTTCCAGACTGAGCGATACCAGGTGGCTGTAGTGGCCAGCGCCCCAGTATTTATGGAGGCTCGGGCTCCGGACAGCAGCATGGGACTCTTCTGGGTGCTGGTCATCACTCTTGGAGCTGCGTGCCTGCTGCTCCTTGTTGCAGCTCTATATCTTCGCAGGAGGCTGAAGTTGGCTTTGGGGAAGGGAGCCGACATGAAGCCTCTTGAGAGCACTCTAGTCTACCCCATTACCCTGCCCAAGGAGCCACCCACCTTTGTGCCCAGCAAGATGCCCAGTGATGAGGACCGTTTCTGGGAGACAGGTGCCAACTACTACTACTCTGACGGCTCGCTGAAGATCGTTCCCGGCCACGCCATGGGGCCCAGCAGTGTCAGCAGCACGGCGTCACCCAGCGCCATACCCGGCCAGCCCATCCACTCCCCCAGCCGTCTCAGTCTCACTAACATCCGAGGCTCTGGTAGCAACGGGTACATCCGCCTTAATCTGAGCACAGCAGGGGAGGAGAGGGCTAGCGGTGCTGGCGCTGGGGGTGGCGGGCTCGGAGGCCTTGGCATGGGTGGGAACGACTACTCCAGCCCCTTCAAGGAAGAGCTCAGGCGCACCTTGCAGCAGAGGAGTGTGCTACCTGATGCCAACCCCGAGGAGTCGTCTGTCTAGGCCCGTCCTCCTCTGTCTCCATTCATATAAGTTGGAAAAACAAAACAACCAACCTACCTCCCTCCTTTTGAGGATGCCTGCTCTCTCTTTCAGTGACATGCGATCAATTCCCTATGCTCTCTCTCTCACTCTGCCAATGCCTGCTTGGCTCACTAGAAACTAATAGCACACAGCATGTTAAATATACACACTCGTCAACCGTGTTTGCCAAAATGCACTCCTGATATTTTTGTGATTTGGGCAACATGCATTCATGATTGTGGCATTTTCTTCTTCCACTGTGCAATTGCCACATGTGTATATTGTGTATTTAAAAGGCTACACGCAGAGAAAACCTCAGAATTCAAACGAATGGCATCAGGTGTGAGCTGAAGACTACGTTTCTGCCGAGTGAACCAAGAGAGGCTTGCAGCCACTGTGCTGAAACAAGATGACAAACAAGGAATGCAGCTAAAGCATAAACATGAACGGATTCCATGTCATTCTGTTCCTTTGAGACTTTTTCGGCTTAATGCACTTAAATATTGGAAGCGCGTCTTCCCATTTTGTATTTGTGAGCCAAGAGTGTGAGAGCAGAGTAACAAGACTAATTAATCTAGAAGCAAGACGACAATCATGTCCCCGTAGAAGGCGCTCTACGTGGGGTAAAGAGGAGAAGAGAGCGAGGGGCAGACAAAGAGAGAGGAAATTAAATGGAAAATGAAGTGAATTGGAGCGAAAGACACAAGGGGCTTTTTGAATGAAGGACAATCTCTCAAACTTTCTCTGCTCAATTTGTATTTATTTCCCTATGTTGTATTTATCCCTGGAGAAAATCTACAGTCCCTTCAATTTTAATTTGTTGTGATGGATTGTTTGAATTAAGATACAGTATGTCTTGTTGTTTATCTATGACTCATGAACTACATCAGTGTTCAAACCAATGTCAAGTGACTGAAGGCTCCTCTCTGTGAACAACAAAGCGAGGACACTTACATCTAATCGCTCATCCTTGCATGGTGACCTTCAAATGCACCTTCTATTCCAGTAAACCATCACTGCACTCCAAATGACATTTAGTAGGGTCACGGTGTGCAACAGATGTGCGTTCAGTTTCCCTTTCGGACTTTTGTTCGTAACTTCATAGCAAAAAAAATGGCTATTTTAATTCAGATTTTAGCAGTGAAACAATAACTGCTCACTTTAATTCCAAATTGAAGTTGATATGAAGACATTCGGCATGGAGAATGTAGTTGAATCCTCACTGTCGCGACCGCTGTGGATGTCTCTGTAAGTGCTTTATATCTGTGTTTGGTGAGGGTGATAACTCGCACTGCCAAAAAGGATACCACCCCTCCCACACACACTTACGCACTTGTGGTTCCCTGAGCACCAATGCTTCTGGACTATAATGTGTATGTGGTGCATCCCAAAGCCCCCTGACAACCCCTCACTCTTACCGACGCCCAGAGACTGATCCAGGGCTACTGTGGACTCAAACAGAGGAAGAACACTGTAGAACAAGAACACTCGCAGTGTTGATGAAGAATGAATGGCCGACAGACTGACATGCTGTTGTGTGATGAACTGCTGGTGTCAGGCAAGGAGCAGCCGTGAACCAGAGAAAGGTATTCTTCCACTTCATTAAATTCATGCAAACATATGGACGTAAAGTCTTAAATGAGCTTAAGTCTTAAATGATTTCCAAATGAAGTTTTTTGGGCTGCTCAGCATAATATTAATAAGTATTTTGTTTATGCACCTTATCTTTTCTGGTTCATCTTATCACCAAGGGGAGTAATTCAGCATTTTGGGGAATACAGTCATGTACCTTTCTGCTGAGACTTAGATTTAAAGATCGATATCACTCTTATCTCTGTTACGTGTGAAGCTGCTGTAAGGCGGTTACCTAAACTAGCATTGAAACTGAAAACAATGAGAAACAAAGGTAAAACAAAAAACTACCTGTAATTAATTTACATACTGAAGCAAAATATTGAACAAAAATTTCAAAAAAATTTCAAAAAATGTAGTCTTTATTGTTATCTAAAGCTAAGCTAACTGTCTAAATAAATAAATAAATTATTTATTAATACCCATAGGGATATTTTTTTTTCCACCCTTAATATTTGAGAAGCGGGCAGCTCTCACGTGGGGCATACCATGAGCGACTTGTACGTGGACGATGCCTTGCTCAAGGGAGGTGAACTGGCACCTCCCACCGCCCACTGATACATACATTAGGCTGCTGTCCACCTCTTCTTCCCGAGACATTCACCTAATACATTATCGGGTTAGATACTCCAAAAAACTGTTTTTCAAGACTGGAAAATGTTCTAGCATTCAGAACTTCTTTTGTCAACACCACAAAAATGTTCATACATTGTCATTCTAGTTCTAAATTATTGTGTCCTTTCTCTGTGTTTCTTCCATCAGGAGTGACTTTTGTTTTTTGGAACATGTCTGTCGGGACCAGAGCAACACAGTCAGAATGAAGGAGAGGACAAAATCACCTTGTTTTCTCCTGAGTGCTAAGAGAGATGTAGAATATCAAAACGATCCCAAGGTTGAAGAGGTATTCAGCCATCAGCACTCCATCCTCGTGTTGCATGATCCTCTGCAAGTGGACTGTACGTCTTTGATATGATCATCATTGTACAAGTGCATCATTTTGATCGATTTCTGGACTTTTACATACAGACACTAATATTGTGGGACACTAATGCTCTCTGAAAAAAAAAGTATGTCTGATTTTATGGTTCAACGGTTGTAACAGAATTTATGGCTGCGTTTCAACATGTTTACTTTTTCTGTGCCTCTTCACCTTTTGGATAAGCCAAAGTAGACTGCAGTTGCTTTTATTCTTGTTAAAATACTTAAATTGATTTGATTTGATTTGATTCCAAATCAATATTTGAGTCTCAGCAGTCCGTCCACTTTTGCTACACTGTGCTGATATCTGCAGCCTTTCTGCATATTTTATCTGCAGCTAAGTTGTCCCTCAAGTAAAATGCAAAAATGGCTTGAGGCTGAAGGGCTTCTTGTCTGTGTTTTCTTAATATGTCAGTATTGATCTGCTGGACCCAGTTCTTTAAGGCTTCTCTTGATGAAAAGCTGAATAATGTACCAAAATTAAAGTCATTATAGTATATCTAGGACCATACTCACATGGCAGTCATTTTCTTCTGAATAATGTCCAAAATGGGAAACTCTGATGCTGGAACATTGACTGGGAATGCTAGGAATCTGATAAATCATTCACATTTCACTTCTTCTTGATTGATCAGACACTGACAATCTGTAAGGAAACCTTATAATGTATCAAAATTCAACTTTTCATGTTCTGTTAACTAGAACGTTATATCCCCACTGCTTTAACATCTAGAATCAATATGTCCAAGATGTTTGTTTTTGTTTTGTCCAGATGTGATATTTCATAATAACTTATTCTTATCATATATTGTTAAAACACAGAGTATTGGGAAGTCTAGGATGGTTGAAAGCTAATGTTAACTGTTATCTACTCGTAGTCAATGACTAGTTGTTGTTTTTTCATTTGAAATACGACTCAATGATCAGGAGTGATTAGAGGAATGAGAATGAATATCAGATTTCCTGCATCTATGAGATTTTACTCAGCAGTGTGACATTTGTGACTCCAGCAGTGAGTGGAAAATGGCTGCTGTGTGAATCAGATTTTTCTTTTCGACCCTACAAACCAAATGTGTATGTTGATGCAAAGCAGAATAGTGATGGAATGTTTGCCCTTTGCAAAATGAAATTCCCCTGAAGCAGAAAGCTAAAACATATCAGCGCTTACACTGGTACTTGGTTAAGTCTTAATATATTTCCTTTTTACCTTTAGGATTTTCTTTTAATGTAAAATATCGCAGACACAGAAAAGATAAAAGATTACAGGTCTCAAGCTTAAAAAAAAATGCATGTATGACGTAGTTTGTGCATTTTTCTTCAGTTCTTTTTTCTTCTCTCAAAAATGTTTTTGCTCATGATCTTCTCCCTCCACACAAGGCTTTAAGTTTGCTGTTTGTTTGCATTGTTATTTGAATTATTCTATCACTTCAATTTTATTTTGCCCCATATTTGCTTATCTGTTAATGATCTTTTGTTTTTTTAAGTATGTTAAGTAACTTATTTCACTTGTAAAAACATGTTGATATTTATTATCATTGTACATATGTCCTTATTTTTTATATGTGTATATATACACAAATAAAAATAGAGATATAGTTGAGGTGTGTGAGTCTGTTTCTGAAAAAAGGAGTTTTACGTGTAAATTAGTAATAGTCTGGTTATAATATTTGTAGAATATTTTCTGTGGCTTTGAAAGGGGTTTGTTAACTCAAACAAGATAAAAACGATGTTAAAGTGATGCCAAAATTTAATTCATCAGTCTAGATACATAACACAAACTGGAGGCAGTGCATTTATGTTTGCTGAGGTGGAGGCTCATTACAAGAATTGTTGGCTCCAGTGTTTTCCACCACTTCACTCACATAGGACCAAAAACTATGTGTGCCCTCTGTCTTTTCTGGACTGCTTCTCTAACATATACTTAGGAGGTTGTTGGAAGTGGTTTGACCCAGGTTCCCCTGCTGCCTCCTGTATGTTAGCAGGCTTATGATTCAAGTGGAGGCTGGTACAGTGAGCTGTGTCCAGACTGACTAACAGTAACGCAAATTTCCAAACAAGTCAAGTCCGCTATAAATGTACTTTAATGTAGCCAGCAGCTACAGTGAAGTGCTATGAGTGCGAAATGGACAATCCAAACCTGTACAAGAGGTAAAGGGCAGTTAAACACATTTCACTTCACTTAACGTAGTAGCGAGTCTTTTGTTTTGAAAACTGGCCATTCTAGTTTCTGAAGACTTTTTAAAATGGAAAACATATTGTTTTGGACAACTCATATACTGTACATGTAGGGTTATTTCAACTGAGACTATCTGGAATTTTTCACCCTGAGAAGAACAACAGCATTCATCAACTTCCACAACATTACCTGCATGCTGTGAACAGAAGAAGCCGCATACTTCATGTGGTCGACAGTTCCATCTGCATCAAGAGGCCTGAAGTTGTATCTGATGTCAGTGTGCTCAGCACCACAGTCTCTAGACCTCTCAAGGGAGAAACTTTGTGTTTGTTTGCACCTGGAGTTGCAGGAGCAGAACGCCGTGCACCGTGAAAAGGAACACAGTAAAGACAGTAAAACAGTACAACTAGTGGTTTGTTACATTATTAATATATACTTATTTGTTGTCTGTGTAGGTTCTCATTTATCCAGGTCATAGTTATCCAAAGTTGTTCAAGTCCATCCACTGGAGTTTTTTAAAGTCCAGTGGATTAACTTAAACAGCTATCGATATGTATTTGTTCATTGTCTTTGCAATTCATTTTGCCTTATGTTTGTGGTTATTTGGCTTACAAGCAGCTGAGAAAAAGGCTTGGCACAACCTGACAATTAAAAAGGGAAATAAAAGGAAGTGAATGACACAGTTTCCCCATTGCTCCCTTAACCCACATCCCGTTGTGAGTTAAAATAAATAAATACAAAGTCAGGCAATAAAATCTCCAGTGAGAGTGTGCTGACAACTGAGAGACAAGGAGTTTTAATTCTGAGCATTAGGCACACCATCCACAGCTGTTTGGGTAAAAGACTTTGAACAGATGGGACCATACATATATTTTGCATCAAAATTATCAATTTTGCTGAGCTATATCATTTCAAATTTATGGGGAACAAAATGTAAGGCACACGATCTCATATCAACTAATTTAAACATGAAGATATGAATTCAGTACAAATATGTCTATAATCATCCAATTATACTGTATACTGTACAAACAAAAATTAAATATTTAAATTAGAAGCCCTTCTCTCTCCTGACGCTAACGGATCACGTGATATCTTGACTCTCTCGCTATTGGCCAATTCGTATTAAATAAGGTCCGGTCTTTTTCAAACGCTGCGAAAATGCGGAAGTTAGTTCCTCAGTGCGAAATGTTTTGCCCTTTTTTTGTTGTTGGTGTTTTTATAATTTTGGGAACTTTTTAATTTTTAATGGGAATAAGTAATAAATTGTCTTTGCCTAAATTTATTGCAAAATTTTGTTCGTTACCGTTTCTGACTTTTGCGGAGGGATCCATAGGTGGCATGGTCTGCATAGGAGCGAATTTTGAATCGTCGTGTTGTGCGTCGTCGTCTGGGTTTCACAGGGATAAATACAGAAATACATGTCAATGTTACTTTGACGCAATAATCTGTACGCGGTTTTTATACATGTACTTCTAATAGTACACAATATTATATTACAATTTTATAAGGTGAGTATATTGACGTCGCTCCATTATCTTCTAAAAGTCCCGTTGTTGATTGATGTGGGCTAATGTTAACCTGTGGGGTCATATGCTTTTCATGACAAACAAGAGTTAGCATAATTTTTCTGACTATAATAACGTGCTGTTCCTTGGCAGACGTCTGGGTTTACTGCTGCCAAAAGATGTACTTCATTAAATTAAAAACACTTTTATTATGACACATGCAGGACGTCCGGAATGAATGCTAACCAAACTTGATACGGTACAGTAATGTGTTTCCATAGCATCGTATTTGCTAGCATCCTTTTATCGTGAATGCAAAATTGTCTGCTCGTTCACTTAATTACGAAGTTCTCGATATGTTAAAATTTGAATTAATATTTTTTAATGCTATAGCTGACAAATGTACCGTTTTTTTAACAGTATGTGAAGAACAAACAAGTGACTACACGTGTGTTTTCATGAAGGACTATTGCCATGCTATGGTTTTGCTTGTTGTCAAACTACTGTATTAACCTGTGTATAAACCTCTCCATGTTCTGTGCAGATGGAGAGGAATGATGCTGGTACCGTGGGAGACCAGAGGGAAGAAATGCCATCCTGTTTGGAAGAGGCTGTTCCTCGTATATCTCATAACGCCTCAGCCCCACTGAATTTCTCTGAGCTCACACCTTCTCAGTTTGGCATCTCTATCCAAAGTTTTGCCCCAGCACCAATGTCAAACCCAAAAGGTGAGAGTAGTTTTGCTGGTGTTGCATTGACATTACCTGCTATAGACGTAAGTGCTTATCTTTTGAAGACCTGTAAAAGAAATATTGTTAATATCTTCTTCTTTCCGCTTGTCCCTTCAGGGGTCGCCACAGCGAATCAATTGCCTCCATCTAAACCTGTCCTTTGCATCCTCTTCTCTCACACCAACTACCTTCATGTCCTCTTTCACTACATCCATAAACCTCCTCTTTGGTCTTCCTCTAGGCCTCCTGCCTGGCAGTTCAAAACTCAGCATCCTTCTACCAATATATTCACTATCTCTCCTCTGGACATGTCCAAACCATCTCAGTCTGGCCTCTCTGACTTTATCTCCTAAACCTCTAACATGTGCTGTCCCTCTGATGTACTCATTCCTGATCCTATCCTTCCTGGTCACTCCCAAAGAGAACCTCAGCATCTTCATCTCTGCTACCTCCAGCTCTGTCTCCTGTCTTTTCTTCAGTGACACTGTCTCTAGACCAAACAAGATCGCTGGTCTCACCACAGTTTTGTACACCTTTCCTTTCATTTTAGCTGAAACTCTTCTATCACACATCACACCTGACACTCTCCTCCACCCGTTCCATCCTGCCTGTACACACTTCTTCACCTCTATTCCAGACTCTCCATTGCTCTGGACTGTTGACCCTAAGTACTTAGGGTACCCTAATATTGTTAATATATGGTTTGACAATGTGTTAGTCACATACTAAATGTGTGAACATGTAAAAACAAAAAGAAATTTGTAACTTCCTGCATGTGGCACCAGTCACACATTATTAAAGTGATATACTATCCTTCCCTTAGATAGGTCTCGTCTAGCACAAATAAAAGCCAGGCGGAGGTCCACCATTGGTGTCCGAGGCTCCCCAGAGACAAATTCCCTCATCCGGTTCATGGCAAAAGAGAGAATGAAGACCCCACCAACCTTACAAACACCAGAGGTAAGCTCCTTCTCTTCATACAGTTTAGAAACCTTTAGTTGCTTTAAGGTTGTTGTGGAATGTTAGGCATTATTTGTATTATGTTTGTATCTCTGATGTATACAACAGTCATGTAAAAACACTCATTTTGCTGTATTATAGCTACTGTATGTGACTGTTCACTATTTTTTTAAAGATCCCATATGATGCTTTTTTCAATTAATGTCATTCAGCTGACAGATGTACAACTACATTGTATTTGAAATGTCTTGCCCCAGAGTGATCCGTGGTCCTCAATATCTTTGACTGAATATTGATAAAATCACTTCCGCCACCAGAAACTCTGAGGGAACTGAGAGTCACACCCCATTAACAATCTCCACCCCCCTCCCCACTCTGAGGTGTGTGTGTGTGTGTGTGTGTGTGTGTGTGTGTGTGTGTGTGTGTGTGTGTGTGTGTGTGTGTGTGTGTGATAGCAATGTAAATTAAGCTCTCACATGAATTTGGCGATGTAGATGTCTATGAGATATAGTGGGCTGGAAGAATTATGTTATATAAGTGCTGTTGAATTACAGCTAAGTACAACACATAAATATACAGTAAGTTTGCATGAAAATACAGTTGTTGACAAAGGAAGTGGAGACAAAAGATCTAGTTCTAGACAATGACATAATCGGGCTCTTGTTTTTACAGCATATGCTCAAAAAAGAAGATTGTATGAACATCCTTTCCTTTTTTTTATCCTTAGTACATTTCAAGGAAAGTTTTTTGTTTGTTTGGAAATATTACATAGTCAATTCCTCAGTGGAAAACATTTGTATTGCTTTTAAGATACCCTAACTTTCTTTGGTTTCTCAGTAATTTAAATGCAAACATGAAAAACTACAGAGGATGCTCTAAATATACTGCTCAGAACGAGCAAACACCAGCTATACGTTGCTTCTTCACAACAGTGAGAAAAAAATCCATATTGTCAAAGCCTGGCCTCAGAGTGCAAATTATCATTGATTTCTGATGCTGTTAAAAGTTTATGTACATCAGCATTCTTGACAGGTATGAGGTAGCAACAGAAGGCTTTCATATACAATGCGTAGAAAAACAGCTTCTTCTTTTTCTTGCGTGCAAAAACAACAATGCACAAAAAAAACATTTTTAAGTAGTGTGGATCAGAGAGGTTTTTGTGTTTATTGTTGAACATCCAATAATACCAGTTTAAATCTTTTTGCTACAATGCTGAAATGCTCACAGACAAGGACAGGACTGAAGTTTTGATTTTACTGACTCTTATGGAATCCAAACGGAAACAACTGAAACACATGTTACCTTTACTATTTCTTTGTTTAAATATTGTTACAAACACAGGATTTGGGACCTCTAAATGGAGGAAAGTTTGTGCTTGAAAGAAAGTACTCTTTTGCCCTTGTTTGAATGGTAATGACAGGATATTCTGAAGCGTTAGAATTAAGGTGACTTGCCCATCAGATGTTTCACAGTTCACCAAAGTGTAATATAGAAAGTAAGTGAAAAATATGCTGCCTCTCCATAATACCACTTCAGTGATTTCAGAAGTCTATGACCTGTCAAGCTGCATGACTGAGAAGATACGTTCTTTCTACTTTCTGAAACCTCAGCTTGTCAGAGGGAGTGCCTTCCTTCCTCGGGTCCCCTCCACACTGAGGCAAAAGATGGCCTCCTTCCAGGACTTGATGAATGTGGAAGAAAATGAGGCCTGTGATTCAACGCCAATGCAGTACAGCAACACTGGAGGAAAAATCAAGACAAGAGATTATCTGTCTGGTGAGAGTGCCTCATTGCCACAGGATTAATGGTGCCATTTCTCAATGAGGATCTGTGTCAGTAGGATTTCTTTATGGTAGCTGGGAGCACCGCTCAAGAGCAATGGATTAATGCATTTTCACAGCATAAGGCTAATTCTGACATCACAGGACTGGTGTCTTCACAGCTCGGCCCCACTTATTAAATTGTTTGAGATGCTTATGGCTGAAGTTAGACTTCATCTCCACTACTTTGAAAGTTTTTTGCTTTTATTAGCATTTTTTGCTATTATTTTAATATCATTTGATATTGGAGTCCCATTGGTTTTTGTACATGTATTAGATAGGAAGAGCCATTATGGAGGGAAAGAGAACTGCTCATCGCCGGTGACACCCACACCCAACAAGAGGAGGCCCCTGCCCCCCCTCGAAACCTGCCAGTTGGAGATTAGAGAGACCAGTACTCCTATCCTCCAGTTCACTTTGAAGGAACAAGAGGTACACTCATGCTAACTGTACCCTTACTAAATAATTCAACTAAAAGCTTTTACCTCTCTGTACTTTGCTTGCATTGACTCTGCTGATAGTTTAAACTCATCAGTGATTAGTAAGTCTCAGTGTTATACAAGACTTTGGCTGCAACTATCCAGAGAGAAAAACAAGCTCTAGAGTGCATTAAGTTTCATGTAACTGCTGAATAGTTTGGTTTCTAAACTCTGAGATTCTAGTTGTATCTTAAAAGTGCAATATCAAGTTGTATGACTTCAGAATTATTCTGTGCACAAAAACAGCAGTTCAATGATTTTGTATCACAAGCTAAGGGTTGTAACATGTATCCATGCCAATGTTTTTGCTTTTGTGCAGCAGAATGAATGCAGTGTTTATTCTGTCATCATATCCACAGGAGGACAAAGAGCCTGTGAAACAGTTTGTGACACAAGGACCACTGCCATCTAGAGAAACTGTGGAAGAAGCCCAACCTATGCTTATGTCACCACCGTTTCACACTGACCCCGAGCTCCAAGCTGGTTCTCCTTCGACAAACCAAGAGGTCAGTTCTTCATCCCAATAGCAACACACAGATGCTCACACAGAGGTCAGACGTGACTCACAAAGAAACAAGTGACTGAAACCATAAGTGTTGTTGTACACTATTTTTGCAATTGTTTCCTGCAGATTTAAGCATATCCTGAGTAAACTCAGGTCAGTGGCTAGTTAAATTACAGCTGTTTACGATATGCTTACCTCAGCAACTCTGCAATGTCCAAATGACTGCTTATAGATACACTTACTTGCCTCTTTGGCTCTTTAATAACCTTGTCTAATAACTTATTTGAAGGATGGTCATTTGAAGGATGACATTTGAGGAAATAGTGTCAGGAAAATAGACAATTTTATCAGATTTAACTTGAGTGCATTAGTATTGGCTGAATTTGTGCAGAGGTTTTCATGAAACCAACATTTGAAATCCAATTTGACTGTTTAAGAATGCGGTCGACTTCTTCTGTCATGTAGCCAATAGAAATCCTTTGTCCCACACATTATGTTCACAGTATGTGTTCATTCAGTGTGCACAGAGAGGAAGGGTAATTTACTTATGTCTGAATTACAACGATCATAGAGATCATCTTGTCTACAAGTGGGATAACTGGCTGGATAAGGGGGAGAGCAGATCAGAGATTTGGGTGAAGCTGGTTGTCTTCATCATAGCTCTATGGTGGAGCCAGGAGCTTCATCTTTTGCAGAGACGCAAATGAACAGTTATTAACATTTGCATTCCCATAATGATATAAATGGCCAAAGCAAGACCTCTGAGTATTCATTTTATGAATCTGTGTAGTTTTCTTGTCACTAATGGAGATACTATTTCATCAAGTCTTATAAAAAGGGTTTGGGCAAGAAATGCAAACAATTATGGAAAAAAAATCATGAATCTTAGTAACTCTTCTTTTATTCAGTCAGCATAACTCGACAGAAAAATAGTTGAAAATTAACAGCATGTCAAAACTCATTAAGTTTGGCCCACTTAAGCATTTAAATGGTCTTTTGACAGTTTGTAAATAATATACAATAAATGTTTACTACTCTTGTGTATGTGACACGTATAAATTGTACTTTGCATGGAAAATTGATTTGATTAAAGGAGCAGGATTTGTAGCCCGTTTTGAATAAGCCAATTGTGGTAGACTTTTAATACATGCAGGACTGAAGTTGATGTGGATAAAAAAATGCTGATCGTGCTGTTTGAAATGCAGTATCCGTACTCCTTTCAGTCATGTGACAGTGATAAATCCTTTAAAAATTATTAATGTGTTATTATTCAGTTATCTTTTACCAAAACATCCTCTGGACCTCAGAATAGCTAATTGCTGTCAATGACTGGCGTAGGGAAAAGGTCTGTCCAGGATGTCTGCTGTCCTCACACTCTATCCGCTGGCTATCTTGGAAGCCAGAGTTTAGATCAATGTCAGATAATAGCCAGTGGGTTTTGAGATTAAAATTCAATAGATTGCTATAGCATTCTCTCTAATTTAGCGGCCAGTTCTGCTGAGTCCCTTTAATTCCAGTCTCGGAGGTTCTGAATTATTCTTTCATCACAGGACAGTGTCTTTGAACTCCAAAGCCCCAGAAAACAGCTACCTGGTGATGATTCTGCAGCTGCACCACCATTCAGGCTTGAATCTTCCCTCCCCATTCACTTTGTCCCAGCTCTGCTGGAGATGAAGGACACAGGTAGGAGACACAGAAGCCTTTTATCCTGCTTTAACCTGTCTTTGAAGCTTCTCCTATCAAGCTGCACCTGATGTTTAGTGTTCAGTTGACAGACATGGAGAATGTCAGAGTTATAAAAAGGATATAAATTTTTAGTTGCAGTACATCATCTTAGTTTTCTGTGTTTGAGAAATAGGTGTGTGTTTGACCAACAAAGCAAGTGTTAAAGCTCTGCGTGAATAGTCGGTGTTTGTATCGATTAGTAGACCAATATGGGATGACACTGGTAAAGATCAGCATTCATCCAACTGAGCGGCAATTCTCCCAATACCAAAATATCAGTCACGTCAAATAAAGAAGAGGTCTGCTTTTGTATGTTTATTAATTAATAGATTAGTTATCCTTTCATTTGCAATTATACATTTTAATTAGAATGAAAAGTATTTAGGAAACATTTGATCTACGTTGATTAAACTTGCAGATTCACTGACATTGAAAATACCAAAGTAATGACCAAATTCTAATGAAATAATGTTTCATTCATTCATTCATCTTCGACACGCTGATTTTCTTCACCTTTCTGACATGATGCTTGGCCTCGTATTGTGGTTCCATGTCACAGCTGCATGTAGTTTATTATTACTTTCATCAAACCACGATTAAATGTCATTCACTCTGCTTGATATTTGACAGTGACTGAAATTAGTCCCTTTTACTGCCCTAACATTGTCAGTTTTCCAAAATGTGACATCAAAACAGGACAAAATGAAAGGCAAGTGAGAAAGTACTCCATTGTCTATTTTAGTCTTGATCTGTGTTTCAAGAGCTTTGAATGATCAGGTAACTTTTGCTGTGTTAATTCCTTTTTTATACCCATTCAGTGTCTTACTGTATTTTCAGAGGAGAATGCTTCCACTTCAGAGTCAACAGATAAAAACAAAAAGAAGAGTGTGCGCTTTGGATGTCCGCTGTCTCCTGAGTTCTTCGATAAGGACCTGCCCCCTAGCACACCGTTACAGAGGGGGGGTATGCCTGCCCGGGCAGCCACACCAGGTGGGAGCGTACTGCTCCGTTCAGTGCTCAAGACTCCACAGAGGACTGAATCCCAATCGCCAGAAGTTCATCCAGACCTCAGCAGCATCATTGATTACGGTGCCTCTCCGACATTTTTGATGCCTAGCACTAGCAGAATACAGTCTGAGAGAGAAGACGACGAAGAGACTGTTGAGAAGGTAGAAACTGTTCTGGTGATGGTAGCATGGTTTCTCTGCAGGACTGTACATGTTGTTATATTTTGTTTTTGCTTTGCTCTTTCTTCGTTTACCAGGTAGATCTAGCTACACGTTATGATCTGTTCGTATTCCAACTTATTTTGTGGCCTAAGTTTTCCTTGAAGGACAGGGAACCCACACTGTGTTCTTCATGACTGCCAGGAAAGGGTTTTTGGTCATCTTTTATTTCCTTTCCTCTCTGAACGGACTCCTGCTAGCAATAATTGACTCTCCTCATCACCAACACAACGACGGGGGTTCAAACTTGAAGCATTGATAGTTTCTCCAGCTGAGAAAGTTGATTCTTGAAGAATTTGTGTTGCTGTAATCACCTGATCGGACATACTGGTTCTTTAAGACCCTGGAACACCAAACTGTAGTTGAAACTGCATTTGGCTTGAGGGGTTTAGCATGGTGTTACTGTGATGTACTGTGCGCCCTCGTGCATCAACGCTCGTGACTTCATCTCATTACGCATTTTTGGTAGGTAGTCACGTGAAGTGTGCTACGTTCTCTGAGTGAGTCTCAGACTCCACACAAAAGTGCTTTAAACAGTCGATAAGAGTGTGGGAAAAGGTAATACACTTAGAAAGTGGTTTAATATCATTATGGGGAGCGTTCATAAACGTTTAAATTACCGTAAATAATGAGATAAATAGTTTGTCATTCTTTCGCGGAATTTGTGAATCGCGTGTGGTTCCCGGAACACATTACCTGTGAAGAACGAGGCCACACTGTATTATTGACAAGAACCAGGCTCTGACCTGCTGTCTGCTCTTCATCTTCTGATCCCAGATTGCTTTCCCTTCGATGGAAGAGATTGACTCTGTGGTCACATGTGATACAGGTTGGTTATCATATTTTATGCACTGTAGGTTATGTATTTATTAATGTGTCATCAGTAGAATACAGTCTAGCTGTTTTTAATGACAACTCTCCGTCCATGGATTTTTCAGAAAACGCATGGAACCCTCAGCCTTTGAATTTAGACACTGCCTTCAATGAGGAGTCCCTTTCTCTCACTATACCAGGTAAAGTCCTGTCATACATCCACGCTTGATCCTTTCTTTGTCATTGAACTTCATGTCTTCAGCTCTGCTGTTTTTTCCTGTCGACTTTCAAGCTATAATACTAAATAGATTGAAGAGAAATCCAGGATGCTTATTCTGAGTCAGCTTAAGAAATCAAACTGCTTGCAGCCTAAAAGTACCGAACATGTTAAACCACTGCTTACAAGCATCAAAGAAATGACAGGGCCTTATTTGGTATGATCCAGCTGTGAGACATCTTCTCTGTTACCTAATCACAGTCACTACTTTTACCTACAGATAACAAGTGTGAGACAGATCTGAACAGAGCTGAAGCTCTTACTGTACCCTCCGTGTCTGTGGCAGAACCCAACACAACCTCTCCGACGGGTGAACTGGGATCCACGTCAGAGGAGAATCAACCTGAAGGCCAACCAACAACCCACAGACAGAAGGTCTGCAACCGTTAGTTTTTCTGTTCAAAATGTCTTACATCTTTATGGTGAATGCAAAGATTTGTCTTTGTTGGACTTTGTTAATGATTATTTCGTTAACAGAGTATTCTGCTGATTACCATATTTTCCGCACTATAAGGCGCACCTAAAGGCCTAAAATTTTCTCATAACCCCCTAGTGCGCCTTATAATCCGGTGCGTCTTATATATGGATTAATATTCATATTAATATTGGTTAAAAACATGATCGCTGAAAAAAAGCCGGCAGTCTGGCCGCCAGTCATGCCGCACTCTGCCACCAGAGGAGCCCCCTCACAAGGCACTCGGGCCCACGCCCCCTAACAACGGTAGTCAAGGGGTGTCACCGAAGTCCCGTCTCTGAGCTGCTCTCAGACGGTAGAGCAGACTGTAGGAGCACCGGTGATTACGTAGCCAAACATAAGGAACTTGCAACAATTCTATTAATAAAGTTTGACTGACTGATCTCAGTATTTCCTAACTATTTGGCACCGGAAATAACCCACTTTAAACTTAATTGGTCTTAAAAATGCCATTGTGCTGTCGTCTGGAATCTGGTGACGGTCCATTCTATTAGTCTGTGGAAACAAAAGGAGAAACTGGCATAAAGGTGAATGAAAGACCCTCAAAGCTGAACTTCCAGCCTTTTCTGAAATTTGAAGAGCAGATTCACTGCTAGACAAAGGTGCAAACGGTGCTGCAATTGATTTACAAATGTAGTTGATGGCTCTGGGCGGGCGGCGGAGGGGCACATTCGGGCTTGTGTATTCTGTCTGCAGCGACGTGCGGTGAGATTCACGGCGGTGAGACACCGGCACCTTATAGCTAGAGTAGCTAGAGTGTGCGTTCTTAATTTCCCTTCAGGGATCAAACCAGTATATAAAATTTAAATTAAATTAAATTATAATCCGGTGCGCCTTATATATGAAATAAATTATAAAACAAACAAATTATTGAGGGTGCGCCTTATAGTCCAGTGCGCCTAATAGTGCAGAAAATACTGTACTCAGATTTTTCTATTTTAAAATCCTGTTCACTAAAACTACAAGTTGACCATTTATATGGACAAACATGTTGATGACACAGAAGTGTGACATTCAACAGTGCTGAGATTGATACGTTTTGCTGAGCCTCAAATGAGACAGATGTTAGGATCAGATGGAATGTTTTAAAATTAACAATTACATTACCTGGTCTACACACTTAACACTACATTTCACCTCAAGGATGTTATAAGAGCTAACAAGACCCTCTACATTTCCCTTTTATCTTTTGTTCGCTGCTTACAATAAATCAGCAAAGTTAGTTCTCGCTGCAGTTCTGACTAACAATATGCATTATGAAAAAGACTGTCTAAAAGTCAATAAGTGATTAAAGCAAATGGATTAAATAACATCTCTCGACATCCAAATGACTGAATGAAGTCAACATAGACCTGGACATAGACCTGCTGCTTTTTTTGTAAACTGCAGTATTTTACGGGTCATTTCAGACCTTTGCCTTTGAAGCTTTGCGTGTTTTGGTACTCAGACTGATGTGTATTACAGTGTGATGAGCTGTTGGTCTGGATGGTATCGTCTCAGTGCAATTATGTTGAACGAGTCACTTGGAAAATTTTCAGAATTAAGTGTGTTTGCAAACCTTTTGTATAGTGATGGGAGCATGCTTGTCTGTGTTTGTTTGGCTGATGTAAATCCTTTCCTGTTGATTTGTTCCAGCAGCTCTCCTGTGTGACAAAGATAGATTATCTTTGGAGTTACATCCAAATAATCTTTAGCCCTTTTAGAAAGACTAAAACACATAACTGTTGATAAAAAGAACAATTCCTTAAATACAAACCAGCTTCATGAGACGTGTGTCATGCTGTCATTTTAGCTGTAACCTCAATCCAAACACTGTTGCCTATCTGGTCAGCAGCCCAGACAGGATATAAAAGTCCAAACTGCGTTCCCCTTCCCCCACAGTAAACTGCTGTTTCAGGTGTCAACCACATTTGCGAATTAATTGTAGCATGCCAGGCACCTTTGGCTAGCAGTGACTTGGCTCTTGAAATTTGAGAAAAGGCTGCGGAGTCGTGAATGCAATCCCTTTAGTGCAGCTCAATCTAGTGGATGCATAACGCAACCACAGCCACTACAGTAGTTTCTATTCTACGCGCCTTATAATGCAGTGTGCCCTATTCTTGTGAAAACAGTTTTTAAATAGGTCATTCATTGAATGTGCGTTTTATAATCCAGTGTCCCTCATAGTGCAGAAAATACTGTGATCGTGAAGGAATATCTCTTAAAGAGCAGTAGTACATATACCGAAGAGTGCGGAAGCCAGTGGGTTCAGCAGCTGTAGGCATCCTTTCAACATGCTGAATACATGTAGCTCAACTGAGCTCATCATTCAGTCTATGTCTGTGTACTGATGAAGGGTCGCCCTCCTGCTGTCAATCTCAACTGAATTTATTTGCCGTATCTGATTGGTGCCTTTTAGCATCCGACTGCTTCTTAAATGACCTGCTGTCTGGACTGTTTTGTGAATCGCTGTGAGGGAAGTCTGGGTTAGTGTGTGTCCATTATAATAATAATAATAATAATAATTCGGGGATCAAACCAGTATATTAAATTAAATTAAATGTCAGACTATTTGCAATCTTTAATCTGTAATCTGTGACTCGGGGACATCATGTCTGTCCACCATCATGATATATACTTAATAGTGTTTCCATACATTCAGAACAAACATACCAGCTTCAGCTCTACCAGCAGTCGTATTGATTTTATGACATGTCACATGCTAATATTAATGTCTCCTTGTGTCTGATCTACTTCCTGTTGACTGGGTGCTTTCTGCTGATAGGCTGTGATACACAATGAGCAGTGTTTTGTGGTGGTTGGTTTGTTTGACTTACTTATGGAAGTACTTTAAATCATGTCCACGGTGCTGTGCATTATTCGTAATCATCTCTATGAAACACTGTTGCTGTGTATCGTTCTGGATCAAGTAATCACATGACTAGAGGAACTGACCTCTTGGAATTGTTTTTTTTATTTACCATCCTCTATGCATGTCGATACTGAAACATTTCCATTTCGTACACCCAAAACTTTAAAATGTCTTGTTTTACAGCGAGGACCAGGAAGTCAATCCACCACTGAGGCTCCAGCTCGCTCCAGCAATCGAAAAAGAAAGGTCTGCACTCAGCTCCATCTCACTTGTAGAAACCTCTTTTTACTAAATGCGTGTGTGTTTATATTTCAGGGTCATAATGTGTTCCCATCAAATCAACTGTTTAATTTCAGTATGTAAGATCCTAATTGTGTCCCATGATGGTCCCTCTGTGTGTGTTAGACAGTCTATATGCTGTATCCTCACACCAACTCTGTTCTCCCAGTTGCCAGAGGAGTACGTACCTTCTAAGAGGCCTGCTCGCTCTGCTGCCAAGTCAGCCTCCAGCAAGATAAAGGTGGGAGAGTGTGTGTGTTTGATTTCTCTTTACACTACTTCACTGAGAGATCAGCAGAGATTTCTGTCACAGAAGCAGTAATGGAGCTGATAGCTGCACAATCGAACTACGACTTACTTTGGCTGAGCTGCAGATATTATATGTGCGTTTATAAGCCTCATATAAACCAGCAAGATTTATCATTGTCAGTGAAGGATTATAAATATTGGGAATTCCATTCTGAAATCACAAAATTGAGCTAAGATGTGGGTGTGAGAGGAGAAACGGCACGGCTATCACACCTAATGGTAAAAGGCTTTCTTTATACTGTATGCTTTTGATTTTTATCAATAGATTTTTCAGTCAGTAAATATATTTCAGGTCTGTCGCTCTGTCATGAACCATCCCAGCCCCTCGGTTTTTTTGAAGCAGTTTCTGTCTATGGAGTCAAAACTTAATATGGTGAAGTTCAGTATTTATGCTCCACATATCTGGAGCTGACTTTCAGAGAACTGCAGGTCTGCTACTATTCAGTTCTTTCAATCAAAGCTGGAAACCCTTCCAGTCTCTATGTCCTGTTTAACCAATTATTCCCTCTGCTATTGCACAGCAGTGACTTTAACCGTTTGATTTTCTGATACCTTTCATTTCATATTTAGACCTTTTTATCTCAATCATTTTAAGCTATTTTATTATGTTGAAGTACTTCTTTGAAGCACATTGAATTGCCTTGAGTTCCACAAATATTGACCTAAATTGAATTAACTAATAGATCGTTTCCGTAGCAGCCAGAATAACATGATATAGGAGGTATTTGTTAAGATGTTCGTAAATCCATTCTCATCAGTTTCAACTGGTCTGTGATGCAATAAACTGTTTTAGCATCTGGTTTGGTGCCCTCGTGAGTATTCCAGCCACAACTTAAAATAAACTAGTGTGCCAGCATTCATCATAATAAAGGAAAGTGTCATCCGGTGCAACAGTTTGCCTAATTAATGTGTTTGAATAGTTTTGGGAATAATGGAGCTCAGTGGCACAGAGAATTCAGACGTGTCAGGCTGTGGATACACACATAATAATTGTTAATAGGCCACATTTATTATTGCTGTTATTGTTTTCATGCAGACAAGACCAATACAGAATATCAATAGACTTACCCTTAAAAGTCATTGTGCTATTCATCAGTCAGTGGAGTATTGATTAGTTGAACAGAAAAGGATCGCTCTGGTTTAGAAGTGGATTCTGACCAACCAAAGACCGATTTCTCTCTCCAAACTGATCTAACTGTGCAGATTGTCTTTTCCCAGATAATGTCCACAGCAAAACGCAGATGGAACAAGGATGTGGATCGTTCTCTGTATAGCACACGGTCCTATGCCTCCAGGAACCCCGCGCTGAGTCCCATCACAGAGAGTCTGTCCTTCATCAGCCAATCTCCAGCAGCACAGCACGGCCCCTCTACAAGCTACACAGGTAATACATGCAGCTCCTAGCTGTTCAGTCTCAGCTGGTTAGATACTTTCTTTTCATTGCGGGTGGAGAAATGTTTGAATCTGATTTTTTTTTTCTTAAATGCAGTTGTTTTTAGAGATCTTAGATGACAGCAGTAATGAGTAGAAATGAATATTGCTGAGATTGTTTTGTCTTCACGTCTCCCATCAGCCTCAAATTGTGAGATCAATTTGAACCCTGAGATGATTAACACTGCAACAAACATCTTCAATCGGCCTTCATTGGACTCCAACACACTTTTAAACTCCAGTAAAGGAAGCAACGCAGGCAAGAGCGGGATGCAGTCGGGGCCACAGGTAGGAGGACTGGAAAGAAGGAAGGTCAGTGTGGCCGAGAGCATCCTGCTCAGAAAGGAGACTCTGGACCAGACGGGAGGAGAAAAGGAGGATCACTGTGAAAACCAAATCAATACTAGCCTTGAAGCATCAAGGGAAACCCCTCTGACTCAACCTCTACTTGAACAGGGGGGAAGTGACACTAACCCTAACATCCATACTTCTGCTGATCCTAACAGCACAGACTTTGATAGAAACTCAGAATGTCCCAGCAGTTTGGATGTGCCACCGTCTGATGCTGGCACCACTGTAGGGCTGCCCTCAGAGCCAGCACAGAGAAATACCAAGGAAGACAGATACTTGGTCCATCAGGAGCAGGGGATTCAGGCAGAGGTCCTGCATATGAACCATGGAGAGAAGGAACAGGAGGTGGAAGCAGCTAGTCAGCATGAACCCATCCCGTCGACCTCTGGAACCCAGGAAAGCGGAGTAGCAGCCGGTTTGGAACTCGCCCCTTGGCAGGCTGACTTTAATTTTGAGGATGTGTTCAAACCTGTCCCCACTAGAGGGCAGCGCTCAGTTCGCCGTAGCCTGAGGAACCAGCGCAACGCGGGTCTCAGCTGCAGCAGCAGTGCAGGCTTGGCCTGGCTGCCTCAAACCTCCCCTGTCCACAGCAAAGAGGCCCGAAGGAAGACCAGAGGCAAACGACTCAGCTCAGCTCCACCCGCCTCACTGTCACTCCCCGAGGAGACACACGACTTGACAAATGAATGAACTCAGATTAATGGGGGATGACTAATGAATTCGTTACACTTTCAGACATGCGTGCCCTGTTTTCCTAAATCTAAATGCCATGATCAGCTGAACTGATTTTAATATCGGCTAGCATGTAGATGCTTTTGTTCCTTGTGAATTATTAGAGCTGACCGGTAATTTGTAGTGAGTTTCTCTCCGCTAACCAAGCCAGTCGATACACTGAGAGCCCAGTCATCTCCGCTGACCACCTATTAATCAATATCCAATCACAGCGCATCCTCAGTCTCACTTTCCAAAGTCACTGAATTGAGAATGTCCAAGTCAATATCTCCTTTTTGTGTATAGATGTAGATGGCTGCACTGCGTCCACCATCTGTCAGACAAGGCAGGGGTGGTTGGAATATTGAGTAGTGATGGAAGCAGAAACTGTGGCTTGAATTTTGAAATCAGATTAACTGGCTCTGATAATTCTGTTTATTGTTGAAATGTATTTTAAATTTTTTTATAGTGTGCAAACTGTTAATTTGAGTGTAAAATTGCAGCTCTCTCTCATTTTACAGGATTGCTTAGTAATGCCCAGTGTGTCTGATACATGGCATCACATTAAAAATAAGCTGATGAGTTCTCTTCAGTTTCTGTTTTGGTTGCATGTTAAGACAAGAAATTAGATTAAATTGTGTTCATTTAACCAGATGATTGAGGCTCATTTGGAATTCATCCAGATAATAAAAACAGCCACTTTCTTCACAAACAGGATGTTCTGTCTATTGCGATGAGTTCACAACGAAGTGCTGCAGCTTTCCTTTTGCATGATCAAGGACCCTTCTGCATCACCTAAATGCATCACAACAATATACCTTTTGGATTTCAACAAACCCAAATATCTGGTCATAAAGTGACCTCCAACCCCAGATTCCTCCAGTAAGATATACAAATCAGCTCCTCCTTTCTGTCTCCATCCGTATATCAAAGAGGAATGGAGTGAGCAGTAACAAATTGAGTTTCAAATTCAGTTCGCATAGGAAAATTGGCTCCCCGAATGATGCATGACTGTAATCTATCCATCACTGGGTAATTGACTCAGCTTTTACATCAAGTCAGAGTCACTTGGCTGAAGGACACCAGAGTATTCTAAATCCGAACCTGTGCCAAGGTCTATTCTATATCCCACTGGAAGACAAATGGACAGAATTATGTGGACACCAGTATGGGTCTGGATTGATGTGGCAGCTCTGTGTTGCCATCTAGCGGTGGACCTGAAGAGCTGCAGTCCATCTACTCAAGACAAATTGACAGACTGATAATGTCAAAGGGGAAACTTATGTGCGAGACCTTCATTTGTGCTCGTGTTTTATTTGGTCTCCCCTGCATTGTTGGTGTCTTTCTTTTCCCTTACAGCATTCTGGGCGCATGTGATGACTGTTTCCCTGTCTGGTTTTTACACCTCTAACTGGGGGCATCTTTGTGTTGCTGTTTTATTGTGTGAGGGCCAAACTGCTGCACCTCTACAAATGGGGGGTGTGGAGCCGAACCCCCTGTCCCTGGCAGACATGCGTAGTAAAGACAGCTTAACACAAGAACAATGGGGTCCTTTGACCAAAACGACGCCCCCAAGACATGTGGCCTCCTATCTCCGTGGCAACCCCCCATGGGACAGAGAAAGGGCTGACAGCTGGAGAGGAGGACTCACAAAAATGGAGTCCATTTCTTTCCACTGAAGTCCCCCCCTGCTCTATATCTTTCCGTCTTCCTCCTGTCCTCCTCTGCTCATATGAATGTGGGTCACAGCTCCATGGGATTGACCTTCTTCACCACTTGTAGAGAATCTAATTCCTCCGGGGCAGAAAAGAAGAAGGTGTGAGAGAAATCCCAGTAAATCAATCTTTGCGGGGCTCTTGTTGATGTCTGTATTAAGAGTGTTGATCTCATCGATAAATATTGGGCTGAGCAACAAGATTTCACACTCACCGTACTCTTGATTTTACGCCTCGTTTTAAAACGGATGAGCAGTTTCTGTGGAAGACAAAGAGGTGTAGTCGGTCATTTGTGCCTCCAGATTTAGAGACTTTGGTCTTGCAATTAGTCAATTAGTAGCTGAATGGTATTAAGTTGTCCCACAGCCTCAGCCCATTCTCTACTGGAAGCTGTGGGCCCTCTATTATTGATGCTCAGGGGAGCACTCTAAGCGCCACACAGCTCTTCTACGGTGCTAAAGGCAGCAGCAGGAGGACGGCAAAAAAACAAAGGCAGGACAACAACAAGAGGCCCCCCCGGCTTCTCTTTTGGGTCTCGGTGGCTGTCTGCATGCTACAGCTGCTGGCTCGGTCCTGTTCTAACAGCTGTCCCTGCATGCCACTCCACACCTCCAGCGTGTGAAGGAGTTTCACTCGCTCTAAAACTATTTTAGGTATTGTTTGTTATGTGTTAGATAAGAAGGGTTTTCTTTGAACTATTTTCAAAGGCAGATTCCTGATTTACAGATTATTTTAAAGTGTCATTCAATTAAATGTTAGAAATTGAAGGTGCAGTTGAGTTCCCTACTTACATTATTCAATTATTTATTAAGAAAAATGCGTATGCTTTTCGTGACAGTCAATCTGTGCAAAAGTTGGCTTCATGGACGTTTTCATTGGCCACAACACGAGATATTTCCACCATAAACTTGGTGCAGAGACTCAGACTAGTTCATAGAAATAGAGGAAATGATGTTTGAAACTCCAAAATTGTCTTGGAAAATTGTCCCTTGCTTTGAGCATTAAAAAATAAAACCTCCCAAACTCAAATTGTGATGGACAAAAACAAAAGGGTAACAAAAGCTGCTAGTTTTAGTTACTGTATCCCTATCCATGATAGGGATACAGTTGAATGGATCTGATCAGAGAATAAATCAGATTAAAAGAAAACCCCAACCAATGTCTGAGAAAAAAGTGTTTCATCTTCTGTTGTGTCATCGCTATTGTTTGTCCAATCTGTGGAGCTCAGATGGAGGCGCGACTGACTTCCAAACCTTACTCCCTCATGTTGGCTGTCATTTCCTCTCGTGTGTTTTAAGTAGCTTCTCACGCAGCAGCTTTTATAAAGTGATGTCACTTTCTCCAGGACTCTACAGAAAGACAGGATTGTGTCCGGGAGCAACAGCTTGTACAGTCAGTTGTGGTTCACAGTATTACATCATTTGTTTGCATACTGATCTATATTCGATTTGGACAGTTTGAACTGACAACCTCTAGAAGATTCGTTCATCTATAAGTCCATGAGTATAAATGTACGACAGCATCTGTCTGTAAACAAACCGCCACGGACGTCCACAGGTCTGAGCTTGACTTTTCTTCACATGTGTTTGCAGATCAGCAGAATTCGCGTCTGCTTCCATGTTAACTGTCCTTGACTACATTTTGTCATACGGATAAAATACACTAAGATTTGCAGGAATTTATTGGGAAGGTTTTGTGGTGCTTCAAAGGAATTGATTTTACTCCTCGGTGGAAGTGGGAGGGGAACCTTTCATGCTGCCTGATAAAATCCTGAAAGCAAAATCAAGAGAGAACTATCTTTTTCTAAAACATATTCCCTGCATATCAGAGAAGACAGATTTTGAAAGAAAGTTTGGAGCTGTAGCTACAGAAACCATGATGATTTAATTTCTCCTATTTGCAGCTAATTCCTTCTTTTCTCCTGTAATTTTTCCTATTATATGCACTCAGAATCTACTGATATTACACTCCATCAGAATTGGTATTTTGGTATCAGCAATATAATCAACTGTTATTACCAATTCATGGCACGTTGGAACTCCTGCATAACATTTTGGACATCCTGCTGAGTTTGAATTTGCTCGTTTCTCCATGTTCACATTTGTCTTCCTCCACATTCCAGAAACACGCCTTCCCTCTGGGCGTGGATGTGAACTGCGCCTGTTGATCTGAGTGTTGTTTAACTCTTTGGCGGACTGGTGACCTGTCCAGTGTGTTTCCATCCTCTCTGCATTTCAAGTGTTTTATAGCAGCGCAAATGGTTTGGGAAGCATAAGAATACAGACTGATAGAACGCAAGCCTCATAATAAACGCTATGATATCCAAATCCATCTGATATCCACCTAACACATAGGCGACTGAGCAAACATCATCGACTGTCTTCGGTGAGAGGCGGCAGCCTGCCATGGCAACTGGAAGACAAGAGCTATGCCTGCATCTTGAAGAAATCCCCAAAGGGAAACTGCATCTCCAAGTCTGAGTTCAACTGTGTGAACATGGAGCTGAAGGGCACTGAAGGCAGCTACTGCATGAACGGCAGGAACCTCAGAGGTTAAGAGGTGCTGTACACTCCTCCATGGAACAGAACAGAATGTTATAACCACGCAATGTAAAAGAGAATGTTTGTATATTTAACTTGAAATTAAGAGCAAAGAAAAATGTTATCTCGATTTAACAGACATGTTATAATTGAGTCTATAACACACGTAATGTCCAATAAGGTTTTCGTTATCATGATTTACTGACTTGGATGTCAGAGCTACCCTGATGGTGGAAATGTAATGGAAATCATTTATATTTTATTGTTTGTCATGTTAATAAAATTGTGAATGAATGTCAAGCAGTGATTATCATTTAATGGTAGGTCAGCTCATTGTTCAAAAATCAATGTCAATGTTTGCACAAACAAGTTAAATGCCATCTTCTGTGGCTGCGGTCTGAAGTAGTGAGTTGAATCACCACTGAGGTTTGTGATCAAAGGATTGATATCGTGTAAAGGTCAGAGGGGCAGTGTAGCCTTGTGGCTTGTACATTCTGGTCGCCACCTGGTGGTGAAAATCAATCAATACTCACTTGAAATGATCTTACTGTTTTCATGTCATTTATTTTTTAAAGTTGACCTGCAGCAAATCACAATTGAGAAATCATCTACAAGATTCTGGACGGCATGACAATGTATATGATGATATTCTATCCATATCACCAGAGCCTTAAAATGGAACTGTTAGTTAATCGACAACTTTTTCTCAGTCCTGATCAAAATTTATCAGCAACTGTTACCTGCATTGTTTTGATGGTGTTGTTGGAGGACTTGACTGGGTTGAGTTCTATCAACTACAAAACTAAACCACTGAATAGACCTTCATGTCCCGCACGGAACCATGCACATTCAATATTGTCTGTTGGCCCTTAATGCTGTCTGTTTTCTGTGTATTGATACGCTCACTAAAGCCCCCACAGAGCCAGAGGTGACCTGATCAAGATCTGCAGTGGCTGGCTGACTCCTTGTGAGAAATGGACTGGGCTGACATGTGTCAGCCATGATAAATGAGCAGGTGTTTTGGTCAGTGTTAAGTAAATGGAGTCATTATTGATGACCTCAGAGTTCCCTGTGTGTTGCCAGTATCAGTGATGACTTCCAGGCCCCCGCTGCAGTACAAGAGCATGTAGTGATTCAGTCGGTCAGGGCGGGACTCACAGCCCTGAGGCCAGACGGCTGCGTGTGTCATGGCGAGGTTATGGTGGGTTGAATGGTCAGATGACCTCAGAGAGGGAAGTTCACTGGTACTGGCGCTGTGTGGCGACCATTGTGAAGCATCACTGAAGTCAAAGCGACATGATTAAACACAGAAATGGTTAAAGAGGAGGTTTAGCATTCTTCATGCTCATGTCACTGAAACAGTGCCACGGAGTGGGGCTTTGCAAGTGTGCAATAAGAATAAGTAGAATAAGAGAAATGCATGTTAAGTATTTTTTGGCTGAGGGTCCACAGCAACACTATCAGCTTCATCGATCTGTACACACCATATCTGATAAATAATAATAATAATAAAAGTGGATTTGATTTATATAGCGCTTTTCTGGACACAGTCGCTTTTACATTGGATCAATTATTCATTCACTCCTCATTCATACTTGGTGGTAGTAAACTACATCAGTAGCCACAGCCGCCCTGGGGCAAACTGACGGAGGTGTTGCTGCCAATCTGTGCCTACGGCCCCTAAGAACCGTCACTGGAACAATCACACACATTCACACACCAGCGAGTGCCTTGCTGGAGGCAAGGAGTGTAAAGTGTCTTGCCCAAGGGCACAACGACAAATGACTCAGCGGGAGTGGGAATCGAACTGTCGATCTTGAATCACTGGACGACCTGCTCTACCACTGAGCCACTGCAGCCCCTACATGCTATACTTTGCTGATCTGAGTCATTTTACTGATTCGTACCGTTGAACTGATTTTATGCTCGGATTTTTGTAGTCAAAGTGAGTGATCGCATGACTTTATAAACACTTCAGTGCACACGGCACATCTGTACACGACTGCAGGATTGGACTCTGCATCCTAACTTCATAGTTCTGTTTTTACTCACGTCTTACTGTTTGTTGCTTGATTTAATCATTAGCAGGATCCTGTGCAAAATAATGGATTGATTTCCGTGAAACAAGGTGGATGAATGGGGCACGGGCCAGGTTAGAACTCATTAAATTTTGGATTGGGATGATGGGGTGGATCAGGGAATGTTTCCAATTTCTTTGACATTGAAAGATGAAGTATTTTTACTTCACTTCCCCTAATTATTCAAAACATAGTGAAACAATTTACATGGAAATTTATGGAAAGGTGGATTATGACACAGGCAAGCTAAAAAAAAAAGTGTAACATCAGAATCAGAAATCTTAATTAATTTTCCAAAGGGGAAATTGCTTTTCGTCACAGTCACGCAGTAGAACAAAGTTTAAAAAAAAAAAAAGCGAGACAAAAGTAGATAAATTAGAATTGAAAGAGCAGATAAATAACAGAAAAAATAGACAAAATTAAATCTAAACATATATACAGATATGTAACATTAACTGCTGCTTCCTTTCACCTTAACTGTGTGTTAAAGTGAGGCATTGTACAGCCTGATGGCCACAGACAGAAGATATTTCCTATCATGTTCAGTACTGAACGTTACTCCTTGGTCCCATCTTAGTCCTCTACAGTGGGTGGAACTCATTGTCCAAGATGGCCCTTAGTTTGTCAGCCCAGTATATAGGTGTGTTACTAAGTTTTATTATATATACAAATGCACACTATCTCACGGGTATAAAGAAAATAAAAGTGAACATGAATAAAAGTGTTCCCTTTTAAAGATTTATGCCAGCCATTAAAATTGTTGGATTTATCCTGCATAAAATAAAGCTGAGAACCAAGCAGACATGAGTTTACCTTCCGCTCCATCCCTGTAGGTGTCTGTATCCAGGCGGGAAAACGTGTGTTTGGAAAGCCTGGATGGATGAGGCATGATATCATCATCGCTCTCAGCAGCAGTTTCTGTTGTCTTTCTCCACATGAACAACGCAGCGAGCTCTCTATCATTGTCGCCCAGGCAAGATACCACTATCTTATAGGACCGAAGGGATTTATCACACTCATTGTGGTGCGTGTGCATATCTCCGAGCTCCACATCTCTTGGGATCATATGTGATTTTAATTTGCAACAATATGATTGCATAACATCCCCCCCATCTGTTGCCTCTTGCTAGCACAGGGGGGAGACAAACCTACGTGTCTTCACACAGACGAGTATAATCATTCAATTAGAGACCATATTGAAGGAATAAGTGATTCACCTCAGTTTACATAATAACAACACAGTTCATTACGGCATCCGTAATGTGATTTAAGACGTCAATGGCGGGCTCATCATTCACGGGAATGGACACTTTTTTTTGCCCCCATTACCCAGCAGTAATCTCAAAGTGGTACCATTAATTTAAATGACTGTGAACTGAATGACATTTAATACATATTTCATGGAACATATTAATGATATTAAGGAGTCACGTCATTTGGTTGCATTAACCAACATATGCCCTTTTTTTTACATCAATCTCACTCCTGACACTAAATGGAATTGATTAAGGGAGTCTTCATGTCCTCTTTCTGGTGTGAGAAAAGCTTGCTGTTGGACTGAACAAAAAAAAAAGGTGGGGGGGGGGGGTGCCACTAGTTGAGAGGGCTGGAGGTGGGGGAGAAGTAGACAAAGCCTGCTTAGCTCCAGAGGTTAAATCCCCCCTCCACCACTACCACCAGGCCCACAGGAATGTGTGTGTGAGAAAGTCCTGCAGGCAGCATTGTTGTCTGTGGTGCATCCTGCTCTGCACACACTGCAGAGCTGCCATACTCTAAGGCTCTTGGACTTGGGTATGTGCCTGTGAGGTCTGGAGACCAAACAGCGAAACAAGGCATCATGTGATACGGTATAGTTGTGCGAAAGTAAATGAAACCACTGTGGAGCAGCTGTTGTGTCACAGAGGAACTCTGATGCTGTTTAAGTGAAATAAACACAGGGTTCAGAAAAAAGGAACCGCATCCATCTTTTTCTTATTGTTTCCACGTTCACAATATCAAACAAGGCTTTTGAGGGGCTTCAGACACGCCATGCTCTCTTTTCCATTGTTTAAATTTGTGTGTGTTTTTTTCTTTTGTGTTACTTGCCTGATGCCAATCATGCCTGGAATCTAACCAGAAAACTGAGCTTCCAGGCTGCCGTAAACAGCATGGGTAAATAAAGCATTAAGACTAGTAATAGTGGTAACAGCTTACTCAACCTTCTGGAAGCTCTATGGCTCACAAAATTAAACATCTCTGTTAGGAATCAAATAACTTAATAGTCTCATTAATCTATCAGTAAATAACAATAATGAAAATGTGTTATAGATTTATCATACTGTATGAATCCACAGTGGAGATATTTTTTTACACTCTAGTATACTGTATATTATACATTTATAGACCAGAAAACACACACACACACACACACACACACACACACACACACACACACACACACACACACACACACACACACACACACACACACACACACACACACACACACACACACACACACACACACAAGCAATAGAAGTATAGACATTCGACTGTGAAGAGAGAGAAATGGTGGAGCCAAATGGCTGTGCTTTGGAGGCAATTTTTAGGAAGTTTGGTACGTTGCTCAAGGGCACCTCGGCAGTGCCAGGAGGTGAGCTGACATCTCTCTAGCCGCCAGTCCACACTCCTCCCTGCGGTCCACGTTGGACTTGAACCAGCCACTCTCCATGTCCTGTGGACTGAGCTACTGCCACAAATCCAAGACGGTAGATTCATGGAAGCTGGATTTTCCTGGCTAAGAAGTTCTGTCACAGATTCTCCTGGCTATGGGTGAGAGACAGGGTACACCCCAGATGAGATGCCAGCTCATCACGGGACTAATTCATTCATAGTCATTTTTTTCTTTTATAAGGTTCTAGCCTTAACGTTTATACACTGCCTTACAGCACCTCTGTCATTTAAATCTCTTAATTTATTAATATAATCAAAGAACAGTACATTCATTCATTCATTCATTCATTCATTCATTCATTCATTCATTTTCCTGACCGCTTCATCCGGTTGTGTGGGTCACGGGGAGCTGGAGCCTATTCCAGCTGTCATAGGGCGCGAGGCGGGGCAAACTCCAGGCGCACCGCCAGTGCACCACGAGGCCACACAGAGACAAACAAACACACACACACACACACACACACACACACACACACACACACACACACACACACACACACACACACACTCTCTCTCTCTCTCTCTCTCTCTCTCTCTCTCTCTCTCTCTCTCTCTCTCTCTCTCTCTCTCTCTCTCTCTCTCTCTCTCCTACGGGCAATTTGGAAAGGCCAATTAACCTGAAGTGCATGTTTTTGGAGGTGTTAGATAATACATTGGCACAAAGTAATTTCTGCAAAGCTAATACAAGCAAGCCTCCACCGTTTAAATAAAAGAAAACACAAATTCCCTCAAGGTGTGTTTGAAAAATGTGTTATCGGATTTCTTGTAATTGTTTTTATTCTACTTTGCTTGGCTGCTGGTTGTCTGGCTAACGATCCTGATAACCATGAAAGTTTCATATCCCCTAATTCTTTATTTCAGTCAAACCATCTGACCAAATGAAGACACCATCACCTTGAATACTAACTTTAAAATTAATAAAACTAAAAATTATAGTACTTGGCGGACGTGTCAGTTTACCCATTTGAACATGTAAATGGCCTTGTCAGAGGTACGGTACATATTTCAAGGTATTTACCTTGAAATATACACTAGTTACACTTAACAGGACTGTTAACAACAGCAAAAAAATGAATTTCTCAGCCAGAAGAGTCTCTACGTTTCCCTCCCTATCTCAAGTGTACTTGGTGGCACTCTGAAGCACTTCTGGGTTCAAGTGAAACAAGCGAGATCTCAGACGTGAGGAGGTGAAGGGAGTGTGAGGGGTGTCTGGATTGACTTTCAGCTCAGTGCCAACAAGCTGCACTTCACCTCCCTGCTGCTGTCTGTCCCTTTGGATTGAAACTAGTGGAAGGAGCAGGGGCCACTGGGAGGGTGGGGGGGGGGGGTCGGAGGAGTTCTGGATTGTAGTGGGGGTCACTGGATGGGTGGGAGCACACTCTTAGGCAAACAGGCCCTGGAAATTTCCGTTGTATGTTTCAGCTTTTCAGGATGGGAGGAGTATGGAGTTGGAGTTTGGGTTGGTGGGAGTGGTTTTGTTGGGGTTTTGGGACTTGGCAGCCAGCCAGCCACAGCAGGAAGCTTGCTAGTTTCACATGGTCAAAAAAAAGCAATCCTGGACACTGCTTGGATATCTGAGCGCAGCACTCCAGTCATCAACCCAAAAACAGGAACTCAGAAATGAGGTCTGCACAGGTGGTGGCCCATACTGACTGCTACTCTCACAGCTGAAGTCTGCAGTCATATTCTCTCATTTTATATTACAAAATTTGACCAAATAAGTCTAAGACGATGCATTTATTGTTGTTCTTTGAGCAGAGTCGCTTCCAGATTTCCATTTGAGTTCTTCAGTTGACTTTTTTTTACAGTTGATTTGTCCATTATATTGAAACCAAAGGCGTGTTAATGTAAAAATGTTGTGCTGAGTGTTTAAAAAATATTTATTGTTTATCCAAAGTTGTCAGGATGATCGTCATGCATGTGGATACCGTATAATAATAATAATAATAATAATAATAATAATAATAATAATAATGATAATAATAATGGATTCGATTTATACAGTGCTTTGGAGAGGACTGAAATGCTGTCATTTACACACCAATCCAGTACTTAGTGCTGTAGCTTTTCACAATCCACTCCACAGATTAACATTAAAGTACAAATGCTTTCTTTTTTTTTTAACTCATAACTTTAATACATAGTGCAACCAAAGATACATGATAAGAAGTAGTAGTGAGATGGTAGACATGCAGCAAAGGGTGGTGGTTAGGAATTGTACCCACAACACCACCCACTGGCATTGGTCAATGTCTAAACCACTGTACGTATACTTTCATATATAACATGATGAATGAACAATTAACGAGATGTTGCAGAACGCACACTTGGCAACAGGTCATTTTTTCACGATGGGCAATGAGGTGCAGTCTTTACTCAGGAGGACTCCGGAGAAGCACCAGTAAACTCAACCAAACTCCCACCATCATTTTGGCTGTTGTCTAGTCCATACATATCAACTAGGCTGAAGCTGTAACAGTCATGCATATAGTCAGACCGTGTCATTACGGGTTTTGTGAGAATTACCTTTTGATACTGGTGGTACTGCAGAATATTCACTGCTTTACCTGGTTTTAAAAGACTGTTTTATTTAGGCCCTTGACACATTCTTTATCTACAAAAGTCACACAAAAAAAAGGTTTACCATTTTATGCAGAACGATCTTTCATGCAGATGCCTATTAAGAATTCTACAAAGAATTCTGTGTGCATTACGTTGATTGTGACCTTGTTTAGCTAAAAAATGTCCCCTCCGCTGCACTCGTCATGTAAACATCCTCATTTACTGAACCAAACAGGCAATCAATTGGATCCTATTTTAAGTCCATTTCACAATAGGAAAGCTGACATATAACCGCACAAGGATCTAGACTAAAAAGGACGGCAAAACCTATTTATAGGTTCCATGGACGCTGGCCAACTCACAATTTGATCTCTACATTGCAACAAAAACCACCATTAGCAACAAAATCAAGCACGGTAAGTGTAGCATGAAATGTTTTTTTTAGACTGAAAAGGGAAGCCGTACGTTTATTTGGCTTGGCAACGGTTCAGGAGGCAGGACCGAGTGGAGCAGAGAAGGAGCCAGCAGGCCCCACAGCAGGCCCGGAGAGCAGGGGGTGCCGCTGTGCATCAGGTGGACAGGATATGTGTTTGTGTGTGTATGTGTGTGTGTGTGTGCGTGTGTATATACGCATCATAGACAACAGTGGTGCAGAAGCAGGTGGACACTGGTGTGACTTGGTGGGGGCCCTGGGCCCCTAGCAGGTGGATGCTAGAGATCAGAAAATGTAAAAAAAAACAACAAAAAAAAAAAAGAGGATTAAGAGATGAAAGGAAGCTAAGGATTACTTGTCTCCTTTTCACCAGCAAAGATACAAACAAGCCCAGAATCTCACACCAAACATCCATTTGTGGAAAGTGGGAAAATGTATTACCCTACATAAAACGTTTTTACCAGTTTAAATCAGTGTCTATAAATGAATAAATCAATAAACAAACAAACACACAGACAAACAAACATATAAAAATAAATAAATAAAATAATTAAAGAAGTCGTTTAATAATCCCTGTACGGAATTTATTTTCCCACTTCAAATATTTGTACACGTATGTATATATAAATTGTATATGGTACTTTAAAATAGTAATGAAGAGGTAGAAATATTTTACACAGTGTAACGGTAATAATTAACCAGATTCGGTAGTTTTAGCCAAAAATTCAACATTTTAGACAGAAATGTGAATAAGAGATTAATTCCAATAGGCTGCAGTCTAAACTTTAAAGTAATAAATTATTGTTGCTCAGTACATTGACTTAAAGCAATAAAGCGGTCACAGTTGTGAGCTGTGTCAACAGAGTGTGAAGACTGGAGTCAGAGTACATTTGTCTAAAGGCAACAAACTCCACTTACAGTAACATTTAAATTGCTCACATTTCCGTCTGCATGGTGGTGCAGTAGGTAGCGCTGCTGCCTCACAGCAAGAAGGTTCTATGTTCGATTCCTTTCTATACATAGTTTGTGTGTTCTCCCCGTTTCTTTGTGGGTTCTCTCCGGGTTCTCCGGCTTCCTCCCACCTCAGAAAATATATACTTTAGGTAAACTGATCACTCAAATTGTCCGTAGGTGTGAGTAGGTACGTGAGAAGTTAACTGTCTTTGCGTGGCCCCGTGATGTGCTGGCGATGTGCCTGCGGTGTACCCCACGTCTCATCTAAAACTAGCCGAGGTATTCTCCAGCAGACTCGAGACCTGGCTGTAGATGAAACGATTGTGATGGTCTCATCTGCCAGACACTGGATGGATGGACATTTCTGTCATGTCATAATGAGTTGGGGTCATGAAATGAACTCCTCTTGATCCGATCCTTAATTCATTTGAGTGTCTAATAACACTTCATATAGGCTCTGCTCCTGCATTAATTTAACATGTACAATATAATGACTGGTGATCTTTGCAGGTGATGGCTGGTAGACTTTGATTGCTTTGGAGCAACCCAGGGAGGAAGTTTCCCCCATTGTCCATTTTTCAAAGTTACCATATACTGTATGTGAGGGTGATGTCGACGTCACCATCATCACCACCACCACCACCACCACCATCTGCATTTACTCAAAATGTTTGACATTAAATTTGACCACTAAATAATAAATGGACCTGTTATTTCAAATTTTCGTTTTGCATATATAACTTTCATATTGTGTACAATCTGGCATGCTGTAATAATTAACTCATAGTAATGTCTAATATTTCATAAAAGAATGAGCGTAATGTGGATGCTGACAGCACTCATTTGGAATGAAGTCTTCCAGAGATGCTTTTGCATTCATTTAGCTTTATGAAAATCAATATGATCTGATCATAATTACAGTAAAATGACTCTTTACTCCTTTACCTCCTCACCCAGTATAGGTTATTCTGTTTCTGCTGTTGTGTATTGGTGATAGATTATGGCACACAACATTATTTATTCATGAGAAGCAACTATAGATGTAGTGCAAGCTTCTCCTGAGTATTGTCCATCTGTTAGCTGGCCTACTGTACACACTAATGTAATACGTGGGTCCTCAGGAGGTGCACTAATAGCTGTTCATGTGTTAATGTGTCACCATGTTTATCTGTGTAATAATACTGCAGTTAATTATAATTAGTGCCATGTTGTTGGAGTGTGATTTATCTGTCCCTGAAGAAGTGCAAGACAAACAGCACCTAAAGTGTGACCTTAGTGATTTTATTTGATCACCACTGGGTTGACAGCAGGTCATCCCATCACAAGAAACCCCAAACATGGGAAAACCTGGGGTCTAATTGCACCTTATAATGCATTTTAATACCCATCTCTGAGGACTGCTATACATATCGTTTTACACGAAGCTGTGGATAATTTAATTTCCACCAAGGGAGCTTTCACCATTAGCCTATAATAAAAAACGAAGATTGGTGCCAGATTTCTAACACAAATGCCTCTCTATCACTATGATCATGAAATTGAAGCAGCACGTTTCGGGCTTTTTCTTGTAATTGATTTCTGCTGAATAAAAAAGGTTGCACTTATGTTATTCACTCTCTCTTTTTTGTTCTGGTCCATGATTAACAATTTCGTCTTCATTAATGTAGTTTTTCCGTTCTATTGCAATACACATTAAATCTAAAAGCATCCATAACTCGGCCAAATTCAGTGCAAATTGCTTCTAAATTGAACATCACTCAGATCCAAATGCACTCAGAGTTCTAACTTGACATTGTTGCTTCTATCATTCACCAGGTGTTGTAATTTATATTGAACTTTACAATAAATAAACTATAAGGAAAAGTTATTATAGTCATCTTTCATTGAATGAAATATAGCAAAGGGGGTCTTCTGTAGACAGTTTACATAATAATTTTCTTTTGTAGGGCGCTTATACTCTTTTTCACAGTCTGATGAGCAATGCATCAGTGAACTGCTCTGCATAGACAGATAATAACATGCTTTATCAAGTGGTGTAATACTCCAGATAGCTACACAGAAACATCTGAACACCTCTGGGGACTAAATCTGTGTGGCTCACTTCCCATCTTCGGCTCTAAAAACACACAGCTGCTTCAATAGACCGCAGTGTGGAGGGGTGTCTCACTTTGATCTTTAAATACCCTCTAACGATAAGGCACGCTCATTGGCTTGAGTTTCTACAACTGCTGGGCAAGAGGCAGACGCTCCCTTGAATCTCCCCCCTATGAGTCTGTAGTATAGCGAATGCGAGAACACCTCTTCCCTCGTTTTTTTTTTTTCTTCCTCCAACACCACCACCATCTGTCCCTTTCTTCCATTTCATGTGCTCATGCACTCACACACCCCTCTCATAGCAACAGCACAGCGCCACCGCCTCCCCTTGCCTTGCAGTGAATTTTTTTCTGCTGGATCTTCGCCTCGCACCATGCAGACGGTCCCTTAGCCCTCCCTGCCTGCCGTTCCCCCCTCCCCCACCCGCAGTGCTCCTGTTTCACTCAAAGATGGCGTCGGCTCCAGAGCTTCAGGTCTGTGGCTGCATTTTTAGGCTTGTTGTTGTCTCCGTTTCGCACGATTTTGGCACCTTCTTCTCGGCGGCTCGACACGAAATTCCGGTGAGTAGAAGCGGAAACCGGATGGGAGAGGTAGATTTTTTTTTTACGTGGTTTGCTTTACCCGAGATTTTCTCCGAAACCAGAACCGGACCAGCTCGGGGTTTCTGGGGAACCGCGAGAGGTAGAAGGAGAGCGGGTACGGAGGGATGATGATCGCGGAGGTGGGTGGGGGGTGCGGGGGAGGAGGGGGGGAGAGCCAAGGCCTAGCTACTCCGCTCCAGCGGCCTTGTCTTCACCGTATCGCAGGCTGTAGCGTTACGTGGGAGGGCGGTTGGTGGAGGGAGGAAGTCAGGAAGGTGGGGACCGCTGCTAGGGACGAGTCTGTGCGGCCAGTCTGTCCGTCACGAATGCTGGGAAGGAGGCCGCAGAATGTAACGCTGCAAAAATCTGCGGCCATGGTATCTTCATTTTTACACTTGCCCGCTAGTAGCGATGGCCGTCTGCAAGTTGCATTGTGCCTTTTGCAAGGCCGCGCTCTCTCTTTAATATCTGTATATAATTAAAAATAAGATTATTTGCGTGTTTGCTGCGATGTTGTTGCTGGTATTATGTGAAATATCGACCTTATGAACAAACGTTGTCTTTCTGAGTGAGAGCTGTGGTTACCCTCCTCTTTCAAGCTGTTTACGTTTCACGTTAGTGACAAAATCGTAATGTTAGCTCTTCGGTTAGCTCCTGACGCTAGCTCGCTAAACAACAGATGTTAGCGGGAAGACTTTGTTGGATTAGAAGCTGCTTTATTTTTCATTACAAGTAAAAATGAACTGCATGAAACTGTTGGGACAATGTGATAATAGACGTGGTTAGCCTTTAGCTAGCCTCTCAGCTAATGTTTGCTAACAGTCTGTGTTTTGACTGCATCATGTTTACGTTAGCAACCCCACTAGCCCAATGAGCAACTCGTTAGTGCAGTGTTGGAAAAAATATTTAACATCGTTAAACCGAATTGTTTCCACTATTGTATAACCTGTGTCAGTTGGGGAGCCTGCCCATTAGCTGACAATTCGTGTGACAGACTGTTTTGGTTCTAGAAGTCATAGCTATGTGCTATAAGAACTTTGTGTTGCTTAAAAAGTGTGCATGTCCTACTTTATATGGCTGTAAAGCAACCGAGTTTAACTAGTAACGTTTTAAACGTTATACCCCTTAAAATATATGTTCATGTTGTCATCAAACCAGTCAGCATTTAAAGACATAACTAAGCATACTTTTCCTTCTTAAACATCTGTGGGGTTTTTTTCTGCTTGGCTAATTGTGTTCTTTCCTTTTATGTGCAGGGTTCCTCGGTGCAGTTAGCATGAAGATGATCGTAACCGTTCTCTGGGATGAGATGCCTCTTCCGTCCCAGAGCTGAGAGGCTCAGACAACTGGAAAAGTGAAAGACAGTACCAAACAACAGGAACAAGCAAGGAAGCATTAATGCGGGAAAACCTTCTGGAATTTTGTACTCCACAGGGAGTAAATCACGCATTCTGTGTCACCTTCATCGTTGTCATCGAAACGCTATTCCATATCTTGGAGACTATGAACAACTTGTGCATTTTACAGTAATAATTGGCCAGTTTACCTCTGACAGTAAATGTTAATACCCTAGATAGCAGTCAGCTTTTTGAGGAATACTGTGATTGAACAAACAAGTTTTTTTGTTTGTGCACAGGTATTTCGTGACAGACTAAGTAAGACGCACATTTTTTTCAAAGCTGCTTTATTGTCAGCATCTATTTTACACTGCTGTTTAGGAGTGTTAAGTTGCGAATACACCTGCTCCTTCTTCCACCCCCCCGCTTCTCGCCAGGGACCCTCCTGGCTAGAAGTGGGTGGTGGGTAAACTACATTTTAGTGAGTGGAGCGTAGGCTCAGGGGGTTTGTGCTATGGTCAGCTGCTCATTACCGTGCTGCTCATTCTCAGCTTCTGAGGGACTATCTGTGCGACCCCAGGACAAGGGATAGTAAGCAGGTAGTGGTTAAAGAAGAACAGGAACAGGCGGCGCTACGGCGCAGGCCAGGTATTTCCTTGGCTCAAGGTCTCTCTTTGTATGTGGTCATAGTAGTAAGGCCTAAAAGCCACTGCTTTTAAGACTGCAACCATGGTGAAACTGGCCAACCCAATGTACACACAATGGATCTTAGAGGCCATCAAGAAGGTGAAGAAGCAGAAGCAGAGACCTTCAGAAGAGCGCATTTGTAATGCTGTCTCCATGTCCCATGGTCTGGACCGTAAAACAATTCTGGAGCAGTTGGAGCTCAGTGTTAAGGACGGTACCATCCTTAAGGTCACCAACAAAGGTCTCAACTCCTACAAGGACCCTGACAACCCAGGGCGCTTTGCCCTGCCTAAGCCCAAAGGTGGTGGCAGCTCTGCCGTAGGTGGAGGAGGAGGAGGAGGAGGAGGAGGAGGAGGCGGCAACAGCAGTGTTTCTGGTAGCTCTCACTCCCATTCAGGGAAGAAACCGGGGCTCGACTGGAACAAGTTAATCAAACGAGCACTGGAGGGGCTTCATGAGGCTGGTGGCTCCAGCTTAAAAAACATTGAACGGTTTCTCAAATGCCAGGCTGATGTGGCTGCCTACTTGTCAGGCAGTGGCTCCATGGGGCCTAGCCTCTTCCACCAGCAACTAAGGGTGGCCCTGAAGAGGGCCGTGGCCCATGGACGTGTGGCAAAGCAGGGTCCAATGTTCCACCTCATCAGCCGCTGCAGCTCCCTGGATGACGGGACTGGGACAGTGTCTTTGGAATCATTGCCACCTGTCCGGTTGTTGCCCCATGAGAAAGACAAGGTAATGTGTCCGCATATACCTGTAATACAGCAATAATGTAGTACTGTGCACATACCTTAAACATGTGATCATATTTGTCGGCGATGAATGATAAAAAATGTAAAAGTTATCATTTGGATATTTCTGACTGTTTTGAAAGAATTTGTTTTCATCATGTCAGATAATACATGGATATAAGACACTGTAGACATCATTTGTTCATTGAGTCAGCAGAAGCCTGTTAGAACAACATTGGTGGTTAATTTGTTAACCAGAAATCAGATGTGCTCCTCAGATAACACTTCTTGGAACAACATAAGCAACAATTTGGGAATGTGGCAAGAAATGCTTTTTCTGGGTCATTTTCAATTCTTAAAACTACCGTATCACTTTCATAAGTATTTCTCCACATTATTTCTCCACTGGTTCAGACGGATGTCAGCATGAAATTTCATCTGTTTTCTTTAAATTATTCCTCATCTGCAAGGTTTTAGTTACTGGAGCTCAGAAATATCTTTTTCAAGGGAAATGGAAGTTATTCTGTTCATCTTTGTGTTTGAAGATGTGTCCCATGTGGATTTTTGTATACCAAGTCAGGTCAGTGTTACTTTGATGACAGAGTTTCAGAATTGAAGTGTTCACATGCGTCGTTTCAGGCAAGCAATACTAGAGTGATGTGAGCTGAGGTGTTGGAGGAAAAGGTCAGAGGAAAAAGTCACATGACCCCCAGCCAACTGCAGAGAGTATGGACCAGCTGCAGGGCTGCTCCCTGACAGGAGATGGGAGGAAGAAGAAGCAGAAGGGAGGATAGGAGCACAGAAGAGTGAGGGAGAGGTGGTTTGGAGCGGTGCTAGAGGAAAAGGCCTGGATGATGCAAGCTGCAGGCCTCAGAAAGCAGAGAGGGAGAGGCAGACATGTAGGCGACAGAGGAGAGCGGGAACACACCCACTTTTGTAACCTGATCAGACAGAGCAGTTGGCTGTTACCCTGTGCTTCTTAGGACTGTGAGCATGTGTACACACACACACAGACAAACAAATGTGAAACCACACGATTGTAAGAAAGAAACATGGCATACACTTACATAAACTTAAAGAGAAGACTGATATGGGAGCACATGCAGAGCTCACAAATCATAAATCGTCTACGTCAGATGCCGAAAGACAAACCGTCTTGACAATCAGTTGGTAAATGAATCCACTTGAGCTGCACACTACTGCTAGTTGTTTTCCGTCCAGTCCATGCCTATAGTTTTCCAAGACAGTAGATTGTCCCATAAACCTTTTTGTCTGGTTCACAGCATTATCTCTCTCCATTATGTATGTGTATGTGTGTGTGTGTGTGTGTGTGTGTGCGTTTGCGTGCGTGCGTGCGTGCAACCATTCATACTTATGGTAAGGATTGCCGTACACATACTATAAAATGGGATTAACCTAGAGAGCAGGCCAGAGTCACATGGGGTCTGACTAACACAGTGACCTGCTTGGCTGCAAACGGTCCTCTTCTTAAGACTCAGAGATCAACCACTTCTTTTCTCTGACTCAGCTTGTCATTGGCCTTCCAGTTGGTCTCCCAAAACTAAATCAAAACCCAAATGTAATGCATACCTCAGTGTGTAAAACAATGTTTCTACATAGGTGGAATATGACTCAATTTTTCTGAGTCAGTTCCAAATTTCAAAATCAACACAGATGGATTTATTTTATCACAAGCATTTTTTACGTTAGAAGATACCCTGTTACACCACTGTTATGAAGTGAAATTGTGAACATAAGATGTGAAGGTTTTCAGATATTTAGAAGTTACATATTTTTTCCTCTAATGCATAACTTTGAAAGATAACTGCAGCTCCATTATTTGTGTCATGTGTCTCTTGTGTTGTTGATGGGCATGTTAGTCTGAGCAAGGACAAAGTAATCGCACACGAAAGACAGTTGGGTTTTGTATGATCGCTCTCTTCCCATCTCACGCTCTACCACTGATGCATCATTGCCATATTGCCCTGCATGATTGCTGGCAGTTATGAGCGTGAGTAAAGCAGAGTGGGGAGAAATCAAAACAAATAGCTAAGAACTGACTTTGACCTCATTTGCGGGGAGATTTGTGTATTCAACATGGTGGTGTATGTGTGAGAGTGCTCCATTCAAACGGGATCCCAATCCCTATTTTTGTCTCACCCTTCTCACCCTAATAGGGTACCATTGCCAGGTCATGAGGGGGGAGGTGAATGGCGGAGTGAAGTCAACTAGGGGTCATGGATATATAGATGGCAAACCTCATTGCCTCCTCGAGTGCCCGTTAGCGTATGAGGCGATGGCCATTAGGTGGGATGGGCTTGATGCTGAGCTTTTGTGTGTATGTGTGTATATCCATGTGTGGGTATAACTAGTGTTTGTGTGTATGTGTGATTTCATCCCGTCAAAATAGGCAAGAGCAATTTCCTTGCCCTATGGTTGCCCTTTCTCCAGCAGCTGGAGTGGGGTGAACAAGAGTTCTCGATGGCGACGTGCAGTGTCACGGCGAGGACGTGTGAAAAAAGCCAACAAAACACACACCCACACCCCTCCTTCTCATATACAATATTGTACTTGTGGTGATTTCCCTCCCAAATGTCCACCTCACCTGATCAGCTGCAGTTGCTGCTGGTAGTGAGGAGCTGCTGCATTAGAACGCTCTATTTAATAATAATAATAATAATAACAACAAGTGTCTGCTATTACAAAATGTGGCATTATATATGTATATATTAAAAAATCTTCTTTACTGTATTTTGTTACAGCCGCCATCCAACTCTGATATCCCAAAAATAAAGTCTCTTGTATTTACTCGTGGTTATCAATCAGATCACCATTGATCTGAATTTGAGAATTAAGAATCTCCAGAAATGGGCAAAGTGTTATAACCTGCGTTTCTGCCTTTTTCTTTTCATTACTTCCGCAAAATATCTTGTTGTCACAGGACCTAAGTTTCTGTGTTAGATAGCTGGATGGAAGCATTTTTAGCTCTACACCACAGAAATTCAGGGAAAATTACTAAGTTGGGTGCCATGAAATGCTCTGTCTTTCTGTCCTCAGTTTTTCCTCATTTTCACATTTTGTGCTCATGACCTTTTTTTTTAGGAGAGGAAGTCACATAATCTCAATTTCTGACAGTTTCTACATTGCTAGAGCCAAGGCCTCAGTTGACCCATTATTATTGCCTTAAGTTGAAAAGGCTTGTTTCACTCTGTGATGGAACCAGCTTCAACTCCATGCTGCATTGCTGCCACAGACCCAGTTCTTGTTTGACATTTAGCGCTAACACACCAGTAGAGGAAATTGAAAGACTGTCAAGCATTCATTTATGAAAGCGGGTCAGTTCACACAAAACAGTTTGAATGCATTTTCTTCCTCAAATTTATTGCTCTGAGGACATTGGTGTTAGGTGTTGCTTTTATTCCTTGCATAGATTTTTTTCTCTGTCCTATTCCTAATTGTGCCGCACGTTCTTCACTTAGAATTGAGATCACTATTCTCAGTGATCCTTTGTTTCCACATATTGAAATGGGTGAAATAATAACGTTAACTTGCTGTTGGATCATATTTGAAATGTTTCTACTGAATCACATGGTACAAAGCAGCATTTTCACTTGCTGAGGGAGAGGGCAATGTTAGTGCTGAGTTCAGGCCCATTTGTATTCTTAAGGTGAAAGTCGAAGCACTTGTTTGTGATGTAGCTTATTGAATGAAATGTAGAAGAATCTTGGTTCTTCAGTAATGAGGTCTCGTGTATGTGTTAGTCGCGATGGGGATTTAGTAATGATCGGTCGTGCAGCTCGAATAACAGACCATTCAGTTTCATTCATGCATTGTAGAGACCCTGAAAATGTGTATCTCATGATTCAGTTACTTTGTGAAGGCAAATTCAAGAATCTGCAATTCTTATAAAGTTTTTTTGTACCAATGGAAAGTGCTTTTTTTTTCTCCAGTCAGTCAGTGCTGTTGTTCTATTTCCACATTTCCCAGAGATTTTGAGAGATTTTTAAAATATTTTTGATACTGACTCTTGCTTGAAAGTATACTTGTTCATTAATTTAATCAGTCAGTCACCATCTAAGGGTCGGCACTTCAACTTTGTACAGAAACTTTTCCTTTTTTAATATCTTTTTTAGTCCTGTTTTATGTAAGTCACCATTGATAGAAGTTTTTGTCAATCCACATCAACAGTACAAATTTGATTTTTTAGTTGTGGCCTAGGCCAGAAATGTTTTTCTTTTAGTTTTGCCATGTTAAAAAAATGAGGTCAGGAAATTCTAAAGCAGTGAAAAATGGCATTTGGCAACTCCTTTTAAATCACGACACTCATTTTCCACACACTTCAGTTTCAAGAGTTTTCTATTTGACTGTCTTATAAATAATTACGATTTTTGAAAACTGTCCAGTGTGAGTTCTGTGTTCAATCTGATGCGTGCCAAAAGATGCTGGCCAGCATGTATGATCACCAAAGGCTTCCTTTATGTATTCTTGGCCATTAATTTTCAATACAGCCATGTTTTCCAGTTTTTCCCAATTGGCTTTGGAAGAATAATTGGTGACAAGACCCCTGAAGGCAGCAATTACCTTAAGCTCACTGGTGATTTTGTGAAGTGAATAACATTTTGCACGTGAAGTATAACTGAGTGGGGCCTTGTTTATGACTAACCTCCCCACCCCAAAAATAGAGCCGGTGTGTAGATCAGATGTGGAAGTAGCGGCTGGATCCCTGCCAGGCCCACTCCATTTCATACAGTGAATTTTGGCTTTGTGCTCCTTGGCTAACCTCAGTTTCTAAGGAGGTGATACTTGGCTGAAAGTAAAGCATGTTGGCACAAAACTGCATCTTCCTCAGGCTGTTTGTAGATGGCACAAGGAAAGTATACCAGTTAATTTCCAGGCTGGTGGAGCTTAAGTATTTCATATTTGAAATTCAAAATTTACCCTTCTATCTGTTGACTGATGTCACTTGTTAAATTTACATTTGCGTTTCCTAGACTGTTATGTAAAAATTTAACAGTAGCGACTATGCCGCCTGACGTCCCGTGTGGAGTGCATCTTTGACTTTTATAACAAGTGCATATGTGTTTGTGTGTTGTCTCTGCTGGTGCAGTATGTCCTGTAACAGTGATCAATGAGTTTGTTTTGTAGGTGGGGGCAGCCATCAGGGAAGTGTGGTGGGGGGTGCTGAGATTGGGCTTCCATGTTAATGAGATCCTTGACTTGAGACGAGACAAGGACAACAGCATTGCTTTTCTCTCATTCTCTTTTCTCCCATTGGCTTTTATCCTCCCCCTCCTCCTCCTTATGTCACCCTTCCTCCATTGTTTCCACCTTCCTGTTTCGTTCTCATGTCCTTTGCCTTTGGATAGTAGTTCTAAGGCAGTTTGTAAAGGGAAACCAGGCCACCACTTCTTTTCTTTAAGCTATTATCTTCCAGTCCATCCATTTTAGGCCCCGTCCACACAGTGGTGGTTCTTTTCGAAAACGCAGGTTTTTGTTGCGGTTACGCCTTTCGTCCACACAACGCAGATATCTGGGTCGAAAACACAACTTTTTGAAAGGCTGGCCAAAGTGAATTTTTTTGAAAACGTTGGTTCTGCGTTGTCATGTGGATGCTGTATCCGCAACTGTTTCTGTTCAGGGGTCGTGTCCCTGCTACGAAAACTGCTGTGTCAGTGTGTGACCCGTGTCTACATTTTCAAACAGAATGGACGGAGTGAAAACCGGCAATTTTCTAACACGTAACAATTCCACGTCGAAGACGTGCTAATAAATATGCTTGACAGGTCAATATTTGTTCATCTGTTTATTTATTTATGAGTCATGAAGTTTATATATTCATTCATTCGTTCATTCACGTTCTCGCCAAAAAGGCCGACGCCAGTTCTGGGTCTGGCTGGGACATGCTACCTGCTAGTGGGAGAACTCTGATGGAGGTTGTCCTCCAGGAGGACCGGCGCGAATTTCCACAGGTCCCGGTTGTCTCTCCTGTCGTTACAGAGATGTTCTGCTTATAAACATGTTGATTAACGCACTTATGCAGTAACGTGTGGACGGAGATTTTCTCGGAAAACGATGTCGTGTGGATGTGAATTTTTTTCTATGTGGGGTGAAAAAAGTTGCATTTTCGAAAAGATCCAGCTATGTGTGGACATAGCCTTAGACAGTGCTGTACATTGCTTCTGGAATTCATAACAAGCTTTTAACAGTAAAATTTAGAGCTAAGCTAACACATGATATAAGGTGGGCCGGTCAGATTCTGGGATCGTCAACCATCGATTTGCACATAGACATGTGTTTTACTTGTAAGACATGTTTGGATTGTTTGTATGACACATTGAGTCCACACATTTGCTGCAGCTGATTGCTAATAGTTACCATAAGGCGTGTCTTTCTGCTTCAAAACAATGTTCTGAATCCTCGTAATGTTGGTGAAAAGAAAGCACACATCAAAGCATGAACGCACAGATTTGAAGTAGAGCTGCACAGTTTCACATATACAATACACATCCCAAGTCATGTGTCCGCCATGCTCAAATGGTCAATCTGAGAAATTTCTAGGGTGCTGATTTGGAGTAGTAACAGTCTTGGCAGCAGTTCTGGCTGAGGTAGAAAAGACTGGCATACGGAGGAAATACAGTTCCCAGGATGAATTTAAGGATTGCATTTCAGTTTCATACTGCCTGTCATGGAGGAAGGATTAGCTTTTCATTTATTAGTGTCTGTTGAGGATTAATTTACAGTGGCAGATAGTAACTGAAGTCTCACAGTAATGCGTGTCTGTGTGTGAAAGGCAATGCTTTCCCTCGGGTCATGTTTAGTTGAGCGCTCACTGGCGAATGGAAGCCATTGACCTCCTCTAGCAGGAAAAGGGTTAAACGTTAAAAATGATTGAGATGATGGTCGCACGCATACTGCCAAGAAGACGGCCGCAACAGATTTTCCCCTTAACACTTTCAGTTTGCTTTGCTCTCATCTGGATTTTTTTTGTCTGAACCCTGGTTTTTCCCACGACTCGCCTCTTATTCTTTCTTGTTGTTGTTGCTGAATTTCATTTCTCTTCACTAATTCTGTTTGTTTTTTAGCTACTTTTCTTTTATCATAAGTCCAGACCACATGGATAGTAATGATTTTCTATGGAATCATGCTGTGTTTCCTAGGATTTGATTTCCATTCGTTAACACTGGTATGTCATAGTTTAAAAATGTTAAATTTGAGAACCCATTAATAGTAAATAAATAGTAAATTTTCAATGATATTGAAAAGCTTTGGTTGTGCCAGCTTACCTTTGTTAAAATGATATTAAAGGTCCCATTTTATGCATTTTTTTTAATACATGTCATTCAGCTGCCAGATGTCCAACTACAATGTATTGGAAATGTCTTGCCCCAAAGTGATCCGTGGTCCTCAATATCTTTGATTTAATATGGTTAAAATCCCTTTCCGAAACTCTGTGTTAATGCGCGCCCTCTGTCATCACATCCCTCCCTCCTCTGAGCTGCCTCTATCAACTTCTCCGTCCCCCTCGCATTCACGTGCGTTTTGTTTACGTGCGCCACCTGAACGCGCCCACATTACAGATCAATCGATCGCCATAGCCTGGAACTTTATTAACTTTCAGTAACTTCACTGCTACATATTTCGCTCTAATTCTTCTTGTGTTTTGCACTTTTGTTTTTCATGATATATAACGGTTGATTTTTTTTTGCCGCCAAGTGTGGAGCTGCTTTTTCAGTCCACTTTACAAAGACTCGTCGCTCGTGTAAACATGATGAAACCTTCCGGTGAGATAATTAAAGCTGTGTTTTCCGACAATCGCCATTGACAATGACAGATCGTGGATAAGGTGGAAGCTAAGCTAATGCAAACTAATGAAACATGGGATTTTACCGGTAAGACCAAGTTTCTCTCTTGTGTGTGTGTGTGTGTGTGTGTGTGTGTGTGTGTGTGTGTGTGTGTGTGTGTGTGTGTGTGGATACACACAGCTGTCCCATCACTTAGAAGAGCTAAAGGCACTTTCATTCACCAAAAAACAAACACTTGTTCTGAATTAGTAATTAATGTGTAGCTGGTTATGTGTTTCTGTGATGCAGGGGATAGCCTCGCTCACCCACACACTCGCACACACACCTGACCGAAGCAGGGCTAACTAGTTAGCCAAATGATACCCGACTACAACAGCTTGCGAGGAATTTTCACTGTGTAGCTCTGAGCCGGGTCATTATCACACACTGGTACCGTAGCCTGATCATAAACAACTCACGTGAGCGCGCGCGCGCGCACACACACACACACGACTGAAGTGGAGCTAACTACTTAGCCAAATACTAGCTGATTCGAACAGTTTGTGGGGAACTTTCAGTGTGTAGCTCTGAACCAGGTCATTGCCACACACTGCTACTGTGGCACAACCCCCCCCCCCCCGGCCACACACACATACACCTGACTGGAGCGGGGCTAACTAGTTAGCCAAATACTTGCTGACTTCAACAGTTTGTGAGGAACTTTCAATTTGTAGCTCTGAGGTAGGACATAACTGTACACTGCTACCGTAGCCTGACCGAACTCCCCCTCGGAATGATCACGCCCATTACCGGTTGGACAATCAAGTATGACTCAGGATAGGTCAATTTACTCTATCAATCACCCTGGAGATGACGTAAGGTTCAGTGCTTTATGAATCCGATAGTTTGATTCTATCCAGCCATGAATCCAAAAGATTCCAAATATCTATCGATGCAGGAAGTGTTTGTTTTCCAGATTCTAGGATTTGGTCGGGTTAGGGAGGACCACTATGTATATGTAGCAACCTGAAAAAATTTGTTTTTCATATTAGGACTTAAGTTTCATATTCACTGGAAATTTAAAACGTTCTTTGAAGTTAAGTGCTTGATTCTAACATTTTATTTTTGAAACATAGTTTTTCATCTGGTGTGGCTTCCTGTGGAGATAAAATCCTCATCAATTGTACTTAACTGCGCAGTTAAACTGATAATTGGATGTTTGTAAGAACTACAAGATGTGTATTAACTTGAGAATGTAGTTTATGAACTGTAACACCCAGGATGCTTGAGGAACTATAAATCCCAGCATGCATTGTGATTGATCTGCACTAAGAAAGTCCTCGAAGCCATCACGACAGCAGAATTATGGAAATAATTAGTTATTCCCCACTAGGTCAGTGTTTACTGTGATATTTGTTGTAGGTGTTAGCATACTGCTAGCAGTCTTGCTGTCATTTTTATGTTTTTATCAAACCGATTATGCAGTTTCATACATAAAGTTCAAGTACACAAGTCCAGCATTGGGCTGGTTTAGTGCTGTTGTGGGAAGAACGGTTATCCAAGTTTGTCACCACCACCGTGATGCTAGCTGTGATGAGCCACGTCTTTGAGACTCATTAGGTGGGTGTAGAAGCTGGTGGTGTCTCAGTTGTGTTTCCTAACTTTGTCAGTGTTAGGAAACACAGCTAGTGTTGTTTTTTCACACTAACTTTACATTGTGGTGCGGTGATTGTGTACAACACCCACACGTGCTACATTCAAGACACATCAGAAAGTAGGAAAATACCAGCTTTGTCTTGGATAAATAGATTTTAACTCATTGTCCAATTTGTTTTTCCCACCAAGGAAAACAGAAAATAGTGAAACATCGATCGATGAGTTTACGTTTCATCACTGAATCTGTGTTTCTGTTTTCAACAATGGCAGTAATTGATTTGACAAACCTAGATCCGATTTAATGAACATGCCTGTCCAATGACCAATCATCCAGACATCCATATTTTCTGAGCTGATCATGTCAACACACAATTTTCAAAAGTCATCTTGAATGCATCACCAAGACACTGCATGCATTCTCAATGCATGGAATCAAAGTGTGTTTTGGGTTTTTCTCAGTGTGAGGGACATATTCGATAATGTCAGCTCACACTGTTTTAAACAGCCATTCTGATGTGATCGTAGACAACCCCAATCACACACTCCTGTCTGTGAGAATATAAAATGGCTCCAGATATGGAACTATGGCGTTCATCCTCCAGTAAGACTCTATCATATTTAGACCCTGCATATCTTTGCTTATTCTCTTCACTTTTCTCTCCATTTACCTTGTTCTTCCTCCTGCACCCCACACCTTATTTTTCTTGTTGTCCCTGTTCTCTTAGCTGGGTGGGTACAGAGGTAGTGGGGGTGTTGGAAGCAGCTTGACTCAGAAGGAAATGAACCCAATAAATCAAGCTCTTGTCCCTGTCTCCTCCCTGCCAGGACCTGCTGCCTGCCCAGCCTGCTGCAGTTATGTGCATTTGCAGTGCTTTCTTGCAGAGAACCTTGTAACACCATCCTCAGTGAATGTCATGTTGTTGTTTTTCCCCATTTTTAAAAATGATGGGATTGTCCCCCGTGGGTTAAGTGCATGTTTCAACCATATGCGTGACTCCTACAAAGTGTTCCATTTCTTAAGATTTCTGGTGATCAAAAACATGCTATTAAGCATATTTATTGTTTTTGCACCATTGGTCCTAAATTCAGACTGCAGAGACACTCATCCTTTAACTGAGTTTCTTGTTTGTTTGTTTTTGTCAGCTACAGTGGAAATTCATTGTAAATGTGAGGGTATATTTGATTTGTGACTCTCCTAAAGATAAGCTTGAGTGTTTAGCCACATAATAATGAAAGTATTTTACATCCTGAAATGTCATAAATTGTAGATTAGGGCTCTGCTACCTTGGGATATTAGAATTAACTTTTGAAGTCATAATGCTAATCTAAATAACTATCTATGGATAGGTTTAATATCTTTTCAACATTAATTAAAAGTGTGATATCAGAATGCCTAATTACTGTAACCTTTTTTTCTCTCTCTCCAAATAACCAGAAGATGTTGTTCCTGAGATGGTACAAGATTGCACTATTTTTTTAAGTATCTGTTAAATGTCTTTAAAAGACATTTTAACTACAAAAGGTTGAAAAGTATTTGACTATACCTTTAGCAAGCTTTAGTCAAACATGTCATTGTGATATTTTAGTATTTTCATAGCAAAGTTTCAACAGTTATAACAAATGATGTGAAGTGGTGGGTGACGAGGAAAAATGTAGTCGAATTTAAGGAGTTTATGAGGACATTTATACAAAATAGACATTTATTTACATGTGTTGTTTATAAATATTTACATGTTAAGAATATAATAATACTCATCAATATGACTATAAATGTCTATTAGTTGTGTTTACAGTACTTTTTGTGTTTCTCAGTTCTCATTGAGCAGTAGTACAAAGAATCAAAACCATATCAGAAGTTGTGATAATTCATTGAAGGACCTGATGGAAGCTATCATAGGTGCTGAAGGCAATTTTTAGATAGAACAGTGAGTCCTTATTGTCAGCAAATCAGTTGGTACCCATCCTGTGCTGCCCTACTACTCTAAAAATGAAGGCTGCTTCAGTGTAAATAATTTTCTGTATTAAAACGACAAATAAGGTTTTGCACACACTAAAGGAATACTTCGGAAATGAAGCCAACGTTGGATTGCCTAAGCCCATAAACTTTCTTCGAAGAACACAAATGCTGCCAGCCAAATTTTAACAGAGAAGAAAGCTAGTTTCATGCAGCAATGATTGGAATCTCATAAATGAATCTGAATCAGCTTTGTTTTTGTTACTCGCTCATAACATTGTAATCACACTATTGAGATTTTTGGCACTGCTCCAGGTATGTGGAGTCCATTCAAAGACTTTGTCCTTTTTAAAGCTGTAGTTTTTAGGGTGTATCACTATTTTCTTACTGTAGTTGTCAGTTAGGTTCTTGTCTTGTAAACAAGTTGTACACATTCAGCTTTTTATAATACTTACAACTCTCCAGATTTACGTTTATTTAACCTAAAATCACAGGCAAAAGACCTTCATTCAACATAGTGTGTGTGTCTAAAGACCCGTCTGATGGTGATAGTGTACGCAGACATGTGCTGTGGACCAATTGTTCTTGTAAGGTTGTGCTTCCATCAGTGAGGTGTGTTTTGATCAGTGTGAGAAATTCTCAATAAACACTCCCTGCAACTGCAGAAGAAGATCTGAAAGGTCACAACGAGTTTAACTGGCACCTAATGCAAGACCTGTCACAACAGAATGTTCTGGTATTTCATGCCTTCCACATTGCATTTTAATGTACATTTTATGAGTTGTAAACATCAAACCTAAAAACACGAAGAACATTGTGTTTAAATTGTTAATGCGATACATGTTTGACTTGAATGACTGCTGAGAAAGCAGTTGACTCTGAAGTGGAGGTAAGACACCACTTTCCCTCAGGGTGTTCAGGCCCCAGCCTCTTTGAATCAGTGTCCCCACTCCCCCGCTCGTCTTGTGTTTGTGTCTGCGTGTAGTGCACCTGCAGTGCTTCAGGGAGGTGATTTTTCAACATTATTAAACACACAAGTCCTTTTTGATGTCTAACACCATGTCAAGTGTCATCCTACCTTTCATCTTTTCTAAACACAAACCTGGTTTAACTTGTGTCCAAATCAGATAAGGTATTTGTTTTGTGGAGGATTTTTTGTGGGAGCGGGGTGCACACAGGTTGATTTGGTTTGTGTTTTTGGGACACACTAAAAGATTTATTAGTGTTTCAGAGTAAGTGTCAAAATGGGACACGTTGCTCTGGAGTTAAAGTCCTGAACCAGGAAATGAACTCAAGCTTTTGATCAAACAACTTAGGAGTCAGCAGAGACACTGACACGATTGCAGCTTCTAACGTGACATGCTGCATAAATAATGCAAGCTCACTGTAGCTCTCATGTTCTTCATTGTCCTAAACTCTCTGCTTGATGTTGTCATTGTAACTTCCACACAGCCACAACTATCTACTGTGGCAGGACACATAAAGATGTTTAGTTGCTTTTATTTACACAACAAAGCTGTTAAACTGACCGACAGTCTCCTCTCTCTGTCCCACCTCCAGCCGGTAGCAGAACCCATCCCTATCTGCAGCTTCTGTTTGGGGACCAAAGAACAGAACCGTGACAAGAGGCCGGAGGAGCTCATCTCCTGTGCTGACTGTGGCAACAGTGGTGAGTGGTGCTGCATGGCCAGAACAGTTATTACCAGACCAATATGTTAACTTCCTCTTTGTGTCAAGTATGTTCATTGCAAGATGATAGTTAAATATTAGGATTAATGTCTATTTAAAGAAGAAGCCAGAGCAAAATTTGCATCCAAATTAGTTCAGTGTATACAGTGTGCCCTCGTGGATTCATGCATCAACGCTCACGACTTCACCTCATTGTGGATTTTTGGTAGGCAGTCACGTAATACCGGACGCACATTCTATTGGCTCTTACATGAGACACAAAAGTGCTCTAAAAAGTCGATAAGGGTTTAGGAAAAGGTAATACAGATAAAATGTGGTTTAATATCAGTATGGGGTGGATAATGGACATTTAAATTACCGTAAATAATAAGGTAAATAGTTCGTCGCTCGATCACGTAATTTGTTAATTGCGTGTGGTTCCTGGAACGCATTAACCGCAAAGAACGAGGGCGTACTGTTTTCTCAGTTCATACCTGCTGAGGTATTTGCTCCATAAAAAGATCACGCTATAATTAACACTTACCGGGTAGTGAAAGTGAAAAAGAATGAGCCATTCAACTCTGATGGATTCTTTCTCCTGTCGAAGACTTCCAGTGTCAATGAAATAGTAGCAGAAGTTGTCATCACAAGTTGTTTTTTTTAACAGACGACTCAACAGTTCGATGATGATGATCCATCTCTATGATGCTCTTGTTTGTTTACACTAAACAAAACAGCGATGGACTCTTCGTCATGGCTTTATTGAACCATGAGGGTCTGAAGGGGGGTGTGTGTATCAAAATAACACAGACACACACCACACTGGATGTGAAACATTGCAAACATGTTCTGTCCTTATGGTTTTTAATTACACCACTGTTTTTGGTATAAATATTTACCTTCTGGTGTGATAAGATTTTTACTGAGCTCTGGCAGAGATTTTAAGAGGCTTCATGCTGTACAGTAATGAAACTTGACTTTATTTAATCTCTTGATGTGTCACAACCTCGCAGAGTTCACACATTAATGACTGTTTCACTTATATCATCTGTAATTGTTTAACTGGAAGACTATTGGTTTCAGAAATTACACTTGAACTGAATTTATCACTCAAACAATTCGAATTCCTCTCAAGACTTGGAACTTCAGACGAGGTTTCAAGTTCAAATACCGAACAGACTCACTCTTAACTCTCTATCTCACCTTGTATTTGTCACACTTTAAACATGTAGGTAAGATACAAACCTATTAAACTTGTTACTCTCTGTGGCATTTAGGCTGTCAGTGCCAGTATTTACCAGGATTTGGTCTCATTGGATGGTTGATTCTCTACTTACACAGTTCTATCATCACAGAGGTCTGCCATTGCTTTGCGAAAGTAGAGCAGAGATTTGCTTGCTGCTCTTCCCTAGTTGAGTGTCTGTCCCAGACAAGGCCAGCATGTTTGCTGTTCTTCAGACACAGCAAACACATTTCTCTGACAGATTGTCATTTATATTTGAACACTCTACAACCAGGTTGGATTCAGTGAGGGGGTTTGAATTCCAAAAGGAGTTTTTTTTGCCTCCGATCTTGATGCAAGTGGGTCACGGCTGTCACTCAACAGCAGCGAAAGAAGTCAGTATCAATGATGCATTTGTTTGTGTGTGCATTGTTATATACCTGCAGGCCACCCGTCCTGTCTCAAGTTCTCCCCAGAGCTCACGGTGCGAGTCAAGGCTCTTTGGTGGCAGTGCATCGAATGCAAGACTTGCAGCAGCTGTCAAGATCAAGGAAAGAATGCGGTGAGTGGATGAGTTAATATGGCGGACTGGCAGCTTAGCAGTGTCTGTAAATGCTCTGTTCTCTACTTAAGTTCCAGATAGAGACGTTGATAGACATGTCTGTGGTCCTGGGATTGAGCTATTTTAGTCAGCCGCATCCTGGTTCTATTTTTCTCTAATACTTTGTCAAACCACAATTCAGTGTTATTCATATGTTTGTAGGAAGGTTAACAGTTGAGGCAAAATGTTCATTGTAAGTGTGTGTGTGCATGTGTGACCGTAGGACAACATGTTGTTCTGTGACTCCTGTGACCGGGGCTTCCACATGGAGTGTTGTGATCCTCCTCTCACGCGGATGCCAAAAGGTACATGAGCAGCCATCACGTAAACCCCGCTAACCTATTCAGCTTGTACCTGTTACCACTTGAAACTCTTAATGGAGCGGTTCGGTTTTCAGTGTGTCAGAGCTGTAATGGTTACTATTTCTGATCCCACTCAGTGTATGTGAGCCTGTGTTTCCCCTTCCTCTTCCCCTCCCAGGCATGTGGATCTGTCAAATCTGCCAACCCAGGAAAAAGGGAAAGAAGCTTTTACATGAAAAGGCAGCACAAATCAAACGGCGCTACAACGCCCCCCTGGGACGGCCCAAGAACAGGTAAAGTAAAATCTTCAAGCTGTCTTTATCAGTGAAAGTCACTCTCAGATGTTACCAGAGGCGGTTTCAGTTGTGGTCCATTAGTACCGTGTCGCATCTGGTCCTATAAGCAGGGCTCTGGACACACTGGGTTGTATTACCTCCTAATAGTTCCTGTAATTTCTCTGCAGACCGGGTCGGCCCTTCAAAAAGCTGGGTGGACGCGGTCGGCGGAAGCGATCTGCCTCGGCCAACTCCTCCTCCAGCTCATCATGTGAGGGTTATCCCGGTGACGATCGGCTTCTATTTTCACTGCACGACGACGATGACCTGTCGCAGAGCAGCCTGCGCTTCAACAACAAGACCAAGGGTCTAATCGACGCTCTCACCAAGTTCTTCACACCGTCTCCTGAGGGCCGGAAGGCGCGGCACGAAGTCGTGGACTATTCCGAACAGTGTCGCATTAGAAAGAAAGCCCACCGCAAAGGAGAAGGAGATGACAGGGGGGGTAAGGATGAGTTCTTCTATAATCATCACATCACAACTATTGCAAGAGTACCTTTAGATGGAACATAAATACATTTGTAAAATAAATTATTAATGCAAGACACTGAACCACTGGCCGTTGTAGTGACGCCTAGACTTTGTCCTGTTTTGTAAAATGTTAGACCCTGATTTGAACTTTTTGGAGCTTGTAGAGAGTAAAATTGTTATACAAATAATTTTCCCCTTTATTGTTTTGGAAAATAGTTTAGTTTTATTGAGGTGACCACCAGAAGTAGTTTCTACTGACTTTTCTGAGCTGAGCTGAACTGTGACAGCAGGTTGGGGGAGTATTTCCTTTTATTAACACTAAGGGTAAGGCTGGTAATGGCATAAATATAACTGTCACTGATGGACTACTCTTATTTATTAACAAGCGTACATGCAATATAAATAAACACTGTCAGTCCCCACGTTGTGTCTCACTTTAATCTCCTGTGGAAAATTCCTCCTACTTGAGAAAGTAAACATTGATATAATTACCCTTCAGAAATGTGTAAATATGCTGAAGCATTATTGTAAAGGTGGATCAGCAGACATCTTGGCACCTTGTGCAGCAAGCTTCTGTCTAGATTTCATTAATAGAGACTCTTTTTACCCCCCAGACAATCAGGACGGCAGCGACTGGCGCGATGAAGACGACAAACTGCCCGGCCACGAGAACCTGACAGAAAAAGACATCGAGCTGTTCAGGCACATCCAGGAGCTGGCACTACAGGTACGTATGTGTAATATTACATGTTTGTGACAGTTTGGAAGGAGGAGTTAAAGAGCAGCCAAATTGTGGAGAGTAACTCCATCAGCAGGGGAAGGGGGGAAGGAACTCAGGTCAGTTTGATGCACACATGGGGTGGGAAATGTAAGGAGTTGTGAACGATTGTATTTCCTCAGTGAGAGCAGTTAAATGTTAAATCCCAGAAATAGCATGTATATCTGTTCCTATAGATCCAGTGCAGGTCAATCAAAGTGAGAAGTGAGGGTGAAGGACATGGGTTTAAGTGACTAGTCAGTGCAAAAATAGAAGACTTGAGCTTCACTGTAATAGATGTCATTGAAAAGCTGCTTTGATTTTAGATAGATTTTTGACATTCTTCTTGTGATTGATAGTTAACATTAGTCTGTGTTAGAAAGGTCAGGCTGCTCAGTGTAATTGTATTGAGAGGCACAAGATGGGGCGTAAAGGTCATCCCATGTTGGTGAAGTCAAAAGTGAACAGAGAGACTAATGATGGTGTCCCTACACTGACAGGTTAACCAAGCCAGTATAGGTACCAGTCAAGAGGAAACAAAGTAGTCCCATTACTGCTCCTGTTTATGCAGCACAGCCATAGATTTTGTGAGGATCGAGTGGTTCATTTGGCCTGCATCATGCTTGTTATATAAATCATTATCCCGTATACTGGCTGCAATTTTCCCACTAGTGTTTAGTGTTGGATGCTGACGGAGTAGTAGGAATTAATGAGGTGTGAAGAGGGTCGATGTGTGCCGTGGATTAGAGTCCATGATCATCATAACCAACAGGCAGGAATGTGCAAACTGGTCGTTTAGAATTCAGAGGCATTGCATTTTCACTTCTCCGTTGTCAAGCAACAGGTAGCTCAGTCCTTCTCATACTTATATACATGTAAGTGATATGAAAGTACGTCTTTCAGTGAATTGTTTTAATGATATTTTATTTGTTTTTATTACTGCGTTGTTTTGTCGAGCTAGATCTCATACAAGTAGCCACACGATCTTTCCTTTCTAAACCTGGAATGTAATTCATTTTTGCCACTTTTTTCTCTCACCTTTGTCCCTCATCCCTACAGAAAGTTGGTGTGACTGGTCCACCAGACCCACAGATGCGTTGTCCATCAGTCATTGAGTTTGGCAAGTTTGAAATCCAGACGTGGTATTCATCTCCCTATCCCCAGGAGTACAGCAGGTAAGCTATCACAATACACTGAAGGACAACAATACAATATTGTTAATCCCCAGGCCTGTTTGTAGGCATAGAAATCAACATCAGTGTAATGGAGCTCAATTCTAAGGTTGCTTATAGCACACTTTACAAACCAGAGTGAAGGAAGTTTGAGGTTTGCTGTGTGTGTGTATTTGAAACAAGTAAAAAACATGGCCTGCTGCTTAACATACCATATCTGCTTTTGTATTTTTAATAACTGTTAGATCATTTAATGAAAGGTCTGTATCCCTGTTTCTTTAAAACATACAACTATCTCTATCTGCTCAAGGTTTTTGTAACTATTATACACTTTTCCGTCTTTCATTGTGCTTCTTTTACTTTTCCCTCTTCAGACTACCAAAGCTCTACTTGTGTGAGTTTTGCCTGCGCTACATGAAGAGTCGCAGCATCCTCTACCAGCACATGAAAAAATGCAACTGGTTCCACCCCCCTGCGAATGAGATCTACAGGAAGGACGATGTTTCGGTGTTTGAGGTGAGAAGCAGTTCAGATATCTGGAGTGAATAATAGTGATATGTTGTTGAAGTTGTTGCCCAGAAGAAAGGTAAAAATGTATGAAAAAATATAAGAAAGGACCAAAGAAATCAAATCAGAATTACCCACATGTGCACACACCTATCAGAAATATGTTTTTTATTTTTTCCATAAAAATACTTCTGTTTTAGGTAAATGAATCACATGCATAGTCGCAGTTCAATTATTGAACAATATGTTAAACAGTTCAATTCCTAACGGTGACTAATTGACAATTTTTTTTTTCTTGTCATCTGGGAAATGTCACTAGTAATTACCAGTTTGCATTGGCGCTGTTCTTCTGGGTCTCGCAGCCAAGCGTCACATTATTTCAGTGGATTGATGTCTGCAGGCCACGGCCACTGCAGCTCCTGTTTCCCTGCTCTGCAGTTTATTCTTACTCAGAGGAGAGCAGGGATAACTGGCAGGCTGCCAAAGTCTCTCCTCTTTCTTTCTCTTAACAGCTCTTTGTTTCTCTCCTCCACCCTCTCTATCTGTCAGGGTCTCCTGAGACATAGCTCACATCATTGTCTGACACTAACTTCTACTTAATTCACCTTCATGTGTCCCACAGCTCTTCCAAAAGCAGCCTGAAGATGGACCTCTGAGCAGACGTCTTTTTAGAAAACTATGTGTCACTGTGTTTTATTGATAAGTTGTAATCCTTCTGCAGGTTGATGGGAATGTAAGCACAATCTACTGTCAAAACTTGTGTCTGCTGGCCAAGCTGTTTCTGGATCACAAGACCCTATACTACGATGTGGAGCCCTTCCTTTTCTACGTCCTTACCCAGAATGATGGTAAAGGTTGCCATCTTGTCGGCTACTTCTCAAAGGTAGGTTTTTTGTCTTTCGGCTGTGTTTTAGTATCTGTGTCAACTACCATCTCACGCGTGCTTCATTTCCAGGGATCACATTCCACTGTAACTACCCTGTCAAAAGCTTTGAACAACTGCATAAGCCCAAGTACAGTATTTCCCGCAATATAAGGCGAACCTAAAAGCCTTTAATTTCTTCAAAAACCGACAGTGTTCCTTATAATCCAGTGCGCCTTATGTATGAAAAAGTTTTACAATATGTCATTCATTGAGGGTGCGCTGAGAAAAATAAGTTATAGATGACTGGCATTACTCCACATTGCTGCATCACAGATAAACAGTGTTGTGAGCACTGGTTCCCCTCTGTGGAGTTTGCAGTTGCTCCCATTAATATTCAGAATTGCTGTCAAAACATAGCAGATAGTGAGTGGATGCAGCGGCATCAGCACCCTGCTGTGGTCTGCCTTCTGATGGTGAGTTGAGGTTCTTGATGTTTATACATCCCCGTGTCTTTTTTCCTTCTTTTCCAGGAGAAGCACTGTCAACAGAAGTACAATGTATCGTGCATCATGATTCTTCCACAGTACCAGCGCAAGGGCTACGGACGCTTTCTCATCGACTTCAGTAAGGGCTCCAGCCACGAGCTTCTCACATTCTGTTATAATACCAATAATGTTCTTATTGAACAATGAAACTGATCAATTAATGAAGTAGAAGCAACAGTATGGCCAACATCTTCTACGACTAATGTTCTCTTTGTCCTTGCTTTGTTCTTCCCTTCCTCCAGGCTACTTATTGTCCAAGCGTGAGGGCCAGCCGGGGTCTCCGGAGAAACCTCTGTCGGACCTAGGTCGGCTATCCTACATGGCTTACTGGCGCAGCGTGGTGCTGGAGTGTCTCCACGAGGTCCAGGACCGACAGATCAACATACGACAACTCAGCAAACTGACAGGGATCTGCCCACAGGACATCACCACCACCCTGCACAGCCTCAACATGTTGGAGCAGAGAGGAGACAGGTTAGAGACGTGAGACAAGGTTCTCTTCCCACATGCAGATCTGAGATTTTTAAGCACTTTTGTCTAAGTTGCTTTACACCTCACATATATTGAAGTTGGCTGATAAAGTTGTATCGCTCACGTTTCCTTCTGGTTTTATCAGGCTGGTCCTGGTGCGAAGGGAGAAGCTGGTAGTTAGTCACATGACTCGTCTCAAGGCCCGGCCGCGGCAGCTGGAGGTTGACCCTGAGTGTCTCCGCTGGACTCCTGTCATCGTAACCAACACCGTGGTCTCTGACGCCGACGGAGATGACGATGAGGAGGATGAGGAACAAGAGGAAGACACCCGCAAGGAGGTAAATCTTCGTAATTTAGATTTAAGATTAATTTAGAGTTTCCATACATTGTTTCATAATACTTTTTTTAACTTATCACTTCATCTCTTCATAGATCAAACCAAGTCACAAGGGCCCACCCATGTCGTGGCACATGCGCCAGGGAAAGAAGATGGTTGAAGAGGAAGAGGAGGAAGAAGAAGACGAGGAGAAGGGCTTTCTGGGGTTTCCCATCGGTCAAAGTTCTCCAACTTCAACTCCCATCCGTTGTCCACCCACTGTCCAAGAGCCAACGCGACCTCCTCCCCCGACTAATGGAGAACGCAGGCCACGAGGACGGCCACCCAAAAACTGGCCTTGGGGCAAGGTGAAAGACAGCGCGCGGGTGGGGCGGCCCCCTAAGATCCGCCCAGTGGCGGACGAGGATGATGACGATGATGAGAGGATAGAGGGAGGAAAAACCACCGCTGCCACCGGCCTGCCTTCCCTTTTTTCCCTTGATAGACAAGGGGAGTCTGCCGTCTTTCACTCCCTGGGAATGGCGAGGCACCCCTCCATAACCCCCACACGGCGAGGGCGGCCCCCGAGGAAAAAGAGGGGTCCTAAGCCCAGACTGATCGAAGGGCCCGGAGAGGGGCTGGCACAGTTTCCCGTGGCGTCCAGGTTAAACGCGTCTCCGCCCATCAGGAAGAGCTGCTTCAGCGAAAGCAGCGAAGAGGAGGAAGACGACGACGATGAGGATGACGAAGATGATGAGGAGAGGAGGGCGTGCTCCCCACCTATTCTCACCAAACCTGCCATGGGGCTCAAATGCAAGGTAAGAAAGACTTTCCCGCACTTAAATAATGTTATGATTCCAAATTTGAGTATGAGTCATTGTTGACGGAAATTTTTTTTACTGGAGCTCAAAAAAACAATCAATAAATTAGAATTGTATTGCATTCAGTTAGTATTTATGCATGAAGTGTGTCAGTGTGTTCATTTTAATTTACAACACATTTCAAAGACACACTTAACTCTGTAACCCGTTTCTGCCTAGAAGCCGCTGAGGAAACGACACTTTCGCCAGCGAAGCCACCCTCACAGCAGCGTGGTGACGGAGACCATTTCAGAAACCACAGAGGTGTTAGACGAGCCCTTCGTAGATTCTGACTCGGAGAGACCGATGCCCAGGCTGGAGGAAGAGACACCCCTGGGGGGACACCCACTGCACCGCTATCCACCAGCCCGCTCCGCTTTGAGGCTGTCAGACCCAGCACCCAAAAGGGGCCGGCAGTCCAACCTGACGGATTCAGAGGAAGACGGTGAGCAGGATCGTAGTATTCCTGGTGTGAATGTACAGTTTTTATGTGCAGCTTTACTAAAACTGACTCTCTGTCTTGTTGTTTCACAGAGTTGACACCTCTGCTGAAGCCTGTGGCTTCTCTGCCAACAGCACCATCCGAGATGTTAGCGTCCAACCCCGAAGTCCCAGTCAAGAAGAAAAAAGGCTGGCCGAAGGGGAAAAGCCGGAAACCCTTACACTGGAAGAAACGGGGACCCGGAAAACCGCCTAACGGTGGCTCCAACCATCAAGCGATCGCCGACAGCCAGGACCAAAGCGGGGATCCGCCACCCCCCAAAATCAAGATGAAGCCTGGCCGCAAGCCCCGGAGCTGGTATCTGCAGCGGGCCCAGGAGGAGGCGGAGAGGCAGGAACAGGAAAGACGGAGGCTGAACAAAGATCCTCAGCAGCTGCAGACGGACGACCGCAAGCGCCTCTGCAGAACCAACGCCGACAAACGGAGAGACTCCGACGAAGAAGACGACTATCTCCCCAAGCCCGTCGAACAGAAGCTGCCAAAGAGGAGAGGGAGACCGCCCAAGAACCGCGTTCTCTGTCAGCCGCCGCAGCCCGCTCCCAAACCGCCCCCCACCTCCGAGCCAGAAGAGGAAGAGGACGAAGACGAGGACACCGAAAGAGCGTGGGAGGAGGACAAACGCAGCCGTCCACCTTCGCGCCCGCTACTCTCTCCTTCTTCCAGTTCGTCCATCTCAGGGCCCCGGGCCCCTCAGTCCCGGCCTCAGGACGCAGATATGATTGACAGGGAGGAAGATGATGGGGAGGAAGAGGAAAACGGCAGCCTGGGCAGCGGGGGCAGCATCATCAACAGACGAGCGGTGATCGCACCTGGTCCCGGAAGCAGGCGCAGCGAAGACCACGACGCCGATGACGAAGGCGACGGATGCTTGGAGAACAAGAGTAACGGCAGCAACGGCGGCAAGAACAGAAAAGGTCAGGATTCTGAAGACGAAGACGAAGAAGACGAGGAGGAGGAGGAGGAGGAGCCCGCCTCTCGCGCGGGCTCGCCCCCGGTCAAAGAAGAACCCCAAGGCGGAGAGGCTTTTTTAGACATGGAGAACAGTGTGGCCTGCGACTACGTCAGCAAGCAGGAGGAGGAAGGCGAGGAGGAGGAGGAGGAGGCTGAAGAGGAGGTGGCAGCAGCGCAGGAGGCCAAGTCCCGTTCCGCTTCGTCCGACCCGCAGCAGGAGGAGCGGCGGCGCCGAGAGCAAGAGGAGTCCGCTGCGGCGGCGGCGGCCGTGGAAACGGTCACGTCCATGAGCGTCCCCTCTGAGCCCATGGAGCTGCAGCCTCTGCACCCCGACGACAAGGAGGTCACACTGTTGATGGAACCCCAGCACTCGAACCCCCACTCCCACCCTCACCAGCACTCCGACTACAAAGAGGAACTCGGCCACCATCACCCGCACCACCCCCACCACCACCACTCCAACGAGCTGGACCTGGAGACCATGCAGGCCGTCCAGTCGCTGACGCAGGGGGAGGCCCAGGACGAAGAGGCGGAGCCCCAACCGCACCACGGGGCCTACCAGGACTGCGAGGAGACCCTGGCCGCCTGCCGGAACCTGCAGAGCTACAGCCACGTGGGGGAAACCGAGGAGGAGGCGCTGGCGTTGGTTGAGGATTGCGGCGCCCCCCAGCATAGCAGTCCCCTCCCCAACGCCCCAGTCCCGCCCTTACCCGGTCAGTCCGTGCGTTCGGTGAACAGCCCTGGTTTGACATCCGGCATCATGGAGTCGGCGCCGTCGGGGCAGAGGGGAGGGACGCCCGGCCCGAACGGCGCGGGGGGAAGCGGCGGAGGCGGCGCCGGAGGGGGGTACACCCAGATCACCCCCGAGCATCCCAGTTCTCTGTCGGCGCCCTCCCAGCAGAACATGGAGACGTCGCCGATGATGGACGTGCCGTCCGTGTCGGACCACTCCCAGCAGGTGGTGGACAGTGGCTTCAGCGACCTGGGCAGCATCGAGAGCACGACGGAGAACTACGACAACCCCAGCAGCTACGACTCCACCATGGGCGGCGGCGGGGGGGGCAACAACGGGACGGGGAACGGTGGGAACGGAGGCGGGATGTCGGCCGCCATAGCCGCGGGAGCTTCCACAGCTTCGTCGGCGTCGTCGGCGTCTACCTCCTCGAGCTCGGCCACGCCGTCGTCCTCCTCCCAGTCCAACAGCTGCTCCTTCGTTCCGGCCCCCCCCAGCCTCACGTCTTCCACAGGAAGCGGAGGATCGCAGCTAGCGATGGGCAGCTGTCTGATTCAGCAAACGGGACCGGGGCCCAACGGTGGTGGCGCTAACGTAGGAAGTGCTGTCCCTCAGCCCCCGCCGCCCCCGCCGCCGTCCAACACCCCCAGCTGTGGTATCAAGTCTCCTCAGAGCTGCGTTGTGATCGAGAGGCCCCCCAGCACCAACCAGCAGCAACAACAGCAGTCACAGAAAAAGGTTCCACAGCAGCAACAACAACAAGCCCCCAACCCTCAGCCTTCACCTTCAGCCCCGCCCCCACCGCAGCAACAACAACAACAACAACAACAACAACAACAGCAGCAGCAGCAGGCCCTTTCCCAGTGCAGCATGGGTAACGGCTTTGCCTCCACGCCCATGATCATGGAGATCCCGGAGAGCGGAGGCGGAGGAGGGGGTCGCACCTTGTACGAACGCATGGGTCAGGACTTCGGCACTGGGGGGTACCCTCAGCCCTCCGCGACGTTCAGCCTGGCCAAACTGCAGCAGCTCACCAACACGATCATGGACCCCCACGCCATGTCCTACCCCCACTCGGCCTCCGTCACCTCCTACGCCACCAGCGTTTCTCTCTCCAACCCCGGCCTGGCCCCTTCGCCCCACACTCCCCTCCCACAGGGCCAGCCCACGATGACCCCGCCCCCAAATCTCGGCTCCAACTCCATGAATCTGAATCTTCCACTACAATGCAATATGCCCACCACCAACATCGGCCTGGGGCCCCCGCCGCACACGCAGCGGCTACAGGGCCAGATGGCCACCGTGAAAGGTCACATTTCTATCCGGTCCAAAGCCACTCAGCAGCTGGCCCCCGCCCCTCACCAGCAGCAGCTCTACGGCCGCAGCTCGGGGGCCGTGGCCATGCAGGGCACGCCGCGCACCCTGGCAGTCCAGCGCAGTATGATGCCAAACCTCATGCCCACGCCGGCGCCGTACAACTCCATGAACATGACCCCCCTCAACGCCATGTCGGCCGGCTACCGAATGCCCCAGCCCATGATGAACAGCGGTTACCACGGCAACCCCCCTTACATGAATCAACCAGCCCAGTACCCCATGCAGATGCAAATGGGTATGATGGGAGGGCAGGGTTATCCACAGCAGCCTATGCAGCCCAATCACCATGGAAACATGATGTACACTGGCCCCTCCCATCACAGCTACGCCGGCGTTCCGAAACAGTCGCCGTACATGAGCAGATGAGCAGCCGGGAACTGAGACAAGGAGACGTGTGGGACCAGGGCTGATACTCGCTGTTCTCTAAATGCCTACTGCTCCTCTTCGCCCTCCCCCCATCGCCCTGGCAGGCACAAGGGAGCAGGGGGGGCGACTGGAGACAGAGAGGTTCTTTGGGGTTTCCTGCTTTTCTGAGTTCTCATTTGGTCCCGTTTTGTTTGGGCTCGTGTTCCCTCCCCCCGATGGCCGATAGATGAACGGATTCCAGACTTGGTGGGGGTGGGGTGGGGGGGTGTACATTGACCTCGGCCTTACCATGCTGCTTCACAGATCATGGAGTGCCCTCCTCCACGTGATATGACGGAGGGGAATAGAGGGAGAGCAGGAAATGACAGGGAGGGGTCGCATAGAGACAATACAGGAGAACCTTGCCTGACTGACTGCAAAGAAAAAAACAATGGTTAACTGAATATATTCAACCATGCAAACAATCTTTTAATTATATGGGAAGCCTTACGTGAAAAAAAAAAGAGACAATGAAATATTGTAGGCGAACTCTTGTTTTTGTTTAACATAATGTTGAATCCTATTTTTGTTGTTGTTATTTTTGTTGATCGTTTTTTGAAATAATCGTGTGCAGTCCGACCTCTTATAATGCTTTGGTCTTTATATGTGTGGCACTCTGAAATCATGATACACCTTGTTGCTCTCTCAAAACACCCCGGACATGTTGGTGGCCGCACAGACAGACAGACGTCTGTGTTCTCTCTGCAGTATCTGGTGTACGAATAAACCACAAAAACAGACGAGAGGAGCTGGTTACTGTCTTTTTATGATCAGAAGTGAAATAAGTAGCATTATTTTTCCCATTTCCTGCCACTCTGAGATGTTCAGATGTAAATATTCTGGTACTTCCCGATATGTCCCCTTACATTACACACAAAAGTAACGTTACCCTCGTGAGCTGTCGCCAGTTGGTGGCTAGCTCAGGAAAATCAAGATTGAGGTGTTCTTGTCTACACTCCACTGAGAGACGGTGTACTATGTCAGCCTTTTTTTTTTACTCAGTTTAGGGAAAGCAGAACAAATAGGGGGATTTACATTTAACTGCTTTAAGGAACTCAGTTAACTATAGCTGATGTCCCTTTTTAAGTGTTAGTGACCCAAATAGGTCGAGGGATCTGCTTGTGATGGTATTTTTTTCCTGTATTTTTTATTGTAAATTTTTATTTTCTTCTTGCAAAATCCTGCACTCCCATTGACTAGAAACATGGCAGTAGACAGTTATCCTTTGTAAAAGGTTTTGCTCAAATGCCTGATCTAGTGCATGGTTCGGCCCTCGCACGAGGGTTCAGAGGTGAGTAAGTCTTGGGGTCCTGTTGGTAGTGGCGTTCGACTGGCGGGGTGAAGCGGTTGACCTTGTTGCTCCATGTACCAGTATTGACAGTCAAAAAGGAGTTCTCATTTTCTTATAGACCTGACATTGCATACTTTATTTGTGTGTATTGTTCTGTTCTGTACTTATGCTTTGTTGTATTTCTTTCTGAATTTTATCAGACTGGGCAGCTTTCTTTTATGACACAAGCTGACTCTTTTTGACTTTAGAAAACCTATTGTAGAGAAAATGTTTTTTTCTATAATATAAAAGGAAACTGACATTGATATTGGTACTGTCATTTTTTTTCCACTTTTGTTTCAGGAAAAAAACAATACATATTTTTTAGCTCGCCTCTTATTACTAAGAAATTCAAAATTTAAAAAAATTACTACTCACTTTTAGTGACTTCAAGATGCCTTTAACCTCTCCATTCCATCTCATCTCTAGAGTTTTTCTATCTTTGTGTAGTATATTAATGCTATTTTAAACAAAAGGACTACAAATATCTAAAGGTCACTTGGCATTCTTTTCTTTTTTTTTTCTTTTTTACTTGTGTGTGTATAGGATGACTTCCTTACATTTGAGAGGCATGTAAAAAGGAGCTCAGTATATTTGTCTGTTTATATCGCTTCCCTTTTTGTATCCTTTGTAATTGTACATGTTGCGTTGTATGCTAAGAGAGAGCGCAAAATAAAGAGAGGGACTGCTGTGCACAGTAAAGATTGATTTGCTCTCAGTGGCCTCAACTCTCTGCTCTGTCCCTGTATGTATTTCCATTTATTCTTTTTCCTTTCTTTCTTAGCAAGTACTTTCAAAGAACTCTGTACATTTTAACATAAAATGAAAATAAATTATGTTGAGCCATTCATGGTTTTGTCTCAGTTAAGGTCTGACCTTCATCTCTTGATTTGCTCCAAAATAGTAATCAATATGTACATACTCCAAAATAGACAACCCCAAGAATTAAAAATTCATTCATCTTACAAACCACTTTATCCGCCGTAGTGGATCAGCATATTGTGCTTTAATAGTTGGGAAAAAAATTCCCCGCATGGTTATACAACTAACTTCTCCAGACCACATAAAATTTTAATGGAGACTTTTTGCATCACTTTTGATGGGAGTACCTCCCAGTGAAGATGAGGAATGGACTTCATCAGGTTTGTCACGTATGGAACCGCTATGACTATTTGTGGCCACTGGGTGTCGCTGTAAGTGAGCAGGTCGTGTTCAGATTTGTCATTTCTGCTGCGTTAAACGCCCATCTGATCAAATTCCCTGGAGTCTGGCCACGATTATAAAAGAACAAATATTTAATTGTGCCTGCTTGAGTGAGGGGGGGGGATAAAATGCTTGATTCCTCCTCCTCCCTTCACAAGTATTTATATTGGCAGAAAAGCAACAAGCAGCCATGACAGACCTATCACTAAAATTACCTGTAAGGCTTACAGTAATAATAAGGTTAATCTGTTTACCATGGGTGTTTTCATGAGTGTTGATCCTTTATCTTAAGGGCGTGAGTTGCAGTTGAATAAAATGACCTCTGACGTGAATTCCCATTCATTGTGAACAAATTTTTGATTCAAATTTGTAAAGTCTCAAAATCAAATGTAACTCTCCTGATTCACGCTCTTGATGCTCTTAATCATGGGACAGAATATAGAATAGTAGCAGCTGCCAACAAAACGTCATACAATATGGACAGACCGTTGAAAGGTCTGTTTGTGTTATTTTGTCCTGTCGTTATTTGCAGTGTGTTTTATATATAATGAATAAATTTTGCAGAGGCACAAAACACTTACTTGAAAGTTTTGTTAGAATTACCCAAGGGCAAGGTCTAGAAACAGAACAGATCACAAGATCTTTGTTTTCTGTGTGTTCAAACAACATGCACTTTCACAAGTGTTACTAAATGATTCAACAACATGTCATATAAGTTTATGGGGTCATTATATTTTTTCCAGTACTTACAAAAATGAAATAGCACAAGAACAGTAGAAGATGTTGGTGTCTGGCGATGCATAATGTTTATAGCTGGTAATAGCAACTAAAAGCTCTCTACTAAGTACTGGACATGTAATAGCTTATGATCCTAAAGTGTTGTTTTATATCCTGACGTTTCATTTTTTTAGTTATTGCGCACAAAAATCCAATTTAATGAGCTGCATGCATCGGCGCACGAAAAGCGCAAACACTCCGTGAAGGTTTGATCCATGTTCCTGCATCTCAGTGTGAATGGAGCACAAGTCGTAAGATGAAATCTGATACTGGAAACAAAATGTCAGACCTGCTGCAATTTCAGGCCAATCAGCAGACATTATTACTAGTGTTTACCCAACAGCTCGCTCCATTGTCCAATCGTAATCGGGTTAATGGCTGCTAGCTACCGTGTTGTGGACCTATGACAAAATTGAATGGGCGGGATTTTACGCGATCTCTGGATTCTGATTGGTTGGCTGAGGATACTTCCTCACATCGGTCTCCTCTCCACCTAACGGGAAGTAAGACGGCGGCTTGATCTCTCAATGCTAGGAACGGCAGAAGGCGAGACGAAAACGAAACCAACTTGTCTTTGGTAAGTCATTTGTGATTTAAAAAAAAATGTCTCAACTGACAACTGTTTTTAGAACGCTAAGTGCAGTGTTTTTATGAGGATGTACTTCCATCCCCTCGTACCGGCTGACGAGGCCTTTCGTCTGTCATGGGACTCGGAGGCAGGAGGAGGGATGTTCAGCATCCCGGGTGTCGATCGGGGCCTTCATCTGGTTAGCGGACAGTTCCTCTGTTAAATGTACCATTGTAGTAATAATTCAGAGAAACGCGCAGTTTGTTCAAGTTCTTGTGCTTTTACGCATAATTAACGAATGATCTGGTGTCGTATTTCACAGCGAACACAAGTTGACGGTAAGCGGATCCTCCTATTCAGTCCAGACGTGTTTGCCAGAATTCCAATGAGATAATTAAAATTTTAAAGTGACCCTTTAGATGTAATTTTAATGCGTTGGCTGAACGTAAAATGTCGTGAAATGGAAAACCCCGAAAGTGTGACTTCATAATGCTGAAACTTGTATAAATAAAAAATATATATATATATATATAAAAACTAATATAATTTTCGAACATGCACTACCCTTCAATGTTAAAGCAGATGAGAAACACTCCTGACTCCACCCTCACTTATCTGGATCCACTCCAGATGGAGTTGAATGGATTCTTCAATAATTACATTTTTAAACCTTTTTTTCCAGAGTTTTATAAAAATCTGTCAGATGTTTCTTCTGTATTTTCACAGACAGTCCAGTGTTGGACAAAACATTCCCTCTGTTTCAGAGCTAAATGGAAGTAACTCCAAGAGGGAGAGACATGTTGAAGCAGATCGATTAAATTCAACCTCAAACCAAACTTCAATGATCTACAGAAGATGAGAAGTTTCATTAAAAACCTGAAGTTTTTAATGCATAACTTACCCCATCGTTCCTCTGTGACACGGTATCCTCCAAAGTAGTTCATGCATAATTTACCAAGAATGTGGAAAAGAATTTTCACTTAAAATTTAATGATTTCTTACCATTAAATTTTATAAACATCTGTTGATGTTTATGAAAAACAAATACACACCGGTGACCGAACTGTCCACATGATGACTTGATACGTGTTTAGCTAACAGACCTGTCCCCTGTTATGGCAATGCCTTATATATCTGGCACTGTCATCATCATCCTTACTGTTTTAGTCCATGAAGAATGCATCACAAGGAGAGTGTTTTAGAATTTATTTGGTATATTTTTGACCCGTACTTGATCACATGAAAACTGAGCTGGGCTATTACTTTTAACGTTTTCGTCACATTAAGTCACATGAATTGCTTTTCTCTCTCTATTGTTAGCCTCCAGCCAAAATGATCCACAGCCTGTTCTTAGTGAACGCCTCAGGGGACATCTTCCTGGAGAAGCACTGGAAGAGTGTGGTCAGCCGCTCTGTGTGTGACTACTTCTTTGAAGCACAGGAACGAGCTACCGAGCCAGAGAACGTCCCACCAGTGATCCCCACGCCGCATCACTACCTGATCAGTGTTCTCAGGCATCGCATCTACTTTGTTGCAGTCATCCAAAGTGAGGTGCCACCGCTTTTTGTCATCGAGTTCCTTCACAGGGTAGTCGACACATTTCAGGTGGGTTCCTGTGCACGATCTGCCTAATTTAAATTACGTATGTGTGTGTTTCTACCCATGCACAGCCCGTGGTCTTTCTTCTCAGGATTATTTTGGAGTGTGTACCGAAGCTGCTATCAAGGACAACGTGGTGGTGGTCTACGAACTACTGGAGGAGATGCTGGATAATGGATTTCCATTAGCCACGGAATCAAACATCTTGAAAGAGCTGATTAAGCCTCCCACCATCCTCCGGACAATGGTCAACACCATCACAGGTACCATCTGTGTACAAGTTAAACAGCGTCTGTAAAATTCAAACTGAACTGGAGTAACTAGTGAGTGAACTGAGATCCCACTCAGATAAAATGATGATGTGAGGTCATAAATGTCAAAAAAAATACTGGATGGAATGAGCGTCAACCCTTTACACGTGCTGGTTATTTAATATTACAGGTAGCACCAACGTTGGTGAGCAGCTGCCCACTGGCCAGCTGTCAGTGGTGCCATGGCGACGCACCGGAGTGAAATACACTAACAATGAAGCGTATTTTGATGTGGTGGAAGAGATAGATGCCATCATCGATAAATCAGGTATCCTTCTGATGTCAAAAAATTCGCTGTACCACATTGATCGTTACTCTGTTACAAATTATTGTCGTTCATTTATTTGGGACAGAAGCATTTTCATTTACCTGATGTTTGCTTTATGGCAACCCCCCACCCCCCCACCCCCAAACATCCTGCTCAGGCTCCACTATTACAGCAGAAATTCAGGGGGTTATAGACGCCTGTGTCAAACTGACAGGAATGCCCGACCTCACGCTTTCATTTATGGTGAGTTCTTTCGTTTGCAGAATTTCCAACAATGCGGAAATAATTTTATTTGATCCAGACTCATTTAGAACATGTGATTTAAAAAAAATTTTTTTTTACCTTTTTGTAATTGAAATACTTTGGAAAGGGATTGACTGCACATGAAGTAAACATAAAAATAGAAATATCACCATCACAACCATTTTTGTCCTCTAACTCCCAGAATCCTCGGCTCCTGGACGATGTCAGTTTCCACCCTTGTGTTCGGTTCAAGCGCTGGGAAGCTGAGAGAATCCTCTCCTTCATCCCGCCTGATGGAAACTTCCGGCTGCTCTCTTACCACGTCAGCTCACAGAAGTCAGTGTCGTTAACAGTCATCTGCAGTAGATCCATGTGTTTGATCCAAACCCACTGTCTTCATTGTCTTTGATTCTGTCTTGAGCTGGGTATATCAAATAATGACTGATCTTGTTGCTGGCCCGTTTTATCTTCAGCCTGGTAGCCATCCCTGTGTACGTAAAGCACAACATCACCTTCCGGGAGGGGAGCTCGCAGGGGCGTTTTGACTTGACCCTGGGACCCAAACAGACCATGGGTAAAGCAGTGGAGTCAGTCCTAGTCAGCAGCCAGCTGCCCCGGGGTGTCCTCAATGCCAACCTCAACCCCTCCCAGGGGACATACACCTTTGACCCAGTCACAAAGGTATTTAAAAATGAGTTGGTAACGCAACTGACATGTACATGAACACGGGAATGAACCGATGTAGATTGTTGTAGACCTAACATGGTGTCATTTAGACCTGCATTCTGTAGAAAAAAGATGCCACTACTTTTCCCAGCTGATCTCACTATGTTTTGTGTTTTGGCCAAGATGTTGTCATGGGATGTTGGTAAGATCAACCCGCAGAAGCTTCCCAGCCTGAAAGGCACCATGAGCCTGCAGGCCGGGGCCTCCAAACCTGACGAGAACCCCAGCATCAACATCCAGTTCAAGATCCAACAGATGGCTATCTCAGGTATGCACAGACCTGCAGGCACATTTAACTAGCCACCACCACTTATGTCCCACAGCTCTGACTGTGGGCTTTAGGAAGGAAATCTATGGAAAAAAACAAAATTGGCTCTTTTAGGTAACCCCATATTTTTAAAATTTTCTAAAGTTCATTTCCACTTGACAATTTGATGGGAGTGTAACTTTCCCCCTAATACACAAGAGGAGCTTTACTCAGCTGACAACCACCTGACTTCTCCACTGTTGTGACTGCATTAAAACAATGACCACTAGATGGCGACAGATGGAACAAATCTGCCTCCTCATGATGCATTTATTTATAATCACTACTGTCCTCTAATGAACAGCCTTAGTATTTTATTGATATTAGCTGACATATTTCCTAAATATCTCCAAATATTATTAAGGATTTTATCAATGAGAAAATGTTGAAAAAATTGTTGTTGTTTTTTTTAAACAAAGGCAATGTTGTCATTCATGTTTTTATTTTAAACTACAATGTGTTTGAGCTTAGCTAAGATAAAAAGTGAGGACAAAAAGTCACTGTCGTGATCTGGACACATTATATTTTCAATCAGAAGCCTATGAGAGTCGTCAACAGTTATATTCTGGGGAAGATCAGACGCTTTGTGTTGTGACTTAAATGTAATGGTTGTCCTGATCTGAGGACAGTGGGTGTGAGAACCGATGCTGACATCTCTCTAACTGTTGCAGTGTTGCACCTTGATCAGTTTTGGTGATGGAGATACACACAATTCCTGTATCATGTTTTGGTGATGTATTTGTGTCAACAGGACTGAAGGTGAATCGACTGGACATGTATGGTGAGAAGTACAAACCTTTCAAAGGCATCAAGTACATGACGAAGGCGGGCAAGTTCCAGGTCCGGACATAAAGACTCAAGCTCTGGGACAAATTGATCAAACCAACAGGAAACTGAGGGGTGATCTGATGGGGGAGGGGAGCTGGTACATTCCCTGTGTAAATGCTTTTCAGGACTGACATTACAAATATCAGAGACTCGTTGTGGCATCACACCATCAGACATAACAACCTCTGTCACAGCAAACGTCCTGTGAACTTCTCTGTTTAAACTGGACCAGGACCAAACCTGATTCCACTATTTTGTTGTTTCTGTTAACATAATTTCTCAATCATAATTTAAACGGCATGGCCAAAGTAAACCCAATCTGTTCCAGGAGAAACTGTCCAGTTTGTGTCAATTCATGCTTCTTCAAACTCTTCTTCTGCTGTCAAACTCCCAACAGACACACAGGTAACAACGTGATGCTGGAAATCGGATCTGTTGTCAGTCATCTAAAACAAATCACAGTTATAGAGCTTCCCATATCAAGGGGCCTCTACGAGAGAAAATAGTGGTGTTTTGGTGCAGCATCGGACATCAGACTAATACTGTGGATCGGGTGGATATGCTGTCTAATCCTAGACTTGCTCCTAAATCTTATAGAATGAGGTCTGATGTTTTTTTTCTTGAATAGAATGGAAGGCATTTACACCATATCCTAACGGCACTTGAGATGACAGCATTCCTCATCCCCTTTGCTCTGTTTTTAGCTCTTTTCTGTTTGTTTTTTATGTTATTGTGTTCTTGCTTCTCTTCAATGACACAACGGTTTTGTCTGTGGTGCAAGAGTCAGTCGACTGACATGTGTCAGTAACACTGGAGTCCTTTCAGGGGCGTGCACGTATGTCAGCTGGTACCAACGTCTTTTTGCTGAGATGGATTTAACTGGAATTATATGAGCTATTTATTAAAATGGTTAAATGTTTGTATGTTTTGTTCATCTTAGATGATTTATAAAACAAACCAGGATCTATTTGCTAAAGGAGTGTCGATACAGGGTTCGTCACGTCTGCACTGTGGACATACAATATGTTCTGTTTGGTTTCTTCACATTAACACTGAGCAAAGACGACAAATGTTTCATCCTGTAACTTTAAGTCCACCTCAGCTGTTCCAGTCAGAGAAACTGTTAACATCCATCTAAAATCTTTCTAGCCCTTCAAACAAGAGGAGTGTATTCTGCTGTGTGTTGTGCTGAGTGACCAGGTACCTCAGAAACATTGGAGAAAAGTTTGATTTTCATATGTGTTTGTTAAACACCCTCCAATGGAGCATTATAATGGTGTAAAAATAAAGATTTGTTGCATTGTAGCTGAGTGATGTATAATTATTTGATGTGTTTTATAAAGTGGAGCTAAATATTTGTTTTTCTCACATGAAGGTGGGTTTGTTTCTTAGGCACACATCAACTAAAATGTTCAGTATTTTTACTTTGAATCCCACCTGCATATTGCCCATGAACTAACAATGTGACCTCTTTGTATTTTCAAAATAATTCTTTTGAAACATTTTCCAGTGTAATCCTAGTTTTGCATGAGGATGCCATCCATCCAACGTGTGTAACTCCTTTGACATCCTAGAAATTTAAAATTTGTTCAAAATTTTAGAAACATGTTTTGATTTGTGTTGCGAAGAAGACATCAGAAACCACTGAAGTAGTGCATTCACTGTACTGGGCTGTAAGTTAATAGTGTGTGTCTTGTTCAGATTTTAATATTTTTTAATGTACGCAGCATCATCACCAAAATTTATGAGGGACGACACTTTGCTGAACCCTCAGATTAAATTGCGATAGAATAGTGTTATTATTACATCTTCTGATGGTTCCTTTAAATTACGTTTTCTGCTCCATCTTTTCTTAGATCACCACTCTACTGAGTTTAACTACTTATATTTTGTATTTAGGACAAGATAGAGTAATTATTGAAATTTGTTTTATAAGAAATATGTTTCTGATTGGCCCAGTGGAAAATAAAATTTGAAAAGAGAGCTCAAAAATGTTTCATTTACTTCTACTTGACAACTATGAGATCTGTAGGATGCCAAACTGAGACTAAGGCTTATTTCTCCTGTGTTTTTTTTCTCTCAGGAGCAAAAAGATGCAATAAATCTCAAATTAGTCTCCTTTTAAGTTTCAGAGGAGATCTCAACAAGGTCTAATTATCAGTTTCTAATAGTTTCACCTATTTCTCCTTGCAAATTTTAGTAGAAACATACGAGACACATGTTAGACATCTATAGATCTATAGAAGAGCAAACCTTGAGCAGTAAAATTTTCCTTTGGGAGTGGCTATTCAAATTAGAATTAAAATATTTTCTTTAAGTCTCAGTCAGTGTTTTGATGTTCTAAACAAAGCAGTGCATATGTACTATTTGGTCACGTGGTACCTGAAGGTGTTTCTACCTGAGGACGGTGTTGTAATAAAATCCATGATGACTGCAGGTCATAAAACTGCGTCTCTTGATCTGAACACATGGACCAAATCAGGCCAGGAGGGGACGCAGTTCCAGAGCTTTGGCCTCCTCCCATCTCAAGGTGTCTCAACATCTGGTTTTAAACACACTTATTACGTCACATGCGGTGAATTATAACCCACTTTAAAATTCAAGTTACCTACTGAAAGTACATTACACCATCGAAAGGGCTGCTTTCTATCATCTCAACATTTGACAATATACTATTTAAACGCCATCATGATCGTGTGACGTCATTCTCCCCGCCTTACTCCAGCTGGCAGGACTCCACTCCATAATTTACTGAGAACTTTAACCCTTCCAAAAAAATCTACAACCCCCCTCTCCACCTCTGGCTCGGTTTCACCTTCATCGTGGGCTAAGCAGCTTGAAGTCAGAGTTATGTCATCGCGCTAATTCTCTCTCTCTCTTTTTTTTTTTTTTTCATCTCTGTGGTACAAGAGTATTTCTTAAAGTTGAAAAGTTATTACATTCATATATTCAGCCTTCGGATGCTGTAATTGTGAACTCCAGAAGTTTTGTTTTATTTTCTCTTCATTTTGCAAAACGCCTCTGAAGTCTGAAGTCTGTCTGAGCCATCGAGTCATTTTGAGACCATTTCGCAGCGGGTGGTAGGTTCCATCTTTTTTACTCTGAATATTACAACAGTTTTTGCAAACTTGCTAAAATCATTCTTGGATATTTTCAAAGTTTGATTTTCTTTATTTAAACCTTATTATACAGCCGACAATATATCTGATATTTGCATGATGGATTGTTATGTTTGCGGATGATATCATGATGAGATCTGTAGGATGCCATCATGATATCATGTCTGATACACTTTTCTGGAATATATATAATTTATTGACAGATTTTGTGTCATTTGTTGCTAAATGACGTAAGCAGTCACATCTATCAGTTTAGTTCTGGACGGTCACGTGGTTGTAAATTAAATGTGTATTCAGGCGGGGGGAAAGTGTGTCTTTTGTCACGCCGGGCCATTACCCGTCACTGACAGTGCTGTAATGTTGGGTGTGATCTGCTGCAGGTGATCACTGTTATCTTAACGGAGATCTAAGGAGCCTGTTAGTGTCTGTTTGATCCGTGTGGGGGGGGTTTGCCCCCCCGCCCCCCGTGGGCAACCACGTGGACATACAGTAACAAAAGCAGCAGGGGGGTGACTCGGCCGCTCCTCTGGCTGCAGCCCCGGTTCACGTCCCGCCACAATTATGCTGATTCAACGGCGAGCGGAGGTGGGAGTGCCTGACTCAGCTTCTCATTGCCAAAGTTGCCTCGGTAGAGTTTATCAATAGATAAATACATTGATAAGCAGCTGATCTGACACAAAATAGATATATTAAGCTTAGTTTTCTTCGTGTTGTTGCATTGAAATGGCCTAAGTGTTAACCACGTGGTTTTGGAAATACAAAACTTCTATCAGTGCCATATTTTTTGTGTACTTGATTACAAATGGTTTACTTTTCTGTTTCTATTGAGAACATTAGCAGAGTGAACTAACACATTGGGCTGGCTTATAACTAATATTTTATTACCAAATACTTCAAACTACAAGCTACACCAGAGCTCCCCATGTGGTAAGAGCCCCAAAAGTGAAAATGTAATTAGATTTTTTGATGTTTCCATGAACACTTGGTCATCTCTAATGTCTTGAAGATTATGGAGTCTATGAACATTATTGCACTGTAATCTAGGTAAATATATGTATAGAACTGCATTACTGAAAAGTTATACCATTTTTGATGCCTCACTGAGGTCTTAGCACAGGTTTTATACATGTACATGTAAATTAAAGCTGTCTATTTTTTTTTTTCCACTAAATTATTTAAGTTGATTTTAAACTCCACTAAATTGCAGTTAACATTTAAAAATCATGTTCTACACAGCCGAGAAACCAGTCTGTAGTAAAGCACCACTGAACATTCTCAACACAATGCACCTTATTGACGGGTGACCGGATCGTGTGACCACAAGACAAAGAAGACTGTTGCCGGCATCAACTTCTCAACCCCCGTTTTTCACGGAGAAAAGTTCCCAGTCAGCGTGGAGTCTGCCATTAAACCTCAGTACCTTCTCAAACTGTTCATGTAGGACTGGTTGGCAATGAGCCAACTGGATTCACGGCACTTACAGCTGTGTTTGTAACGGAATCATGATTTAGGGGTGTCAGACAAAAACATCTAATAATATCACATGTGATCCAGACTTTATACCAAATATTGACATGAATACAGGAGTTGGGGAGTGACGTCTAACAGGATGATAATGGTTAATGGATTATTTATAAATTTAACACAATGAACTAATGATTTCAGCTCTGCTGCATATTCAACCTCATTACCCTTGCGCTATGCAACTGACACCTATAACAGTCTGATGGATTGCATGCACAGGTTGCATGCTGGGAGAATCTAGGTTAATTCAGGGAACGTCCTATAATTTCTACCTGAGAAATCTGTCATTCCTTGATATGCGATTTTAGAAAACACCCATAGAGCATAATTTTAGGCTTGCACAAGAATTTGATATCTATAATGTATAAACCCTCTTTCCAACCATAACTGCTGGGCACTGCCAGAATTTGATATATGGTCATTAGATAGACAGATTTCCACTTCTCCACATAGATAAAGAACATCTTGGCATCCAGCTACATCAGGAATGGCGCACATTTATTTTCATGTGCTCAGAAGATTAAGTGGTGGAAACTTAATGGTATGCAGGGATGACATTAAGTGGTTATAATTGGTTTTGGATCATTTCTGATATGACAAAATGGAAGTGAAAAGGAAAATACTGTTGACATTGTCCTCATTTGGATTGTATAGCATTGCATGGTGTGATACTACGTAAGGTTCACCAGTGCTCTTAGATAATATTATTCTTGAATCACCAAAGCTTTCATGTCAACCATCAGACAAGAAATTTGCACATACTCCCAGCTTGCAAAAACATTTTGACATTATTTTTGGCTACAAAATAAAGTCTAAATTTGTTATCAGTTGGATCAATAACTCATCTTTGGTATGCAGGAAATACTAAAAGAAAGTATCCTTTGACATATAGGATGTTTTGCTTTTTCTGTCTCTGTGCAGTCATTGCATTCTTCCTGACTGTGCCTAGACTGGCCAGACTACACAATGACCACCCGGATTCAGCTACGACATCTGGATTGTGGTGGACCACAGCACACCTCGCAGGGCATCTGGCAAAGATGGACTCCATTCTGAAAGTTATCACCCAGATTCTACAAGACCACCCGGGTGACCAAGAACACAGTATAATTATTGACATGTCCCTAGAGGACTCAAGTTAGAAGACCAATCTGGACTTCACTGTTTGGCAACAACCAACAGTATTGAAGTGTTGAGTTTTAGGTCTATTTTTTAATCGTGAGTGTGTTTTTCTGTGTTTTTTTTAAATTCTCCTATTTAAGAGACAAAATAACCACACTGTCAACATGCCCAGGGAGAGGACAGGGCCTGGCCAGCTATCAGAGGACATTTGCAAATTCTCTACAGACATCGAGAAGGCTCAATCTCACTTTTTGAATAAGAACTCTTTGGAGAAGACATCCCCTCTGAGCAAATATATTGAGACTGAGCATGAGCAGGCAGGGCTGTTCTCTCTATCTCCCTTTGATTCCTCGCTGGATGCCACTCTTGAGCTCCAGAAAAAAAGGAGGAAGAAATGTGGCGCCTGCACTCCTTGCCTCCGCAAGGAAAACTGCGGAACCTGCCCGAGCTGTCTGAATCGCAAGATTGGCAAGCAGATTTGTAAGCTGCGCAAATGTGAAGAGCTGAAGAAGAGGCAGAACGAGTGGGAGGTATGAAAAGTTCACTAATTTCTGATAATGTTATATTTATTGTTTGAAGTAATACTTCTATAGTGTTAGTACACAAATGATTCTGAGCTTAAGAAGAAGACTGCAAACATTTGGGTCAAGGAGTCCAAAATATTGTATTTTATAACTATATTAATGAAACCTGTAATTACTGTCTGAAAGACAATGAAGCTGGCTCTGAATAAAGTGAATATGACAGATAGGACAGGACAGGGTAAAAACTGGTCTGAATCTGAGTCTGTCCTGATGATTGACCCAGATGATCTAGTTTCACCTCCGATCCTACTGGTTCCAATGGCGTCTCAGAGATGCCAGGCCTCCATTATGATTAAACATGTTGGATATTTACAAGTTAAGTGTCAATCCCTACATGAAAGCCTTCCCAACAGGACCTATGACAGACACTTCCTGGATAAACTAATGGTGCTGCCAAGCAGCAGTTTACATTTTAGGGTTTCGGGTTGGTGCCCACTGGCATATTACTGTTGAAGGACTGTAAACCAAAAGTTAAAATCTCACTTTCCGGTCTCTGTAAAAGATAGCTTACCACATCATATCAAACATTTGGTTATCCACAATGTGTTTTCTTGCTAACTTCTATCTTGGAAAGATGCTTCTCCATGAGGCGGTGCATTCATTGCTTCTTGTAGCACAGGAATATTTTTCCTCACCTAGTCTTGCAATCCTATCATGCATGATATCCCATTATTTTCAGATATTGTTTGAAATTGAAGAGAGGATCATCTCTGCAGGCGGAAATCAATTTTATAATCTGTTAGGATTTGAAGCTATAGAAAATCACCTGCTCGGACTGGGCTTTGTCACCAGAAGCTTCTTTCTTGTCCAGATGGGCAGCTGTGTAGGGACAGTGTCAACTACAAGAGAACACGGAGTGTCCCTCCACTAATTTTCTTTCTGCATTCATGACAAATAAGTTGCTTAATGAATCCACTCTCACAAATTAAGTTTTACAGCTACAGGTGTCACCATTCACACCACCTTTTTCTCTCAAGCAGGGTTTTATGTTTGACACTTGTCCAGGCCTATCACACTTTTACAGGAAGTGGATTCCAAAACTCAAGTTCGATAGTTGTACGTCCATCACCTCTTACAGTAAAAGGTGATGGAAGTTTTGATCCAAGGAGACCAAGCTTTACACAGTAATGTAAAGCTTTTAAAACACGATTAAAGACCAATTCTTTTACTGAATAAAGATAGTTTGAAATTGTTACAAAATCCAAAACATGACAGAGGGTTTATCCAGTCTAATGACAGTCACAAGGTAAATTGTGACTACTGTAGGTATTAAACACTCAAAACAAATGGCAACAGGTTTCTGCTGAGTCTCTGTTGGACATTTAATAGGCTTTTGATTCTCTTATCAAACTATTAGTTAACAACTACGTTGAAATTTCGTCGACCATTTTTCTGATAATTCACTAATCAAAGAATAAATTGATGAATCAAGCAAATACCCAGGCAATTCCACCAGTTACCTAGACAATAGATTTATACTAGCACTCTGTCAGCACTGCCTACACTGTGTAGCAGAGTTCTGAGGCCACTCAGCTCCAGTATGTGGATGTTTAATTCATGATGATGTGTTTAGAGACCTGAAATTCCGGTTTAACAATTAGGGAGGTACACCAACTTGTTTCTACACTACCTGAGGTGTAGTTAATTCAGATAATAAATAGATTTTATTAAATTGTTGTAAAAATGTTATAACCGTTCAGATGGATAACTTTCTTCATACTTGTTCCTGTTGTGCAAATGCTTCACATGTGACTTAAAGCTGTGGTAACAGACTGTTAGTGGACACCATGTGTGTTTGCATGGCTGAATTAGTGAGGGCTTCAGAACAGCAGCAGTGGAGAATTCCTGCAGTTGCCTGGGCTTTGTCCTTTGACCTCCAGGTCCTTGGATAAGGGTGGGGGTTAACCTTAGGTATTTTCTATTTGTGTGTGTGTGGGTGTGCAAAGAAAGACAAAGAGTGGATGTTTTTTAAAGTGTGCACTTGCACGTTAATGGAAGTGCACGTGCATGTGTGGCTCTTTGTTTCTATGTTCATCGGTAGCGTGAACGGGGGGATGGGATGAAAAGCCAAACAGGAGGACAGGAAGATGCAGCTAATGGTCAGCAGTAATTGAGGAGGAGGAAATGGGTAAAAAATGGTAACGTGTTACCAAGAAATGGACACTGCATGCTTCTCCAAAGGTTAGGTTTGTCACAGAGAATTTAACTTTTATTTTGAGTATTTAATAATTCTTTGGAGTATCAAGAAATAAAAAAGATGTTAAAAAGGTTCCAATGTTTCTGGAATTAAACTTCAATGTCATATGAATTGCAGTCATCACTAAAAGTCTCTCATATGAATTCTAATAGTTCATTCATCATTATAACTCTGCTATCCTGGCAGATGTTGAGATCCATCACAAGACCCTAAAATACTAGTTAATGATGCAAATTGTGTTAAATATTCTCAATACGTGTTTCTAATCCATTCATATTTTCTGTGAACATTGATTCAAAACAAGGATTTCTCAAATCAAAATAATATTGATCAAGCAACTGTAGGGATCACTAACTTCTGGCCTTATTATTGTGTTCAATTTGCAAATTCAGAACACTTTTTTAAACTCCTTTACTCTTTTCTCAACACATTCTGTATCAACTTTTGAAATCCAAGAAACCTAAACATAGAAGCATATCACGCGTCCTCACTAAAGGAAGAGCTCATGGGTGGAGATGACTTTGCAGACAAGCACAAAGTATTTTGACGTTGAAGAGGAGTCGATTTATTCCATTTCAAATACGAGCCTAAAGACATGTTGGTTTGTTCTTTGGATGATACACAGTAGTTGTTGGTTTTCATTTCAGCAACTCAAAATTTAAAATAATTATTATTCATTTTACAACCTCATTTCTTGTTCGAGTTTCCCTGGAATTGATGTTGAAAATGAAAAGATAGGATAGAGGAAAAGAGGAGAGAGAGAGCTGGTTGGTGTCAGCATGGAGCGCTCCTCACAGTTAACCCTCTTACACATAGTTACACCATGTTTTATTTATTCATATTAATTATAGAGTATATTTATTATCACATTGTTGCCATTTTTTAGCTGAAAAAATTATGTTTGAGTGTGATTGTCAGTGCGAGGAGAGGATGGAAACAATCAAGATACTGACACGAGCATGAAACGAATGATAACGTGAACAGAGAGGATAAAATAGTTTTATTTGCTGTTGTGACCCAACAGGGAAAATATCTCTAACAGTAGAGTTGAACATGCAGTAAAGGTCTGATCCCACAATCATTCCTGGTGACATATATTCACAATAATTTAGGAGCACGGTGAAATATGCTGAAGTAATACAGATTTATTATTAATATTATTGTTAACCAAACATTTATCACACGCATTTCTTCTGTTGTGTGCAGCTACGGTGTTAAAGGACTTTGCAAGTAAGAGACCAGCAAATCTTGCCTGTAAAAATTAACCTTTAAAGTCTTGCCTCATGTCACTCATGTGTGACCCAAGTTGTCTGTGCAGAAACTGTGTGCCACACAATGTAATGGTTAACTTAGCCAAAAGGATAATTAATATTTAGTTTGAAAACACCTGACTTATTAGATAGGTGTGTAACGTCCTGCAAATTGTTCATAATACACCTTCATATGGTTGTATGTCTAATACCCAAGTCACACACACACACACACACACACACACCCACACACACAAACACACACACACACAGACACGCACACACACACGACATAGTGTATTTACCCAGTCACTGTGCTTCTCTGTTAACTCAATGATAGGCATGCACCTCTTTTTCACCCTTAAGTAAAGAGTGAATATCAGCATTATCAGGTAAGCTCAATAAGCTAATAAAGAATATTATTATCATTATTATTATTATTATTGTCAGTATTATTATTATTATTGACAATAATAATAATAATAATAATTGTTAATGCCAAGTCGCGTGTAGTCATGCATCATTAGAATTTAGTTACATCATGGCTGATCTCACAGAATTACAGCAGACTTGTGGCTGGTCTGTAGGTCCAACTAATATAAGCATGTTCTCTTGAAATAGCTCTGTAAAAATATAAATGTAAAATATTTACCTGAATTTTCGAAATAATTTTAATTAAGATTTGTGATGAGCATCTTTCACTAAGTTGTAGCTGGGACATCAATGTTTAAAGGAGACTGGCAATGTTGGTATTGACACAGAATGATGTAAAATACTGGTAATGATAGGCTTTCTGTTTAGTTAGCAGAATGCAGTGTCTTCTAATCGAGACTGCAGCAAGCAGGCAGTGCTTTGAAACATCACCGAAATGATCTTCTGTTGCAGTCTTTACGAGCTCCATGTTGTATTGTTTACAACCTTCTGTGATTCATATGACAAATCAATGCTTACAGTAACTGCAACAAGCTAAACTTTTTTTTTTTTTTAAATTTTAAATCAGATTTTCAGGTATTCAGATCAGCCATTTTCCCAGCAAAGATCCTCACTGCTCCTCTAGTCCTGCTGACAGTAGTGAGTCACAAGTTAGAAGATCTGCAGTAGATGTGGTTTTTCTCCATCAGCAGCTCTTAACCAATTGCCCAACCGCCCATCAGTCAATACCCCTTCCCCCACAATCCCTGCATCTTTGCCCTCTGACCTCCATATGGATGCAGCAGCTGAGTCCCTTATTGCTTGGCAACCACATCCTCCATCTTCTCCTGCTCTGCAGCTCTCCGCAATGAAACTTTGAGCAGCAGGTTTAGCCAGAGGCTGTCTAGAATAAACACTTCTCTGCAATTCTACACAATCCAATAAATGTTCAGTGGGACACGAAGTTTATTGTTTCCCTGTAAGTCTCCCCATTTACTTGAAATTGTCAACAATTACTGGTTGATTGTAGTCAGTCAGTAACATGCTCAGTGTGGCTGACAGCTTGCTTTCCAATTACGCTCATTGACATTGGTGTCTGTAATCGTCCGTCTGTATGAATTAGCAGGTCTGCTTAAAAGTAGAGCACTGTGGCTTAACCAACATTTTTAATTAGAGCAATTGGTATAAATTACAGACAAACTACCCCATAACTTTACTTGGTCTATATTCCTGCAACTGAATGTATGTTTATATGACATGCTATCAGAGGTCTGTGGTTAGCCTCCCTAACTCCCCTGCTCCTGGCGAGCTGGACGAAGTGTTTCTGGTACAAGCTTGTGGGTCTGAATTCTTTAATTCGAGTCGATTAGACAACAGCAGCAAAGAGGACGTTTGTGAGTGAATTGAGGTTGAATGGAGGCGAGGTTTATGTCAGGGCCACAACACAATGAGTAAAGAGAATTAATGTGAATAACATTCATTGGATGCCCATTTGAGTCTTATCAATGAGAGCCGTGCCAGCTGTGTGCTCAAACCTACCAGCGTGGCGATTACCACGTCGACTCTTACCTGTGACGATCCTCGCTGAATCCGGTCTATCCAGCTTACCCCCAACACGCCTGTCCTCACACAAACTCTCACACACACACGTGGTCTGTGTGACGTCAGCGAGGGGATTTCCCATACCATATGAGAGCATCAGACAGACGCTACATATGCTGTGTCACTGCGCCTGCCATGCTCTCCTTCCGATTCACCCCGTTTCCTTCCGTCCCTTTGCTGTCTCTTGGTTTCATCTCGACCCGCTGTTTCTTCACCAGACTGCCTGAACTTGTGCTGACTTTATCTCGTTTCCCAGCGGTTACTAATTCTGCAGCCCTTCTTGCTCTGTCGCAGCGCTTCATATCTGAGGAGACTTTTTTTGCGGTGCCGTTTGCTTACATCAAAATAGCTTCTGCAAAACAGCCAAAGACATGTTAATGCGAAGTGAAGCAGAAATACATCGAGGTGTCGGTACCCGGTGCCTGATCTGGACAAACCATTTCCCTTTGCGTTTTGTTGAATGTGTGAAGCATTCAATGACAACAAACATGGATGTGTGGTGTAAAAGGTGCACATTTGTGGTGATATTTCACATTGTGATATTAAACACTGTGAATACAGGTTTTCCAAAGTATGCCTGGTATTTCCATCTCTGCAAAGACTGTAGACAGAACTCACAAAGCCCGACAGCGTAGGTGGTGTTTTCACATGTATCCTTTTAAGATCACTGTTTGGTGAAGCCAGCATGATCTTTCTTGATGGTTTTCTTTAATTTTTGTCGCTTAAACAACTTTGAAGTGTTTTTTTTTAAACAGCAATGTGCTGTTTTTGTGTATCTTGTCTTGCGTCAGCAAGTTGGACTTTGCTGTGTAACTGTGCATTTTGCCTGTCGGGGGTGGGGTGGAAGTAGGAGGGTTGTGTGACTGCTTGAAAGGGTCTGTGTATATGTTTGTGTGTGTGTGTGTGTCTGTGTGTGTGTGTGTGTGTGTGTGTGTGTGTGTGTGTGCGCGTGTGCAGTCCAGTCCAGTTATTGCGAGCAGCCCTGACACAGATGGTGCTCAGCGATACCACATACCAGAGGCATTGTTTAGGGAAGGCGAGTTCGGGGAGATAATTGACAGGCATAGAGATGACCCATCCCCCTACGACACGTCCACCTCCCATCCACCTTCACTCTGTGTCTTTATGTCAGCCTCCCTTTATGGCGCTGCACACACGCACACACACGATGACCCTCTCCTTTTCACTTTAACCTCCTCATTTTACTAGCTCTGATTTTTCCCTCTTTTCTCTCGCTCTCTTTCCCACCCTCACTTGCTCTCCTTCTTTTCCACCCTAGCAGCAGAGCCCAACCCGGCCTCTGATTGGTGGACAGACTGCTTTTGTGCGCTATCTCCACCGTGACGTCTCTCCGGCGAGCTGTGTGTGTGTGTCTGTGTGTGTGTGTACATTTGTTCATAAGTGTATATGTTTCAAATGTGAGAGTAAATGAGAAAGAGAGAGAAAGAGGGAGGGAGGGAGGAAGGGTTGGTTGAGGGAACATTCAAATTATGTACACAGAAGGAGAAAAAAAACTGAATGAGGGTGAGGAAGGAGTGATAGTGATCATAGTGTGTGTGTGTGTGTGTGTGTATATTTGAGCGTGTGTGCGGTAGACCTATGGCATACTAGCAGGAGAGAGAGAGAGAGGCAGGGAGGGGGGTAGAACAAGAGAGCAAGCGACAGAGAGCGAAATAGAGAGAGAGCTTGTGCATACGAGGGCTCATGTAAAGCCAGATTAAAAACACAAGATGGCTTCCTGAATGGGCTGTACAGACGAGGGAGAGAGAGAAAGACAGAAGAGTGGAGAGGCAGAGAGAGAGAGAGAGAGAGAGAGAGAGAGAGAGAGAGAGAGAAAGACAGCACAAGAGAGAAGAGAGAAGAAAGGGATAGGGGGATAGAGGTGAGGACGAGAGGGAGACTGATCCTTCTGATGGGGATTTGGCCAGCGGACGGAGGAATACAAACCAAAGCAGCTCAGAGGCTTGGAGGGTAAATATTCATCACTCCAGACTATTTTAGGATTGATGGGTGGGTGGGGGGTAGAGTTCGGGAGGAGGGGGGGGAGGTTGGTAGGACTGGGGACCGCTCGAGACTAAACACACAATATAAAGCCAGCCAGGATTGTATAGACAAGATGTGATGTAAATAAGAGTCTCTTATCGTTTTAAATCATCAGCCCCCGGTTGGTGAAACATTTCCATCTGTTCCATCTCACTCTGAGCTCACCTCTTACTCTCATTCATTTAGAAACACTCTTACCATAGTTGTCTAATTCATACATTAGAACAACACCGGGTCTGGATGCAGACATTACATAATTCTATAACTGCCTTTGCAGACTTCTTCTCTGTCCCAGCAGTAGAGGGAAGTGCCAGCTAATACATTCACTATTTGAGGACGAGTCACACAGATTAGTGCACACGGCTGTTTTTTGTTGATGGATGAAGATGGCAGGACTGATAAGGAGATGGTGTGTTAGTCGTGTGTGTTGTACCCCGTGGTCTTTAGTGACAAGTCTTTTTGAGCAGGCTCTTGTCGCATTACTCTATTGATTGTTATTGTCTCCCCCTCCCACCTCTCTCTGTCTCCCTCTCGCTGCCCCCCACTCTTGTTCTTTTGAATGGCTGTAAAGGTGGAATATTTTGGAGACAACGGCCGAAGCTGCTGGGAAGACCCCGAACTGGTAGCTGAGGTAAGAGAGGACTTCAGGGTGTTTCTGGCCTGTTTGTGATCTCTGTTCAAGTTTGATTTTCACTTATTGGTTCTCCAGTGGTGTGAGGTGTGAATGTTGATCAACCAACTCAATGACCGTCTTCTACTCTTTCAACTGTTTCTGTCAGAATGTGATCAACACTTTATTCGACATGTTTGTGTGAATTGTTTAAAAGTTGACACAATGATAGGCTAGGACTGTCGCTGTTGTATCGTTGGGATCATTTCTGACTGGATGGTACGTTCCGTTTTGAACTCGCGATATCAGCCCTGTTATCAATACAGAGTGAAGATGCATTACACACCATAAGGTCTGTGCTTCCCTACCCGGAAGAAGACAATCTCGAATAAGTTAGTTTATGTCCAAGTAGCGGCGAGCTCAGTGTCTCAGCAATAAAGTGCTGCCATCCTCAGTTTAAAGCATCCCACGCTGCCCGCTGATTGGCGCCAGAGCGAGGCATGTGTAGTGTAGATACAAGAGACCAGAAGAGGAGGAGGGAGGAGGAACCCAATGCGCTGGCGCAGGAGCCAAGATAGTCGTTCTCTCTTCCATTGGTTCTGGAGTCAAATGAGGTAAAGGGAGTAAAAGTTAGTGTGTCACGCATGCGTACATGTTCGTTTGTCAGGCGTAGTAACCTGTGCCTGTTGGGAGCCGCTCCTTTGCAGTTTGCCGGGGCTCAACACGCTTGTGTTTTGTGTCTAAAGGACGTTCGCTCAATCGGTGAATATAGAGGATGGATTATTGAGGACGAGACAAGCTGTTGTCTTCTCTACGACATTCTGATTGTCTCGTTTCCCAGCGGAAGAAGGAAAGCATTGGCGTGCCGACCGACACATTTTGTGTTGTGAACTTGGACATGACTCAAGGGTATATACTGTATGTTAGCAGAGCAGCATCACTACAGTGACATGAAATGTAGTTTAGTCAGTCAGTTCTAAATGTCTTGAATGGGTTTAACTCTATGTTACTACTGACATGCTCAAGCTTAGCTCTAAGCTTGCTCTAATCCATGATCGGGCAGACAGTCTTTCTTTTCATGTTGTCTCTAACCATCTGGATTGCTGGGGAAAATAGTTTAACTGTCTGCTCATGAGAGCAGCGTGACCAGGATGTCATGGTTACTGAGTTTGTCCCTGGTGGAGTGTTTATCTTGTGAAGATCTGCATATTTGCCAAAAGTGTCCTTGGTTACATAAAGACAAGCACGGTCCACACCCAACATGGTGAGAACACCATTTTAAACAATAATAAGTAGTAGATTATCCTTAAGTGTTTTCAGGACCTACACAGCTGCTCTTACATCTCAAAACATAATATTATGTGTGATGATCAATGTGGTTGAAAACGTGCAGAGGAGGGACTTTAGCTGTCTATCTCTGTTTTGCAGCACTGTGTCTGTTTGTTAGTCTCTTGCAGTTCATAAAGCAGAACAGAATCAAAAGTTAACCACAACAGGCTACAAGGTAGACAGACTCCACTCACATGATTTCATTTCCACATCAATACACAGGATTTCCTATTAAATATGAGATATATTTTACACAATGTAGCACTGGAAACAGAAACACTCAAACGGCTGCAAACATGACTGCAGAAGAACATGTTAATTAACATGTTCATCCTTGCGTAAATTTCCCAGCCTCGTCCACAAAGGGTTAACACTGACCTAGTTTCCGTGGCAACACTGGCTGTCTGATGACGTCATTGTTTATAATTTTAGCTCAAGTCCGGCATCCAAGGTTTGTCACATGACCAAATAGCCGGCGCCACACGTCTGTGTATTTGTGGAGTATGTTGTTCTGTATATAGTAGAGCTTCAGGAAGCAGAGGGTGTGACATCACCTCATGCTACCCATGTCCCATGAAACCCCACTGGTAACCAAGGGTTAATTAAAATTAATTTTAATCCAGTTATATCCAGTCTCTTAGGATATATCTTATTCTTAAATTATATTTCATGAACTGATCAACCATTTGAATAGTGACTGACTATACATTTATCCAGTTAACCTCAACTGCAACCCGTTATGCACACAAGTTCAACTTTATCAAATTGAAAACATACAACAAAAGTTGAAAACATAAAATCCAAAAGAAAGTTCCCTTAAATGGATGCAGTCATTAATATATGTACACTTAATATATGTACACTAGTTTTCCCATGTTGGATTGATACCCTGCACTAAGTGAGGCACTGTGGTCAGTGGCCCAGTGGAATTCTTGTTGGCATATCTGTGTTTGATGATGGAAGGAGGTTGTCATCCGCCTGGTGCCGCAGCTAATAAAAAATGAATAGAGGGAGGAGGAGGTGGAGCCGTCAGCTGTTGCTCCAGCTCTTTAACTCTCACCTCTCTGGCGGCTGTTCTGCCGCTCCCACTGAGCGATGCACTTTACACAAGCCTGAATCCCGCTGCTGCCCAATGATGCCAGGTTTTATGTAACACAGCGCCACAGCTGCTGAAGTTTTCGTCTCACTCTTTTGTAACATGAAAATATTGATTTTTGAAGTACCAGTCTATTCATTGGAATTCAGTGGAGGCTAATCTCTCCATACAAGGTAAAGAACTGCACTGATGAGAGAACACACCAAACTGGTGGCAGCACAGAAATAACTTTGAGACAGCATAATCAAAAACTTCACATTTAAAGAAAATCCAGCTACTATCGTTCGTAAACCTGCCTTTAATGTTTAAATATTACAAATTCACCTTGGCCTTGATTGTATCAATGATTTAGTGGCTACATGGTTTCATAGCACACATTAGAGCACTGGCCCTTTAAGCCAGGCTACGTCTGACTTGAACATATGGGAAGCTAATCTTAGCCTAAATCCTGAGAGAGACAAGTCTGGCAACCAGCCACTGTACAGAGCTAAGGAAGGTTTCATTGGTTTTCTCTCTCAAGTATGAGCAGTTTATGATTTACCCTTAAATACCCATCAGATATCAGGCTGATCACCTGGAAAGCTCTGGTATTCTGTTAATGATTACAACAAAGTGAGTTCTGATTGCTCAGCTCTTTATCATGACTTGACATGCACACAATCCCAGCAGGTAGTAGCAGACAAGGTTTTCTTTTTTTTAATTATTTTTGAACTATTTAAATTCACACATTTATCATTTATTTTCCTTCTGTCTGCTCTCCCTTTTTCATATCCAGACTTTTCAAACATATTCCCTCTGTTGTGTCCTCTTCTTTTCATGTCCCAAACCTGAAGCACAAAGAGCTGCCTCTTTAAAACAGCAACCCACTCTTCCTCCTCCTCGTTATTTTTTAGCAGCTCCACCCTACTCAAAAGCCCTCCACCCCCAACAACCTTTCTGATTTTTTTTTCTCCTTCCTCCCAAACAACTCCTCCCCATCTCTTTGTGAGCGCTGGTTGTAGTGTTGGTGGTGGCGTTGGTGGGGGTTTGCCCTCCCCAGCTGGTCTACTCGTGCTGACTTGCACGTGCCAAAAGTCAGGAGGTATGACTCAAGCCAGGATACTCTACACTGAGTACTATGATCTACACCCAAACCCACCCTAAACCTAACACCAGCTGCCTGGGAGCGTGTTGGGGGTGGGGCCAGATAGCAAAGACAAAGAGAGCAAACCAGTCAATGGATGAATGATTAAATGACAAGGTCATCCTTTAAATATGAACAACATGTGAACTGCCTGACACTCCGAGGCTGACAGACACAAACATATACATAACAAGGCAGTCAGAGACGGAAACATCCCGCAACACACCTGAATTCAAAACTTTACCCTGACCTACACATTTTTGTGCCTCTGGCTTCCTGAAAATGTGCTTGTTTTGTCATTATAGTATATTCCACACAATGAGGCGCACCTAAAAGCTTTTAATTTTCTCAAAAACCAACAGTGCACCCTATAATCCAGTGGGCCTTAGTTGTGAAAAAAGTTTTGAAATAGGCCATTCATTGAAGGTGCATCTTATAATCAGATGAACCTTATAATCCAGTGCGCCTTTTATATGAGAAAGGTTTTAAATTGGCCATTCACTGAAGGCGCGCCTTATAGTCCACTGTGCCTTATAGTGCGGAAAATACTGTACAGTGATACCTCTGTACTCGACCATAATCCGTTCTGAGGTGGTGGTTGAGCACCGATTTGTTGGACCACCGAAACCAATTTTCCCATAAGAAATAATGGAAAGTATTTTAATCCGTTCTTACCATTTAGAAAAATACCTAAAATATTATAAGAACATGTATCTAAACAACAATGAATACGTAAATGTGCACAAGCAGTACATGATAAAGATAAAGCATTATAAACCATTTTGTATAATTTACTTTACGTTTTAGAGAGTGGTTGATGGCACTAGCGACATCACGGAAGGGGAATCCCTTCCATGATGACGCTAGGTAACGCGCCTCCAGGGGTTTTCTCCCTTCTCTCTCTCTTCCGTGGAGGTGAATCTGGCTGGGCAGTAGCCTTCCTCTTTTCTTTAAGAAGGAACCTGTCCATTGTCAGTTGCTTCTGCTTCAAGATAGTGGAAATGGCTCGTACACCACTTTCATATTTTGCTATAATTTGCGTACGTCTTTGCGTACGTAATTTGCGTACGTAATTTGTGTACGTGTTACTCAGCTGGCGGTCTGAGTCGAACTGACGCTTACCCGCTGGCCGAGGAGCGCAGCCGAGGAGCGTGTTTGGGTCGACTCGGCTAATCGAGTACCGAAAATCTGTTCGGGGTCCGATACATTTTCTACTCGAATTTTTTGGTCGAGCACCGATTTGGTCGAGTATAGAGGCGGTCGAGTACAGAGGTATCACTGTATATCTCATCAGGTTTCAGACATGTGTACCTAAAAAGGTATAAAAGTGAAAACTTGACCAAGTTTTTCAAGGTCATCATCTCATTTCATCCCCTTTGCTGCCTGAGTAATGTGCTTTTTGTTTCATCTTTCTATCTGCAAAAGGCTGTGAGGATATTTGGTGGATGGACGGATGAACACACAAACACTGACAATTGCAGTACATCACCGCTTCGCGTGATGTGATAAACACAGAATACATAACTTTTTTCTATCATATGAACATATGACCATCAATCTTGTTAATGATGTTAGCCTCAAACACTGGACCGCTGCTTCTGCTGCGTTGAACATGAGCTTAGTGCCTCTCTGCAGCCTGTTGTCCCGCCCACCAGTAAACCCAGTGACCCTCTGAGAACAATCCAATACTGTATGCACACTAGCATGTATGTGTGCAGGGGAAAAATCATTTACGTCTGCCTATGCGTTTGTTTCCAGTGGACCTTTGTGGTCGCCTTGATGTTGATGTAAAACAGGCATGCACTTGGGGGGGGGGGGGGGGGGGGGTTACATGAAAAGAGAAGAAAGAGAGAAAAAAAAGCGAACGTTAAAGAAATATAGAGCCGAAAGAGAGTGAGAGGATAAAGAGAGAGCCACAGAGTGTGTCAGATCAGATGACCTTGATGCCACTAGTCTGCAGGGCAATATGAATTGGGGGTGTAAAACTGAGCGGTAGCAGTAGGGGGGTGGAATCACATGACCCAAAAGATGGGGAAGGGTAAGACCTTCATGTACCAGCCACAATGCTGATGTGAGACATTTAATATTTTCTTTATCCACCATGTCACCAATGAGAGGAAAGTAATGAGGGCGCAGAAATATGTGGTGAGGTTACATTTGTTCATCAAAGACAAAGAAGACATGTCACCCATGACACAATCATCCTTCCTCCTTGCTGATGTGTTTCATACACTCACGCTTCCTGATGCAGGTAAAATTTTAAGAAGGTTGTTTGACTTTTATGTCACAAGGTTTTTTGAGAATACAAGAGAAATGACTCAGACTTAGTCATGCAAGCCAGCCTAACACAGATTGCTGGTGATGGACTTTTGTTGTCAGTCATCCCTCCTACAACCGACCTTTCCTTTGCGCTGCTGAGAAATGATGAGCGAGAGAGAGAGAGAGAGAGAGAGAGAGAGATTCGAGGGAATGAAGCTACTCATTTAAAGTGTACTTGACTACATTGTGAGACTAAGTGATAAATTAGCATCGTTGTTGTACATTCCTCATTTTCTCCATGCCGGGTTATAGCATGTTTACCGTAAGTGTACAATATCCTGATTCATGTTTGCCATGTGATTTCCACTGAAGAGTTAGCATACTCTCTTTGTTTTTCAATTCTCTTCAAGTCTTTGCTTCGCTGAAGTGAGTTGAATTACCTGGAACGTAGCCAGTTGTAATGTAATCGGTCACATTGTTGTGTTGAAATGTAACTCATTATGTATAAGAGGTGATTTTAGGACACAGCTACTAGGCAAACCTAAATGCCATCATTGTGATTTTGTTTATTTCTATGATTTTAATCTCTCGGGAACATCTTAGAACATTTGCTCATTTCTATCACTTTATCTACATTCCTGTAAATCTAAAGATAGGACAACTAGATTGATTTTGAATGTGACTCCTGCATCGTGCTGCTGGTTTGTGAGTCATCAATGAACTCTTGTGTTTGAATAAAGAGAAGTTATTGTAATTTAGTTTTGTGTACAGTACTTTATAGAAAAACCACAGATGAAATGTTGTTATGAGTATCTGAATCATGTGGTAAAAAAAGAAAATACAGACGTGAAAGTTCCTTTTGTTGGTCAATTAATCAAATTGATCTTTGTGTTTTAGTGAGCTGTGTATGTGAGAGGTGACTCTCATTCACCGAGCGTGAGCTCATTTCTTTCCAGTGAATGGTTGTGTTAATGTATTTTAGTGGAGTATAGGGCTTTCCTTCATGTAACATGATCGGTGTGTTTTTGCTCTGTTTTATTGATGATATTTTCAAAAATACTGGTCATGTGATGTCATGTGTTTGTGATGTGTTTTATTTATTTTTTGTGGTTGGTATTACAAAACAAAAAGTTCCTTGTGTCGGTGCTTCTTTAAACAAGTCCAGTCTGGAGGTGGATTTGCTGTGTCATGGCAGATGGGGAGTGAGAACAATAAGTCAGGTGTATGAAAAAGCACATTTATGAGTGTGTGTTGGTGTTGGCACATGTGTCATCTGTACACTAAGTGGTGGAGGCAAGCGCCCCGGTGGGAGACACCGATGACGGTGATGACGAAGCAGCTACATCATCGTAGCTGCTTCTCTTGCTCACTGCACTCCCTCTCGCTCATTGGCACTCCCTAGTCATGTGACCTAATGTTCTACTTCTCCTCTCGTTCCCAGAGACAGCATAAGCTGCGCTGGGTTTTTTTTGCCTCTTTGGGATGGAAGCTCGTCTGCGTGTGTATATACGAATATGTGTGGTAACCGAGAGACAAGCAGTGTACAATTTGCAGGGCCAGAGAGCGGGTGTGACAGAAAGTGCTGGAACGGTAGGGCAATAAGCTATGCTGGATGGAGAAAATGCTCAGGAAACAAAACAGAGGCAGATCGGGAGAGGGAGGCAGAGGCTGTTTGAGAAACCCAGAGAAAATGAGAGATCAAGAGTAACAAGGAAAGGCTATTGAAGTTGATCCACCCATAGCGCAGTGAGGCCAGCATATTCTAAGTGTTACTATACGAGAAAAACACTACACAGGAGCTGACAACGACCTGCATCGGTGAGACGGCCATGTTTCCTCGTCTCGTCCTCCTCCTGGTTAAATCTGCTCCAAAACTCCATCAGTGTTGGAGAAAAAGAGGAGAGACCACAAGGCCAGTCAACAAGCAAGTGGGCGAGAGGACATTTCCAGCGATCGAGATGATGTTGATGATGATAATGGCAATAACACCAAGGCAGAGCAATGGTGAGGAGAGGATAATAACAGGCCATTATCGTGTGTTGGACTGGAGAGGACAGACGTCAAGAGTCTCCAGCAAATTGGTTGATCAATTAAAGTTGCTGCCTTCACTTGGTAACCTGGAGATTTCTGTTGTTGCTCTTTTCTGCTTCATTTTCCCTTCTAAAGCAGAATCAATCACACAAATAACTTTCCATGTTTTTCTCCAGTCTTCTCTCTATTTCTTCATCCTGTTACTATTGCGCCGGTCCCTCTCCTTTGCCAAGCATAGTTATCTTGCTGTTGGACATCGGTGAAAACGGTATTGCTTAATTTTTTTTTTGTCTTCCCACTTGTGCGTTACTATAATATAACCTACCCAGTGACCCACGGTTTCTGATGGTAACTGAGAAACTTTTCATCTTGTCTGTACGTTTTGGATCTCGGGGGAAGGGGCCGGAAAAACCACTAGCAAGCCAACGACTGCGTCATCTTCCAACCTTTCTTTCTCTTTCACTTGCGACTTTGCTAGATGATCGGCCACAAGGTTGACGCTTTTTGTGAATAGGCCACTGATGTGACTCTTGATGAGGAGAAAATGGAAATTGCAGAATCATTACCAGTGACTACTCCTTGACTAAGCTGAATTTTGGATGTACAAATACGGAACATAATCCCTGTTAGGAAAATGGAATGCCATTTGCCGAAGACTCAGTCGAGCAATGTAGCGTTGCTTCTCTTTGCTCCTTTTTCTTCTGCCCGCTGATGCCGTTGTAAGTTCAAATTGTGTGTTCTCTTGTCAGCCGCTGGTTCGTCTCTGCACTGAGGTTCTCTGGATGAATGAAGCTCACAACATAGCCTTATATGTAACGTCATCTAATGCAGTAGAACAAGTACTGTTGATGGGAGTGGATAGTGGCAAGAAGAGGTTTTTCCATTGGTGGGAGCTCTAATGCACTGTGCTGTTTCCTAGGCTGCCACTGCTAGCGACTGTCCCCCACTGCTCTGTTTCTGCTCACTCCTCCATCGTACGTGCCCGCTGTGGCTCAGATAATGGCCTCTCCTTCTGCACACACTGAAGAGAGAGAGGAGAGGAGATGGAGGGAGAGCCAGCGTGAGAGGGAGGGAGGTAGAGGGAGAGAGAGAAGGGAGAAGGTGGGGGCTGCAAAGAGAAGCCGACTGCATGTGCAGCCGAGAGAAAGAAAGAGGATATTGAAAAAGGGAAGGGAGGAGCAGACAGAGATAATGAGAAAGGAAAAAGGAGAGAACAGAAAGCGTCAGCCATAAGAAGAGGCAAGAGAATGAAAAACGTGTGTGCTTGGGGGAGGTGTGTTGTGTGTGTGTGTCGCTGGTTGCGGGTACGTGTGTGAATGCATGCATCTGTATTTTGGTGCTCACTCTGTCTGTACACCACACGGATTGGAAGGAATTAAAAAAAGGAGTACAGACCAACAAGGTCGGCTTGATTGTGGGTTGCTGTACCGGCAAGCAAGTCTCATGCTCCTCTTTGACTCGTCTTCTGCTTTCTGCTCTCTGGCTGGCAGCTCCATCTGGAGGTCTGGGACGACGTGAGTATGTATGGCTGGTCCTTGGGCTCACAGCCGGCGTCATTGTCAGGGTCTCCGTTTCATGTTCCTGCTCTGCATGGCAGCAAAGGAAAAGGTGGGAGAAGGAGTAGTACAAGAGAGAGGATGAGGAGGGTGTTGTGTATTTGGGATTTGGGTCCGGCTGTCTACACAGAAGCTTAACTTAAACCATTCACCACCATCACTATGAGTATTGTTACATGCTCTATATCCACCATTTAGTTTTTCCTTTTTTGAAATCTTATTACTGATTACTCATATCTATCACTCTCTTGGAAAATGGCTCCAAGACCCAAGGGACTAGTCCACCTGGTTCTGCAACATCCGATCTGGCTAGGTGGGTTGACTGTTTTGTGTGTCACGCTTCTACAACCGTGTGATAAATAGCTTGACACAGTCAGCTACAAGACAGATACAGACTCCAGACCAGAGTAGGCTCAGTCAGGGTATAAATAGTTGTCAAACCACGTGGACTGTTCTCAGACACCTGACTATGTACAAAGTCCTGCATGTGTGAGGTAATCTTCATTTTAGACCTGCATAAAGACTCATGAGAAGTCAGTTCATCTTTATCAGTGCTACAGTGTACAATAGTACGCAGTGCAGTGTTTGCCATCTGCCCCGCTACAGCATAAGGAACACTAACCCCATGTGACATTCTTTGTGTTAGTATTGTGTACATGTAACTGTGAGAAAAAGAGGAAAAGAGAGTGTCAATATAACTTAGTGTGCCTGATTGTGAGATGTTGTACACCGTTGCAGTCACTCTGTTTCAACATACTGCAGTTCTCATAACAGTTGCGAACTGCTAACCCCCTTCCTCTTTCTTGTCTGATGCTACTGATAGTGCAGACATGGGGCCTCTCACGTATTGCATGACGTCTGTTCAATGCCACCCCAAACCAACCCCCGACTCAAGCTTCACACCACCTCTCACCAATAGCCCTGTCACCCCCTGGGACCCCTAACAGAAACCCCGTGCAGGAGGTGGATTTCGAAATACCCGAGCATACTGCCTGTCCTGTAATTAGCTACTTCAAAGACTCATTTCAATAATATTCAAATGATGGGGAAGCTGGGCATCAGGCTCACTTCCACTGCCATACACTGATGGATCTACAAGAACCAGCCAATTTCTCTCCAATTTAAATCCTTTGGAGTTGCTAACATTTGTGTCAGTGATTTGAGACCATCAGACATCTTGAGGTTTATTTTGTTTGCATCTGTAAGAAAAACTTTAATGTCTCTTAATCTGAATCTTCTGCCAGGGAAGGGTTGAACTTGTGACAAGAGTTGTGATCCTTGTAGGTGTATTGAACCCAAGCTGTGAAGAATTAGACACGGGTACTAACACCAAAATGTATGTGCATTACATATTGCCTTTGCTTCTAGATGTAGTAATACATTGCTCAACCACATGAATGTTCTAAGTTATTTGTGCGCTTGTCTTCATTTGATTGTATTTTAAAAGGAAATATCTTGGTTGAAAACTGTTTGTATTGTATTTACCATTATCAGTTTCAAGGGAATGCAGCACGATAGCAGATTATCATCCATTCTGCCAAATGACTTCTTTATTCACAGTTACTGTATATTTGACACTATTGTGCTCAAACTGCCCCTTATGGTGCTTCAAGCTAACTAAAGTGAATAGGAAGTCCAGGTGATTTTTTATTACTTTTTTTTGCAGTTTTCAGTGGAACCCCTAGTGTGGTAACCGTCCAATTTTCTGTTAGGGAGGAAGTGAGATATGCCATTTCAGAGATCAGCTCCTCATTATTGTTATCAATCATCTTAAGTCTTGAAATCTACTGTGGTGACAAAATGACTTTTTTTTTTCTATTTATAACATTATATCAAAAACGTTTGGAATGAAAATATTATTGCCTTTAAAATAGCATGTTACTATCCATGTTGAATCCTGATGCAGTTAGTTTTCGAGTTTGTAGTAGTCAATGAAGAATGAGAGTTGGAAAGCAGTTTCAAAAAGCTACAGTTTCAGCTCTCATAAGCCACTTAAAACAGAAGCTTGAATAACATTTAAAGCATTTCAATGGAGGCTCTCACAGTTAATCAGCAGCAATGTCAAAGACTATAACTTCATCAATACCTGGTTTTGCTGATGAAAGTAGTTCACTAAATTGTGACCTGATAGACTAATCTATTTCTCAGCAACAGATTTAAAATATCTTGTAATATTTGTTTCATTTGTCAATTTTATTTTTGAAGTGTTATTTCCACTGAGTATAAGGCTTTAATCTATTGATATATCTGCTTTGCTTAACAGCAAATGTTGTAAGTTTAGAAAAAGAAAATAAACTATTGTAAATGACTAACATTGCAGTATATTACATTTTTTTATTAATGTGTAGTGTACCCACTTCACGTTTGACCCACAGTGTCTCTCATTAATATGACGGACAATGACGTGCTTTGCATATCCCACCTGATTTGGAGCAAAGTTTAGATTTATAAATGGAATGGTGTATGCTGGCTTGTTATTTGTCAGTATAACAGATTACCCGTTGTGGAATTACTTCGCTGAAGCAATATTTAATTCAGTTTTCCTTCGCTTTGCTGATTTTAACCTGCGATTCTGTGTTTTGTATGTGTGAAATGTTGAAGAGAAAACCTGGTTGACAGTTTGGAAAAAGGGAAGGCTGGATATTATATTAGTAATTTGATAAATTGTATTATAACATCCTGTTGTGTGTATTATTAAATTGATAACTGTAACTATCATTTTGTCACATTATTCCTGGAGTATTAATCAAAGAAATACCAAATTATTTTATTCAGTTCTACTGATTATAAAACATCCATTATCAAAACAGGGTGATTTTACAAATCATGTAGTGTAGTTTTGGTCATCATTCCTGGATTTTTTTTTACAATTTTCATAACTTCAGCTCACTGTATGTTTCTCTTTTTCAGACCGTTTGCAAAGTCACTTCAGTGGATGGCCCCAAAAGTGGAGGTCAGATGGAAATTGGGTCACATGACAGCCTCCAGGAAGGCACGTTGAGCCTGGAACTGGCCAATGGGGTGAATTCCTACCCTAATGATGATGAGACATCGATGGAAACAGAGCAACAGAGGGCAGGGACCATGCCTACTCATCAGTGGTTGTCAGGACATTGCAATGCCAGTGATACCCAACAGCAACGATCGTGCTGGAACAGCAGCCGTGGTACAAAAGCTGTCCACCACACAGACATGGAGGATGCCCACAATCTTGTGGCTTTTTCAAATATTGCTGGTTCGTTGCCCCCTTCTTCCTCCCCTTCCTGTGTTGTGCAGGCTAACACAACCCAGCTGTATGAAAAATTCACCCAGGAGATGAGCTCTGAGGGAGCTCAGGTCAAACCTTCAGCAGGGGCTCCTGTGGGTAGCTGCCAACTTCCAGAAGACCTGAACACCCTACAGACAGCACTGAGCCAGGCTAGGCATGGACACAAGCCCCCTAACTGCAATTGTGATGGTCTTGACTGTCCAGACTACCTAGAGTGGCTGGAAAAGAAGATCAAGTTGGCAACATGTGAGGATAAAGGTGCTTGCAAGAACACTGATTCTCCCCAAGGCTTACAGCCTCAACTGCAGCAACCCCATTTGCTGCACCACTCGCAACCCTACCCACAGGTCAATGGCCACTGTCTGTCTACATCATACCCCAAGCAGCAACATGGTCCTCCTGCAGACCAAGTGCCCTGCTCCAAACCACCAATTCCCTGCTCTCCCCAGGTGCTCTCCATTGCCAAGGAAAAAAATGTCAGTCTTCAGACAGCCATTGCCATAGAAGCCCTGACCCAGTTGTCTGGCACTGGTCCCCAAGGCACCGACTCTCCAACTCCAGCCCCCTACAACAGTAACCTCCATCATCATCAACATATTCAGAACCTCCCATCCCTGTCCTCTCCTAGCATCCATTCATCATCCTCACGCTCTCAATCCGTCCCTCCAGGACGACACACCAGCCAACAGGCCCCAGTGGCCTGTGAGCACCACAGGCCCCAGTCCCAGGGCCAACCAGCCAATGCTACTCCTCTTCCATCCTCTACCTCTAGCTCTCCTTTCCCAGGTCAGGGAAAACATCAAGTCTACGGTCCTAATCCCAAGCAGTGGCAGCAGTGCTCAGGCAAAAGTTCTGAACAGAAGACCCCATGGATGTGTATGAAATCTGAGCCTCAGCCTCACTATGCCACTGCACCTCACAGTAGCTCAAACCCCATGTCGGAGCTCAAACAGCTGCTCGGTGACACCAGTGGAAAGTTTAACAATGCTCCTTTCAAGCTTGCAGTCACACAGCAGCCCAGATCAACCCAGAATGGAAGTATCCAGGGACAGGAGCACCTATCATTGGTCAGGATAAAGCAAGAGCAAGACTCTGGTGAGCACTACCATTGCACAGCTTCTGTACAGCATTATGGCATTGCTAATTGTCAGCAGCAGGGTCAGCATTATTCTGGCTCTCCCTTGTCTCCTGGCCAAGCAGCTATCAGTCACTCCACTCAGGCAGCTCTGCAACATCACCTTCACTACAAGAGGAATCTATTTTCTAACCACTCAACTGGCTTTGGAGCACCAGGCCCTCGAACACCTCTGGTTTGCCAAAATTTGAAAAAATGGTGGCCACAGATGGAAACAGAGGGTTTTCCACATCAGTCCATCAAACAGGAACCCAAGGAATCCAAGAAGAAAAGAAACAGCCAAACAACTCCTATTAAAAAACCTGTGAGTGGGATGCTTACAGCTTCTCCCCTGCCCAAACCCAAACAGATAATCATCAAAAAGACTAAGCCAAAAGCCTCCATGCCGACCTTTCTGCCTCAGACTCAGATCATAGTACAAAAACCACCAGTCGTCATGATGGACAGAGCCCTGCCCCTGACCAACCTGCAACCAGGTACTCTGCCCTCTCTGCCAGTGGTCAGTGACTCCATTCAGGCTAGTGCTGCGGACCTCCCTGCTGCAGGTCAATCTCAGGTATCCATTCCCAACTCCCCAGTGAATCCCACTTCCATTGTTTCTGCTTTGTCAGAAAATATTTTTACCCCAATGGGTCCTCTGCCCCCACCTGTGTCCACTGTAGACAATACCAAGTCAGAGACACTGGGCAGCATGACCAACAGTAACACCAGCATCCCCACAACTCTGACCTCTACATCTTCATCAAGCACCTCTCAGTTACCGAGCCTCACCAACATTGACCCAAAATATGAAGAACTGATTCGCCAGTTTGAGGCTGAATTTGGGGACTCAGACACACTTGTTAGTCAGCCCACAGAGGAAACTGCAAAAGCCCCTCAGCAAGGGGCTCAAGTCAACTCCACATTTCAACCAAACAATCAAGAAATGGAAGTCAACAAAGATAAGCTAGGGATGGAAGAGGAAGAAACCTTGAACCAAGCATCCACAGAAAGACTTACGGATGAGGAACAAGAGGAACCCCTCCATGACGCCAATTTTGACAAGCAGGAACAGCCCAGTTTGCTAGACAACACATTCAGCATGCGGGGTTCTCCGTTACCCAAACGTATGAAGATCGAAGCTTCGGGTGATATAGCAGTACTTTCCACCACTTGCTATTCTGAGGAGGACACACCCATAAAGGACAGTCAGCCTTTCTCTCCATCGGTCAAAGGCTTCCTAGAGTCTCCTATGTGCTACCTTGACACCCCCATCAAGACCATGCTGGATACTCCTTCTAAGGATCTACAGGCAGAGTTACCCACTTGCACCTGTGTGGGTAAGTTAACATGTTGGTGTTGGTGTTGTGTGTGTATGCAGGAGAGGAGAGTGCTACACAAAATCCCATCCATCCTTTTTCATGAAGACAAGATGATAATCATTTTATCTTCAGCCACTTATCCATCTTGCGGGTGTTGCTGGAGCCTGTCACAGCTGGCTATGGGTGAAAACCATGGTACACCCTGGACGCGTCGCCATCACATTGCAGGACCATATAAAAGACAACCAACCATTCACACACACACATTCACACCTAGAACGCGGAGAGAACCCACGCAGACACAGGCAGAACATACAAACCCTTCACAGAAAGAATCAAATGCCGAACCCTCTTGTTGTAAGGCGACAGTGCTACCCACTGAGCCACCATGTCACCCCTGCATAAACACTTAGTCATAAACATATAACACATAAATATATTTTAAACAAGTATTGATTAATATTCTATCAATTCATTGTTTTGAGTGTTACTCATACATCTATGATTGTACATTGAATTAGTCTGCGAGAACAAAATCTGACTAGTGGTGATATCTAACATTGTTTGCCTCAAAGCAATAATATATTGTGCGTTTTTCTGTGTTCATGATTGAGTGTGTGAATAAAGTATGTGTGTTGCCAAGAAGTGTGGCTCTGACCCTCCACACTGCAACAATGTGAAGCACTAAATGCAGGAACAATAACAGTGGTGGCAGAAGCAGCCCTTTGTGAGAGTTTGAGTCACACAGGCAAGCAAAACAGTCTTTGTCTGACATAAAGGGATTCAGTTCCACCGTTTGGTTACTACCCTGCTTAGGTTGTTTGTTTATAACAGAGTAGGTGGTCTACTGTATATGGTACTTTACTTTATCTTAATGTATTGTATCATTCTAAATAAATAAAATTTAACAGGTAGATAAAAGGTGGATTTTCCTTTGATTCACCAATATAGTAAAAGGTTTTTAAAATGTTTTTCAATATTAAGACCAAGCCTGTTTGTCTGTAAAGTTATTAAATCACTAGCTCTGACTTTTACAACTGTACCCAGCCTGGGTAGGGTTGGTAAACAGAACCTTGCTAATCCTAAACATTGAAGAGAGTGCACAGCTGGAGGAAAAGCGGCTGCAGGGAAACACTTTCTTTTTTAATGTATACTGTTACACTAACACACACATGCACACCCACACACAACCAATTTGCACACAAGAATTTAGTATTACTATACTCCTCCACTTCCTGTACTGAACCACACACTGGTGCCTCCCAGCACCAACATGGGAAGGGGAACTTGTGTTACTCTTAACCGTATATATATATATATATATATATATATATATATATATATATATATATATATATATATATATATATATATATATATATAATTTATACACATAGCACTGAGTGTATCTCCACATTAGGGTCTCCAATTTAATGTGAGGTAGACTCAGCTTTAGTCAGATGCAGTGTTTAACACCAAGGTCTCAGAATGCACTCTGCAACCACATGTGTTACTTTTCATCAATGACTTGCCTTCAGCTGAAAAGGGGATTCTTTGACAGGTTTCGAAAGCACACAATAAACTGTAAAACACTGGGATGTGATTCTGATATAAAATAATTTCAAAGTGAGGCATTTATTCAGCCTGTTTAGGATAACATACTGTATCTTGAAATGAAGGACTTAATTATTTGATCAGTTTCATGATCAAAAAGAATTTTATAAAGCACCTTTAAAAAAAGTATTAGCATTGCAGAAAGATAACAAAAGTTACATCGAGGCATTTTCCTAGATGCGGAGATCTGGACCCTTCTCTTAATTGATTGGACAACCAACAAAAACAATAATGTCAGTGGTTGTAAACCACGATCCCAGCTGTAGACGAGTCTGTGGTAATCTGCTGGATTTGAAAGTCTCACTGTGAAAAGGTCAAATTGATGACATGAATTAATGACACAAAAGTGTGGCAAAGGAGAGGGAAACAAAGTGAATCTGCATCAGTGGAAGTCCCCCAGCAGTTTCAAGAGTTAGCAGCATAGCTAAGTGCTAACCCAAACCATGTGAAATTTCTTGGCTGAAATGTGACATTCAAATTCAATGAGATGCAGTTTTTTTGCATTTTGGTGCCTGACCATTAAGGGCTTTGTACACGAGGTGAAGGAATTTAAATGTTATCCTGGATTTTACAGGGAGCCAGCTCAGTGAGGCCAATACAGGAGAGATATGAGTTGTTTTATTAGTTCACCAGTCAGAATACAGGCAGCATTATTCTGGATCAGCTGGAAAGTCTTAAAAGACTTATTGAGTTACAATAGTTCTGCCTTGAAGTAACAAATGCATTGATTTTCTGCATTTTTTTTGTGATCGAATGTGCCAGATTTTTAAAAATATTATAGCAGTGGAAGAAAATACTCCTACATATTTGTTTATCATGGGAGTTAGACGACATTTCCCGATCAAACATGAATCTAAGATTCCTCACAGCACAGCTGGACTGCAAATTTTGTTATTACAAAATTACATCTATTGAAGTATGCTAAATCAAATATTTAATGAGGAATAGGATTGCACTGGTTAACAGTTCAATAGTAATCGAATGTTATAAAATTTGATGGCCTCAAACTATGTAGATTTGCTTCAGAAATGAAGAATCTCAGATGTGCATCTCCACTACTCCATCTTCCTATGAGACTCAGCACAAGGTAACATATGTATACTAACAAGGAAAAGGAGAGAGACGTGAGATCTCAAGTTCATACTCAGACATCTCCTGAAAGACCTTTACGTTTTAATAAAGAAATTGTTTAACCAAAAATATTTTCTTATTCCTTCATGGAGCATTGTAAAACATCAAAAACAACAACCACAGTACAGGCAACAGCAACAATCACAACATTAATAATAATCATGACTTCAAATAATTGGGTTGGAGTCGGTGTCCGACAGAGAACAAGGGGAGAAACATGCACCAGAAGCAGAGTGAAAGCAGTGGCAAGAAATCAACAAAGTTTAGCTCGATTCCTTTCTGGGTCTAAGACTGAGTCAAGGAATAATATCTATATGCATTTTTGACATAGTGGTAATCATTTTTAAAACGACCTACCACTGTGGAGAAACACCATCATTACTAATGTAATCTGTCCATTTTGGAAATAACTGAGTTGGAATTTGCGGTTGTGTTTTTCATGGTCCATTTGTTTGCTGTTTCTTCATCTCTACTGTCTCTGTATACAGAACACATCGTGGAAAAAGATGAAGGGCCCTATTACAATCACCTGGGATCTGGACCTACTGTAGCTTCCATACGAGACCTGATGGAGATGAGGTGAGCCAATCCCACTTCTCTTTATATGTCGTCTCCTCTCAATTTCTCTTCCACCTACATGCTTGTGTTTTCTCTGCTTCTCCCTCCTCCTCCTCCCTCTACACCTCTCCTCTTCACATTTTGCCCAAAGGGAATTTGTGACCCAGAATCCAGTAGGAGGTAAAGGAATTACTACGTAAGCTTATCAGAGGCAAAGCAAGAAGAACAGGACTAGCAGCAGATGATAGACAGGAATGAGAGGAATGAGCAAGGATGGTTATTTATCAAAATATATATAAAAAGAGAGAGGTGAACACAGAAGGGTTGGTGGAGTAGAAAGGAGGGAGTACAGCTTTACCAGAAAGATTGATAGAAATGGACCTTTTTGTGCAAAAATGTCTCATCTGGCAAATTATGTAACAATAATATAAAATTCCTAAGAATTCAACTAAAATTCAAATGATACCACAGTTCTACCCACAGTAAATACCACAATGTATGATAATGGGCATTAGCCAACAAGACTCTAACCTAATCCATGTTACAAACACAGCTAAACAATGAGATGCTACTGTCTGTTACACTTTCACAGAATGTCAAATAAAAAGACAGCTTCTACTAACAGTTTCATCTTCACAGGATTACTGTTTATTCAATATAGGAAAGAGCACCAGAAAGCACCCAGCTGATATTTTTAATAACCAAAGTGCAGATATAATCTCTATAATAAAATCAAAACTCTATAATAGAGCTATTCATCAAATTAGATTGTTTTGATTTTAGAAACCAAACATTGGGGAGATTGACTCATAATTTCTTCTTTCAAATGCAATGGGAATAAAATGTATTAAGATCTCATCCACAAGATAATTATTCAGTTAATTATTGTGGTTCTGTAGCAAGAAATCAGCTGTACAACTAAAGGTAATTTATGTGATTTTGATTCGAGGTGAATGCAAGTGCTGTCAATGAAACCTGACCAATCTTTACTCAGGCTTTATGAAAATAAAAGTCTGTTTTATAAAAGTTTTTACAGACATGTTGAAGAACATTTAGAAAGAACATCACTATTATTATTATCATTATTTTTATTATTACCCAAATTTGCATCAACATTTTATGAGCTCATCTCATTTTTATCATGTCAACAACTGGACGTCACAGTGAGGCTGCTGTTTGCTGGCCTTCAATCGGACCAATGAGTCCCTTGGAGTGTTCAGTTTAAATCAGAGGGAATATTAATGCAGGGACCACCTTTTGTTATTTGAGAGATGACATAAGACTTAAGACCCAACGGTCATTGGTTAACCTTTGACCCAATTCTTACCCTGGTAGCCCACTCCTGTGGTGATAGAGCCTAGTTCCCTCCCACTGCTCCAGCCACCCCAGAGTGATTCCCTTTCAGCAGAAGCCCCTGCGTTCAGTGTCAATCCAAATCTGTCCAGGGTTGACATTTTCACAATAGCCAAAATCACATGAGCAGGAGGCTTGATATGAGCCGTGAGCAGACATCTGACAGCTTCTGCTGACCTGTATCTACTCCAATACAACCTCTGACCCCTCCTCAATTTATTTGCCTCCCCAGTAGAAGTGCTAACATGCATCATCAGGACTACTATTGCACCAGATTCCATTATTTTCATTGTCCTACACACAGAACAACTAGACATCAAACAGAGAGCACACACCTTGGCAAAGGTAGTTTAGTTTCTCCATTAGGTTAGTGTCTCTTGATACGAATAGTTTCCATGGTTCACACATGTGAAATACACAACACGAGGCTGTCCATGTGGTTACACTGTCACTCAATGCAAACTGGTTTGGGTGGTGTCGGTGTAGGAGCGAAGGAGGGCTTTTCTGGAATGATGGCTATTCTTGCATTGATATTGGTTAGTGGTGTCAATCAATTAATTTTTTTAATCACAATTACATAACTTATATTGTTAGTTATTTTAATCAATAAGATGTTTAAAATACTGATATTTACTTGTACCTTTGGGGTAGTTAAAGTATAGTAAAATGCTTGTAGCAATCAATTACTTTATAAAATCTCAATTTTGCTGATTTTGAATTACAGATTTAATTTGAAACCATTTCTTAGTTGTTGTTGCTCTGTTGACAGACATGTCTTGGCTGTGCTCTGCTAGTCCATATTGATCTGTGGGATAAGTAACTACTCACATGCACTCTATTTGGATGTATCTGCAATATCTATACAAGGGTAAAAAGCAATAGAGATCTAAGAGTAAGAGTATGAGGAAGCTAAACTGCATCAAAATGATCGCTCACTCACTCACTCACTCACTCACTCACTCACTCACTCACTCACTCACTCACTCACTCACTCACTCACTCACTCACTCACTCACTCACTCACTCAGACATCACTGATCTAAAGTGGTGTTAGTGTGCTGTTTATCTGATTTGTATCCACACACACATCTCATCCAGATAATGGTCCATTAAAGTTCAGTATTGTGATACATACACTATGTGTGTGGAAGTATACGCTGCTTCTCTCACAGACCAAATAGAAAATAACAGATTCAGAGGAACAGAGGAAAAAAAAAACACTACGAATGAGGTCAGTATAATAAAAAGGATCTGTAGATACAGTCGTGTCTCCTGTCACGGTTCTATCACACCAAACTTGCAGCCAACAGCTACTGAGGCATTTTGGACTGTTAGTGGCCATGTGTAGTTACAAGCTTTTGCAAGGCAGCAAAAATAGCACGAGCTGACCTTTAGAATGTGTAATCTGAGCTGTCAGATTGTCCAGCTCATTAATAGTAACAAATTCACTGCATTATTTGGATTTTGAATGTGTCCACTGAACATCAAGTGGCCATACATAATATTCATGTTCAAATCTTTACAGTAAATTTGAGGCTATGAGAAATGACAAAAATTGTCTGACTGGTCGATTTTTTTCTGGTGCTACATTGCTGAAATCAGTTGAATGGCTCACGGACACACAAAAAGATTAAAGTATGTGTTCATGTTTTGTCATTTTACCATCAGCTTGGTGTTTCACAGCCCAGCCATCTGGGCTGTTCAAGTGGATGTGAATCTTGAAATAACTAAATTATTTACCTCCATCCTGTGTAGGTATGGAGAAAAAGGTGATGCCATCCGGATTGAGAAGGTTATATACACCGGTAGAGAGGGCAAGAGCTCACGAGGATGTCCTATTGCTAAATGGGTAAGTAGTACTCCATCAATGTCATCAGCCATGTGGGCTCAGAGCCTGATACATAGCTTTGAATGAAGGGGACTGAAGTAGCATAACAAGCCTTGGCGGATTTGTGTTAGCATGGTCTCTTCCCTCCAGTTTTCACAGAATAGTGCACAACAGTAAAAACATTAAGATTAAATCAAATTTATTAATCCCCAAAGGAAAATTATTTTTCCACTCTAGTGTTAGTCTATGTTAATCACATACATAGCATGTATGTGTACAGGCCTGTGAACCACACACACACACACACACACACACACACACACACACACACACACACACACACACACACACACACACACACACACACACACACACACACACACACACACACACACACACACACACACACACACACACACACACACACACACACACACACAAACACGCAAAAGGGGCCTGTAAGCATTCAGATAAGAGGTAGAGTGGCGGGCAGCTCCTTTATGGTGGTACCCCAATGAGCGGCTTATAAAAGGGACAGTGCCTTGCTCAAGCAAACCTAGGCAGTGCTCAGGAGGTGAACTGTAAATTTTTTGCCCGACATTAGTTTTGAACCGATGACCCTCCGGTTCCCAGTCCAAGACTTAGTGGACTGTGCCACTGCCTCCCTAAATATCATAATTATCTCTCAACAAATGAGAGTGATAGTACAGGCGTTTTTGCACTTCTCTCTCACTTCATAATAATGTCAGCCAATCTGCAGCAGGTTTATGCCGTGTGTAGGTGTATATAATGAGTTTAATGAGGGGCCCCAGCGAGCCAGGTTTGTCACCACAGTCAGACAATCAGTGTGAGGTCTCTGTCTGTGACACCTGACCAGCCCTCCCAAAGCATCCATCCTCACACATCCTGCCAATGACCAGGGAGATTTAAAACTACCAGCCTATTGAGACAGTGTGGGTGTGCGTTGAAGACAGAGAGGGTGGGAGGGGAGGGATGGTGTACTTAATGGATGCAAAACAAAGAAAGCTTGCAGAGTGACCTGTCTTTTCTGGTGGATGAAACAAGTGCGAAGGATCAGATATTAAATTAAAGCCAAGAGAAGTGAAATGCTTGTCATTTAATACTTTGGTCTTCTAGTTTCTGTTTGTGGTGTGTGTGGTCTAAATGCTGCTAGAAAATATAAAATATAGTGGATTATGTCTTTTGAATACACACACACACACACACACATGTACGTATATATATATATATATATATATATATATATATATATATATATATAAAAATACACACTGTATACTGTATATATACAACACGTGCGGCTTTACCTCGTTGCAGATTTTTAGTAGGCAGTCGCGTGACATCGTACGTGCCTTCTATTGGCTGGCGGCATCCGGAAGTGCACTGTGTTCCATGAGTCTTAGAACGCAGTGCACACAAAAGTGCTTTAAATAGTCTATAAGAGCGTGGGAAAAGGTAATACGGATAGAAGGTGGTGTAATATCAGTGTGGGGAGGGTTCATAAACGGTTAAATTACCATAAATAATAAAATAGTTTGTCGCTATATCGCAGAGTTTTTGTTTTTGCGGGTGGTTCCTGGAATGCATTAATCGTGAGTAATGAGGAATCACTTCATCTTTCTATTGTTCCACTGAAATTTTGTTGTAGTTGTATATATTTCATTATTAACATGACAAGACCAAAATAATAATAAGCTCTGTTTCCTGTCAGGTGGTCCGTCGTGGCAGCGAGACAGAGAAGTTGCTGTGTCTGGTGCGTCACCGTGCCGGCCACCACTGTGCCAATGCTGTCATCATCATCCTCATTATGGCCTGGGAAGGAGTCCCAAGGGCCATGGCTGATGCGCTGTACAGCGAACTCTCTGCTACCCTCACCAAATATGGCAACCCCACCAGCCGACGCTGTGGCCTCAATGATGAGTGAGTAGCTGCTTGGCACAAAGTGCTGCTAAAAGTTTAAGTTGAATGTTTGTGACAAGCTTTTGAGTAATTGTCTGTATGTCAGCATTACGTTGCATTGTTAGGTGACTATGCAAGTTATTATTCATTAGGAGTAATAACCATTCACACACAACCAAGGTGTCCTACAGTATATGGGAGACCTCATAAACTTTTGAGAAAGTTTTCATGCCCCAAAAAACCTCATACGAGAAATCCCTCCCAGAGAATAATCCAAAATCCAACTTGTAACCATGGAACCAAGAGAAACAAATGTTTCCAAAGAGCAAAAGACAATACTTGGTTTTGTGCATATAGAAAGTTCTGTTTTAATGAGTGAATACATTCATTCATTCATTCATGAAAATTGTATAGATTTAGTCCTGCTCCATAAAACAAACATGATGAGCAGGACAGTTTGGATGGATGAACAGAACCCAGAGGATAAGTATTTTTGTGAGGCTCGTAAGATGTGCTGTAATATTTATCCTCTAAGCGCAAAATTGTTCATTCACATTTTTCTGTCAAATCGTTATATCCTACTCAACCCAGAAAAATTATATATTAACAGTTTGTGTAAAGCATGCTTCGGTCACACATGCATTAATGCAAAAGTGTCTGTTGTCTCCCCCTGCAGTCGTACATGTGCATGTCAAGGCAAGGACCCTGAAACGTGCGGAGCTTCCTTCTCCTTTGGGTGCTCCTGGAGTATGTACTTTGATGGCTGTAAGTACGCCCGCAGCAAAGTACCACGCAAGTTCAGGCTACAAGGAAATAACCCTGAAGAGGTACTCATAAAAGTTACTATTTTTGTAATACAGTATTACACATATCAAATATAATGATGAATGACTTGTTACTAGTGTATTCATTAATGTTTTTGCTTGTCAGGAGGATAAAGTCAGGGATAGTTTCCAGGATCTGGCAACTGAAGTGGCTCCTCTGTACAAGAAGTTAGCGCCTCAGGCCTACAGTAACCAGGTTTGTTCTACAGATAAATAGTCTAAATGCACCAACACACAAATAGTACTCAGTGTACGGATGATGAAAACTTAATCTGTCTAAAAATTATTGGCAAGAAGATTAAGAAACAGAAATGACATGCATTGAATTAATTGATATCGCACCTGCAAGAAGCTGGGTGAGAAGCTCAAGAAAATTGTTCCACTGCTGTGTGTGTCCATTCTGGATGCATGTAAGGAGTAAAGTTATCTCTCTTCTTCAGTGTCAGTCAGAGTCAAAAGCTCTAGATTGCAGGCTGGGCTTGAAGGAAGGCCGGCCATTCTCTGGAGTTACTGCTTGCATGGACTTCTGTGCCCATGCACATAAAGACCAGCAGAACCTCCACAATGGTTGCACAGTGGTAAGATAATTCACCAAATGCCTTAATTTGTTTCATGTTTATTTTATGATAAAAACACAATAAATATTTTATGTATTTTCATAAAATATGTTTGTCAAAAGTGTTTTGAAGCCCAGTTTTGCATTTAATTGTACTTTCTATCTTTCTTAATGTCAGGTTTGTACTTTAAATAAGGAAGACAACCGTGAGGTGAAAAAGATCCCAGAAGACGAGCAGCTTCATGTTCTGCCACTTTACAAGATGTCGATGACGGATGAGTTTGGTAGTGAAGAGGGCATGCGCCTGAAGATGCGGACAGGTGCCATCCAGGTGCTTCAGGCTTTCCGCCGTGAGGTGCGCACATTGCCTGAGCCTGCAAAATCCTGTAGACAACGTAGACTGGAGGCTAAGAAAGCCTCATCAGAGAAGAAGAAAAATAAACTCATGCAGCAGGCCGGGGAGACTCCAGAGAAAACTTTGGTGAAGGCTGAGCTCTGCGTCACAGGTTCCCCTCAACCCCAAGGCAATAAAGGCAAGTTACTGTATAGTGTTGCCCATTTTGTGACTTCATTGTGTTGTCTAGACAAGCTCGATGTAAATAACTGTAAATTACTTGACTTGGATGGAATTTTGTCTGTGGCATTCCCCCTAACCTTTAATCCACATGTGTCAAACTCAAGGCCCATGGGCCAAATGTGGCCCACCACATAATTTTATGTGGCCCGTGAAAGCATAAAAGGTCAGAGTATCTATAAATAAATAGGTCCAAAGCATGCTTTGACCAAAAACCAAATTTCCTACAATGCAGTAATTAAGCCTATTTTAACTCTGACAAAAAACCAAAGTTAATGTCTTTATTTTTCTTTATTTGTTTAGATAGTTTGATCCTTGATAGATGGAGTTCTGTGCGTTTCATAACCTGACAAATTACAAGGATTTGTTATAACAGAGAAACAAGCACAAATATTTTTTTCTGTTTAGTTGTAATGTTTACAACTTGAATCAGTAATAACTTCAGAGTTATTTAACATTAAGAAATAGTTACATTTATTTTAATTACTTTAAGTTACATTTAGTTACATTTATAAGTTACATCTGGCCCTTTGAGGACAGCCGTGATGCTGATGTGGCCCTCGGTGAAAATGAGTTTGACACCCTTGCTGTAAACAGAGTATAACAGACCCCAATATTAAACTTTATTAAATAATGAAAATTAAACATGTTTCAGGTTTAGAGATTGATTTACCTTTTCTTTGTTTTTAAATGTTCAGCAATTATAAAACAAGAGATGAAGCCTAACATCAAGCAAGAACACTTCAATGGATTAATTGATGAATACAACGTACAGGCAGCAGACACGTTCGACAGCGTCTGTCCACACCCCGCCTACTATGCAAAGGGAGGCCGTCCCCCAACTGGCCAAACCTCTGCACCAGATCCAGTGAATGGTTACCGCCACAATCTGGCCACAATGCACAATGGCTTCTACAACTACCCCCCCAATGCACTTTTCCCCCGTAAGCTGAGGACCTACGAGGGTCGAAATAGCTGTTTGACCAAAGCAGGCAACAAGGTTGACCAGCTAGAGAAGAAGCCTGATATTCTGAGCCTCCAGGCCAGACTAGCCCCGCCCTACTCCAACTCTACAGAGCAATCCAACCACAGTGGTTACAGCCAACCTGCAGACTACAGCCAATCCCGTCCTTCTTCTCGTTCCTCTGAGTATTCCGACAGAGGCACTCCAGTCATCAAACAGGAACCCATGGATATGCCGTTGTGTGAAGGCACAATGCCAAACCAGGCTGGTGCCATCACACCTAGCACGACACCCCAGCCTACTGGATGGCAAGGGCACAAGCTAAACGGAAGCATAGTTCCTACCAACTGGGACAACAGTCTGACCCCTAAACAAAATCTTGAAGCCTCATTGTTAAACACAGACAAGCAGCTGTTTAATTCTCATCCCCAGCAGCAGCAACAGCAGCAGTCCACTCCATGCCACTCACGGTGGACACCCTACCCTAGCTCAAACGCCTTAATGGCTTCCCCTGCACCATCACCATCCCCCCAGTTACCACTCTCTCAATCTCCATCCCCTCAGCTAGGCACAGCACTCATAGCTAACATGCATCAAGGCTCTACTTGCCCTGTCACCCCACGTCCAAACACCCCTCGTCCAGGTACACCACAGCCTAGTAGCTCTCACTCACGCTCTGTTACTCCACAGCCAGGCACCCCAGGCCCAGGCAACTCCCGACAATGGGTCAGCCCTGCTCCTAGTCCTCAGCCAAATGCTTGGGCCATGGGCCCAATCACATTTAACCAGGGTTTGAAGCACATCAATCCTGCAGGTGCTTATCCTGACAAGATGTGGTTCAAGACTGGGGAAAGTCGGTGTTCCACTCCCCTTGGGATCCAAGAGAAGACCTGGAAGTCTTGTGGAGGATCAGTGGCATCCAGCACCCCGTCCCCTGCCCCTGAGGGTCGTCTCTTCCCTGACTCCCTGCAGCAGTCAGATTGGAACCTCAACCAAGCTGAAAGTGATGTTGAGAGCACTAAGGGCTGTGACCATGATAACGATGAGGTGTGGTCTGACAGCGAGCACAACTTCCTGGATCACAACATTGGTGGTGTAGCAGTAGCACCAGCCCATGGCTCCATCCTGATTGAATGTGCTCGTCGGGAACTACACGCTACCACTCCACTCAAAAAGCCTGATCGCACCCACCCCACCCGCATCTCTCTGGTCTTCTACCAGCACAAGAGCCTCAACCAGCCAAAGCATGGCCTGGCTCAGTGGGAGGCTAAAATGAAGCTGCAGGCAGAGCGAGCATTGCAGAGGCAGCAGGAAGCAGCTCTTCTGGGCCTCTCCCAAGAAGATATCCTGGCCATCGGAAAGAAACGGAAGCGGGGGACTGCAGCAGATGGTGCCAGTCCGGGACCTGGACAATCTAAAGTCAAGAGGGAGGGGCCAGTGACACGGTGTGCCAACACATTCCACACCACCTCTATGGTCACTGTGTCTCCCTATGCCTTCACCCGCCTCATTGGGCCCTACAGCCACTTTGTTTGAGGTCAGACAGACAAACAGATTCTTAGCTACAGAGTGGTGCATTGGAGGGGTTCAGAGTAATGTGCAGGATGACTGTCTCTTGGCCATCCTGCAGTCTGGCAGCTCTCCATCTTGCATTCTCTACAGTCCATCTGGGAGGAGGGGACATGTTTATTGTTTTTTTTTTTTTTTTTACCTCATGTCAGGCAGTGGTTTGATCTTCAGATACACTGCCTGTGGTGCTCTTTCTCTCTCTACCATAGAGAGGAACTCCATTGCTTTTTCTTGTTTATAGAATTTTAATGATTCTAATTATTGCTAATTATCAATATTATTATGATTGCTATTGTTACTGTCAATGTTGTTATTACAGGTATTATTATAATGAAGACGTGTTTATTTTTTATGATTGCTGTTTTCGTTAATGTTAATAATGACGTGATCGTTTTTGGTTTATCTATTTGTTTAATCAATCAGTCTGAATCAATCAGACTCAGACAATTGTTGTTTTTTTCCATGTTTGGAAAATGTGTACCTTATTTTCTGTTTCATGCCCTTCTTTCTTTTCAATCTTCAAGCTGCACTTAGAGGAGGAGACGTCTTCTTACTGGCAAGACAGCAAATCAGTATCAGTAATCAGTCATTATATGTATGTATACAGTTGATTTTCCAGTGGTTTTACCTAGACCTAATTCCATATTGACAATATGCAGTTGTACATACTGTATTAGATTAAGATTATGTTAAATTATTTTAGACATAAATGACAATTACAATTATTTTCAACCTAGGTCTAAAACTGATACAGTTTATCCCCACTGGGTATCACTGCAGTAAACTGAGCACGAGCAGATTTCATTGTCATATTTTTTTTGCCTGACATTTATATGTAATGCACTAATTACTAGCTTGATTTTCACATTTTCTCCTTCAGTTGGGAAATATGCATCAAGGCTTCCCAGAAAGATTCCCCAATATTATTATTATTATTAAAGCTGAGGTTGTTTAACAATAACAGTGCTTGGTTTCATCTTGTTATCCCTGCTGTGAATGTTTATGACACAGCAGAACCTCTAAAAAAAACTATAATTAAACTGTGTTAAGAAAACTAGTTAACAGGAAGTAGAATGATGAAAATAGCTAAAAAAAAACAATTGTACTTTTCCTTTAAGCCACATTGGTCACTGCTTGTCCTGTAAGATGATGTGCTCCTCCTCTTCTTTTTTACCCCTACAGTTTTCGATTGGTGCTCAACTTCCATCTGTGACTGATTCCCATTCCACTACTCTTTTAGGCACTTGATGCTGTATCTAGGTGCTTCATCTCAAATCTGTCTCAACTGCCATTTGCAAATATATATTTCTGTTTGACCGAGGTTGAGTACAATACCACAATGAGAAGATTCATGAAATCCAGAGAGGTGCTGATGGTCACCAGGGTTTACGCAACATGAAAGTCACTTACATTGCTACTCCACATAGGCTCGAATAAGAAATATTATTTGCAAATGTCATTTGACCCAGATCTGTAGTTATTACTACATTAAGGTGGAACACACACTTTATCTTCCTGTAATGTTCAAGCAGGGATGAGCACTTCCCAGTTTAAACTCTAGAGGGCAGCAACGAGTGCTGTTTCAAAGTGATGTGTACAAACAAACCTACATGTGCTTGAGATCCAGCCAGAAGCCAGGAGTTTTGCCTTGCTGCTTTAACCACTCAGTGACCAGTAGAGAGCGCACTAACATCCTATTTGCTGAGCGTGGGTGAGTTTTAACAAAGCAGCTCCATCCAAAGCCGATTTTTGTCCACTGGTGGCACAAATGTGAATACAGCCTAGAGATCCATGTAGGAAGGCCACTCTGGGCTACAACAGAAGGAAACAGCATGGGAACAGCAGTGCTTTTGTTGCTCCTACACATACCTGGTGCTCTCCTTGTACACTTGATTTACTGTGAAGGACCCAATCCTTCCTCTGTATGGTGCTGTCATCTTCAGGCAGAGTGAAGTGTGTCCTTCAGGCACCTTGTCACAACAGAGCCTGTCAATCAAAGTGGCCGGCCCATGGTTCCTTTGGCAGTTTCTGTAGGCAAAACGTGTTGTGTCACACACAATGTGTCCTGTACAGAAAGCACAGGCATTCATTTATGGCAACTCATTGATAAAAGAAGCAACAGCGCTGTGATTTCAAGGGAGATCTTGAAAAGTTACTCCAGCATCTGGGAGTCAGCAGTAAATGAAAATACATGATCTCTTACATCGTGTGTCAGTGTATGTGCACATATGTAATTGGTGTGTGTGTGTGTGTGTGTGTGTGTGTGTGTGTGTGTATGTTCGTATGCGTGAGTTTGTGTGTTTGTGTGTTTCCATGCACACATGCATGGTCATACGAAAGAGAAGAGCCAAAGAGCTTTGACTGAATAGAGTTACCTCCGTGGTAAATGACCATAATTGATTCATTCACCTGAACAGGCTGACTCCTGGCTGCGGGGGGGTTGTTTCATCTGCAGAAGAACCCATTACCTCTCCCCAAGGTCTCCAGCTCTCTACCTCACGTTGTAGAGACACTGGTCACTATCGCATGTTGCTACTGAGGGAAAAGAGTCATGCATATGTCCCTTTATTGCTCTAGATCTCCACACTCATTTTACCCTACTTTTTTTAAGCTCTTATTTATTACTACATGATGATGATGATGATGATGATGATGATGATACTGATTGTCTTTGAAGTTATTGCTTTTTTCTCTTTTTTATATAGCTAATACAAATTGTACATAGAGATGGAAAGATTTATAAAAGCACTTTTAATCTTGATTTTATTGACAAAACGTAAAGAGCCGATTATTGACAACTTGAAGCTTAGTTTTTTTGTTTTTTTTTTATTTTCTCAAGAGAGAGATAAAAAATTTAAATATTAAAATATTTAGGTAAGATTATTTAACTTGTGATGATAGTAACTAAACCATGAATGACAAGGGGGTATTTTTAAGTCTCTGACAACCCTTAACAATGGTGAACAACACTTGGTCCCAATGTGTTGTGTGTAAGTGTGTGCTTAGTAACACTGCTGTTTTTGCTTTTGTAAGTACTGTACCCCTCGTCAGCATGTATCGGACAGAAACCTGTCGCTTCTTAAACATTAAACATTTCACTTGCCCAATTGGATATTATGACTTTCCACTTGGCTCACTTAGCAGCTATTGTCAAAATGACAAGGGAGAAAAATCCCTCACGTGGCAGATTTCTGATAAAAAACCTCATAGCTATAAACACCATGACTGTATCCATTACCAACCCCCCATGATTGGCTGTTTTGACATTTACACCAGGCATTAACAACCCCAGCCACATCACAAATTCCTATACCAATGTCAAATTTATTTGAAATTTCAAAAATTCCAAAATTATAATTGTGGGACTCAACATCAGTCATTCAAGAAGTCAATTCAAAAAGCAAATCTAAAAAAAGTAGTCACAAATCTGATTGGTGCTGTTCGACCTTCTATTCAATTAGCTTTTTTTTCCAAGTGTAAAGTCAGTAAATCAATATCAAATGATTTCTGTAAATGATATATATGTCGCTGTAGCAAGCAGTTGTTTAGCTTAGCTTTGAACCAGGGGAAACAACTAGTCAGGATCTGTTGATGGACAAAACAAATCCACATACCAGCACCACCAAGTTCAATAATGTTTTGACGTTTAATCCTCTCAAAAAATGTCAAAACACACCATGTTTTGGTTTTATATGTAAGTTATGTCTCACATTCCTCTCACGGGGCGACCATCAGAGAGTGTAGTAAGTCCCATCTCTCAGGCTTTAAGCTGCTTTTAATAAATAACCAATAATCATGTGCAAAGTGACAGATGTTTAGGAGCATACTGGTAGCATCTGGACTAGCCTGAGCTGAATCTTTAGGGAGAAGTGGCTCAGCAATCTTTAGTCAGTCAGACTATCAGGTAAGAGACTGCTCCGTGTTTCTGGAGAAATGTCTATCATTATACTTCACTCTAGTTCTGTAAGTATATGCATGCATCCATCATGCTCCCTGTTTGGTTTCTAATAGTTTCTAATAATCACATGGATTGGGATTTTAATCATTAGGCATGGCTTACTTACACAACACACACACACACACACACACACACACACACACACACACACACACAAACAACGGGTGCTGAGTATACAGTGTACATGACATCTTAACAACTTTGTAAATTCATAAATGTCTCACGGGTTTGCTGAATGTTTCTCTTTATAGGCGCCACATTCCAACCTCATGCTGAGATGAGAGGGTCTGTCAGCTGGTGCTACACCTTAAAATTCACTGTGTAATAATGTGAGGGATAAATGTCACAAATATTTTTCTGAGCTCTTTGAATGTCAGGAGAACTGTACGCTTCATTCAAGCAGTTTCATTGATTGGAAGCTGCCCTGGTGCTGATTTTATGAGGTCTTTTGTTACAAAGCTGCACGTTTACATCTCTTGAGGGCAGGGGAGCTACTCAAAACAGTTGATTACGTAGTCCATTAATGTTTGTTCCACAATGTACTTGAACACATTAAAACTAGGAATAAGTAAAGAATCATGCTTAATGAAGACTGTTATCTTGGTTTCACATTAGGTACAGCGCAAGTACCAAAGGCTATAGAAATTATGTTTTGGGTTTTCTGTATATGTTGATGGTAATTGAATGCTAAGATATTTGAACAATACAAGAATAGAAATTGTGTACTGCCTCCTCATCCTCTCCCTAGTCTTGCACTTCCTTTGAACACCTTGTATATTTTGTCCTTCTCTCACAAACACTTAAATATACATGTGTATCTCACTGTTTGTGGCCCACTTTTAGAAGTCTGTGGAACACTTCATTTAACATGCATTCTTTAAAATTTGGAACAAAGACTTAGACCCTTGCCCATACAAAAAATAGAAATGAACCTACACAACTGGCAGCTACATTCCTTTTTGAGTTTTAGGATTGTTCTGGGTTAAATATTTTCTTTTCAAGGATGCAGTATGTAAAAAAAAGTGTTTTTGTTCAGTCTCTTTCTCTTTGTAGCTGTATGGTGTAATATGTGAACACATAGTGTATGTGGTAAAAAGTCCACAATATTGTTTTATGTTGCGCGATAAATAAAAACATTGAAATGAAAATGTGTTTTGCTGAAGTTATTTTGTGGTCAAGCTCATTCTGATTTTGATTATGATGGCTTATTTGACCAGAAGTCTGTTCTAAAGAGATTAACTATGGTGAGTGATTTCACTTTAATGACTCAACTCTGTAGCTAATTTAAAAGGAAGAATATGTGCGATAATTGGAAGTCTGCACTGAAATAAGTTTCTTCCAAGTCAGTAAACACATGCAACCATTAATAAGCTTTTCGTGATCCAAAAAAGTCTCTTTACTGTCTGTACTTTACTGACTCTATCTGGCCTATCTGCCGTTCTCTTTCTCTGTCTCTCTTTCTCTAACCCTGTCCTCATCTTCATTTTATTTCTTTTCCTCCCAACCGGTCAAGGCAGATGGCCGCCCAAAGGAGTCTGGGTCCTGACCAGAGTTTCTTCCTCAATGAGGGAGTTTTTCCCCACTACTGTTGCTTATGCTTGCTCTGGAGGGTTCATTTGGGTTTTTCTGTCTGTTGAAGCTCTTTGAAATGTTTGTTGCCATGATTAAGCGCTACAGTATGTAAACAAAACTTGATTGATTGAAAGTTTGAGAAAGGACGGCACCAGTAGCATTTATCCTCTCCTATGTCTGATGGAAAAATTGAACTTCTTCCCCCACCTTCTGGAGGGCTAAATGTCAGCCTTGAGTTATAGAACAGGGTGTTGACCACCAAAACTGGACTAGAATGTGATTTGTCTCACACTAAACATGTGCAGCGTTGCCATCAGTGTACTTATTGATTATTGGAGTGGTGATCTGACTCAGTCATTATCTTGTGGATGAAGTTCTGCCTCCATCTTCAGTTCCTGAAATGATGAGAATGTCATTGCATAAATTATCTATTTGAAGTCTGACAAATGTTTGGCTTTGACTCGTAATCGATGAATTTGCTTTTTGAATCAACTTATCACACTAATGAGTATTACGCCCTGAACTTGCATTCACCTTTTCATGACATGTTTCATAGATCTTACGACAGTTTTTACATTTACAGATAAATAATTGTATCTGGATTGCTATTTAGTCTGTTACGATCAGTAAGACGATGTCCTCTGACTTTCTTGAATAATTATCCACCCCAGCATATCCATCAGGTCAAGGTGCTCACAAGGAACGACCACATGGCAGCCAGCACCGAAGCCACATGAAAGGCGACATCAGCAGGGACAACATCTGAATCTGTGCAGATGTTTGTACAAAGACACTTTGGGGAGGTTGAAATGGTTGTCCATCACTGCAAAAACGTCTCCATTACGTTGGTTATGTTACCATAACGTCTTAAAGATGGAATTTTGGTGATGCAAGTAGAGACAGATTGGGAGATGTAGAACCCAGGAACAAAGTGTCCTGAAACTCAATAAGCAATAACAATAAGACGAGACGAGTTGAGAGATGATACTTCAAAGACTCTGCAGGGAAATTTATTTTTGGAAATGGTGTGAGCATCCAATTCTCTCTTCAGTGAAAACATATAATATAAAACAGCATGATGATATTTAATATCATGTAAAATACACACCTGGAGAGAATGTCAGTGATGCACATTTCTCAAAAAAATAAAGTACATAGCAGTGTAAAAGGGGATAAGTAGTGCTTAAAGTTGTGGTGTATTATTTTTTAAAAATGCAAGTGGTCTCATGTTACAAACATACTTTATGATGAACACCTGGAATATTAATACATTACAAGTTTTCATTTTAAAGCTTTTGAAGAAAAACAACCCATGGGGTCATGCTTGACCCCACACGTGCATTTAAGGGTTATAAATCCTTAAATGCACGTAAGTTCAATTACTTAATATTACTTTGTGATATAAGATTATATTTAGGAAAATGCATTATTTTACCTATTTAATTTATTGCTCAAATAAAGTGTATTAAGATGGATATATAAGAAGAATGTAACGTCTTTTATTTAGTCTTTCTATCCATACAATGAAGTTATGGGAAAGAGTGAAAGAAGAAAAGACAGGAGACAGAGCTGGAGGTAGCAGAGATGAAGATGCTGAGGTTCTCTCTGGGAGTGATCAGGATGGATAGGATCAGGAATGAGTACATCAGAGGGACAGCACATGTTAGAGGTTTTGGAGATACAGTCAGAGAGGCCAGACTGAGATGGTTTGGACATGTCCAGAGGAGAGATAGTGAATATATTGGTAGAAGGATGCTGAGTTTTAAACTGCCAGGCAGGAGGCCTAGAGGAAGACCAAAGACGAGGTTTATGGATGTAGTGAAAGAGGACATAAAGGAGGTTGGTGTGATAGAAGAGGATGCAGAAGACAGGGTTAGATGGAGGCAACTGATTTGCTGTGGCGACTCCTGAAGGGAAAAGCCGAAAGGAAAAGAAGAGATTCAGGGATGAAAATTAGATCACAACCCGGACCTTGAAAAACTAGGTTGGGTTCACATTTTCACTTTAATACCTTTACTGGTACAAAAGTACCTAATGACAAATAGAATGCAACAGTTACATGTTGGACCATGGGTCTTTTATTAAATGACCCTGACCTATGAAAGTATGATTTATAAGTTCAAAATTGAAAAATAAAATGTTTCTAAAAAAGGTGAGTTATGTAAATTAAACATGTGCTTGTTGATAAGGGTGTTAAACTTCTGACAGTGTCTTTTGCTCAACTCCCTTTTATATGTAAACTGAAAATTGGCCAAGCCTGAAGCCATGGTCTGTCTTCCTCATGATTACAAGAGTGGTCTTCCTCAGCCATCATGAAGTTAATGATGCTAACTTCATTACTGCTGAAGTTAACATCACAGATGAACAATCATAGTTACCAGATGGGAGGAAACATTTCTGTGCCCAAGTCTCTGTTATCAGATACTGCTTTTAATCTCCAGGTCATATCAAGAAGTCTAGTGGTACAAACACAGAAATACATAATTTGTGGAAAATATACAAAAACACAAATATGCAAAAATAAAAAATGAAAATATTTGTGGCTCGCTAATGGTTAACTAGTGTGGTAAACTAGCTTACTCCTGGTTAATTACCCCCACCAGCATCTGTGGTGCCACTCAACATAAAAAAAGAGTGGAGCAAATTTTTCACAAAATTGGATAACTACACATTTCTGCACCTGAGAAAATGTCAGTTTTCATGAAAAAACATTGGGAAAATAAAAAATAAACTGCAGTTTTGGTTGCTTGAATTCTAGCTTTCATATTGGTTGTGTTACCTTGAACAAAACCTGTTCAGGCAACATGATGCATACGTAGCACAAACCTCTAGGATAGTCCATATTGATTCCTGGGTATCTGTTACTGAAGCATGACACACACCCATCAGAACACATTAACACAAACATGTATTACATGAAGGAGAAGTGTGTTCCACAGGTTCACACATTAGCTACAGAACTGTTGATTAGCTAACTGTGAATTAGGAATCAGTGTTGCCAGATCTGGTCAAAGAAACAAGCACCCAGATCCACAGAAAATAAAAATCCAAATAAAGCAACTTGTGAGGGGGGAAAAGCTAAAAGTGCAAATTAACATAATTGTGGGTTGCATCTGTGTTTCCATTTTCTGTGTTTCCTTAGATATGCAAAGTTTGAAACCTAAACACAAAGCATACACACAAAAACATACAATCTTTCAAATTTTTTAAGTAATTGGCAACCATTTGTTGTATGTTTTTGCATTTATTGCTTTTTATTTATTTACTTTTTATTTATTTATTTTTATTTATTGCTTTTGGTCACACTGTCTTGGGAACAAACTAGTGAATGGAGACATGTCAAGGAAAGAAAAAAAGAACATCCAGTATGTTGTGCTTCTATGGTGTATACAACATGGACGATACCAAATATGACAGAGAAGGCTTGTTTTCAAAAAAATTTGATGCACGATTCAATTGACTGTGTTAGTAGTTGCTGCGGAACAGAGCGGGAGGCAAGAGTTCTATTGTTCTGTTCCTCAACAGAGATATACTGGAATCTGTTTGAGACAAATACTAAATGTTCAACAATTACTTTTACAAGGACACCAGATGCTGTAACGAGATGGTTTTAAATGACCTGCTTATTATCAAAGCCCAGCTGAGTTCTTCTAGCCTTAACTGCTCTTTGATACACAAGAGGAACATCTCTGCACGAAGCACCATCTTTATTTTATCAACCAGTAATTAAGGATACGACCACATATATCCAACATCCAATCACTTTACCTCACATCACTATGACAACCTAACCTTAAGAGTGGGTGTGAAGTGTCCCATTATGACTTCCTGATCCAAACCACAGAACAGAACACAAAAATTAATTCTACTTGACTCTAGTATTTGTTCTACTACAAACATTGCAGGAATAGTTTCCTCTTCACTGACACACAGGTCATGTAAAATTTGAATCTCAACAGTTCTTTTAACAGTACTGTTAACATTAGTATCAACTTATGCATTAGGCACATCCTATGACTTTAAATACCATATATCACATCTTCAAATGTTCTGGCAAGGTCCAGACTTAAACAATTTGGTAGTATGGTCACATAATAAAAAAAAAAGAAAATGTATGCAATATTTTGATTAAAAATATACCTTATCTTTGTCTAATATAGAGTAAAGTTGAAGTGATAATCACTTCCACCTCACACCAGGATAATTAAGTCTGAAGACTTGAACGCCTGTGTGGAGTTTGTGTTCCAGTTTCTGGTAAAACCCACAGTCCATCCATCTTGTGTAAATGTTCATCCTTTGTGGGGTCATGGGGGAGGCGGGGTCTAGCCCAGCTGATATTGTGCAAGAGGTGGGGTACATCTTGGACAAGTTAGCAGGTAATGGCAGGGCCACATAGAGAGATGAACACCTACCAACAATTCAGTGTCACCAAGACATCTCTACCACATGTGGGAGGGAGCCAGAGAACACAGAGAGAACCCATTTGGAGACATTTGGAGACATGTAAATTCCACACAGAAATGTCCTTAGGTATATTTGAGGATGAAGGGAACGCATTTTTTAATCTAAATGATGCTCACTATGTCAGAATAAGAATTTAAATTCAATGACGTGAGTTCGCTGCTTGACTGCCAAAGTCATTGTGAACTTCACAACAAGAAAAGTAATGTGTGAGGGCAACAGAAAGGCGAGAGGTGCTGTGTGGCCTGTTTTGGACAAAAAAAAACATGAAATGGGAAGCAATTTTACCATGGATAGTTGGAAATAATAAGCTTTAAAGAACGTTCCCCACTAGGCAGCACAACTTACAGTTCTTGACTCCATGTATACTCCAGTAAAAGGTCCCTTCCACGTCTTTACCCATGCCAGGCCATAATTATGTAACACAGCTTTCTTGGGGCTGTGCAGCACCTGAAACACATAGTGCCAGAATATGAATTCTAACTTTCTCCTAATGAAGCAACACTTTAAACCAGGAATGCTAAAGTCAAATACACAGAGGGCCAAAAAACAAACAAACAACTGGTTCAATGTTTATTAAAACATATGGAAATGATTGCACATAGCCTACTGAACCAAGAGTGTATATTAATAAATTATTAAATGAATAAAGCAATATTTTCTTATTGCTGTGTCAGTAATTTCAAGTGAAGACATCTTTTAACAGGCACATCGATAAAAATGAACTTCCTTCAAAGAAAAATCACATCTTTGTTTGTGTGTTTCTGAAACGTTTGATGGTGCCTTCCATCCATCCATCCATCCATCCATCCATCCATCCATCATCAACCGCTTATCTGGGGCTGGGTTGCAAGGGCAACAGTCTCAGCAGGGATGCCCATACTTTTCTCTCCCCAGACACTTCCTCCAGCTTCCCCGGAGGGAGCCCGAGGCGTTCCCAGGCCAGCCGAGCGACATAGTCCCTCCAGCATATCCTAGGTCTTCCTCTAGGTCTCCTCCCGGTAGGACACCTCGCCAGGTAGGCGTTCAGGAGGCATCCGGAACAGATGCCCGAGGCACCTCAGCTGGTTCCACTCGAGGTGGAGGAGCAGCGGCTCTACTCCGAGCTCCTCCCTGGTGACTGAGCTCCTCACCCTATCTTTAAGGGCGTGCCCAGCCACTCTACGGAGGAAACTCATTTCAGCCGCTTGTATCCGGGATCTTGTCCTTTCGGTCATGACCCAAAGCTCATGACCATAGGTGAGAGTAGGAAAGTAGAGTCTTACGACTCAGCTCCTTCTTCACCACAACGGACCTATACAGCGACTGCATCACTGCAGAAGCTGCACCGATCCATCTGACAATCTCACGTTCCATCCTACCCTCACTCGTGAAAAGACCCCAAGATACTTAAACTCCTTCACTTGGGGCACGGACTCTCCACCAACCTGTAGAGGGCACACCACCCTTTTCCGGTCGAGAACCATGGTCTCGGATTTAGAGGTGCTGATCCTCATCCCAATCGCGTCACACTCTGCTGCAAATTGTCCCAGTGCACGCTGAAGGTCCAGGTTTGATGAGGCCAACAGGACAACATGGTCTGCAAAAAGCAGAGATGAAATCCTTTGGTCCCCAAACCGGACTCCCTCCAGAACCTGGCGCACACCTAGAAATTCTGTCCATAAAAATTATGAACAGAACCGGCGATAGAGGGCAGCCCTGCCGGAGTCCAACATGCACCTGGAAAAGGTCTAACTGCCGGCAATGCGAACCAAGCTCTGGCTTCGGTCATGGTTTGATGGTGCCTTCTTTGATATTATTCTTTCATTAGAGCCAAACTTTTTCGACACAGAAGACACACAGGTTTGTCTTTTATCTCTGTGAACATGAACTCTGACTCCTACCGGGCTTGAAACCCCCTGTTCTCAGTGTGCACTTTTCACTTAGCCATCTTTGAGGTGAGAGGTAGCTGAAAGTTAATCTCTACTCTGACTGCTGATTAATAATGAAGCTGAGCCCTCTGGACATGTCCAAACCATCTCAGTCTGGCCTCTCTGACTTTATCTCCAAAACCTCTAACATGTGCTGTCCCTCTGATGTACTCATTCCTGATCCTATCCTTCCTGGTCACTCCCAAAGAGAACCTCAGCATCTTCATCTCTGTCTCCTGTCTTTTCCTCAGGGACTCTGTCTCTAGACCAAACAACATCACTGTACACCTACAAAACTGTGGTGTTGTAGGTGTACAAAACCAGTTTGCGAATCAAACCACGTGCGATTAATGAATTCCATGATAGAATTCCGTGAGAGTAACACAATCAGTTCCTTCAAATGAACTGAAGAGTCACAATAAAGTTTGAAGTAATCACAGCAATAATATAGTAATTTGCATCAGTATAATAAATCTGGGGTTTGGGTTAGATTAATACATGAGTGCTAATAAAATTGAAACTAACTCACCAAGTTTTTAGTGATTTAAAAGTGTAATGTAGCCACAAAAGGGCACAAGCCAGTGTCTTATTGTGCTGGTCCCAAGCACAGATAAATACAAAGGGTTGTGTCAGGAAGGGCATCCGATGTAAAACTTTTGCCAAATCAAACAGGCAAATTAAGTCTATCTTCACAAGCGTTGTAGATAGAAAATGATGAAAGAAAAAGAACATAACTCGGGCGGCAAAAGGGATGAAAATGTGATGATGACCTTGAGAACACTAAGTAAAGGTTAGATTCCAACATTTGTACTCACTGTGGATTTTTGGAAGGCAGTCACGATAACGTACGCGCATTCTATTGGCTGAAGACATCTGGAAGTGCGCTACGTTCTGTGAGTCTCGGACTTCTGTGAGACACAAAAGTGCTTTAAACAGTCGATAACAGTGTGGGAAAAGGTAATACCCTCCCCTAACAGTATGGGGAGGGTCCATAAATGTTTAAAGGGACAGTAAAGTTAATTTTAAGTGACATAAATCTTATTCATAATTATGAAAAATATAAGAAAAAAATACATTTTATGTGTTTAGCATCATCCGTTTGGTCAAAAAAGCTTAAACTCTGCGCAGCAGCTTCCGCATTCAGTGGTCACGTGGGCGTCATACGTCACTGGGGCCAAACATAGCTTAGCAGCCATAAGAAACAATACATTCTAGACGCGATTAACACCAAAAATATAATGGTTACCTGCGCGGTGAACGATTGTGTCAACAGAAGAGCAAAAATACGCACTTTTCAAATAAATTCACTGTAAAACTTAAGCTAGAGTTATTAATTCCACACAGTCCAATAGTAATAAACGGCGGTTAGCTCAATGCTAACATAATATGGACAATCCCATTGACGGGCTAGCGCATTAGCATCTTTAGCGCGATTAACTTTTCCATACACACAGTAAACCAAATCAAGGGGATAACCCCCCGAAATCTGAGGTAATTGTTGTAAATTACTAACAAGCCTCAGGGGAAACGAACCCCATCAATTTATCTGTCTCTCACGTCTGATATTGTTTATTTTTCATGAGTGCATTAATCACATGATAATCTGGTCATAAAAACATTTATACAATACCTCCAGTAGCTCCAGACATTAATTAATTGTCCACTAAACCTTGGGAATTAGAATAAATACTGTGGGTTGTCTGACAACAATCTTACCCTCAAATCTCTGGAAATCACCCTAGGTAAAGTGCTCATGGCAGATCCTCGGATCCTTGATCATTTTGACCCGGTTTATCCGTACTCTCCATGTCCTTCCTAGCTTCCCAGAAGGTATTCTAAAGAACGACAGGTCTTTGTCTTCGCGTCTTTTTGCTGTTCTGTTGACACAACCGTTCACCGCTCAGGTAACCATGATACCTTTGGTGTTAATCGCGTCTAGAATTGCATTGTTTCTTATGGCTGCTAAACTATGTTTGGCCCCAGTGACGTATGACGCCCACGTGACCACTGGATGCGGAAGCTGCTGCGGCGCACATTTTAAGCTTTTTTGACCAAACGGATGATGCTACACATATAAAATTTAATTATTCTTCTATTTTTCATAATGATGAATAACATTTATGTCACTTAAAATTAACCTTACTGTCCCTTTAAATTACGGTAAATATTAAGATAAATAGTTTGCTGCTCGGAATTTGTTAATCACATGTGGTTCCTGGAATGCATTAACTGCGAACAACGGCGCACTGTATACCTTTATAGGTATGTTTTAAACCTGATGAGCTATAATCACAAAACAAAAAGCAACATTTTCAGGACGCCAGAGGCACAAAAATGTGTAGGTCAGGGTAAAATGTTGAATTCACGGGATGTTGCAGTCTCTGACTGCATTGGTACATTTTAAATCAAGTCTGATTGCAAGCTCAGCCTGAGCTGCGTCAGTCAGTCAGTCAGTCAGTCAGTCAGTCAGTCAGTCAGTCAGTCAACCAACCAATCAAATTTTATTCAATTCATTTCATAAATGATAATGTCAAACAACATTGACACAATAAGCTTCATTCTTCTCCCAGCGGTGAGCTATCTTAAATAATTAGTAATTCACATTTAACATAGTTTAATATTAAAATATACAATTTAGTACTGCAATCTTGTAAATTACAGCCTTATGGATTACATATCTGCCTTAAAATTTGTGTGTATTGACATTCAACCCATTTGGACGTATAGTAAAAACTACACCTCTGATAATTACATTGGTACAAAAATGTCAAACAGCACCACTGACTCATCACTCAGGGTGCAACACTAACTCATTCACACAGGTTATATGCAAGGCAAAACCTGTTTGTCATTAGTGCTAACCATCACACAATAACACACACACACAAATGGAACTGTATGAAAGCAACTCTCAAAATGAAGGGGAATTACAAATACTCCTTCACAAGATATCTGTGCTGTTGATCAGATACATCATCATTGGTAATCAACACTTTCTGACTCCCCACATGAAGACTGACAACACACCTTATATGTGTGGATGGAAGAGAGAACCATGGACGAAAGGCTCACACCTGAACGGAGCTACAATCTCCTGATTAGATGGAGTCTTTCTTCCGTTAGATAAAGGAGATAAAAATAATTCCTGCAATAAAATACATACAGGGTTCTCTTACAACACCCATGTACCCCCCGCCCACACACACACACCCTCCCATTCCAGATAGTGGTATGGGGGAGCAGTTCCAGCAGAAGTACTAGACATGTATTGAAGTACTTGATATGCACTGTGTGTGTGTGTGTGTGTGTGTGTGTGTGTGTGTGAACTAACTTATATTACCTTAGGGTGATTTCAGACCTGGATTAGACCAACGTTGTGGGGCCCAAAGACCTTAGGCACCCCAAAATGGTGGGCCCCACAAGGTTTTTCATTGCAAAAGGCTCAGGGGACACTCCTGATATGCCCCCTGCCTTTTTTTTGACATGTCCCATAAGGTAGCAAAAGTTGGGTACAGGTGTGTGTGCATTTTCACCCTGGTGGTAGGAAATGGTACTGCATCGCACACACACTCCAGGAAGTGTGTATCCCAACTTCCTGCAAGAGCAGGAAAAGCAGGAAGTGCTGCTGAGCTGCATATATGGACATATTTTTTCAATGCCATTGTGTTTAATCCAACTCTACAGCAAATGTTAATGTTAGATAATGTTAGCTAATGCTAACGGTGGCTAACGCCAACATTAATGCTAACGCTAGCTAACGAGCGTTAGCTAGCGCTAGCGTTAGCGTTAAATAGCGTTAGCTAGCGTTAGCGTTAGCTAGCGTTAGCGTTAGCGTTAGCTAGAAATAGCTAACATTAGTATTAGCTTTTATTGCTAACTGCTGGTCATAATGATGATAGTTAAATGACATAAAAATAAACAGATGGATGGATATTTCAGTAGAAATGTAGAGATGGATGGGTGGAAAGATGGATGGACATTTCAATAGAACGCTCATGCAAATGTTTTAACCACAATACATGGATCTCTTGTTTATGCTTTATGTTAGCTAGCTACAAGCTAGTGTTAGCACTCTATTGTTAACTGCTGGTCTTGATGATCATTGGATGGATGGATGAATGGATGGATGGATTGATAGATAGATGGATGATAGATAAACAGAAGATGGATGAATGGATGGATGACATTTGTACATTGATAGTTTTTCTATGCCATTGTGTTTAATCCAACTCTGAAGCAAATGTTAATGTTAGCTAATGTTAACTAACGTTAGCTAGCGTTAGCATTAGCTTGTATTGCTAACTGCTGGTCATGATGATGATTGTTAAATGACAATGATAGACAGATGGATGGATTAATGGATGGATATTTCAATAAACCTCTGCAGCACATGTTTAACCACAACTTCAAATGGATCTATTGCCTGTGCTTCAGAGCTTTTTAGCTAGCTACAAGCTAAGGTTGGCTCGCTTTCTTTTGTTAACTGCCGGGCATGATGATCATGATTTTTAAAACAAATACATGGATGGACGAATGGATTATAGATAAATGGGCAGATGATAGATAGATGGGTGGATAGCTGGTTGAATGTTTCATTAGAACTCTCATGAAAAGGTTTTCATTTTAATTAAAAAAAAAAAAGTTTTTATTAAGTGTATTAATCCCCAAAGGGAAATCAAGACTCCACTCTACACACAGGTTAGTAGTTACATGCATCTAAATGGTGTGTACAGGCCTGTAACACACACAAGGAGCCTTTGGGCATGCAGGTGAGAGGGAGGTAGAGTGGCGGGCAGCTCCGTCGTGGTGCGCATCCAATGCGCAACTTCTAAGATGATGGCGCCTTGCTCAAAGGCACCTCAGCAGTGCTCCAGACGTGAGCTAACACCTCCCACCATCAGCTCACACTTTGGGTGTTTTTGGGCACGAGCGGGAATCTGAACCCCCATCTCAGAACATTGGACGACCCGCTCTACCGCTTGCTTTACCACTGAGCAACTGCTGCCCCAAAACCACAATACATGGATCTCTTGCTTATGCTTTAGAGCAGCGGTCCCCAACCTTTTTTGCGCCACTGACCGGTTTCATCTAAGACAATATTTTCACAGACCGGTCTTCATTTGCTCGATAATTGTTAATGTTGCCAGGACAACTGTTGTCTAATAATAAATCCTCCGCAGTGGTTTTATATAAAATGCAGACATTGTTGAAACAGACACAGACCAATGGATGGATAGATGGATGGATAGATGATAAATAAACAAAAATGTTGAAATGCTAGTTTCACCGAGCCTTTGTATGCTATTGAGGGTCATTAGCATGAGACACATCACCTGGGTTAATCTGCTGAGACAATCTTTTTTGGAGTTTCGAAAGGACCTGATTGTAAATAGGCGCACAGCCTATCTGTGAACCGCGCGCAGCCTATCTGTCTCCCTAAAGTGGTGTTACAGAAAGTCAGTCGGGCAACGCGAGAGGGGACATGGGGAGACAGACAAACGCTGCAGGTACATTAATGGTTAGAAGTTATAATTTTGCTGTTTCAATATTTAAAACTTTCTTAACTTGTTAAACTAGTGTCAACTTATAAGAGCTCACAACCAGCGCCAGAAAATGAAAGTTATTAAAGGACAGTAAAGTTAATTTTAAATGACATATATGTTATTTATCATAATGAAAAATAGAAGAAAAAATAAATTTTAAATGTGTAGCATCATCAGTTTGGTCAAAAAAGCTTAAAATCTGCACCGCAGCAGCTTCCGCATTCAGTGGTCACGTGGGCGTCACTGGGGCCGAACATAGCTTAGCGGCCATAAGAAACAATACAATCCACGTCGCGGTTAACTCCAAAAATATCATGATTACCTGCGCAGTGAACAGTTGTGTCAACAGAACAGCAAAAAGACGCGAAGACAAGGACCTGTCGTTCTTTAGAATACCTTCTGGGAAGGTATCGCGCTAAAAATGCTAATGCACTAGCCCATCAATGAGATTGTACATATTATGATAGCATTGAGCTAACTGCATTTATTACTATTGGACTGTGTGGAATGAATAACAACTCTAGTTGTTATTCATTCCACAGTGAATTTATTCGAAAGTCGCGTCTGTTGTGTCAAGTCTGTTGACACAACCGTTCACCATGCAGGTAACCATGATATTTTTGGAGTTAATCGCGATGTGGATTGCATTGTTTCTTATGGCTGCTAAGCTATGTTTGGCCCCAGTGACGTATGACGCCCACGTGACCACTGAATGCGGAAGCTGCTGCAGTGCAGATTTTAAGCTTTTTTTGACCAAACGGATGATGATACAGATATAAAAAATGTTCTTCTATTTTTCATAATGATGAATAACATATATGTCACTTAAAATTAACTTTACTGTCCCTTTAAGTGATGGGAATTCCAGCTCTTTTTTTGTTGCTTTCATCAATATATTATACCAATAATATAAAATTATAATGTAAAATTATGTACAAATGAATTAATAATGTAAAAATCTCGTTATACTTTTTATTTATATATGTTTATTATATAAGTATGCCTTTATTTTTTTCACTCTACAGTGCACTTTAAATGAATTTAAACTTAAAACTTATTTTATATAAAACAAATCGACAGTCAAACAACACAGAATCCCTTAAAAACTCGTAACACAACAAAATATAAATGAAAATATGTAAAACAAAAGAAAAAGATCAGCATCCAAATAATGTGTTTAGTGAAGATTGGCATTCAGAAACACCATGTGTGTCCGCTTTGAGGGACTGATTCGGCTTCTTCTGTCAGTCATGATCTGCCTGGTTTTGGAGAAAATTCTCTGGGAGGGAAATGACGTTGCACCAATGCACAGTCTCCATGTCATCACGTGTGTGAGGTGTGGGCAAAGTGAAGCCTTGTTTTCCCACCAGTTTAGTGGATCTGCACGTAACTGGCAAAGGGGCTCCTCAAGGTAGGGTCTCACTTCCAGTATTGCATCTGCTGAAGGCTTCCTTCTTGTAGTGTCTTCACTTGCTCTTTCTTCAAAGAATCTCCAAACAGCAGATGCTTGTGGCCCCTCTTGCTCATCCTCTGCTCCATCTTGGCCCCCTGGAAGTGGAGTTGGCTGGTTGAACCTTGCTGCTGCTGCAGTTATTCTCTGAATAGCTTCATCAACTGCTTTAGTGTCATTGAAGGTCAGCTTCTTGAATCTTGGATAAAGAATGTTGGTTTCTGACAGAACAGTGTTATATTCCATTCTATGGAACTTTCTGTCCATGGATGCACAGGGAGCCTCTACTAGCTCTTTCACATGCTGTGGTTACGCTGGTCTGGTTCTGAGCTGTCACTCTCTGCAGAACCCTGCGCAGGATTAACATTTTGGAGGCTGTAACATAGCTGAAAAAGAATTAACAATTGGTGTTAATATTACGCTTTGTTTTATGTGCAGGTGTATTTAATTATTTCATGTCTACTCAGCCTTTTATTCCAGTAATGCAACAACAATTACTACTACTACTAATAATAATAATACTAATAATAATGTAACAACATTTGTATACTGCACCTGTCTGCACTGATCTCCACAGCGACCTCCTCAAATTGCTCCAGAACAGTGCATGCCTCCTGCAGTACCTCCCATTCCTCTTGGCTCGGAGGATCGACCGGTACATTGATAACAGCTAGGTTAGAGATGACTGCATCCTTGGTCTCCAGAATCCGTTTTATCATATGAAAGGTGGAGTTCCACCTTATCATACAATCTTCTCTGAGCTTCAGCTCAGGCATGTCCATCTGTCGTTGTGTTATTTTGAGCCTGTGTGTGGCTGTTGTGCTCCTGTGGAAATATTCCACTATTGACTTTCTCCACAGCAGGCTTCATCACCTTCAGAGCATCTCTCACAATCAGGTTAATTGTGTGTGCAAGACATTTCATAATTGTGCTGGGTTCATTTCAGGGTTTTAACTGCTTTGGTTATGTTCGCTGCATTGTCAATAACACAACCACCTACTTTGTTGATAACATTCCACTCTTTTGCCACTCTGAGCAGTTCCCCTGCTAAGTTCTCAGATGTGTGTCTGTCACTGAACTCAAAACAATTCAGAAGGCAGGACACCATTTTATCGTCTTCAATAAAATGACAGGTAACTGACGAGAAGGATGTGGGGGTTCAGGATGTCCAGCTGTTGGTTGTTAGAGAGGGCTTTATTAACCCTCTCTTGCAGGGATGATTTTTTTGAGAGAGGGTTTTACATGCTTGGAATGTTGTACACGTGATCTCTTCTTGGTGTATTCTATTGATTAGTCATGCGCTAGAATTTTGTAATGTCCTAGAATTCAAATTCTTTATTTGGGGGCCTTTAGCAGGTATGAGATTAAAATGTGATTAATTAGATTAATTACAAATCCTGGTATTAATGAGATTATTTTTGTAATCGCCTGACAGCACTACTTTTTACCGTGTTTAGGAATATCCTTGTCCCTCCCTGTTGCTCCTCTGTCTGGCCTCCCCTGACTCTGCTGTCCTGACCTGCTGTGTGGAGCTGCCGCCGCCCCTCCCCCACCCTCGCTCCCCCGCCCTCCGCTGTGAGAGACTGGCGGTCACTTCTGAGTGTGAGCTGACAGCGGGAGATGTCACTGAATGCAGGAAGGCCCCTTGTGTGTCTCTGAGTGTTACGGGCCTGTATGCATAACACCAGAACTAATAGTGGGGTCTATACTGTGCTACTAATAATTTTCCTACAGGGATTAATAAAGTATATAAATTTACTTTATTAATCCTGGGCAGAAATTATCTACTATCTGCTGTCATACAATCACAGAATTTAAAATATTACACAGACCACAAGACCGCGTTTAATTTGTGAGCATACATTCAGAGGTCATGTAGCTGTTGGGCTACCAGACCTGGTTTCCCTCCTGAACTCCTTCATGTATTCAAGGCGTCAGTGTGGCTGCAGGGAGCCAGTCCGCTGTCACGTGATCAGTGTGGCTGCAGGGAGCCAGTCCGCTGTCACGTGATCAGTGTGGCTGCAGGGAGCCAGTCCGCTGTCACGTGATCAGTGTGGCTGCAGGGAGACAGTCCGCTGGCACGTGACAGGCACGTGACGCTCAGACGCGCGCGACTGCCGGCGCTGCCAGTCGACTCATCAGACGTCCGCATCTCATTAGAGTCACGGAGAGAAGTTGGATGAAGAGCAGCGGACACGGAAGTTGTGTTTCTGTTGTGGCTGAAAGCACATTCCTGTGGTGAAATCCGAGGTAAGTGTGTTAATACGTCACGAATCTAACATGGCTTTAACAGAAAGTTGTCAGACAGGCGATGCGTCACTGCACGGTTTTTGACAGCAAGAATAATAACCAGTACTGATGCTAGTTTTTGTGCGCGATGAGTGTATGTACCCGTGTGCGTAAATCACGTTTTAAAAGTTTTTGTGTGTGGTATTTGGTCGTATATGTGTGTAATTACACATTATTTTTGACTGATAGCCAGAATAATACAAATATTAATGCTATTTTTATTTATTTAACCTGCGTGCACGTGTCGTGCACGTATATGCTAGCATGCATGTAACGCTCGTTTTGGAAGGCGTGTCAACGTAGCTCACACTCATCCAGAGTCTGAGGCTGATGTTCAGGTGACTGATCCTACTGGATACATCTGTAGTTTCTTGGAGATATGCAGAAAGTGATTGTAGTAATTTAATTTACTGACTTGAGGCCGTATGCAATGTTAGTGATGCATTCAGGGTGTTTGGATACTGTCCATTTGTGTGTGATACAGCCCATCATACAAACTGCAGAAATGTAAATTTGAGTTTGTGGTGATTTCAGAATGGTTGATTCAGCAACCCTTCTACATGCATGTTTTTACCCCAAAGGAGCACTTCTCAACTTACGAGTGCTTTTTGAATGACATCATTTGATTATATATATAGCTGACTTTTCTCTAACTGTACTTTGAGTTACAGTGCAGTTTTGGGAAAAAATAAAATATTCATTTTGCTTTAAATTGTGGTTTTGGGTGAATACAGATGCTCTGGTGACAACAATAGAATTTGTAGATGATGTGGCATTTTGCTTGTGAGAAGCATTGAGGTGGAAATTCCTATAAAAGTATATTGATCTTTGCTTGACAAAATGGATATGAGCAATCAACAAGAACATGTATTGCCTTCTCTTTTGGGGGATAAGTAGAAATGTTTATCAGGGAATGTACTATATCTGGTTATGGGTTGAGTGAATCCAGTTCTGAATATTGATCTATTGAAGCTGGAATGTGTTTACATTTGTGTCTCCCTATGTCTGCACCTTGACAAAACAGATATTTAACCATTATAAAGGACAGTGCCTGTAAAGTTCTTTTGATGAGGGCCAGGTATACTTTGGTATACCTGTAACATAATAAAAATTGGGACAAACTGAAAAAAATGTAATACATAACTGGCCTAGCAGCATCAAATGTTCAGGGTGTGCCATGTGGAGCAAACAAATGTTTGGTGAGGTGCTGACCATGTGGAGCAACCTACTGAAATAATTAGGACTTAAATTGGATGTTGTAGTGTACGCATTGTAATACAAGGTCATGTTGATATAAAAAATGTTCAAATGAATTAGAATACACTAAACTAATAGTAATGAATGTAGGAGATTGGAAAAAATTGTGGTAAGGACAGGCTGGCTCTATCACAGTACCTTAAAATTTGTGCAACTTCCAAGTATACATCAACATGACTATTCCAGATGATTATGAACTATGATTATGAATATGTCTTTAAATCAGTTATTAGTTTGGAAGGATGTTGTTTGTGTTGTTGGATACATTTGAAACAATTTAACAATATTTTCACAGAGGCCTAATGTCAACAAGGAGAACCAGGATTAGGGCCTGCAGATGATGCAAAATCATACATTCTGTCTGCGAGGGACAAACCAGCATTTATTGAATGACATATTGACGCCAATAAAGGTACAGGGCATTATTTGGGTGCACAATACACTGTTATAAAGTTGATATTTAGGATGCATAGCAAAAACATATCTTTGGGAACAAACTTCATTTCAACTGCTAATTATTCAATGTAAAATAATTAAGTTCTTTACCTTACAGTCATATTTCTAGTTCTGTCTACATTCACCTCTATGCATTTACACACTCATGTGTCCCTGGTCTTGTCCTTGTGGGGTCTTGAAATCCTGGACACACAGTTTTCTCTTTTGTTGCAGCCAGTTAACTTTACACACTCCGTTTCTAGTCTTATCCTTGTGGGGCCCTTCCGTCTGTAACTTATAATATATTACTTTATAAACAATTGGCAACACCTGTCAACAACCAAGTCAAGTCATTACTGTCATAAAATAGCACTTTATTAAGTATTAGAGGTTTGACATGGCTATGTTGAATGTAACCCATGTTACTCTTTCATTTGTTGTCTTATTTCCTTGTTCCTCTAGTATAGACTGAACAATGCTGTTATTTTTGAGTTTACATGTAATTTCAGAAGCTGCTTTCACTTGAACTAGTGCTTTTTAGACAGAAATATCTACAAATAGCAGGTTTTATCTTTACCAGCTTGCAAACGATTGTTTTGATCTGAATTCACAGGTGATAAACAAGCAGCCTCCCATTCCACCAGCCGCACCTGAAATTGGTACCCTTGGATCTACAATCTCAGACTGATTACATCAGCGCCTGTGACAGCAAACAGGTAAAGTAGCAATGCAGAAGCCATCATTCCCAGTTATTTTAACTTGTACATTAACCAGAATAAGAAGGGCTAGTGCTGCTTGTGTTTCACTAATGGTTACTGCCTGGATTTGTGTCCTATTTGAAGTAACAGACTTGACCTTAGTCATATTTCTAGTTCTGTCTACATTCACCTCTATGCATTTACACACTCATGTGTCCCTGGTCTTGTCCTTGTGGGGTCTTGAAATCCTGGACACACAGTTTTCTCTTTTGTTGCAGCCAGTTAACTTTACACACTCCGTTTCTAGTCTTATCCTTGTGGGGCCCTTCCGTCTGTAACTTATAATATATTACTTTATAAACAATTGGCAACACCTGTCAACAACCAAGTCAAGTCATTACTGTCATAAAATAGCACTTTATTAAGTATTAGAGGTTTGACATGGCTATGTTGAATGTAACCCATGTTACTCCTTCATTTGTTGTTTTATTTCCTTGTTCCACTAGTATAGACTGAACAATGCTGTTATTTTTGAGTTTAAATGTCATTTCAGAAGCTGCTTTCACTTGAACTAGTGCTTTTAAGACAGAAATATCTACAAATGGCAGGTTTTATGTTTACCAGCTTGCAAACGATTGTTTTGATCTGAATTCACAGGTGTTAAACAAGCAGCCTCCCATTCCAACATCCGCACCTGAGATGGTAACCTTGGATCTACAATCTCAGACTGATTACATCAGCGCCTGTGACAGCATACAGGTAAAGTAGCAATGCTGAAGCCATCATTCCCAGTTATTTTAACTTGTACATTAACCAGAATAAGAAGGGCTAGTGCTGCTTGTGTTTCACTAATGGTTACTGCCTGGATTTGTGTCCTATTTGAAGTAACAGACTTGACCTTAGTCATATTTCTAGTTCTGTCTACATTCACTTCTATGCATTTACACACTCATGTGTCCCTGGTCTTGTCCTTGTGGGGTCTTGAAATCCTGGTCACACAGTTTTCTCTTTTGTTGCAGCCAGTTAACCTTTACACACTCCGTTTCTAGTCTTATCCTTGTGGGGCCCTTCCGTCTGTAACTTATAATATATTACTTTATAAACAATTGGCAACACCTGTCAACAACCAAGTGATGTCATTACTGTCATAAAATAGCACTTTATTAAGTATTAGAGGTTTGACATGGCTATGTTGAATGTAACCCATGTTACTCTTTCATTTGTTGTTTTATTTCCTTGTTCCTCTAGCATAGACTGAACAATGCTGTTATTTTTGAGTTCACATGTCATTTCAGAAGCTGCTTTCACTCGAACTAGTGCTTTTAACACAGAAATATCTACAAATAGCAGGTTTTATCTTTACCAGCTTGCAAACGATTGTTTTGATCTGAATTCACAGGTGATAAACAAGCAGCCTCCCATTCCACCAGCCGCACCTGAAATTGGTACCCTTGGATCTACAATCTCAGACTGATTACATCAGCGCCTGTGACAACAAACAGGTAAAGTAGCAATGCAGAAGCCATCATTCCCAGTTATTTTAACTTGTACATTAACCAGAATAAGAAGGGCTAGTGCTGCTTGTGTTTCACTAATGGTTACTGTCTGGATTTGTGTCTTATTTGATGTAACAGACTTGACCTTACAGTCATATTTCTAGTTCTGTCTACATTCACCTCTATGCATTTACACACTCATGTGTCCCTGGTCTTGTCCTTGTGGGGTCTTGAAATCCTGGACACACAGTTTTCTCTTTTGTTGCAGCCAGTTAACTTTACACACTCCGTTTCTAGTCTTATCCTTGTGGGGCCCTTCCGTCTGTAACTTATAATATATTACTTTATAAACAATTGGCAACACCTGTCAACAACCAAGTCAAGTCATTACTGTCATAAAATAGCACTTTATTAAGTATTAGAGGTTTGACATGGCTATGTTGAATGTAACCCATGTTACTCCTTCATTTGTTGTTTTATTTCCTTGTTCCACTAGTATAGACTGAACAATGCTGTTATTTTTGAGTTTACATGTCATTTCAGAAGCTGCTTTCACTTGAACTAGTGCTTTTAAGACAGAAATATCTACAAATGGCAGGTTTTATGTTTACCAGCTTGCAAACGATTGTTTTGATCTGAATTCACAGGTGTTAAACAAGCAGCCTCCCATTCCAACATCCGCACCTGAGATGGTAACCTTGGATCTACAATCTCAGACTGATTACATCAGCGCCTGTGACAGCATACAGGTAAAGTAGCAATGCTGAAGCCATCATTCCCAGTTATTTTAACTTGTACATTAACCAGAATAAGAAGGGCTAGTGCTGCTTGTGTTTCACTAATGGTTACTGCCTGGATTTGTGTCCTATTTGAAGTAACAGACTTGACCTTAGTCATATTTCTAGTTCTGTCTACATTCACCTCTATGCATTTACACACTCATGTGTCCCTGGTCTTGTCCTTGTGGGGTCTTGAAATCCTGGACACACAGTTTTCTCTTTTGTTGCAGCCAGTTAACTTTACACACTCCGTTTCTAGTCTTATCCTTGTGGGGCCCTTCCGTCTGTAACTTATAATATATTACTTTATAAACAATTGGCAACACCTGTCAACAACCAAGTGAAGTCATTACTGTCATAAAATAGCACTTTATTAAGTATTAGAGGTTTGACATGGCTATGTTGAATGTAACCCATGTTACTCCTTCATTTGTTGTTTTATTTCCTTGTTCCACTAGTATAGACTGAACAATGCTGTTATTTTTGAGTTTAAATGTCATTTCAGAAGCTGCTTTCACTTGAACTAGTGCTTTTAAGACAGAAATATCTACAAATAGCAGGTTTTATCTTTACCAGCTTGCAAACGATTGTTTTGATCTGAATTCACAGGTGATAAACAAGCAGCCTCCCATTCCAACATCCGCACCAGAGATGGTACCCTTGGATCTACAATCTCAGACTGATTACATCAGCGCCTGTGACAGCATACAGGTAAAGTAGCAATGCAGAAGCCATCATTCTCAGTTATTTTAACTTGTACATTAACCAGAATAAGAAGGGCTAGTGCTGCTTGTGTTTCACTAATGGTTACTGCCTGGATTTGTGTCCTATTTGAAGTAACAGACTTGACCTTAGTCATATTTCTAGTTCTGTCTACATTCACCTCTATGCATTTACACACTCATGTGTCCCTGGTCTTGTCCTTGTGGGGTCTTGAAATCCTGGACACACAGTTTTCTCTTTTGTTGCAGCCAGTTAACTTTACACACTCCGTTTCTAGTCTTATCCTTGTGGGGCCCTTCCGTCTGTAACTTATAATATATTACTTTATAAACAATTGGCAACACCTGTCAACAACCAAGTGAAGTCATTACTGTCATAAAATAGCACTTTATTAAGTATTAGAGGTTTGACATGGCTATGTTGAATGTAACCCATGTTACTCTTTCATTTGTTGTTTTATTTCCTTGTTCCTCTAGTATAGACTGAACAATGCTGTTATTTTTGAGTTTACATGTCATTTCAGAAGCTGCTTTCACTTGAACTAGTGCTTTTAAGACAGAAATATCTACAAATAGCAGGTTTTATCTTTACCAGCTTGCAAACGATTGTTTTGATCTGAATTCACAGGTGATAAACAAGCAGCCTCCCACTCCAACAGCCGCAGTGTCCCCCGCCTCACGCCCTACGCCAGCATGGGATAGGCTTCAGCACCCTGTGACCCGCCACGGTGGACACAGTGGCAGAAAATGGATGGATGGAGATGTGGCCCACTTTATTTTCAGTTTTTTCTTTTATAAAGTTATCTTTCTTTAAGTTTTTTTTTTTTTTAAATTGAACTAAGGCTAAAAGAAGGCCTCAGGGTAGAAAGTTTTTGTTTTATGTTTGTCACTGCCTGTTTTTGATTTTATATTTTTGAAATGAAGCCCACTTGTTTTTTCTTTTATAAAGTTATGGTGATCTAAGCTCAAAAGAAGGCCTTTTTGGAAAAAAAAACCCAGTGGAGAGCAAGGCAGTAAGGTTTTGTTTGTTTTTGTCACTGCCTGTTTTTTATTTTGCATTTTGTTGTGATGAGGCCATATTTATTTAAGTTTTTTCTTGTTTGTTGATAAAGTTGGGTTAATGTAAAGCATTCATGTCTTTGTCACATGTCTTGTACCACGCTACGATATAAAAGCTAGAAATGTGTGTGCAGGTGTGTAAAAAAGGGCGTCTAAGGTAGTAAATGCTAGAAATTGGGCCTCACAATGCAGCAAAAAACTTACTTGGAGACAAAAGTTTGGAAATATGTTAAACTCAAGTGATATTTGTGAAATAGATTTTTTTTCCAGCTTGCCTGATTTTTTACAAAGTTGTAGCACCAGTGGAAAGGGTGGACCCCACAAAGTAGCAAAGATGAGTGAGACCCGGTAAGGTAGTATAAGTGAGTATGTGTGTGTGTGTGTGTGTGTGTGTGTGTGTGTGTGTGTGTGTGTGTGTCTGTGTGTGTGTTTGTGCGTGTGTGCGTGTGTGTGTGTGTGTGTGTTTGGGTGTGCGTGTGTGCTTGTGCGTGTATGCGAGTGTGTCTGTGTATGTGCGGGTGTGTGTGTGCATGTGTGCACATGTGTGTGTGTGTTGCTGTGTTTATGCTGTTAACACATAGTATCGATACAAAATTTTATATTTTTGTCAGATGTCAGGAATCCCGCCTCCTCATGTACACCTTGTATAACAGCGTTGCTTGAAGATCCGACACATTTTAATATGAGAACAAAAATAGAAGTTTCCACCCTAATTTTATTCCTAAAAAATAAGATACAATTTTGACTGGGTCTTGTAGGTAATGTTGATCAATATTTTGCATTGTTGGTGATGAATGACTTAGTTTTTTTTATGGAAATGAACCCTATATAAGGTTTTAGGTAACAACATTTCCATAGTGATTCTTGGAGGCAGTAAAATACACACTGCAGATAACAACATGTCAAATTCGGACTGTATACAAAAAAATATCTTGGTTGTAAGCCTGGCTTACCACTGATTTAAACAGTTGATTTTTGATTTCATCAGTCTACAGAATTGTCTCTTAAACCTTTCTTTTAATGCAAATCGCTCCTGGGCTGTTCCAGTCAACTCTTAATGTTTCTTGTGGTCAGGAGTGGAATGAATCTTGATGTCTTTGTTCATTCAGTGTTCATCTTCTGGTTGCCACAGAAACAGTTGTGCCAGCCTTCATCAGGCCATGTTGGAGGTGTCTCACTGTCACACGGGGTTTTTCGTTCTTGTTCTGAGGAAATTGAAAGTCATGAAATGCACTTGATGAAATGCTGGACCTTCCAGAGCCATGTTGGTTTAGAGCTATTCAACACTTCTTTTTTTTGTTTATTTGTATTTTGTTGTGGTTGTTTTCAAACCTGTGATGTTCCCAATGGAATGTTAGTTTTGTAAGATATCTGAAACCCAGGGGTTTTCTGATCTGACCGCAATTGCTAGACTTTTGAGGAAACCAATTTCCCCATAATTGCATCTCATCTTGAATACAGTACCTTCACTGGAGGGGTTTAAATATGCACAGCCGACGCAAATAAAATACCATTATAGAGTTCCCAAAGGAATAATCATGTTTCAGAGCCATTTTAGAAAAACTGTCCAGCTGCTGTAAAAGTAATATTATATGGGGCCTGAATAATTGAGACATAATTATTTTCATAGGAACAAGATTCCTTGCTTGACTGTTTCTTATAAAAGAGGGATTCAAGGTTAGAACTGAATGACATTTTTGTCATTATTGACAGACGACATATGGAAAAAAGGGCAAAGGACAGGACAACTAAGATGAACATGAGGAACAATCAGACAAGAAGAGAAGAGAAAGACAGACACAGAGAGGAGAAATGAAAACGGAATAAAATTGTAAACCAGATGCCAAGAAAGCTAGTTAATGGAAACACACGAAATCTAAATTTCAGAATTAAAAAAATGAACAAGATGATGGATCTTCATTCTGTTTATTTTCATTCAAATTAGTTGCATGTTGTGTTGAGTTGTCTCCATTTTATTTGTTATGGGATATATAAATAAACATATTAATTAAAGCGGCTCTATTATGAAAATCACACTTTTTCAGGTCTCTACATATACATAGTGGTCCTCGCTAAGCCGACCAACTCCTAAAATCTGGTAAACAAACACTTCCTGCATCAATAGATATTTGGACTTTTAGGAAGTCATGGCTCTGAACGACTTGATTCAACCACAAAGCGCTAGAAGAGGCATTCTTGACGTCAGACTTTGCACTCTGTGCTATTGGACAGAGTATTGGACGATATGGATTGGTGGACATGCTCAGGGGCGTGGACGATATGGATTGATTGACACGCCCAAGGGCGTGGCCATCCCCAAGACGGAGTTCTTTGTGTCGGACGTGAGGCATCAGTCTGTTGAAATGGCGTCCAGGAGAAGGAATAAGGTAGTTGCTCAGTTGTTGATTGTACAAATCAACACCAGTGTTTATTTTTCATCCCATCCAATGAAGAACAGAAGAGAGCGTGGTTGCATTTCATTTTTAATGGCAATGTGCAGCTACATCGGCTGCACGTTTGTTTGTGTGTGAACCACTTCAGTCCAGCCTGTTTTAGCAATGAGGGTCAGTCCAGACGGGGCTTTGCCTGAGACTGATCCTCATTCAAGGATCACTCCCAACCAAACTGCACCCCGGTTACAGGTAAGTCTCACCACATTTATGTTTTTTTGCAGTTGTCTATTAGCATGGGTGATCAATTGCTATTTGGCTAATTAGGTGGTGCTGGTTTGTTTCGTGTTTGTGTGTGTGCGCTCCAACGTGTGTGTGGTAAACCTACAGTACCTACTGTAGGCACAACGTATGTGTGCTAAACCTACAGTATCTACTGTAGGCACAACGCACATGAGTTGGGCTCACATTTTATCTCTTTTCTTTTTGTCGGTTAGCATGAATGAAGTCATGCTATGCTAGGCTATGTAGGGAGGTCTCCTTTGTTTCGAGTTTGCGTGTTGCGTGTGCGCGCACGCTCCAACACGTGTGTGCGTGCCGGACCTACAGTATAAAGCTCAAACGCACAGTAAGTTGGTCTCATATTTTCTTTTCTATTATCTGTCAGCATAAATAAAGTCAACTTATGCTAGGCTAAGTAGGGAGTTGTGCTTTGTTTCGTATTGCGTGTGTGCGCGCACATGTTAGTTGATTGTTTGTTGGTCGTCATAGCGACAACGCACAACGCAACCCTCCTTATCCAAAATCAGAACATTGGTGTCCTGAAATTAGTGTCCCTCTTCCTTGTGCATCCTTTCAGCCTACTGCTTCAAGGGACGTGGGGGGCCAAACTGACCCAGTGGACACCCATACTGTTGGTACACAGCTGTCCTGCAGGACTCTTCATTCCCACTATTGAAGTAAAGGTATGTACAAGTCATATTCCATACAATGTTTTAATAAAATTGGTTACACAAATTTTCTAAATATTGTTGTCTACAGGTTAGTGAATGCACCTGTATTGATAGTAGTTCAGTAAAAAATAAGAGTGTTGTGTATTAGAATTTTCTACCAAGACAGTAAGTGAAGACTTTAGTATAACATTTTTTGAGACAGATTCATGTATGTCATATATTGTTTTGGCTCCTTATTTCGTTACGTTTGGTGTACCCCTCTACAAGATCCACTTTCCAAAGGCTTTTGAAGGGACAATGCAGAGTCAAACCTCACAAAGTCAGAGCAAACATTCTGTTAGTGTTGCCATATTTTAATATTTCAAACAAACATGTTTTGAAATTCTGTCTGTAATTGCTTACAAAAAAACACAGTAAAAAGTAACCATACAAATAAATAAATTAGTAGCAAGTACCAGGATGCATTTTTCTAAATAAAGAAATGAATCAAACAATGTCAATAACAGTAAAGATATATCTTTGTGTTTTATTGAACAGGTTTTGTATCTGACATGTTGGACCTCATATGTGGCAAAGTCTTGGTGGACCCCATGCCATACACAAATGAGATGTTGTCCATTCCTCTCCCCGAGAATCTGTCTGCCCAGTATGAGCGTCCGGACAAGGAGGAGGTCATTGCCAGCTACATGACCAGGTTCAACCAAGACTCGGTCTAAATCCAGCGTAGTGGCCTTTTTCTTCAGGAAACTCCTGGCGTATGTGAACCTGGTGTATGTGGGTGACAACCCGGATTCTGCACCCTAAGCAGCCCCAGCACCAGCCAACAAAGGTGCGATAGGCCAGATGTCTGCACCATCTACAGAAAGAGGACACAAAATTATTTAAATGTTTTCAATCCCGAGTATTACAACTGTTGTTGATTTCCTGACAGGATGGCTCTGTGTTCTCATTATTGTTATTGGATGTATTGTTTTATGTAAATAAATTCTTGTATATGTCAACAGAAATGGATTGTGAATACCAAAAAATGTTCAACATGTCCATTAATAAGATAAAAATCAAGGTGTCGCAAATACAATATATTAGACTTTGTTGTACCTATATATGTCATGTTACTGCATTAATGAAGGAATGCCTAATGAAGCAAAATAAGACATAACTAGTTTTTATTCCGACATCTTTCAAAGAACGACTCACCGATGTATTGGTCTCAGACGTGAAGGGCCACACTCGGCCCTCAGTACGTGACCGGCCGTTTGTAGGGTGTACACGTTTAGGCACAGGCTGGAACCCAGGATGTTGAGTCATGCACGGAACCTCATCAACCTCCTGCAGACGGCTCCTCACCTACAGTGAAAAACATGGTAAAGGTCATTTAAATTTATAATTGTAAAACTAGCCGAATACCGTAACAGCAGATGCTTTCTGCTCCTGTTGGCGTACATTCAGTGTCCACAGGAACACCTGTACAACAGGTGAAGACACCTCAAAATAGAGCAGATAAAGGCATCGCTGCAGTATGGCTACATCATTTCACCATTAACCTGGTGTGATGGTGGCAGGTGTCAGCTCCGTGTGTCTCGTCACAGAGGACTGCCTCAAATATTTAGCAGCTCAGTAACGGGTTAAATCAATGTGATAGAAAAATAATGTAACTTAGCCGTGACCAGAAGCTAGCATTAGCCACATGGTAAAAACTACCAGAACCACCTTCAGACTTTACTGTCACTTATAGAAGTGCAGCAACTTTTTAGCAGTAAACACATCTGTACATATACTAAATACATAATAAGACATGTGACATTATTACTGTGATGAGAGGCGGGAGTAGAAGCTAAAGTAGCTACCGGACGATGCTAACGTCCTGTGATGACGTAGGTTACACAACAAAACAACACAGAACCAACTAAGTAACGTTCACACGTACGAACCATTCAGAAACGTCCTGCTGCAGCCGCACAGTCGGTGTTTCTTTAGGAGCCCCCGCTTCTGGGTCTGACTCAGGGTCATAGATGTACGCCGACACGATGGGTCCTCCAAACGCCATAATGCTAACAAACGTAAAGCCGGTCAGTGTCCCGTTAGCCTAACGCCCTCCTTCAGAGGGGCGTGGCCCAGGTGAAGGAGGCGTGGACCAGTGGAGCTCATTAGCATACTGCAGCCGGAGGCCTGAAACGAAGCGTTTTGTGAGTTGCTCAGATGAGCGATTTTGAAAAGCTGATATTTAGGACCACAGATCACTTTTGGTCAAAATATTTGGAATACAGTCTAGTTGGACATCTGGCAGCTGAATGACATTAAGTTAAAAATACATAATATGGGACCCTTAATAAAGAAGAGAACAGAAAACAGATCTACATATTGAAATTAGAAAAAAAAAAATCTAATTAGCAATAAACCAACTGTCCTGTCAACATTTCTCAGCATACACAGACATACTCTGACATGTACATCTACATGTTCCTTAGAAGCTTTATTTCTATCTGTTCCATTCTTTCCTCTCTGATTAGTCACACTTAGCTGTTATGTATGACTGAAGGATGATTGACAACCAGGTCACCTTCTGAATACCGTTTGTCCTCTTTTCCTCCTGATGTAAAATAAGAACCAGGACAATAACAACAATAATGCCTTTTATTCGTGAATGATCACCTGTCTGTGTGTCTGTCAGTGACGTCACTCTGACCTGTCTCCATGTAACAGCTGTCTCACAGTGCGTGACGTCAGCGGCCAGTCGGACTCAGTGGAGCGGAGTCTCTGAGGCAGCCGGCCGGCGGTGCGCTCTGGTCCCGGGCGAACTTCTCTCATTGGGGTTAGGGTCCTCACCCCGTGGCTCCTGACATCTGTGAGCTAAAAGGCATCTGGCACCGCAAAGGTAGGTCGATTTCACGTGAAATAGGTACTTGCTTTGCATGAAAATCTCAGACGCGTCGCTTCTCAGAATGTGCGTTTAAATAAGCTTTTCTTCCATTCTTGCTGCACAAACATAGGAAGCTGTTAACGAATGTACTTTCTCCTGTTTATTATCTAGCTGCAGTCTTTTCTTAAACCCGTGAACCTAATTTGATTGTAAGAAATTTGTGACAAACTATATAATATTGATAAATGATCAATCCCCATTTAAGATGTGTTTCACGTTGCACTAAAATGTTATTTTTATTTATATACTTATACTTAAGCACAACATATGGTATTCTAGTTGTTGTTTGCATTTTCTTCAATTAATTACCATTAATTACCACCATGGATACAGATTCTGACTCACTTTCAGTAACATTTGTAAAAATACTGCAGTATGGACAGATCCCATGACTGTAACATATATAACATATAACATATATATAACATATATAACATATGTAACTATATTTATATGTTGTCACACTGTAGTGGGTTATAATACAGAATCAGATGAGTAGAGACAAGTTATGTGTGATTAGTCACTCAAATGGATTTCCACGTTTGTGAATGGTAAAAAGTTATAGCAAGAAGAAAATCAGTCATAAAATCATATTTTACCACTTATTATGATAGATTTCATTATACAACATTCACCCTCCTGCTGGATCCATTCCTCTGTTAAAGAAGGAGACAAAATGGTCTTTGTGAGACTTTGAAAGGAAAAGTGTCTGCCTGTTTCTGAGTCTGTTCTGTAATATCAGGTGGTGGAGGCTTGTTCTATTCTGTCTGATAGGAAACTCCATTCATCTCACACAAACCTAACGAGATCAAATGGCAGCTGTAGCAGCCTAACATAGTCCAGTGGAATAATGTATGTAGAGGATCATGTGATTTTAAATGATAATAACTGGACTTTATACAAAAATAGAGAACACAACTGGACTCCGCAGTCTGTTGCAAATGTATATTAAAGGGGTCTGTATGTTTGTTTTCATTTCTTGATTAATTGCTTACTTGATTGATTGATTGATTGATTCCCTGTAACAGTGTTGCAAGGTTAGCTAGTAGCTGATGTATAATTTCTTTGTGCTTTTGTAGATTTTTTTTCAAGATAATGTAAGCAAAAGAGTATGCCTGCTAATTGGAGCCTTATAAACTCATTAAGTCACAATCACTTGTAGATTTCATGAATATTTTTGCACATTTTACAGTTTGTGTTACATATTCCCCCTAGTAAATGTTCCATTGTGAATGTCATCTGTCTGCACAGGCAGCGATTTATCCACATCCTCAAAATACACACACTTTATAAACGACTTAAAGGCGTGACTCTCCCACTTGTGCGTTAACTAGACTTATATTTTAAGACACATTTGAATTTGGAGTATTGTCGTGTTGGTTTCACATTCAGAGGGCATGACACTCAATGAAATTATACACATGGGTTTTTTTTGAGTAACCAGGGGTCTCATTAAAGAAAATATTCAGATCTGTAAAAACATGTCGCAATCACCTGTTCGCAGTGAAATACTTACAGAGATGACCTAAGTGGAAGTGGCCTCTTTCCAGTGTCATCCCACATGCATTTATGAATAGTTAAGGATCCACTGCCCATGAAAATGCTGATGTTGTTCAAGAGCCTGGTTAGGCTATCAGTGAGTTTAAAAATGGAAGTCCTTTTTTTTTTTTTTTAGAATATTTTATTTTTCAATTTAAACTTGTAAGAAAAGAACACAAAATACAACAAACTGGGTACAACATACAACAAACCAAAAGATAACTACCAAAAACAGTAGGCTAGTTAATCATCCATCAAAGCAAAAAGAATAAAAGGGTGCAAATGAATGAATTAATGGATTAATAAATAAATAAGAATATAGGTTAAGTAGGTTTGTGTAAATCTTTAGTTATGTGGTATATTCATTTTTGATGCTTACATGTAATCTTTTCAAGTAGGATGCAGCTATTCTTCATCTTCTTTTCCTTTTGGCTTGTCCTTTTAGGGGTCATCACAGCATGTCATCCTTTTCCATGTCAGCCTACCTTCTGAATCCTCTTGTCTAACACCAACTGTCCTCATATCTTCCGCACTACATCCATCCACCTTCTCTGTGGTCTTCCTCCTGCCCTCTTGCTAACACCTTTTTACCAATATACTCACGATTTCTCCTCTAGACGTGTCCAAACCATGGAAGTCTGCTCTCTAACTTTGTCTCCAAAACATCTCACCTTGGCTGTTTCTACAGTGAACTCATTCCTGATCCTATCCACACCTTCAAAGACATTTTAGGGCTTGGATCCATTTCTTCAACTCCTTACCACAGTCACTGTTGCTCTGGACTGTTGACCCCAAGTATTAAAAGCCATCATCCTTCACTCTTTCTTCTCCCTGTAGCCTCACTCTTTCTTCTTCTATCCTTGATACAAATATTCTGTTTGGCTTCAGGTAATCTTCATTTGTCTTCTCTCCAACCCTTGCATCCACCTTTCTTAATGGTCTTCCACCTGCGCCCTGGTTTCACTACAAATGACAATGTCATCTGGAAAATCATGGTCAATGGAGATTCCTGTCTAACCTCGTCTGTCGGCCTGTCCATCACCATTGCAAACAGGAAGGACCTCAGAGCTGATCCTTGATGCAGTCCCACCTCCACCTTGAACTCCTCTGTCACACCTGCAGCACACCTCACTGCTGTTCTGCTACCTTCGTACCTGTCCTGTACTATTCTGACATACTTGTCTGCCACTCCAGAGTTCCTTATGCATTACCGCAGTTCCTCTCTGGGCACCCTGTCATAGAAATCTATAAAGATCTATAAAGACACAGTCTAGCTTCTTCTGGCCTTCTCTGTACTGCAAATAATGCATCTGTGGTATTTTTTGTTTGCAAATATTTGCTTCTGTTGTAAGTCTAGCCTCTACTACTCATTTCCACAACTTTATTGTGTGACTTATCAACTTTATCCCTCTAGATTTCCCACAACTCTGCACATCACCCTTGTTCTTAGTAATGGGCACAGGCACACTCTTCCTCCATTCCTTAGATTCCAGATTCTAAACCACTAGAATTCTGTAAACAACAGAAATGCATCCATACCTCCATAAGAATGCCATTTGGACCAACTGCTTTTCCTTTCTTTATCCTCTTTAGTGCCATTCTAACTTCACCCTTGCTAATTCCTGCTAAGTCCTCGTCCACCATCTCTCTCATTTTCCACATTCATCAACTCCTCAAAGTATTCCTTCTACCCAGTACACTGCTGGCACCATTTAACACATTTCTATCTGTATACTCAATCACCCTAAAGTGCTGCACATCCTTTCTCAACCCCTGTCTGGTTATCCTGTACATATCTTTCTCTCCTGCTGAATGTTCAACCTGGCATAGATGTCATCATATGATGGTTGTTTTGCCTCTCACCTCCACAATCCTCAAGGTAGAGAATTTCTTTCTGATGCCACACATGCAAAATCTTTTTGTCCATAGTCATAGAATTGAGTTCATTTTGTGGACTTCATACCATATTTTGGTTCTATGTGTTAAAACAGGTTTGTCAGTCTTTGTAGCCATGGTGCTTGGCGTTCATTTGTAACTAAAATCCCCAGGCGTTTTGTCTCCGAGGGTGTGAATTCCAATGGAAGCCCAGTGAGGAACACTAGACCTCTCAAAGATAGAAGAAACATGTTGCATTTGAGCAGCCAAATAATACTTCTTTAAACCAGGTAGTCAAAGATCACTCAGGGTATAATCCAAGGTGCGTTTTTTTGTAGACACATGGATTCCTGCCATTCAATAGGAATTGTCTAAGATGCTTATTGAAGGTTTTAAAGAGCTTTTTTGCTATTGGAATAGGTAAATAATGGAAAAAGGAATGTAGTTAGGGTAATATATTCATCTTAATACAAAGTATTCAGTGAATCAACGTAACTGGTAAATTCATTCATTTTTGTTAATCGTGCATTATATTACTAAGTATTGTTAAGTAATTGAGCTTAATGTAGCCGCAAGAGGACACAAGCCAGTGTCTTATTGTGCCGGTCCCAAGCCCGGATAAATACAGAGGGTTGCGTCAGGAAGGGCATCCGGCGTAAAACTTTTGCCAAATCAAAGATGCGAATCAAACCTATGACTTCCATACCGGATCGGTCGAGGCCCGGGTTAACAACGACCGCCATCGGCGCTGTTGACCTACAGGGCGCCGGTGGAAATTGGATTACTGTTGGTCGAAGAAGGAGAGGAGGAAAGTGCGTTCGCACGAAGAAAGAGAAGAGGAACACCAAGAGTATAGGACTGAGAGTAGGGACGTTGAATGTTGGAACTATGACAGGAAAAGGTAGAGAGTTGGTTGACATGATGCAGAGAAGGAAGGTAGACATACTGTGTGTCCAGGAGACCAGGTGGAAAGGTAGCAAGGCTAGAAGTTTAGGAGCAGGGTTCAAGTTGTTCTATCATGGTGTAGATGGGAAGAGAAATGGAGTAGGAGTTATCTTGAGGGAGGAGTTTGTTAGGAATGTCCTGGAGGTAAAAAGAGTGTCAGATAGAGTGATGAGTCTGAAGCTAGAAATAGAAGGTGTGATGTTCAATGTTGTTAGCGGGTATGCTCCACAGGTAGGATGTGAGCTGGAGGAGAAGGAGAAATTCTGGTCGGACCTTGATGAAGTGATGCAGAGCATGCCTAGAAGTGAGAGAGTTGTCATTGGAGCAGACTTCAATGGACATGTTGGTGCAGGAAACAGAGGTGATGAGGAGGTGATGGGCAGGTTTGGTATCCAGGAGAGGAACGCAGAAGGACAGATGGTAGTTGACTTTGCAAAAAGGATGGAAATGGCTGTAGTGAATACTTTCTTCCAGAAGAGGCAGGAACATAGAGTGACCTATAAGAGTGGTGGTAGGAGCACACAGGTTGACTACATCTTGTGTAGACGGTGTAACCTGAAAGAGATCAGTGACTGCATAGTAGTGGTAGGTGAGAGTGTAGCCAAACAGCATAGGATGGTGGTGTGTAGGATGACTCTGGTGGTGAGGAAAATGAAGAGGGCAAAGGCAGAGCAGAAGACGAAATGGTGGAAGCTGAAAAAGGAAGAGTGTTGCATGACTTTTAGGAAGGAGTTAAGACAGGCTCTGGGTGGTCAGGAGGTGCTTCCAGATGACTGGACAACTACAGCTAATGTGATCAGGGAGACAGGTAGGAGAGTACTTGGTGTGTCATTTGGAAGGAAAGTAGATAAGGAGACTTGGTGGTGGAATGAGGAGGTACAGGAGTGTATACAGAGAAAGAGGTTAGCTAAGAGGAAGTGGGACACTGAGAGGACTGAGGAGAGTAGACAGGAGTACAGGGAGATGCAGCGTAAGGTGAAGGTAGAGGTAGCAAAGGCCAAACAAGAAGCTTATGATGACTTGTATGCTAGGTTGGACAGTAAGGAGGGAGAGACTGATCTATACAGGTTGGCAAGACAGAGAGATAGAGATGGGAAGGACGTGCAGCAGGTTAGGGTGATTAAGGATAGGGATGGAAGTGTATTGACAGGTGCCAGTAGTGTGATGGGAAGATGGAAAGAGTACTTTGAAGAGTTGATGAACGTGGAAAATGAGAGGGAACAAAGACTAGAAGAGGTGACTGTTGTGGACCAGGAAGTAGAAAAGATTAGTCAGGATGAAGTGAGGAGGGCATTGAAGAGGATGAAGAGTGGAAAGGCACTCGGTCCTGATGATATACCTGTAGAGGTATGGAAGTGTCTAGGAGAGGTGGCGGTAGAGTTTCTGACTGGGTTGTTCAACAGCATCTTAGATAGTGAGAAGATGCCTGAGGAATGGAGGAGAAGTGTGCTGGTGCCCATTTTTAAGAACAAGGGAGATGTGCAGAGTTGTGGCAACTACAGAGGAATAAAGCTGATGAGCCATACAATGAAGTTATGGGAGAGAGTAGTGGAAGCTAGACTAAGGGCAGAAGTGAACATTTGTGAGCAGCAGTATGGTTTCATGCCAAAAAAGAGTACTACAGATGCAGTATTTGCTTTGAGGATGTTGATAGAGAAGTACAGAGAAGGCCAGAGGGAGCTGCATTGTGTTTTTGTAGATCTGGAGAAAGCTTATGACAGGGTGCCCAGAGAGGAACTGTGGTATTGTATGAGGAAGTCTGGAGTGGCAGAGAAGTATGTTAGAACGGTGCAGGACATGTATGAAGACTGTAAGACAGTGGTGAGGTGTGCTGTAGGTGTGACAGAGGAGTTCAAGGTGGAGGTGGGACTGCATCAGGGATCAGCTCTGAGCCCCTTCTTGTTTGCCATGGTGATGGACAGGATGACAGACGAGGTTAGACAGGAATCTCCATGGACTATGATGTTTGCAGATGACATTGTGATCTGTAGTGAGAGCAGGGAACAGGTGGAGGAGAAGCTAGAGAAGTGGAGGTTTGTCCTGGAAAGGAGAGGAATGAAGGTTAGCCGCAGTAAGACAGAGCACATGTGTGTGAATGAGAGGGACCCAAGTGGAAGAGTGAGGTTAGAGTGAGAAGAGATCAAGAAGGTTCAGGATTTTAAGTACTTAGGGTCAACAGTCCAGAGCAGTGGAGAGTGTGGAAAAGAGGTGAAGAAGCGGGTCCAGGCAGGATGGAACGGGTGGAGGAAAGTGTCAGGTGTGATGTGTGATAGAAGAGTTTCAGCTAAAATGAAAGGAAAGGTGTACAAAACTGTGGTGAGACCAGCGATGTTGTTTGGTCTAGAGACAGTGTCACTGAGGAAAAGACAGGAGACAGAGCTGGAGGTAGCAGAGATGAAGATGCTGAGGTTCTCTCTGGGAGTGACCAGGAAGGATAGGATCAGGAATGAGTACATCAGAGGGACAGCACATGTTAGAGGTTTTGGAGATAAAGTCAGTGAGGCCAGACTGAGATGGTTTGGACATGTCCAGAGGAGAGATAGTGAATATATTGGTAGAAGGATGCTGAGTTTTGAACTGCCAGGCAGGAGGCCTAGAGGAAGACCAAAGAGGAGGTTTATGGATGTAATGAGGGAAGACATGAAGGTAGTTGGTGTGAGTGAAGAGGATTCAAAGGACAGGGCTAGATGGAGGAAATTGATTCGCTGTGGCGACCCCTGAAGGGAAAAGCCGAAAGGAAAAGAAGAAGATTGTTAAGTAATTGAGCTTATATACATTTTTGTTATCCGCCATAATTCCAAGGTATTTAACATCTAGCGATACAGTGGTAGCTTCTGAAACAATTCTTGTCCTGATGATAGAAACCCATGACACACATGAAACTTTTTGTGACAGCAGCATGAGCTCCACGGCATTGGTCCCAGATGGGATTCCTTCCACTGTTGACTCATCAGGAGGAATTTCCAAAAAAGAAAAGAAAATGTCATAGTACATGTACTTTTTATTCAAAATAAATACTTTTTATTGCAAGAAAAAACATTCAAATTCATACAAATATGAATATGTGATATGAGTAAGTTATAAATCTTACACAGTAAAAGTAATAAAAGAACATTTGAGATAAATCCAATAACACACAATACAGTATATGATAATAAGCAGCGTTATAATGTTGGAAATGAACATCAAATGTAAACACACAGTTTTACTTGCTGTGATAGAGAAGGTGACAGAGTAGACATGACTAACTCCTCTTGTTCATAATTACAAATGACAACTGCAACTGCTGTTAATTTATTTTCTCCTACCACGGCTCTCATTCACTACCGTAATGTATGTACAGTATTTTCCGCACTATAAGGCGCACCTAAAAGCCTATAATTTTCTCATAATCCCGTAATGCGCTTTATAATACGATGCGCCTTGTATATGGATTAATATTAATATTAGTATTGGTTAAAAACAAGATTGCTGAAAAAAAGCCGGCAGTCATGCTGCAATATGTCATCAGGGGCACCCTCAGACAGTATTCAGGCCGTACTACGCCCCCTAACAACGGTAGTCAAGGGGCATAGCTGAAGTGCCGACTCTCACTCCTGCTGTTTGACGGCAGAGCAACCTGGTGAGAAGAACACCGGTGACCGGCTACGGCAACATAGCAAAACATTGGGAATTTTCAACAATTCTATTAATAAAGTTTGCCCGACTGACTGATGTCAGTATTTCCCAACTACTGTGGCGCCGGAAATAACCCACTTTAAAGTTAATTGGTCTAAAAAATTTGAAATACACATGCAGCACAATTTTGTTGGTTTTCCCTGTGGTAATAAGTCATAGGTGACCATCAGCCCAGGCATAGCATGGATGGGTCTTGTAGAAAAAGCCACGCAAGACAAATCTTCAGAATGTATAATATGGGTAATATGTTTTTTTCATGAAACTAGAAGAACAATTGCTTTGTTGTTGTTTGTTTCAATGTTTCACGAGCATCACAATGCTTTTTGACAAAGCTAGATGGCCCACAGCAAAGGAAGGATAAAGTGAGTTTAATCTTTTCCAGAAAACTTTTCAACTTCACTGCTTCAAGTGTATTAAAAAATATGTCAATAGAAGCATGGCATACAAATGTTCATTCGTCTTCTTGACAACGAGGCCATGGTAATAATCTGATCTACAGCCACTTTCCCAGATTATGGGTCACAGTTTGGCTGGACCCTATCTCAGCTGTCTACAGGTAAGAAGTGTGATGCAGGCCAGACATGTTACCAGCTCAAAGCAGTAGAAAGGTAGAATATCATATGTAATGCTAAAGATCCTATATTATGCTTTTTTGAATTCATGTCATTTAGCTGCCAGATGTCCAACTACACTGTATTTGAAATGTCTTGCCCCAAAGTGATCCGTGGTTCTCAATATCCTTGATTGAATATGGTTAAAATCACTTCTGCTCTGAAACGCTCGGTGTTAATGGGCGCACCTGCGAGCTCTCTGTCACCACCCCCCTCCTCCCTCTGAGGTGCCTCTATCAACACTTCCCTACCCCCTCGCGTTCACGTGCATTTTATTTACGTATGCCACGTGAAAGCGCGCGCTGTGGCTTCGGATCGATCAGCATAGTCGATCCGACTAACTTTAACTTTCAGTAACTTCTCTGCCATGAGGGTGCAGGAGCAGAAATGTGTTTGAGTGTGTTATGAATATGAGGAGTGAGTTTATGGTGTTGAGCACTAGCATTTAGCACTAGCAGGCTAACACTATGACACAGATAGCCACTGTGATTAAGGGAGGACTGTGTAGTGTATATTTAATCACCAACATAAACTGTGCCGTTGCTAATACAGTGTTGATGTGTTTGGAGGATATATGAAGATCTGGAGTGTGAAATTATAAATGTTGGTTGTTTTTGGTTTATTTGAATTATAAATCTAAGTTTGTCCCTGTTGTGTGTTTCAGCTAATGCAAATGAGAAACAGGGACAATTAGGCCGTTTGAGTTCTTGAATATGAGGTTTCAGCTGTTATATTGAAGTTGAGTAATTATTACACTAAAAAGGTGTTTATTGAAAATACTGTGTTAAATGTTATTTCTGTATTAATGTTATCATGGTGCAGTGAAGAAGGGAAAGTATATTTCTTTGAGCAGCTATAATAACTGAGTGCTTATGCACTGTTATGGTATTAAACATGAAACAAGCAGGAAGTAGAGTTCAGTTCTGACGGTTCCAGTCAAGACATCGGCCACGGACTACTGAATGTAAACTGAAATACTGAATATGTGTTCCTACTGTGTTTCACAGATACCCCCCTTACCCTGAAAACAAAATAAATGTGTTGCACCGGAGTGAGGAGTCTTCTTGATTACATATGTGTAACACACACACACACATATACACACACACGCACGCACGCACGCACACACACGCACACACACACATTTTAACTAGAACACATTTTAACTTTGACCACCACCAACACCATTGGTATGCCATAGTTTATTTTATTTAATTTTTTTAATTCAATAACATGATTTTTCATTTCCATTTAAAAAGGCATGAAAAATAGCAAGCAAGGTGAATACACATTTACATACATCGCTGGTTATTCCTGCCGGTCATAGGTATCAAAAGTCTAAGACTACAAACAAGTATTATTAATATCTTTCATTTACCTTCTGATCGGTCTGTCACCACTCCTCCCCCCTCTCAGCATTCACCTTTTGTTTATTAATGAGGACTTTAACACAAACTCTCCTATAAAACACTGGATTCTTTTGATCGATTGTCCTTGCCTTGTTGTACATAAATACGCGGGTTCAGCTTGTAAAAAAACAATATTTTTGTTTTTCATTGGACGAGAGGAGGTCATGACCCGAGTGCATATTTAATGATCGGGAGCGTTCAGGTCACTTCGGCTATTTCCGTGAGCATGCTTCGGCTAAATTCCGTCGGCATGCGGAAAAAGCGAAAGCCGCTAGCGAGTGACAAAGTTTTAAGTTTTGTGGGGAATGTGGGGAATGGCTAGCGTAAGCCCAGCACATACACCTGACTGAAGCAGAGCTAACTAGTTGGCCAAATACTAGCTGACTTCAACAGTTTGTGAGGATGGGATGACCACGAACATATCCAGGTGGACAAACAAATATGACTCAGGATAGGTCAATTTCCTCTATCAAACATTCAATTTGTTACATCACAAATTTAACTGTTACAAATCCGAGCATATTCGCTGTGGATTTTTCATTTTTAATATATCTATTGATGCAGGAAGTGTTTGTTTTCCAGATTTTAGGATTTAATTGGGTTAGGGAGGACCACTATGTATATGTAGAGACCTGAAAAAAATTGTTTTTCATAATAGGATCCCTTTAATAAAAGTTAATTTATTAAATTATTACCAATGTGAAACTTATATCTAGTAGCTTGAGACTAGTGTAATGTAAAATAAGTTCAGAAATATTTATTGATGACAACCAATGCCCAAATGTAGCCCGGATTCAATTTATTTAACAATTGGGTTCAAACAAAGAACCTAATGCTGAAGTATTGTTCAGAATTGTACTCTACGTTTATTAACAGACATATTCAGACATATTGTACAGCCTCATCTGTGATATGTTTATTCTGAAACTAGTAAATGTGAAGATGAACAGACAGGGCTCCTAAACTGCCCTAAATTCATATGATTCAGTATTGGAAAAAGTAACTCGGATACTTTTTACTTTTTTGAACAAACAATAACAACTTTTTTTATCCTCCTAATGGAGGCAGTAAAGAACTTATTTTTTATATGGATTTTGTACCTAATGTTATTTCCTAGTGCATTTCTCAGTGTTACATCTTCTCAAACTGAATTCTCCCCAGACAATCAATAAATATCAATAAAGATGTGTATGTTGGGCTTATTACTGACTAGTTTTTCTTACAGGTTAAGTTCCATCAATAGACTTACGTCACTTTGCTGTTGCATGACCAGTCGTTACATTAGTCTCTAGTGAGTAGACCAAGATGTCCCTAGGTCTTTGGTTGACAATCAATCAATAGTCTTTTATCGACTGTGTCGTTTTCACTACAGCTTTTGGTACATTAATAAAAGAGGTGTTTTTACCAAAGAGAATTGAGCCCATCACCATCCCATGAGTACCAAAGCCTCTGCACATGGGCAGACCCGTGCCACAGGTTTGCTTAACTTGCCTTTTGAATATTATTGGCGTGAAAAGAAAGTTCTGTTCTATTGATAAGAGCTGAGATTAAATGAAAAGATCCCTCCTGGACTACACCTCATGTTCTGTGCACTAAATCTCAAGATGCTCTATGAATAACGATCCTATCTTGCAGAGACCTGGTTATTATACGGTGCTTTCACATGTTTATCTTCTTCAGAACAGGTTTTATGGACAGGATATGCTGTCATGGCAACATATCCCTGGTGAATTTATAGCAAAAACTCCCTTTCATCTGGGGAAAAAAATGAAGAATCATCAGGGACGGGAACCAATGGAGTGGGTATTCAATCGAAATGACCTCCTGGTACATACTGTATAATATAAAGTCTACAGTTTAATGCAGCCAATGACCAGATAAGAACATATGTAGAAAATGACCAGGCACGTAGAATCACGGAGCATATAAATGATCAGAATGAGTAGAGTGCTCCACAGAGTAGGAGTAGACAGCACAGGGATAACAAACAAAAAATCTGAGAAGAAAGGAAGTCTTGCAAAATCTCAACCCTAACTCAATGACCAATACATAAAGTATCTGAGGCAGAGCTCACTGAGATAGGCTGGATCTGGGCAAACAAAATAAAAAAACCCACTTTTTTTTAATGTTCCTCTTCATTACTAATGTTCCTCTTTATCACCACTGTGATTTTATTCTATTTCCAGTACTGCTTTTAAGTAAATGAGGAAATGCATTTTCAATTTTTCATTTTCATTTTTCAATTTCATTTTCTTTCAAGCAAATGCACTTCTCCACTGCCAGTTCACACTCTGAAATTTTTGGTTCTCAGGGACCTTGAACTGGCCATCCTCCGGTCCCTAGCCCCAGACCTAGTGGAACTGACACTGCTTTTAGCAGTCAGTGTTGCTGTTGCCTGTTAGCACAAAGATTAAAGCTGGGGTTTATAAAAAGATTCTGAAACAACCATGCTCCATGCTGAGACTTTCAAAGTGTCAAGCCATAGTAATTCTTTTTGTATTTCTTCAGTCCTCCCTGCAAATAGAAAGTTAATCATGTTGTCAGCATTTCTGCAGGAACGCCTGCCAGAACAAGATTGGTTTTTACACCTGCAGCTGACACTTCTGTCACTGACAGTTGTTAGTGCGCTGTTTCACTTCATTAGAAGCCCGCTGTTCAGTCGTGTAATCATCAGTAGGTAATCTTGAGTAACTAGTAAGGTTACAGTTACTGTAAGGACTGTAACTGCAATAGGCTTGATAAACACATTGTTTCATGATTTCATCGTTTGAATTCAAGCTTCAGTCCTGTCTCATCAATCTCTGACAGTTGACAGAACTTTTGTAAATTAACCTAGTGTATCATTTGTAGTGTGATGCATGGTCTTGAACTAACTAACAGACAAAGGACCCTTATCCTGAATCTTTTAGCACATAATAGTTGATTAAATAAAACAGAAAGTTGATGAACCTATCCCTTTGAAGCAAAAGCATTTTGTGTCAGTGGCCCAAGAGATAGTTAATATCAGGACAGTTTGAAAATAGAACCAATGCTGTCACAGACTGCAACATCCTGCTACACCCCTGAATTCAAACTTTTACTCTGACTGTTATAATGTACTAATTTTTATATTGTATTTCCCTTTGTTTCTTGATGTTTAATGTTTTTGAGTGTTTAGTGTTTTTGAAATTTCATCTAATGAAAAATTGTAAAATGTTCTAAATGTTCTAAATGTTAAATGTGATTGAAGTTTTTTTTTTTGCAAAAAATCTTCTGAGGCACTTTAGTGTTTCATCTAATGTAAAATTGCAAAATGTTTGAATGTGATTAAAGTGTTTTTGCAAATATCAAAAAAAACAAACAAACCCATCCTGCTACACCCCTGAATTCAAAATTTTACCCTGACCTACTTGCATAGGTCAAAGATCAAAGCTAGTGGTCTGACCTACTGTCATAGATCAAAACACTAGCTTTGATCTATGGTCTTACTCGCACTGGCCTTCTCCTACGTCTGTCTATCTTATCCGGTTCCTGAGTGTACAAAAGTTGACATTTGACCTTGACCTAGTTTTCTCAAGGTCAAGGTCATCATTTCATTTTCATCCCCTTTGCCATCCCAGTAATGTGCTTAGTATTTGTTGGACATACTAACGGACGGACGAACGAACAAACAAACAAACAAACAAACAAACGAACGAACGAACGAACGAACACACAAACACTGACAATCACAATCACAATAAGTCACCGCTTTGAAGCAGGATGTAAAAACATTTTATTACATCCTCTTCAAAGGATGTTTATCCAGTGCAAACAATTCATTATTTGCAATGCAACTTTGGAGATTAAGATTTTATTGTGTGCGGCACGGTTGTGCGGTGGGTAGCATTGTCGCCTCACAACACGGCGGTTCCGGGTTCGAGTCCCGCTCTGTGTGGAGTTTGCATGCTCTCCCCATGTCTGCGTGAGTTCTCTCTGGGTTCTCCGGCTTCCTCCCACCTCCAAAAGCATGTGCCTCAGGTTGATTGGCCGGTCCCAAATTTCCCGTAGGAGTGTGTGTGTGCACGGTTGTCTGTAATTGTGTGTGGCTCCACGGTGCACTGGCGTCGTGCCCGGAGTGTCCCCCCCCTCACGCCCTATGCCAGCTGAGATAGGCTCCAGCTCCCTGTGACCCGCTACGGCGGATAAAGCAGCAGAAGATGAATGAATGAATGGTTAAAAAGATTAGCCTGTGTTTTTAGGTGTGTAACTGTTTGTACCTCAGCAGTAAAAAAAAAAAAAAGGGTTGGCTAAAGAGGCTGTGAAATCTTTTTTAATCTAGATTTCATTAGAGACCACATTCCTCATGAGCAATGTGTCACTCATGCTGTAATGTGTCTGCACATCACCACAGGTGTCGTCTCCCTGTCAAGTATGCTTTTTTCCCAGAGCACTTCGACTTTTAGTTATCCACATGGGGTGGCCTTTTGCAGGGAATGTATGCTGTTTCTTATATATTATGAAATGCTCATTACTTTTAGAGGATATTATGAGAACGAATACAGAAATTATTTATAGGAACTTCTTACAATAGGCGAAATTATGCTTATTATTATTATTATTATTATTATTATTAGTAGTAGTAGTAGTAGTAGTAGTAGTAGTGTTTTTGTGCCTCTGGCAGCATATCTTTTTAAATACCAGGCCTGTCTTTACACAAGCCTCCTACACATAACTCTGACAAATGTAGAAATCCACGTATTGTTGTCATGTACTTATTTTTCAGTAATCTACTATAACAACTGACACAGCTTTTCTATCCCGAATCTTATTTCCTGACTAAAACCTGAAACATATGCTGAATGTTTTGTTTAAATGTCAAGCAATGTATGAGGTTTTAGTAATGTATGTACTGGAAGTTGAATTCTTAAAATGTAGATTTTTTCTGAATTTTAGGATGGAGATTCTGGAGGACATGGGCAAGGAGGAGATGGAGGGATCCATCACTACAGCAGCTGTCATGAACATCAGCCTACATGGTGTCACAAATGCCACAAACATTACCATCTCCCCCTACTATCAGCATTCCCTTCTTGTGGCTGCCAGCTACATCCTGGCCTACTTAATCATCTTCCTACTTTGTGTGGTGGGAAACATCCTAATGTGTGTCATTGTAGTGGAAAACAGACATATGCATACAGTCATCAACCTCTTCATCCTCAACCTGGCTATAAGTGACCTACTGGTGGGCATCTTTTGTATCCCTACGACATTGGTGGACAACCTCATCACAGGTAATACCAGTCATAAGTCCCTTCTTTCTTTGGAGCTGTGTAAATGTGTTAAGAGCCAGTAACACATTTACAGATGCTCCATTGTGTATTGGCCAAGTTATACAAAAGCAGTGGATCTGTACCAGATTGAAATTGATTGATATAATAGTGTAGCTGTGGCACTGAAGTCATTCTTCCCACCCATTTACCCCTTCTTTTCCATTTCTCTTCTTCTTCTTTGAGAGTGTAATTAAGGTTAATGGTGGCTTAAGTGGTCATTTTAAGATCCAAAGGCGCGTGAGACAGGGCTGCCCTCTCTCAGGGATGATCTACTCTCTGGCACTGGAACCTTTTTTGAACCAGCTGAGAGCAGACCTCTCTGGTTTTAGTTTTCCTGGTTCTTCTTGTGGTTTTAAGATGTCTGCATATGCTGCTGATGTTGTTGTCGCAATCAAGGACCAGCATGATGTAAGCTTTTTGGAACGCGCTGCACAACTTTTTAGAGACATCTCCTCCGCCAAAGTCAACTGGGCGAAAAGAAAAGCTCTTATTGTGAGAGGTAGGCTGGACGAGATCAGACTCCCAGATAGACTCCAATGGAAACGAAACGGGTTAAAATACCTTGGAGAGTATCTGGGAGAACAGACTATTATGGAGAAGAACTGGAAAAATGTTTTAGAGAAAGTAGAGGTCGAGGTGTTCATTATAAATAGTTTAGTGCATCTATGTTGTGTCACCGGCTGTCCTGCGTTGAAAAAATCACCGCCTGGATTCATTCCAGCAACATAAGGTCCCCCACCAATGGTGCTGGCACAAATGGAGGATTTTACACGGTCATCAGTTTTATTTTGAGTTTGAATCCAAATATGTCGGAAAATTGTTCATTCTGTTCTCGCAGAGAAACTGTTTTTCACTGCTTCCTAGACTGACAGAGACTCTGCAATCTGTTCCTGTTTTTAGAGAGAATCTTTCTCTCATTCGGTCGTGTTCTCGACAAACATGTTATTACATGTTACATTATTGGTTTGAAACGCAGGAAGAATGAAAAAAAAAAAAAAGATTGGCAGATTCTAAACTTTCTTCTGGGCCAAGCAAAAATGTCGATATATCTAAGCAGATGGAAAAAGATTGAAGGCTTGTCTGACTGCAGTGCAGAAGCCGTTTTAAGAAGATTGTGTCAGGTAAGAATCAGAATCGATCTTAACTATTTCAGAGCTATGAATGATTTAGACACATTTACAAACCTACAGTATAATGTGTCAAAAGTGTTAAAAGTGTATGTTCATGTGTTGAGTGAGAAACTTGTGTTCAGTCAGTGGTTGATTTAATTCAGGCTTATATTTTGTTTAAGTGCCAACATTTCATATTACAGTACTTGTTTTTGAAATGTGAGTTCCTGTTTGCGTGAATCTGTTTTGGATTTTGTGTCAGTGTGACTATCTTGCATTTCAACTTTTATGAATAAACGTGATTTTAAAAATCAATCTTCTTTTTCGTGTTTTAAGTCCCGTACTTTTAATATGAATGGAGCATATTCAACATGGACACTATAGCCTCTGTTTTTAGTTTTATAAATGTTAGTTTTCTTCGTTCAGGAATGTTTTTGATGTGAATTCCTTTTTGTTTGAATCTCTTTTGGATTTTGTGTCAACGTGATCTTGCAATTTGGCTTTTATGAATAAATGTACTTTTAAAAATCAAAATCTTTTTCTTTTTCTTCTTCTTTTTCTTCTTCTTCTCTGCTTTCAAAGATGAAGTAAAAGAAGAAACAATTTGGTAACATTTTACTGTATTGAGCATAAAATGTGAATTTGTTCTTCGTTAAAGTGTTGAGTAATGAAACTTTATTTAGTGATTGTAATTTTTCTTGTGGCACTTCTGGATGGGCTCTTTAAATAGTTAATCATAAACAGGTCGCCTCTGGCCAACAGCCATTGGAGGCGTGCCTGCTGCTCATCTCAGTGATTACTTCTACGTCATTTGTCTCCGGACTGGGCAGGTGTGGGCTTCTTCTGACAGCTGATAGGACAAAGACTCACCATGGAAGAGTTATTTTTACAGAAAATATTGCAGCAATATGGGAATACAGTGTGCCCTCTTTCCTCGCGGTTAATGTGTTCCAGGAACCACGCTTGATTAACAAATTCCGTGATCTAGCGATGAACTATTTATCTTACTACTTACGGTAATTTAAAAATTTATGACCCTCCCCAAACTGATATTAAACCACCCTCTGTCTGTATTACCTTTTCTCACACTCTTACTGATTGCATAAAGCATTTTTGTGTTTCACGTAAGTCCGACACTCATGGAACAGAGCGGACTTCCAGATGCTGACAGCCAATAGAATGCGCGTGCCGTATCACGTGACTGCTTACCAAAAATCCGCAATGAGATGAAGTCGCGAGCGTTGTTGCGCAAATGCGCGAGGGCGCACTATATATTGATTTAATTGGCAATCATCATGTGAGCATTTCATAATTTCTCAGCATTATCTTATAGTGTAATTAGTCTTATTTAATTTGCCATCCATCTGCTAAACGTATATAGCATTATAGTACTACCATATTCAAGCCAATGATATTTGAAGCCTTCATTTGTGCTGTAGCATCGTAAGACCACGATCAAGTGAAAAAAAGGAAGTAAGGTGTGAAGGGACAGGTCCTGAATGTCGAAGGGTCTCCTACTTCCTCCCGCATTATTATCACAATTTCAACATGAAAGAGTTCCAGAAATCTTAACAAAGTGACAAAATGTCACCGTATGCTAGCTTCCAGCATTAGTTTTTAATGTTTTTCTTTTTTCTTTTCAACAGGTTGGCCATTTTCCAGTGCTGTGTGCAAAATGAGTGGCTTTGTCCAGGGAGTGTCTGTTTCTGCATCAGTGTTCACCCTGGTGGCTATTGCTGTCGGAAGGTTAGTGAACTCTGTGTTTCTGAAATTCCAGTTACTCAGATGATGGTTCAATGGCTAACTCATAGGCAGATCCCACTCAATTGAATGAAGGTTCCAATTGATAGCATTACTTCTACATTTTGCTGCATTTTAGTGTATTTGTTGTGTGACTGACTGTTGAGTGTACCCACTCAGCCAAGGACTTCATGACATTGCATAACGTCCCTTGAAATTTTTAAAACACGACAAGTGATAACCAACCTTGTTTACAGTTAATGTGTTTTCACCAAAAACACATTAATGGTGTAATGGTGATTTCATCTTTGTCACAAAGACACATTGATAGGTTTAGTTGTCGTGATTTGTCCAGCAGTCTTCATACATATTTACCAAGTTCACCAGCTGGGTTTCCATGATAACATTTGATAATTAGCAGGAAACAAACATTTCAAACAAGTAAAATACCTCAGACATGTCACTCAAAATATAAAACACAAATATACTGTATATAAATATGTATATATATTAAATATACATTATATATATACATATACATACATATAACACGCAATATTTTATATACATATGTATATACATATATATACTGTATATATGTATATATATTGTATGTACGTGTATATATTTTATGGATGTGTATATATATAAATTTTGAAAAATGTAAGATATGTCAGCCTAACACCACAGTATCATGATTCTGATTTAGAAAATCTTGCTTGACTTCAATCCTTTTTAAAATTAACTATTTTTAAATTGATTAAAAAAATACTTTGAAACATGTCTAGAAAGATCAGAATTGTCATTTGTTAATTTAAAAGAACCCCAACATATAACGACATGTGAATGTACAGGCAAATGGTGTGAAAATATGGGACCAGTAGATTTTCAAACATAACAATTAAAGTTAACATAAAACAAAAGCAACTTGAATGATCACAAAGTTCAAGTTTTAAATGATACGTTTATTAAATTAGTCATACAGGTCATCAATACCTATTTGCTTCCTTTTAAAAAACTTTAAAAAAAACTAAAATGCATTATACTACAAATAGTTGTAGATTGACTACATAAGTCCTTCATTCATTATAGGTGACAGGCAATATTTGATATCTCATACTCTTTCACACCAAAATATATACAGTACATGTTAACCATATGCCTAATGAATGGCAGTGTTGTTTTTTTCCTATTGCAGGTTTCAGTGTATTGTGTACCCTCTACAGCCCAAGCCATCTGTGCTTTATGCAAAGGCAGTCATCGTGTTAATTTGGATACTAGCAGTGGCGATAATGTGTCCCGCTGCTGTAGCACTTACTGTGGAGAAGGTTCCATTTCATTACACAGTGTACAAAGATAACTTCAACCACACATATCCCCTTTACATGTGCTATGAAAACTTTGACAAACCTCAGATGAGAAAGATCTACACAGTGGTTCTGTTTTTGCACATCTACCTGCTACCTCTCGCCATCATGACACTGATGTATGGGAGCATTGGAATCAAACTCTGGTTGTCTGTGGTTGCAAGCAAAAAGCCACAGATGCGAAATACCATAGGGGATAGAAGGAGTCGTCAGCAAATCATACCTCTGAAAAAGGTCAAGGTAATAAAAGTACTCGTCCTGGTGGCTTTGCTTTTCATGCTGTCCTGGTTGCCTCTCTGGACCCTCATGATAATGGCCGACTACGCAGGCTTGGACCGAGACCAGCTGGACTTCCTTACAAGCTACATCTTCCCTCTTGCCCACTGGCTGGCTTTCTCTAACTCCAGTATCAACCCCATTATCTACGGCTACTATAATGACAACTTCAAGAGGGGGTTCAAGGCAGTCTTCAAGTCCAGACCTTGCTGTTGTGTCATGCAATGTCGGCCTTGGAGGAGAATGACGAGATTGGGTAGGAAAAATAGGTCCGTACAAGTAGCGTGCAGAAGTACTGACTTCAGAGATGATTCTAGAAATCACAATTATCTTTTCTTGGAAATGAGAAATCGAGTACATAACACCAGTAAATTTAACGACACAGCAGGGGTGAACAGAAATTCACAGATTGGGTGTGTGGTGGTTCACTCTGAGAAACATCTTTCAGATCAAGGGTTAGAAATGGTTGTTATGCAAAAGAAACACAGTAATGATGAAAGTCAGAAAAAAAATCTACACAAACTCCCCAAGTGTGAATGCACCCTAGGTTACACTGTTACATAGATGTGCCCAGGGCACAGTTGGATGTATTGTGACTCAGTGCTCAAACCAGGGTAAGATATATACGCGCATCATTGAAATATAAAGATACTTTATGTATATGTACCATGAATTTAGTATTTTCTAAACCACGGGTCGGCAACCCATGGGTCCGGGCCACATGCGGCTTTTTCATCCTTTCATCTTTGTGGCTTGGGAAAATAAAATATAAAAGTAATTTATTATTATTTTTTTGATTAGTTCAATTTTTTTATATTGTAGTTGTAAATTGGAAGATTACCGTGGTCCATTACAATGACATCATATGTTGTTGTTTTATTATTTTTTTTGTCACTCAAAACATATCTCACACTTGCCAAAAGTCAGTAGGAGTATACTGTAAGTCCCTTTAACCAGGTAAAATAATTATGCAGATTTTTTTCAAAATATTTATTTTTCATTGTTCAGTGACATAGTGCCCTTTTTATCCTGTTTTTTTTTTTTTTTTAAATTCAGGTCAACCCTCCACTAATATGCTCCAAAAAACCAATGGCAACATAATGATGACGACTCACAGTACTTTTTTGTTTGTTACATGGATAATTTAAGTTCAGCTTTTTTGTTCATTTGAAACATATGCTAAAATGTTCAAAATATGTTTATTACGTAAATAAAATTACATTTCGTCCGTAGCACTTCATGTATTTCAGAAAAAACACACTATAGTTGTTTAAACAAAGCGTAAAGCGTAAATGTAGCGCTATATACAAAGCGTATATAATTTCCTCCGGGATTAATAAAGTATCTATCTATCTATCTATCTATCTATCTATCTAAAGGTTAAAAAAAAACATGTGTACAGCGGTAACTTCATTTTAGACGTCAAAATGTATTTGTGTTTATTTATTGATATCCATGGAAACCAGGTCCAATTGGCCCTTCGAGGGTTCAAGGATGCTGACCTCAGCTCTGCGTTAGAAGTGTTTTGAAGATGGGTGCCTTGTACAAAAGAAAACTGTTGATAATACTGATTGCCTCACTATTGCCAAAGAATTGAATCAAAGCTTGAAGCAAATTTATGAAATAATTTTCCAAAACCATGTACAAAAGTATTTAGTACAAAAGGAGTTTTTTATATGATAAGGTTCAGATAGTTCTGATGTCATATATTTTTGTGAACATATTTTCAGTTGAACAACAATCTGTGGTGGAAAACAGTCATTCTTAAGTTTTATTTGTAAACTCTGTGTGATCAATCACTACAACTAGATATCTTCAGTCTCAGATATTATCTCAGCAGTGCTACACTGTACAAGGGAATAACATTTTAACTAGGCAGCACGGTGGTGCAGTAGGTCGTGCTGTTGTCTCACTGCAAGAAGGTAATGGGTGTGATTTCTTTCTGTGTTCTGTCTCAAATTCTCCATAACTGTGAGTGTGATTGTCTGTCTCTATGTGTGGCCCTGTGATGAGCTGGGATGTGCTCCAGCAACACCTCTGACCCATAGATTGAACACGTGGCTAAAGGCGAGACGATTATGGTTACCAGGTCTTCGACAAGATGAATGAATGCATCTTTGTCTTTATCTTTCTGTGCGTGCGTGTGTGTGTGTGTGTGTGTGTGTGTGTGTGTGTGTGTGTGTGTGTGTGTGTGTGTGTGTGTGTGTGTAATCCCACTTGTGTGACCTGTGGTTTTTCTTGTTGCCTTGTCAGTATTTCACATTGTTTCTGCATTTTAATTTATTTAGAGACTGAGGAGCATTCTATCAATGTTTAATTATTTATGATCTGTCACAACATGAGCTTTCTGTTGATATAACTGTGTTAATATCAATGTTACAAATAATTAACTGCATATCTGTGCTCGTATAGTGTTACAATCTGTATTTTGAAGTACTGTATGCCAAGTTAGATTGGTGTGTGATTTTGTTGTGATGTTGCATTGACGTGACTGTGCTAAACACTGTTATTAAACGAGTCAGTTACTGATAACACAACCTTGAATTGATGTACAGTGATACCTCTACTTACGAATGTCTCTACTTACGAAATTTTCTACGTAAGAAATTTCTCAGCAGAAAAATACTGCCTCTAGTTACGAAAGAAATGTCGACTTACGTAAAGTAAAAATACAGTATCGGCTGATACTCGCAGCTCCCACAGGTTCCTGAACGCAACATTCTCATAGCTGCTCTGCCATTGGCTATTACCTAGTATCTTCTTGGCATCCCATTGGCGAAGAGGGACCTCTGTGTGTAGCTAGATCGGTGTTTATGCAGGGTGCTCGTCATTAGCTATGGACCCCAAGAAAGTGACGGAGAAAAGAGGAAAAGAAAAGACGAACAAACAAAGCAAGAGATGATAGAAAAGCATGGCAAAGGGATGCGTTTGGTTGATCTCGCCAAAGAATATGGCCGTAATGCATCTACAATCGCCATGTTATTAAAACAAAAGGAAGTTTTAGGAGTTTAAGACATCCCTTTGGTGGTTGGAGAAGTTCAGAAGGAGGACTGGAATTCACTCTGTTGTTCGGCATGGTGAGATAGGAGCATATGAACCAAAGAGGGCAAAAAACAATGGGGACAGCAGTTAAAAGGTAAATGACTATCATTTTTATTCTTTAGTCTATTTGTTTTTTACATTATGCACAACTCTCATTTATTGTGTAATAATGTAATCGGAACATGTATTTGTTACATGTTTTAATGTATTATTGTGCTTTATAAAACACTTATGTTGGAATTTTGGGGGGCTTGAAAAGGATTAGGGCATTTGCATGGAAAACGCGTCTCTACTTACGAAATTTTCTGCTTAGGTAATTTCTTCCGAAACCAATTAATTTGGTAAGTAGAGGTACCACTGTATATTGTTGTTGTTGTTTTTTTTAATGTGTGAATTATGTATAGTGGTTCCACTGTTATTCTTATACAAATGTTCTTGGATTTTGAAGTGTAAGTTATAGTCGTCTTAATCTTTTGCTCACTCAGTTCCTCTCTGTAGCTTTAGATGGAAAGCGATGTGCTATAATTTTCGACAAACTTCTTATTAACTTTATTTCTTTTAAAGTCTAAAGAAAGGTAATTCTATGCTTAGTGTGACATTAAATCCTCCATCACTGTGCTAATATGTTCTAAATGACAATATTAACTCACAAGTTCCTGGATGTGTGACACAATGATTACCAGCCTATTTTAGCACAATACAGAATGAGCTAAGGCTGTTGAAATGTCCGTAGTTTTGTTTTATTGGGTCATAAATAATACATACCTCTTACATGGTGAGTTATAATAAGTTATATTGGGTCTATCAAAGGATGTAAATAGGACTAAAACTGACAAACTCACATTGATAAAAGCAATTAACATGTTAGGATATACAGTATCAGAGATACACAGCACTGTACAAGTCTTCTTAGGTGGGTGTACAGAAACATTGGAAGAATGGAAGAATATAGGTAAGAATCTTCTTTTCCTTTCGTCTTTTCCCCTCAGGGCTCGCCATCCTCTTCTCTCACACCAACTACCTTCATGTCCTCTTTCACCACAGCCATAAACCTCCTCTTTGGTCTCCCTCTAGGCCTCCTGCCTGACAGTTCAAAACTCAGCATCCTACCAATATATTCACTATCTCTCCTCTGGACATGTCCAAATCATCTCAGTATAGCCTCTCTGACTTTATCTCTAAAACCTCTAACATGTGCTGTTCCTCTGATGTACTCATTCCTGATCCTATCCATCCTGGTCACTCCCAGAGAGAATCTCAGCATCTTCATCTCTGCTACCTCCAGCTCTGTCTCCTGTCTTTTCCTCAGTGACACTGTCTCTAACCAAACAACATCGCTGGTCTCACCACAGTTTTGTACACCTTTCCTTTCATTTTAGCTGAAACTCTTCTATCACACATCACACCTGACACTTTTCTCCATCCGTTCCATCCTGCCTGGACACGCTTCTTCACCTCTTTTCCACACTCTCCATTGCTCTGGACTGTTGACCCTAAGTACTTAAAATCCTCCACCTTCTTGATCTCTTCTCCCTGTAACCTCACTATTCCACTTGGGTCCCTCTCATTCACACACATGTACTCTGTCTTACTGCGGCTAACCTTCATTCCTCTCCTTTCCAGGACAAACCTCCACCTCTCTAGCTTCTCCTCCACCTGTTCCCTGCTCTCACTACAGATCACAATGTCATCTGCAAACATCATAGTCCATGGAGATTCCTGTCTAACCTCGTCTGTCAGCCTGTCCATCACCATAGCGAACAAGAAGGGGCAGTCCCACCTCCACCTCCACCACCTGATGCAGTCCCACCTCCACCTTGAACTCCTCTGTCACACCTACAGCACACCTCAACACTGTCTTACAGTCCTCATACATGTCCTGCACTGCTCTAACATACTTCTCTGCCACTCCAGACTTCCTCATACAATACCACAGTTCCTCTCTGGGCACCCTGTCATAAGCTTTCTCCAGATCTACAAAAAAAAGTTATGGCCAGAAACCCATACCTCACCTGCCAGTGGGAAGAAATGCTGGATATTACCATTGTAAGTCATACTACTAAGACTGTTAGATTGCTGAATGTAACCTGTAGGTAGCATCTATGTAAAAGTATTATTCTGTATGCAATTGAATTCATCCTACACTCTAAACTCAGATGTTGTTTAGCTGAGGAGCCAAGGTCTGACATGAACAATAGTTAATTGTTAGCTGCTATAATAAGTTATGACCACAATGTATGCCTTTACATTCACTACAGTCACATGGTAGAGATTACATGTTAGTGCATACAGGATGTAATTTGTCCTTCTATGTCGTTTGTCTTCAGAATCCATTGTTTAGAGAGCTCTCTTTTGTTTTTGTTATGTGATGGCTAATAAATAAATGTTTCACTGCATATGGTTTGTCAATTGTTAGAGTCAGAGGGCGGGAAAAGGGCAGCATTTTGAGTCTGTCTGAATAGTCTTGTGTCCCAATGGCTCGGGGGAGAAATCTTGTTGCTCAGGAGGACTTCACAAACATACCATACAGAGCCTCCTACCATATGGCAAAAGTGCATCGAGGATGTATGGAAGTGGGAAGAGAGGGTTCTGTCAGTATGATAGTGGCTCTTTTGACAAAGTGGTCTGTGTAAATGTGAGTAACAGCAGAGAGGGGCAGCTTTTACCGGTAATTACTGCCACTGATCTCATTGTCTCTGTAAGGACTTGCTGGCAGCAGCTGAGCAAATGGGGTTCCTCTGTAGAATTTTATCACGAGTTACTCCTCCATCATTAGTTGTTGGGGTTTCATGGTGAGAGCTGTGGTGGACTGTGTGCTTGGTGCTGTTGACTCATTTGACACCACAGTTGTTAATAGTCAACTGCAGGTCCGTAGTCCACTCATTGGAAATACAGTCTTGAAACAAGTTTGGAATACTGAACATCAACTGTAGAAGCATCTCCCATATTATAAAAAACACATCTTTTCTGGGCTCTACATATATACAGTGGTCCTCCCTGAGCCTGTCAATTCCTGGAATAAAGAAAACAAGCAGGTCCTGCATCAACATTACAGCCCGCAAACTACGAAATGCAGTCCATCTGCACAACACTGCCCTCTCCCCTGATATGGGGAGTCATAGCAATACATTGACTGTAAACATTAGCCCATGCTACCACTAGCCACATCCTCTCCCTGAGAGGGGTGTGTAACAGGCAAAGCACTTGGCAGATGGAGCTCATTAGCATTTAAAGGTACTGGCACAGAAATAGCCTGGAGCTCATGTGTGTGACTTTTGGATAGCTGAAGTTCAGGAGCCACATATCACTTTGGGGCCATACATACCAAATGTAGTTGGATGTCTGACAGCTGTGTGAAACTGATTAAAAAGAGTATATTATGAGACCTTTAGGGGTGGTTTACTGCTCTCAAACAAATATTTGCCCCGATGGGAAAAAAATCCATCCTACAGGTGTAGTTTCTCCAGAAGCTGATTGACCAACATTATAATTACGCAGATGTGTGTCACATTAAAACGCCACTTCACATTTTTAGTTTTGTTAACTTATCTCAGGGGTTTAAGTTCAGTCCAGTATCAGACATACCGTATCAACTCCTGAAAGTACCAACTGCTGTACAAGAAACCAGGTTTCCTTTCTCATAAATATTTATTCTCACACTTTACAACACAGTGAATATTCAGGTCACAATTATCCCGGAAGTCGCTCATGATTGCTAGTTGTACAAACTTTGATTCACAAGTACGTAGAATTTACATTTAACACACTTTCAGGTGTCACATGTTTCTATAATCATAAATATACCTCACAATTCTCTTCTGAAGTTTAATTTTGTTAAAATGTAGTTTTTGGTTCAAAATGGACTTCCTTAAGTTCTTCCAGCAAAGTCTCTCTGACTGTGCTTTTGTGGTCATTATCTGGATAAGAATGATAGTTACCCACTGTTTTTGGAGAGATTTTAATGTTGAGTTCTCTTTCCTCCTCCAAGTAGTCTATCCTGTACTTCATAAAGAACATTGGTAGACACAAATCCCCAATAATCAATATGATGGTATAAAGTTCTATGCTTTATTAAGAGTTACAGCATAAAGAGTATTTTCTTTCTCTTGTTATTAATTTATGAAGGTAAAGAGATGAATGAATCAGAATCAGAATCCTACTATTGCTATTAAACTAAGTCCTTTTTTAACTTGTCCATCTATAGCTGTAAAAGTTGAATAAATAAATGTATTTTCTAAAATGAAAATCTGTTCTACTTTTAGAATCAGATTCAACTTTTTCACGTTCCTGTGACGGATTCAAAATTGTTGGGAGTCTTTCATTACATGTCTTTTTATTTGATCTTTATTGTAAGACTCTTGCAATAATGGCACAATGAATAGGTAACGTTTCCTAAACTTTGCTTCTGTAAATGTTTAGAAAGGCAAGATAGATCATGTGCATCATTACAAAATGTACCAACTTTGAGGAACCCAGAGGGCTTGAGGGTGCAATAAATTGTGTGTCAATGTGAAATGAGACTTATACTGTATGTTCCAACAGTCACATTTTATGAAAGGTGCAAATCATCTGGTTGTAATTTCAGAAGTCAAACTACTACTTTCCTCAGTAATGACAACACACAACACTACTACTTCTTAAAAGACAAAACAAAATCTCATTTTCACACTCGGTCACTGCACAAAATAATTATTCTAGTACTAAAGACCTATTCTCAAGTCGATGCATTATTTTGATAACCAGGTAAATCAAACAAATCAGCTGTGTTAACTGGCTGACCTGTTCAACATTGTTCTGAGGATTCAGTGCTGCCCTTCACTTTTGATCCTGCATGCCACTGCTGTGATCAGGGCTGCTCCTTTCCCGCTTCCATCCTCTGACTTCTGAAATGTCACCTCACACTGTGGGGCCAAGTTCTTCAACGTCTCTTGCATGATCCTGGAGAAACTTTAGTGAGGGAGGGAAATAAAATAAAAAAGTTCAGTCATAAAAATCAGAAGAATTCCCAAACACTCTCTTATAAAGCATTTGTTGAAAGAATCTGAACTTTCAATTTTAAAAAAACTTCTCTCACTGCTGTATTACACTACAGCTATATACCCACGTAACAAGGATTTGCTCACTTGCCTTCGCACACATAAGACCTTCAGCTGCATCCCATTCTTAAACCAAAGCATTTAATATGATGTTGATCATTGATCTTCCAGAAATCAGCCACATAACGAAAATCTGTCACTGACTACAAGTAAAGCTTCTAATGACAGGCCTTTAAGCATCTTAGCAGCAGTCAAACAGACTCTTACATGTAAGAGCCCATACTCCATCCTGACTGATGGAGCTTGAGCTCAGTCCATCATCAGATCTAATCCATCATATACTCAGCCACCTCAGCCTCAGGTTTTGTGTCTGTCTAACCAAACAGCACCTCAACCAAACTCAATATGGCTTCAAAATGATCTCCTATCTTTACATCCCTTAAAAAAGTAGTAATGAAGAGAGGAGTGAAAATGTGCTCTGATATTTAATATTCTTCCACAAATGTGAATAAATATGAAAAAACATAAATTTGGTTCCTTCAAGATGCTTGTGGGTATTCTCATGGCTATGGATTAATAGAGAAGGCATTTCTCTTAGGATATGAGTGCTCCTTACTGAGGGTGTGTTTTATAAAGGGTTCCATCCACGCCTACAGTGATGGAAATTTGATTGAGGTTGCGGTTCTCTCGTATCTTGTCGACCACAGCAGCTAAACCAGCCCCACATAGCTGAGCTGCACGCCTGGAAACAACACGACAAACCTCCTTCACCAAGACACTGTCGTCACACGTGGAGCCGGTGAGGCCCAGGTGTTGCAGGATGGAGCGAACCTGGCGCATAGCCAGACGGTCGCTTTTGGAACACAGGAAATCATAAGAGTTAGAAATCAGAAAAGCAATGCTTTAGAAACACCTAAAAACAGAGTTTGTTACAGGCAAGTTATACAAGTAGACAAGAACACTGTTAAACCAGGTAATAAATGTTTTATGCTGTACATCAACTTAATTTACTGTTCTGGCAGGGTTTATCTTATGAGGGCATTTTTGACAGAATGCAGGAGCTTAATTTCAGCTGTTTCTTATCTCTTTGCATATTTTACACTCACCTTTCAATCTGTGATAAAAACTTTGTCTCAAAGATGCCCCTCGTCTTGAGTCTCTCAGACATTTTGCCTCTGAACAGCAGGCCCTTAGTCGTAAAATCAATCAGCACATTCCTCACTATCTCCCCCAGGTACATGCCGCTGATCATCTTCTCATATCTCAGAGAAAAAGACAAACAAGTAGAAGAAATGTTTACAAATACAAAACATACATACAACTACAAAAGTATTATATGGTCTGTTGCATAATGATCAGGTATGAATGTTGAGAAAGTAAATAAAGCTGGACTGGCAGTCAAATTATGACTGATTGGTTTAAATTGAATAAAAATTCAGCAGGCGTGACTGGTGCTGCATTTAACTGTGACCACTGATAATATCTCTGTCCTATAACATTCAAATTTTCCAGAAACAGTTTCTGAGTTGTGCCTTGAAAACGTTCATCTGCAACGTCCCTAACCAAATAGACGTTCAATTTGAAAACAAAAAACACAAATGATTGTTTTCTCAGGAAGTCCCCTGTAATAGAATGTCTTTTAAAAGGGAGACCATTAGTGCAGAACATATAATTTGCATTTCACTCAGTCAAAACTCAGTGTATAACTTGTCGATAATAACAATATTTAACTGAGCCAAATGACACAGAATATACCAGTACTGGTCTGGAAGTTGTTTTTTTGACGAACCAGACCTACTTGAAACAACTTGATAAAACGTCCCACTGGACACATTCCCATGCACCACAACCCTCGTGGATGTCTCTAATAGCTTTTTTGTTCAGTTGCTAACATGCATTGATTAAATCTCTTGACACGGTAAAAAAGCGCCAAATCTGAACCTCCACCCCTCGTCTCCAGCAAATGAGTGGCAGGACATGGATTTCTCATAATTACAATTTGTGTTTAGTGTGATATTTTAAAAGATTTTTCCCATAATGCATTGCCAGAAAAGATGCAATGCTGGTGAAAACTGGTGGTCACATCCAGAAGGAAGGACTATAACCTCAGAATAATATGAGTGATTATACTATACATGTGTTTCTTAATGTCAGGCTGCTAATTTACTGGCAAATATGACGCTGTTTTACTCCTAGAACTGACTTTAACGTCGGTGTCTCACCGCCGTGAATCACACAAGCCTGAATTCGCCCCTCAGCCGCTAGCCCAGAGCTATTAACTACATTTGTAAATCAATTGCAGCACACCCGTTGGCACCTTTGTCTAGCAGTGACTCTGCTCTTGAAATTTCAGAAAAGGCTGGAAGTTCAGCTTTGAGGGTCTTTCATTCACCTTTATGCCAGTTTCTCCGTGTGTTTCCACAGTCTAATAGAATGGACTGTCACTAGATTCCAGATGACAGCACAATGGCATTTTTTAGACCAAATAAGTTTAAAGTGGGTTATTTCCGACACCAAATAGTTAGGAAATACTGAGATCAGTCAGTCAGTCAAACTTTATTAATAGAATTGTTGAAAGTTCCTTATGTTTTAATACGTCATCACCGGTGCTCCTACACTCTGCTCTACCGTCTGAGAGCAGCTCAGAGACGGGACTTCGGTGACACCCCTTGACTACCGTTGTTAGGGGGCATGGGCCTGAGTGCCTTGCAAGGGAGCTCCTCTGGTGGCGGAGTGCGGCATGACTGGCGGCCAGACTGCCGGCTTTTTTTCAGCGATCATGTTTTTAACCAATATTAATATTAACCCATATATAAGACGCATGGGATTATAAGGCGCACTACGGGTTTATGAGAAAATTTTAGGCTATTAGGTGTGCCTTATAGTGCGGAAAATACGGTACATTCTTTTGTGGTTCTGATAGTGTCAGCCCAGAATGTCTGACACCTATTACCACAGGTACAGGCAAGTGTGTGTATTCCGAACAGCCAATGTTCCGCAGAAGAAGAATCCTAGAAGTTGAAAGAAAATAAATTTATTATGATAACTATATTATCAGTGTGTGTGTATGTATATATGTATGTAAGTATGTGCAGTATTATGCACATACATTTATTTATGTTTGTCAAAGATGACTTGCTAAAAATCTGACGTTTCCTGGTGTAATTAGAAACCTTTGTGCTGTTTTGGAGAATCTGACGTGATGGAGTGCATCATTCTGCAGTTACTGTTATCGAAAGCATTCCAAAGCACTCAAAAAATAAATGATTCACTTAAGTCAAATACTCACCTCGTCTACTGTGTATGCTTCTCTGTGACATAAATAACTAGTTTATCATGTATGAGTCAAATCTGTACGAACAAAAATACAGAACGGACTGTCAAAGTGTTTTTTTTGGCTCTCGTGGATTTGCACTTCCAATATGCGCAGCTTCACTACATTGCGGATTTTTTTAAGTGGTCATGTGATATTGTACGCGCATGCTAATGCCTGACAGCATCCATGAGTCTCATGTATTAAAGAAACAATTTGATACAAAAGTGTTTTAAACAGTCTCTAAGAGTGTGGGAAATGGTAATACAGATATAAAGTGGTTTAATATCAGTATGTGGAGGGTTTATAGACATTTAAAATACCATAAATAATAGAATAAATACTTTGTCGCTATATCGCAGAACTTCGTTTTTCGCGGGTCGTTCCTGGAACACATTAACTGTGAGTAACGAGGGATTACTGCATATATAAAAATAACTTTTAGTCATATTTTGACAAACTGTCTCTATTTCCTGGCAGTAGCACACATGGAAGATTATTGGTAAAAAGACTCTAAATCCTAAATCTAAACCACCAATCAGATGCAGGAGTGACTGAGTGTTAATTAGGCCCTTTTTGGGGTGATCAACTCACCTAAGCTGCAGGAGGAGAACATACAAAATTGGCACAACATGGATTTGAATCTGCAACCTCTTAATGTGAGGCGACAGCGTTACCCAATGCGCCCTTGTGCTGTCATACAACATATCACATAATAATAGTCCCTGTTCGTCATCTTCATTTTATCCAACACCATTTTCTTTTCCATTCACATTTTGTTATTTTGGTGCATCAGTGAAGACCTTATTCCATAAGGGTCTTCGAGAGTACCAGGTTTTTATCAGTGAGACAGTGTTGTTCCCCTTCTCAGTGTGGGAAATGTAACTGTTATTTTTTCACTTTCACCATTTTGAACCTGAAGTAAACTTTGACAATTTATTCTACTCTTTCTCAATCTGATCAGCTATGCCTGAGCACACTCCACATGTTTGATATGACATTGAGGACACACCGTAAGCAGGAACATAAAAATTGGGTCATCTTTAGACTCTTGGATGTTTTTCTTGAGAGATAGCTGAAAAAAACTTGTTTTCGTAATAGGATCCCTTTAACAAAGTCACATTCTAGGTAACCAGTGCACCGTATCCTCTTACCAAAGTGGTGGTTAAGCCATACAATTTCCCCCTTGGGTAGCCTCCTAATGCTTTATTTTCACCTAAATTTTTCTACCCCTAAAGTAAAACCCCAAACTGTCAAACTGCACTAAGAGCATAATCTATACGTATACCATAAATAATCAGTCCAATACCTTTGTTTTCCAGGGTTGTTGGAGCAGTCATCAACAATGTGATCAAACCCGGTGCAGAAATCATCAAGTTCGCCGTTGTCACCAAATGCTCCCCATTCCATGTTGACGCACATACGACCATCATCACCCTCCACCAGTTCAATGTTCCGCATTTCTTCCATGTAGCAGACGTTGGTCCCGGTGCCTGAGTAAAAATATAAAAGTCCATTTATGCATGCAGCAAGGCAGTCTGTTTTACCCAAAAGGAATGAACTCTTTGCTGATTTTAACATTTAAATGGAATTACTGCCTTACGGATATGTCACACAACACTCAAGATGCATTTTACATTTACATATTATACATGTATCGAGTACTTTGAACTGGTTACTACCTTTCTGACATTTACTGTATGTCTTCAATGATTTCCAACGAGAGATATTCTGTGTTGACTTTTAGATCACCTGAAACTCAGAATCATCAAACCTAACAAGAGTGTTAGGTTTTGGGTCTCAATCTCCCCTTTTGTAAGGCCTTCTAGATGGCCTGACGTTGACCTGACATTTACGTGTCCTATGATTGGATACTCACTTCTTAGAAGGCAGCCCTACATAGATCACAAGAGTTGGGTTATGGTTAGAAAGGAGAGCTTTAGTGGAGAAAACTACTTTCTTTTCTTTTTTTTAATTTAAAAAAAAAAAAAGGCAGATTTTCTTTTTGCTCCTACAAGCCCTCCCCATACTTATATTAAACCACCTTACATCTATATTACCTTTTCCCACCCTCTTATAGACTTGCAACAACCCTGGTGTTTCTTATGCTAGGCAAGGATGACGCACAAGATGTTCCTTGAACAGTCTTTATTTAGCATCCAGCCTTAACAGCAATCTCCCACTCGCACTCCCCTTCTCAGTCTCTCGAACACATAAAGAACACACACATAGGCCAACTCAAGGCCACACAAACACAACAGAACAACACAGGTTATCACAGACTATTTAAAACACTTTTGTATTAAAAAAAAGTTGCAGGAGGAACTGTGAGTCTCGGAATATAGTGCACACATGGACGCTTTCAGCCAACAGCATACGTGTACAGTATCACATGACTACCTACTAAAAATCTGCAATGTAGTGAAGAATAAGCGTGAGATTACTATATTTCACAAGTGATTGGAGAAGAGGTGAAAACAGAAATCAAACAAGCGCTTTTTGATTCTGTAATGATAGATGAGACAAGAGACGTAGGTAACGCCGCACAGCTCGCTCTTGTCTCGCGCTGTGTTACGGAATCAGGTATCAAAGAGCGTTTTGTCATACTGGGCCTGGCTAGCCATTCACCACGTGGCCATTGGCAAAGTAAATTCCAGATTGGCTATAAGATTTTTCAGCTTGTGTAGCCACAGTGGCGTTCTTATTTTTTGGAAAAAAAACGCACAACTTTTCTGGACTCGCGAAAATCCCCGAGCGATAACAAACTTTTTCTCTCGCTAGCGCCGCTATTTCCATCGGCGACACATTTTCAAACACCTTATACACTCTCTGCGCCTTCTCCTCTTCCGACACCGTTTCAAAACCAAAATGCGTCTTTCTGTTTTCCGCCGCTTCGCTGGACCAACGACGACCCATCGGAAGCCAGCAGCCCCCTGACAGACATGACGCTCCAGCGGCCAGACCCACAGCAGCAGGGGTGGGCGGATCGATCCAAATGTTGATATTATCGATACTAAGCAAGTACTTGGATCGGATCGATACTGTCCTGGGATCGATACTTTGCTCCTCCACCAAATTCCTCAAAGCGCCGCTTCTCTGCGCAAATAGCGCACCCCCCTCTCTCTCTCGCCTAGCGCCCCCTGCTACTCTCTGAGGCCCCGTCCACACGATGACGGATTTTTTTAAAACGCAACTTTTTTGTTGCGTTTACGCCTTCCGTCCACACAACCAAGCAGATATACGGAACGAAAACGCAACTTTTCAAATACGCTGGCCTAGGTGGATTTTTTTTTAAATCGCTGGGTCTGCGTTGTCGTGTGGATGGTGTATCCGCAACTTTTTAAAAACGCTGACGTCTTGCCTGCGATGAAAACCTCTGTGACGTCATATTTATGGGCCTGTGTGTTGTGACAACAAAACACGGAGGATTCCTATTGGATAAAATTTCACTCAATACTGCCACCACATGGTTTGGCATGCTTATAGCCGTCGTCGAAAACGCACTGGTGCGTTTACGTGTGGACTGAGATTTTTTTAAAACGCTGTCGTGTGGACGTGAATCATTTTTGATGCGTTTTTAAAAAGTTGCATTTTCAAAAAAATTCGTCATCCTGCGGACGGGGCCTGAGTGACTCAGGCACACCTTTAGCCCCTCCCCCTACCTGGCCACTGGCCTGCTGCATCCTCCGGACAGAGACAATGGACTCTGGCAGAGGCTTTTCAGCCAAAAAATCAACAAGACCAATGTAATCTGTTTTTCACAATGTAATTGGGTATTAATTTTAGGAGATTGGTTCCATGGTTATATGTTCAACCAGTTGAAAAAAATCTTGTTTTACTAAGGGCTACAGCTATCCATTACCCAAGGAATCGATTAATCTATTGATTAATTCTATTACCAAAGTAATCAGATAAAAATACAAGGTTCACAATATGTTATTGATATTGTTATTTAAGTGACTGCTTTCCTATTTGGTCTGAATTATTGTAATGATATAAATACAAGTGAATGAGAAGAAACACCATTTTCATTAGTGTAATATTTATTACCCCACAAATGAGTCTCTCATTATCTCTAACTTATTGTGAACCATGTACATTAAAGTGTTAAACAAACGTTAACGCCTGGAATAACATTATGTTACAATGCTACTTTTTTTGGTTTGACTCTCTTGACTCTTGTTCTGAAACAGTTGTTGTAGTAGAAGTATTTTTTATTGCACTGTAGTTATTTAATAAAAAATGAAAAATTTGTATTGCCTAAAATCTTTGTGCTGTGTTTATCACAATTATAACAAACTAATTCATGGGGGGGGTCAATTATTCAATGATCTTGACATTTCCAAGCAAAAAGTATAGGTATCGTATCGGTATCGGCCGATACTACCCTGTATTTACTTGGTATCGGATCAATAACAAAATTCCCGGTATGGCCCACCCCTACACACTGGCTCCCTGGGTGCTCCCCCTATTTCCGTCGGCGCATGCCGACGGAAATAGACAAAGTGACCCGAACGCTACCGATCATTAAATATGCACTCGGGTCATGACCTCCTTTCATCCAATGAAAAACAAGAAGATTCTTTTTTACAAGCTAAACCCACGAATTGGTGTACGACAAGGCGAAGACGATCGATCGAAAGAAATTAAGAATGCAGTGTTATATAGTAGAGTTTGTGTTAAAATCCTAATTAAACAACAAAAGGTGAATGCTGAGAGGGGGTAGGAGTGGTGACAGACCGATCAGAAGGTAAATGAAAGATATTATCAATACTTGTTTGTAGTCTTAGACTTTTGATACCTATGACCGGCAGGAATAACCAGCAATGTATGTAAATGTGTATTCACCTTGCTTGCTACTTTTCATGCCTTTTTAAATTGAAAAGAAAAATCATGTTATCGAACTTAAAAGAAAAACTAAACTATGGCATACCAATGGTGTTGGTGGTGGTGAAAGTTAAATGTCTTCTAGTCCAGGTAAAATTTACAAGTAAACATTGAGTAATATTTTGTATGACTGTATCTTCACATAGTGAATGCAAGTTTTCAATTGTTGAATCTCACATTCATACCTGCATAAAGTAGGACAGAAATAAAGATAGTTAATCTTGAACTGTTGACTTTAGTGTACTTTTGTAGGTAAACTGAACAGAAGATTTTGTCCTCAGAATGCAGGAAAACAACCCCATTTTCTAAAAAATTTCCCGGGGGAGGCCCCCCGTACCCCTCCTGTGGGAGGTACCCCCCCCCCCGCGAAAAGCGTTGGTCGTCAGCGCACTGTGCCGCTGTCTTGGACACAGAATGTTGCTTTTTGTGGCTTACTCAATGCTTTTACACTGAGCCACAGTGGCTTAGTCATACTACCTCCTAGTGCAAGCCCAGTCATATATGAGGATAAATCTAGTGGTCAGTCAGCTGATGACATTACCGCTCTTACTTTTTTCTTTTCTTGAGGAATATGAATGTTGTGGCACAGTTATGATGGTGCAGCAGTGAGTTGTTCTGTGACATATTCGTGTGACATCTATAAAAAAAAATGTGTTCGCCAAGTTTAGCCTCTCCAAAAGCGCCAGTTTTTTCGTATTTGAGAGATGTTATAAACGCCTCAGTCCTCGAATGTTACATTGGTGGCAGTGATGGGAGCTGCTTACAGTATTATGGGATGTATTTATTAGTGCTGTCAGGTGATTAAAAAAAAAAAAATCTAATTACAGGATTTGTCATTTATTAATCTAATTAATCGCATTTTAATCTCATACCTGCTAAAGGCCCCCAAATAAAGAATTTGAATTCTAGGATATTACAAAATTGTACTGCATGACTAATCAATAGAATGGACCAAGAAGAGAAGATTTTAAATCAGCATTTTTATTAGTTAAGTGTGCTTTATAAATGAAATTCAGAAGAAAAAAGGTCAAGCACATCAGCAAACCAATTAGGCCAAGTGCATTTCTCAAAAATGAAATACAAATACAGTTAAATAAAATAAGTAAAATTCAGAAATAAAATAAGGCTGAGTCTCAAATAGGCACAGAAGCAGACTCTCAATGAAAATGAATACTAAACCTGACTCAGTACAGCAATTCAAAATGAATAGTATAACATTCCTCTAAATAAGGCAACTAAATAGCATGATGCCAACAGGCTTTTCCTTTGAAGGGGAAAGCTAACGTTCAACTCTGTGTTCTTGACATGTTTTGCATTTAAATGATACGTTAGGCTAGAGTTGCTTTGGTGATATGAAAATTCCCTTTTACAAGAGGTATAAATAATAATAATATTAATAATAATAATGGATTAAATTTGTATAGCGCTTTTCTGGACACTCAGACGCTTTACATCGTATCCATTATTCATTCATTCCTCATTCATACTTGGTGATGGTAAGCTACGTGTGTAGCGTCAGTCTGCCCTGGGACAGACTGATGGACGCGTCTAAAGTGCGGATTGGCAGCGCAGAATCACTGCGTTTTTGTTGATACTCCCGTCTTTGTTCTTTTTATAAATAATCTTCCACCCAAAAGTCCGAGCAGGCTTGCCTCACTCACCTGTGTCGCATCCATCTCTGTTGTCAGTCACCCTGCTTTTGACTAGTGGTACAGGTAGGAAGTAACGTCACTGCAGACTACGGGTCCCTCACTGGGCCAAATTGAAAATGCTTGCGCATTGACTTGCCACTCGTGATTAATTGCGTTAATTTTGATAGTGCGTTAATTTGCAGCGTAAATAATTAATCTAATTAACGCGTTAAAGTGACAGTCCTAGTATTTATTATAGTTTGACTAAGTACAACATCACTGAAGGCCTAGGTGTGAAATGCACAATCTGACACTGCCAGTTTCATTCTAGGCACCCATGGTTTGTTCTTATAAATCAGCACCAGATAAAAGATGAAATATGGTCTCAATCTCCCCTTTTGCTCCGGAAATATATTAATGTGTAATGGACTGAAATTTTTTCTGAAGAACATCCTGTCACGTTGAAGTTGAACAGAAAATGTCATCACTTCATCATTTTATCTCATTGGACTGTGCCATAAGGTTTCTCACACCATAAGGCTTCTCACAATGGCCCTGACCTTGAAGCATCACCATGTAATCACCACATCTTTGAGTCCAGCCTACATTAATGTTATATTTGAAGATGTTCCCACCAGGTCTTCATGGGACATTGCATTCACAAAAGATGGATGATTGTACAGATGCATTGTCATGACTACCACTGACACAGAAGTGGATCAATGGAACAGAGGCAGAGACTAAAGGTATTAGTTGCTACAGAGAAAGGTGGATGTAGACAATCTTACCTACAATAAGCCCCACCTCACAGTTGGGGTCCTCATAGCCACAGGTCATCATGGTTCCAACTGTGTCATTAACCACTGCCACAAAGTTCAAGTCAAATTCCTGGAAGTAATGTATACATTTACAGCTGTCACTTCATTTGAAACATAAAAAGACAAATATATACAATCTTTTCACATACAAGCAATAATCCTGTCCAATATGGAAATCTGTTAAAATGGAAATCAGCGCAAAATATTTTTTTCTTTCTGAAAACATTTGAGAGGCACTGTCCTAATGTAAGATGACATACAAATAATAATGTTGTCCTTAAATATTTGATGAGCTTTTGGTTGGTGGTTACGGTGGTGAATGACATTTGTCAACTATACAGACTTTTTCAAGTTTCTTTAAGTTTATTTTATTTACATGTCCTAAACTGGGAAATTCTTGACACAACAGATAATAAAAAACTGTAAAAACACATCAAATGTACATTAACATGAACAAAGATAAAAACAAAATCCCAAGATCAAAATTGCAGCATTGAAAAATTTAAATAAAAAATAAGAGGTATCACAATTATAACCTCCCTGGAGTTTTTAGCTCCAGGGGGGTTATAATTGGCTTGAAGGCAGTACTGTATCCAAATTTCGGGGGTGGCAGCTGCCTGCTTTGATGGATGTTGACTTCTTGAGCACTTGCTCATTAGTTTTACCCCAACAATCTTGCTGCCCCCCCGCCCCACACACACACACACACACAATGCTGTTATGGGCATTTTTGTGCATAGCACCAAAGTTACTATACCAACAGATGACAGCAAAGAAAATTAGACTGTGAAAGCCCTGTAGAATACAATCTCAGTGACTTATCCACCTGAAATTTGACTATCTTCCTTAAGCAGAAGAGGCGCTTGCTGGCCTTTCTTACACAATACTTTAGTAATACAATCAAATTTCAATCGATTGTCAAAAATGTTACCAAGATATTTATATGTGGTTACCAATTCGACTGTCTGATCATTTATGACACTACTCTAAGGAGGAAGTGGAAATCGTCTGAAATCAATGCCCATGTTTTTGGTCTTAGCTGTAGAAATGTCTCTCCACACCAGGAAACAGTCATCTACCATTGGTCGTGGCTGACCTCACCATCACTGAGAAGACTGACAATAACAGAATCATCTGCAAATTTAATAATGCGTCTGTCGCCACATTGGCTTCTGCAGTCATTTGTGTACAGAATATACAAGCGTGGTACACATATTTGTGGGTAATATGTTTACGCACAAAGTTGTACCCACAAAGCTACAACTTTGTGGGTACACATATTAAATTCTAAAATTTGGGGGTGGCAGCAGCTCAGTCCACTAAGTCTTGGACTGGGGGACCTGAGGGTCTCCAGCTCAAGACCTGTGTGGGCCAAAACATTTAGATTGTGAACTGGCAGTGGGAGGTGCCTGTTCACCTCTTGAGAACTGCTGAGGCGTCCCTGAGCAAGGCACCATACCCTTAAAAGTTGCTCATGGTGCGCCCCACATGAGAGCTGCCCACCACTCTAATTCCCATTATCTGCATGTCTACAGGCCCCTTGTGTGTGCGTGTGTGTATGCGTGTGTGTCTCTCTGTGTGTGTGTAAGGGTACTATATACAGTATATATACGTGTGTGAATATTAAAAGCGGTAATCAAAATAACCTTAAGTTTGGTGGTTACGATGGTGAACGACGTTAATCAGCTAAATAGACCTTTTCAAGTCAATAACCAATTCCCTACAGGGGTCATTAAAGGATCAATTATCACACCAAGTATTTCTGATATTCTGACAATGTATTTGGGATATGTATATACCAACCTGTCTACGGCGAACGGCATCTTTAAGTAATGTAATAACATCCTGTCCTTCACATCCACTGGCCTTAAAGCCCTTTGTCCACTTCAGAAGAATGCCCTGAAAGAAAGAAAGAAGCGTGTGACTATTTGTATACAAAAACTACTGAGACATAAGTGGATGTAACTGCTGTGACTTACTTTTTATAATCAACGATACATTATAATTGACAAATGATAAAATGTTAACTTTCAAGAACTTTAAAAGCCGCAATTAAAAAAGCAGTTGTACTATGTGGAGAAAATTATAAGTTTAAGTTTTCTTTAAAAAAAGAAGATTGTTTCCCTTCTGTACTGTAACACATACACAGCTGTGCTTATGAAGACTGAATATAACCTTTATAATTAAATTTCAATATTTAGGAATCATTTTCAAAAAAGAGGCTAAATGATGCTCTCCACCCATAAATTTGTAGCGAAAAAATGTTCATTCATGTTTTCTTCATTTACTTACATTTTGTCTATTTACTTTTAGTCTTGATGCTTCTGACTACGGCTATTATTTCAAAGCAAACCAGTGTAGGCTTTGGTCTTTATTAAAATTCAGTACAGTAAAAATTTGTGAGACAAAGAGAAAGTCCTGCAGGCCTGGGAACAAATATTCTTTCTGACATTCAGATGAAACTCAGGGCGGCAGTAGCTCAGTCCACTAAGTCTTGAGCTGAGGACCGGAGGGTGGCTGGTTCGAGATCTATGCGGGCCAAAACATTTGGAATGTGAACTGGCAGTGGGAGGTGCCCGTTCACCTCCCGAGGTGTCCTTTTGGAGTCAAACATTACCTGATCAAGTTTGAGTTGCCGACATGGGAAGGAGAATGTAAACCCCATTGGTAAGGATGCTCCTCTCATGCCCACGTATTCCAGAAAGTCAGAGATGCAGCTTACAATGTGGTCAAAAAGCTGGTATATTAGAGATTATAATAGATAAATATTAAATTGGAAAAAAACAAAACATTAACATAGTGATTTTAGTGTTTTGGGAGATCAGGTTGACACATTATAAGAGATTATATACCTTCATAAACATTGCAGATAAGTATCAATGACATATTTCTGGTTACTTTTATCATTGTCATGTGAAATTCTACAGCACTTTAAAAAAAGTGATTCTTTACCTCTTCCCCTTTGCCATGCATGGTCTCTTGTGGTATATTGTAGATCTTTTGGTGCATATTTACTTTGTGTTTCCTTCCACCATGAACTTGCACCAACAGCACTCGGAAGTTGGATCCCCCAAGGTCCAAAGCAAGGAAGTCACCATGCTCTGATGAGGATGATGAGGAAATTAGAAATGACATACATTAAAATGTTAAAGCTACACCCAGTGGAAAAAATGATTTCTCAATTAAAGCTACCTGTTCCATCTGGTGTGGATGTGACGTAAGTAGGAAGCATCTTAATGCTTGCCTCCTCATGGCTTTTCTTTGACAGGCCTTGAACTATTCCTTCGCTGATTCGTTTTTTCACCTCCTGCAGCTGTTCACTTGTCAATATCAGGTTATTGATGATACGCTGACGCGCAGCATTTTGAGCAACAAGACGGTAGGCTACCGCCGTTACCATGGCCGCACCTTTCCCACTGCCACACTGTGACTGTAAAAAACGTACATCACAGTCTGGCACAAGGCGATGAACCATCTTCTGGAGCCTCCTGGAAAACCTGAAAACAAAACATTAATAGTGTCTGTGCTGTTTTAATATCAATTTGTTAACCCTTTTGTATTGCAAGACAAGTTAAAGGTATAAACATCTGTTTCTTGTCAACATTCACACAGTCTATGTGATTGTACATTAACGTCTATAATCAACTGTAACAGGTTTTAAGACATTAAAAGAGGCGTGACCAAATGCTTTCTCATGAGTAAAGGATTGTTAAGTGTTATTTCCTGCATAAAAGTTAATTAGACATTCTTCTATTTATGTGACAACTCCGGTTTGACAAAGGTATCGTGTTTTAAGAACAGGATAGAAAAGGACAAATGCTGACCAAAAAACTACAAATCTATTTAGCACAAATATCAATTTTCTGGTTGAAACGGGGCAAGTAAGCACAACATGTGACAGTAACAAGTGTTCAACACGCAAACGGACAGGCAGGGACCAGTGGAATGGTTCAGTAAAATGCTATTAAAATTTAGAAGACAGCAATTTTTAAACACCGACTAATTTGGATACCCTAATTTAGTTTGTTTTTTTAATTTTTTTGATAAATTTTATAAGGTTGAGGATTTGGGAGATTTGTCACTGATTCCCAATCTTTTTCTGTAGATCCCAAAAGAATCTGGCTCCCATCCTCCTTACATCATCCAATATGATATTTACTCAGAATCTTCTGATGTTTTGCTTCCTGGTGCTATTCCATTTTGTTTGACTACATGCCATACATGAGACAGCTTTTTGCAACAATTGACATAAACTGGATTAAGTTCAATCATTCATTCATTGTCAACTGCTTCATCCGCTGTGGTGGGTCGAGGGGAGCTGAAGCCTAATCTTATTCCACTAAGTTTTGCCACTCTTCTGTTCAGTGAGGATATAAATTTGCAACACTGTCGCCACCTTAATAAACACAAATCACAAAGTAGATTGCATCTGAGGTTCAGGAAAAAGCACCGAGTGGTCTGGCCAGGTGATGCCATGGCAACAAGTCTTTACTTCAGCTCACTTCACGTCTGTTTACGAACTAAGGACTATTATGTTTACAGTATTGTAATGATGTTCAAGAACACTTACTGTGGATGATTCTTGTACACAGACCCGTCTACTCCCACAGTGGCACGCAGCTTCTCAGCTGCTTTGTTATCACGAATCTGGCGTAGCACTGCTCCAAGGGCTGCTGCACATAAATGTGCAGCACGTGTAGAAACTATCTGACATACCCTCCGGGTGGCTATGCAGTCTTGGATAGATGGCTCCAGATCCAGGCTCAGGAGCACCTTTTCAGTGACCGCCATACCTTCATCGACGCTACAAGTAAAGCAGAAATCAAATTTATTGACTCACTGACTGAAACAATTCTAAGCCTTTTTAACAGATTTATAGTAGAATGTTATTTACTGCTGCTGTGGCATCATTACTTATACACAAGTGCTTTGCATAAATGTTTTGAAAGTGTTCAGAGTTGTTGCACTCATTCAAACTATCTTAGTATTCATGATTATAGTAGATTCCTTGATTAAAGATTATAGATCATACCTATGTAAACCAAATAAAGTTCACCCCTGTGGGACAAATAAAAGATATGTTATCTTACGTTTGAATTACTCTTAACCATCTCACACATACTTTTCCATTTTTTCTCATAAAAAAAACAAACAAGTTCTGATGTGAAAGAAAAAGTCTTCCAACATCTACAGTAACATTTCCTAGGACTCTGTGTTGAATAAATTAAACTGAACTGATAGGGAAAGCTCGAAGACATTTTGCCCATCTTCCAAGAAACGTCTTCAGTCCTGAACTGCTGTGTTCCAGACATCTGATTCTTGTACTCTATTAGCAATTAAAAACAAGAATATATGTATCTCTTTCATACACTTTCATTAACACTGTTCAATTGAATCCACAATGAACACACACACACACACACACACACACACACACACACACACACACACACACACACACACACACACACACACACAGAGGGCACACACGCAGAGGGCACACTCACAAACACTTGCACATAAACACACACACACACACTAACTTGTCACTTTCAATGGCATAGATGTAGTTGGTGCTGATGCCTCCAGTGGTAAGGAGTTTTGCTGAAGTCTTGCCCTGGAACAGTAGCTGCTGTTTGGTCATCCTCACTAGGATAAGACGTACCAATTCTCCCATGTACAAGCTGCTTATCATTTTCTCAAACCTATAATAAATAAATCCTGCATTTATTGATACGTACACATCTTTTTTTACCAAAAAAATATATATGAATCAGGTTTTAAATTCAATCCAGTAGGCAGGCTTGATAAGCAAACTTAAATAAATGTATCAACAAAGAAACTCCCTCTCCTAGAAAATGTAAAAATTATAACTCAGAAGTTAAATGATAAAATTACAAAAAGACACTCACAGATGGTTGCCAGGGTTCAGAGAGCCTGCATCTATTTCCTGGTCAATATCAGTGCGGAGGTCTTCCAGGACACCATCGTCTCCAAAAGCACCCCACTCCGTGTTGACACACATGCACCCCTCATCACCATCTAGCAGCTCAATGTTTCTCATCTGCTCCATGTAGCAGGCGTTTGTCCCCGTACCTTTAGGAAGGGGAGTCAGCACAAAAATCAAACCACAGCTATAATAAAAAACAAACAAATGAAGTTGCTGGGCATTGGTTGAAAAGATTTGGCAAATTTTTCATGAGCAATCAAAAATTAATCTCTGCTACTCATCCCACAAACACATGCTCCTTATAAGTGTGGCATCATTTAATCAGAAAAATAAACAGCCTTTCCAATAGTGGATTTTTGCCATGAAGCATTGCTACAACAAAGAAATAATCAACCCAAAACATTTCCTTAATTTTAGCACGCCCTTTATATATATATTGTAATATGTTGGGGAACAATTGGGTGGGTTTCCCAATATTCATTCATTCATTCATCTTCCAACCCGCTTAATCCGCTAACGCAGGTCGCGGGGGGGTTTCCCAATTTGTGTTGGGATATTGTGTTTTAGGCCATGAGTCTTGAGTTTGGATGTGATCTGGATGTCAACTAGTGTTGCCTGTTGTACAGTGCTTGGATATTTGCATATGTTTAGCTAATACACATTTGTAACTGTTGTGTGAAGACTATATACACCATGTTTTAAAATGATTATTAGGAAACTCAAAATAATGTGATTGTTTTATTTGCTGTAATGTCCTCCAGTTAAGTGCGGCACTATGTAATGAATTATTAAAGTTATTGAGTCATCCTCTCCTTGTGATACCTTCAAGTCTTTTACTTGGCCGTGAATATTCAATAATACACTTTCACTGTGGACTCACCCACAATGAGGCCGATTTCACAGTGAGGGTCGTCATAGCCACAGGTCATCATGGTTCCCACTGTGTCATTGATGACAGCCATGATGTCAGTGTCAAAGTCCTGTAATGTGAATTAATTTTAATTGAAATTTAAAAAGAAGAAATATTAAACAGATTTGGAAACAGAACTTCTAAATCATAAATACAAACAACTATTTAGAAATACAAAAATTCAATTTGTGTTTTGTTTTGATGCTTTGAATGCATCTTAGAATTTTTTTTTTTTTTTTACATGGGACCACTAAAATATTTTATTCGGACAGCAAACGTGTGAAGTGGGTGGTGCTGAACCCCACCCCCCTCCTTGCTGTGTGTATGTGTGTATATGCGTGTGAGTGTGTGTGTGTGTGTGTGTGTGTGTGTGTGCGTGCATTTTCTCCAGGTTTTCTAACTTTCTTCCAGCACCAAATTATATAAATAAAATAATAATAATAATAAAAAAAATTATTTAAGGGCACCTGTGGTAACAGGGAGCAGATGGGACAAATATGGACGGTTGAGGTTGGGGATGGCCTTGAAAGTTAGGAGGATAATTTTGATATGAATTCGGAACTAGACCAGAGGCCAGTGGAGCTGTTGGAGGACAGGAGTGATGTGGTGAATTGAGGGGGTTCGAGTTATGATACGGGCAACTGAATTCTAAACCAGTAGTAGTTTGTAGGGGGATTTGTGAGGGATCCCGAAGAGGCGAGAATTGCAGTAGTCAAGACGAGAATTGACGAGACTGTGGACGAGAATGGCGGCAATGTAGGGCGTGAGGGAGGGGCGGAGTCAAGTGATGACCAGGTGATGTTGCTGATGTGTGAATGGAAGGATAATGCGCTGTCAAGGATGACATCCACACTCTTAACCTAGGGAAAAGGTGAAACGGTGTATTATCGATTATAAGAGAAAAGCTGTCAGTTTTGGAAATGGAGGATTTGGTGCCAATAGGGAGAACCTCGATTTTCTTGCTGTTTAATTTAAGGAATTTTAAGGTGAACCAGATTTTTATTTCAGAGATGCAATCAGTGAGGAAGTTGGGCGGAAGGGTGGACGAGCGTTTAATGGTGACGTAGAGCTGGATGTCATCAGCATAACAGTGGAAATGAGAGTTGAATTTACAAAAAATATTGCTGAGGGGAAGGAGGAATGTGATGAAAAGGAGGACAGCCCCAGAAAACAGAATTTAACTAGTTTGGAATACGCTCTATTTATGGCATTTACCTTAACTGTATGCACAAAAAGTTTGCATGCATGCATGTTTGCAAAGGTTTGAAAATGGCACATCATGAACCATAAACTAATAATTGTAGACTTACCCCTCGTTTTTTAATTGATTCCTTCAGAAGGCTAACCACATCCTTTCCCTCAACTCCACTTGCCTTGAAGGCTTTGTTCCAAGACATCAAAATACCCTGCAAAGGGAAAAAAGACATAATCAGTGATTTTGGATGGGACAGTCTCTGAATGGAATAGGAACATTGACAGACTGGTAAAGGTCAACACTATTTTCCTTCCCATATTTTTGACCATCAGCTATGTGACCGCAGCCTATATGTCAACACTAATGTAGTTGGTTGGTTGATCTGACGTTCTCTTGCTCAGATCTGACAGGTAGAAAGGATTCATTAACCACACATAACTGCTTTATACTGTTTGATTCTTTACTGTCAGCTAAAATCCAAAATGCATTTGTTTGTATCAGAGCCAAATTAGTACATTTCTACTTCATCTAGGGGTAACTCTGGTTGAAGGGATATCATCAAAGCAGAATCACGATTATAATGCATAGAAAACATTGCCAGACATTCTCTCACACAGTTTAGGTGTTTTGAATTATTGTCTAAAATCTTTTGTTGTTATCATTTCAGAGTCATCATCCTGTTCCCCTTGCACAGGCTTCACTGGTCTTAATTATTTTAACCTTTGAAATCAATTATGATCAACAAACAATTACTTATTTCATGTTTTTTACACTGCCTGCAAAATTCCAATGTGCTTATGCCTAATTTGATGAACTAAAAACCCAACTGTATGACTCAAAAAACTGGGTTGTCATTTTGTCAAAGGTTATCCAAAAAAAAAGTACTTTATATAATACTGACAAACTGAAATAATATTTCCTGCACCGTGAGGTTTATAGGACTAATGATTAAAACATGCTTTACAGTAGAACATATAATTACCTCATCCAACTTTGTCTGACGACAAGGAAAAGAGAAAGTAAAACCCAGAGGAAGCTTTTTGTCCTTTATACCCATCTTCTCCATGAAATCAGCCAAACAGTCAGCAATATGGTCAAATAACTGTATAGAGAGATCAGATCAATTCTGTTAGTAACCAAGGCATGCATGTGAATGTGTGTGTGTGTGTGTGTGTGTGTGTGTGTGTGTGTGTGTGTGTGTGTGTGTGTGTGTGTGTGTGTGTGTGTGTGTGTGTGTGTGTGTGTGTGTGTGTGTGTGTGTGTGTGTGTGTGTTGATGAAGTGGTTGCTCTTGTTAAATTTTAAATTGGGCTATCTTTGATTGAGCGGAAGTTGAAAAACTGTATAATTATATGCTCACATTTCCCTTCTTATCTGTGTTACACAGAGCCTACAGCTAAACTTTTGTGCAAAAGCAAATTTGTTTTTTCATATGATATGGGGACTTACTATTAAAGGGAGACTTGAGCCTGTGAGGAAGAACTCAGTAACTCTATTCTGTCAGGTGTGAATGAGAGGCATTATAAAGCTTCTTAAGAGTAAGTCAGGCTTCAAAAGCTAACTGTACTCTGCTAAAACCTGAGTGGAAAGACAAATTACAACAATCCTCTAAAGAAATTCTTCTTGTTAGTTTATTAATCACTGTATTATGTTGATATTCATCTGACAGAAAAACACTATGTAAGCTAATTAAATAATATGTTGTCACAATATCGGACAGGTTGCTATCAGTTAAAGCCACCATGATCCGAAAGCTCCATTGTATCAGATCTCCTTCATACATACTGCACAAACCTTTGTCCTGAGCTGTTTTAGTACAGTATGATTAGTCGTATAAAACACCTCTCACCTCTGTCCCACTGCCCCTCATGAGATGTTCAGGAATGGCATAAATCTGATTTTCCATCTCCACCTTTTGCTCGCCGTTAGCCTTTACTTTCACAAGGAGCACCCTGAAGGTGGATCCGCCAAGGTCAAGAGCTAGGAATTCACCTTGTTCTTTTAGAAAAGAAGAAAAGAGCTCTGGTTGGTATTAATTAAGCCAGCATGCCAACTGTACATTAAGAAAACTGCACATTCAATAGTAGAGAGATTTCTTTTATTCTGCAAACTATTTTACCAGCTAATCAATAAACTTTTGTGATGTCTCTAAATTGATTAGAAAAAAAAATCACAATTTCAAAGAAACCAAGACATTTTTTTACATCTTTGCCAACAGTAAAAAACCAAAACAATAATAAACAATAAATGATGCAATGGTAAAAAAACAAGAACAACTTTTAACTGAAAACGTTGGATCAAAAGCATATCTGAGATTTTCATTTCTGATTGGAAAAGAACTCAAATGACGGAAAGATTATGAAAAATAGTTCTTTTATGGAATAGAATAGAATTTATATAATTACAATGGTGACCATCATTTTCTGTTGATTAGCCATGATCAAAAGTGTGCTTGAGCATATGTATTCTCATGTACATGACAGTTTAGCACAGGATTTAAAAATTGCACACCTACGTTTCATTCCAAACCTACAGCCTACACACCTCTTTACATACCTCCACTCTGTGTGCGAATCCTTGAGGAATCCCGCCCTCGAACCCCACCCCCACCCCTACCCCCATTTACTGCCAAGACATTTCATATGGCCTAGAAGTGAGAAGTGAAACCTTGATTATAAAATGTTGTAAGGGACTTAAGGGACTATTGCAAATACCATGAAACATTTAGTATATAATACTAGATGATGTTTGAAAAAGAACATGCCAACTGTGAAATCACTGCTCCTCATTCTGTCAGAAAGATGTCGTCACTACCAAACATCTCAGTGGCGGGTGTTTCTTTAAGCTCTGGATGCGTATACACAGAGCTCAATTAAAAGAACTGTTACCTGTTCCATCAGGAGTGGAGCGTACAAATGTGGGCAGCATCTTGACTGTAGCTGTAGAGTTGGTGTCTCTGCACAGGCCTTTGTCCATCTCTCGTCGGAACTTTATTGACACATCCATCAAGATCTCATCTGATAGCTGAAATTGCTGCAAGAATTTGTCCACCTAAAACATTTTGGAGAGGAGAAACTGTCACATTTGAGCTGTGACTATCAAAAGCTAATAATGAGTGCTGACTGTTCTGGTTGTCTAATAAAATGATTGGGTGCATCCCTTCATCAGCACTAAAAGCAAACTGATTACTGCACATGATTCCTTGACAAATTTGAGTTCCATGTTTTAATCCAGACAACTACACAACTTATCATGTTTCATACGGAGGGTATTTTTTGTATGCCACGGTATGGTACATTGCATTTCCATTGTTGATATAACATGAATGTGATGCATAAACTGCAAACTGAGACAATGTTTCTGTTTTCTAAGTTTCTTCATTAAATGCAAGAATGGTATTGTGTGGCACTGGAATGCTAGAAATGAGTTTTTCTTGTATTGATAATGTTCTTGAATTATATTTAATAATGTTGCGTAAGACGGTGAACAAAGACACCTAATCATTCAACAGCAGTCTTTCTTGAACTGTTGAGAGACCTATTTATAGTGCACTGCAGAGAAACATGTTCAATAAGAAACCCGCTGAGCACACAATGTTTCTTATTCGATTCTTGATTATTTATCAGAATAATCAATACTTTCATTAACAAAATAATCTATTCCAACACCCCTTGTGGAAAAGTACAGCAATACGTCATGCTTATTGCCGGTAAATGAATAAAATCACACTTAATCATCATTTTTCAGTGGAAAAGATATTTTCCACTGAGCCATCATGCTGTGGCCAATACTTCTACCCACTGCAAGTTTTCTTGGCCAGAATAAAAACACATCTTAATCACAATTAATTTTAATCCAACTGTCACAGCGGTATTGCTCATTTAAACTGCTGCCGTTTGCATTTAGTGCTGTTCTACACTTCCTCTGCTCAGGTGACTGAAATTTATTGAAACAGAAATTTGTGCAAACTCAAATATGTTGTTCGTGATTTGGCATGATTTTTCAAGAAAAAATATTTTCTCATCTTAATAATTTGGGTCTGATTTGCTTTAATCAGAAAAAATCACTAGCTGGGACCCACTGGTGATGCAATCACACATTCTACAGTTTCTCAATTCAAACCACTGTAAGGCTTGATTATAAAATAAACACTAGGTATTCTACAAAATAGTGGCCTTCATAATCTTGCCATATCATGAAAATTTGTATTTCTCCCTCGTGAAACCTTCAGCCTTCAACTTTCTTATGAGGTCACCTTGGTCTTAAAAATTCTGCCATGTATCTTGTAGAAAATTAATTAAGCAAATACCAGGATATACTACAGAACAGAAGGTTTCATGGGCCCAAAGCGTCTGCTCTATGCAACATGAAAAGGAGATAGTGTGCAGAGAATACATAGTTTATTTTGAAGATAAGAAGATAACTTTTCCCCATCAGACATTTTGACATTCACAAGAGGTCTAGTCGAGTACTGGAAAAATTGTTCCTTTTCAAGAAATATTTATAATGGCATTCATTCTTGCATTCATCACAACAGAAAAGACTGAATTGAGCTGGCTCAAAATGTGAGGTCCATTTGTATCATCTAATGCCCACAACCTGTGACGTAAACTTGGCCATAAACTCTAGTTTAAAGTTTAAGTTTATTGAAACCTTGTTTATGTGGTATAACCATTAAATGCAAAATGCCCTTAAAATACAAGCTTACTTGCTCCACTAATATTGCATGACGCTGGACAGACATGTCTGGATGTAAACTGCAAAACAGTAAGGCAGTAAATCTAGTTTACTTTTGGCCAGAATTCAGAATATCAGGGTTGTATCACTTTGTTTTACTTATTTACTTTTTGACAAAATAAAATGGTCCGAGTTTGTCTCAGATCACTAATGCTTATTAGAATTATTTTTCAGTGTAAATGAAAATTAAGGAAGCAACAGCTGTTGAAAGACGTTCATGAAATACGAAAAACATTTTTATTGATCAATAAAATTAATGACCATTAAACTTCTCAGATCACCTTCAGTGCTTAGACCTATTTCATGCCTTTTTTTAAACCATAAGAATTCTATTAGTATTTATTAATAGGTACTGTTGAAATGATACTGTAGTTTGTATTATAAGAAAATAACATTGTTAAGATTTAGTACAACATAATGTATCCTGAGCAACTCAATTTTGGGGGGAAAAAATTCCATTATTAGCTTTGTATGTGGAAAATTTACAGTGAATAAACAGAAAAATAATGAGTGTGGCCCTTTTTACACTTCCAGAGAAAGACATCACAGTCTAAATAGGTAAATCTTCTTTTGCTAGTTTCAAGTGCAAAGAAAAAAGTCCCAAATTTCATCACAAGTGGTCTTTTAAAAGATATATCTTTCTATTCAAGCGTCAACATAATCCAAGACACTGTGACAATGAGGAAGCAGGAAAAACACCCAGAGTGTGAAACCATAACAAAAGTAAACACCAGTAAGTAAGCACCATCACTTTACTATTTACATGATCGGTTTCATGGAACCTCATTGTCAAATGTGCTTTTTTTAATGTTTACACACTTATTAAGACATAAAAACAAACATATCCCCGAACACAATTAAATAAATAATGTCTTAGTGACCACCACAGCTGGTCGGAGCGCACAGGGGATGAAGATTAAGGTCGGATTGAGAGATGTGTCGTAGGTTATTACTGTTTACATACAGTATTACTGGGAGAAGGGCGATTTACTTGACCCCTGTTGTCAGTTTAGCGACACACATTCGATTGGCCTTTGGTTACACAGCAAACATTCCAAAATAGCAGAGCATAATCTAAAAGTTGTACCAACACTCACGTTTTGTGTTTGGTCATCGTGGACTTCGGGGTCGTAATCCGTCAACAGATTAGAGGCTAGCATCTCGAGTTGGTGATGTATGACGAAGCTGCTCCTTCCGCTAAATTTGAGTTTAAAAAGAAAAGATAGCTCTTTTAATTATTAAACAATTAAAAATGTCACCCGACGCGACAGCTATCGCTAATTACACTTGCTAAAACACTGTACTTACAAAAAATTGACGTCTGTCGTTGAAGAAAGTAGGAAATTTGCAAGTTGTAAACTACAACTTCCTGAAGTTCACCGTTTGGTGACGTCACTGGAAGTGGCTGGTGCTGATTGGCTGCAGCGATGACGCAACTTTGTTCTTTCTTTTTTTGAGTTCCGTAAGTGCGTTTTTTTTTGTATGTTTTGTAATACAGTATAGTATTACAGTATAGTATTACAAAATACTATCGACAAACCGATTCTTTTCATATGATAATATGATCAACTAATATACTCTTTATTTTGTGCTTATTTTTGTTCTTCTGTACGTTCATATTCAATTCAGTCCGATGTTATATGTAGTTATTATTGGAAATCAATATTTTTCAATTTACTTTGTAGACTGTTTCTTTTCGGAGAAAACACCCTAATAATAATTATCTTTGATATTTAGTACATTTTGAATCTCCTCCACCTCCACTGTCTGCAATTGAAAATGCTTCTTATGTGTAGATGATAAGTACTCATATATTTGCATACTAGACAATTCTTCCAGATGCTGTGCCAGTGTTGAGGTTGACAATGGAACTCATGAATACATTTTATTTAAAGTAGGAAATATAATCACCTCATCCAATTTGGTCTGCTGCCAAAAACAACATTAAACCCAAAGGAAGATTTTTTAAAATCCTTTATGCCAATCTTCTCTATGAAATCACCTAAACTGTTAAACTGTAGTCAAACAACTGCACAGTAGAGAGAGAGATGAGGCTAATTCTATTTAAGTAACCATGAACTGCGTGTGTGTGTGTGTGTGTGTGTGTGTGTGTGTGTGTGTGTGTGTGTGTGTGTGTTGTGTGTTTGTGAGGTGCAATTAGATCTGGGAAATTTAGAGGGTAAGTCAACAACTTAAACTAACTGTGTTCTCAACACGATCCTGAACCATTATGCTCAGCGGAAGTGTACATTATCCTGCTGAAAGAGGCCACTGCCATCAGGCCAAATGTTTATTTGCTGACTGTATCCTACTCACTAACAGATGTCCATGATAAAGAGATAATCAGGGTTACTCGCTACAGTTGTCAGAGGTCGTAATATTACAGCTCAGTCCTTGGAAATTATACAGTACAGTGAAAAGGTGTCAACAGTGAGCCATTATGCAATGGCAGTTAATATAACTATCTGAGTGAAAGGTGTACAATTTGAAATCTGGAAGCTATGAAACATGACTTACAGTATATATGAAGTACAAAACAAAAGGTGTCAAAGCAAAGATATTGAATGTGTACAACTGGTGAATAAAGACTCATGGAAAGGTGTGTGATCAAGACTATGGGTTTACGGCACTTGGGATGAACATAATATTACAATAATAAACTATTGAATAGTTACTACACCATTTTATTTTTATTAATATTTCCCTTTTCTCAACTGCTCCTTATTTATTCAGTTTTTATTATTACAAATAAAAATGGGTTTCATATTTATCGGGTATCATATATTCTCAATATTTTGTAAGGCACTGAGTTTAGGTTAAAATGTAACTTTTGAGTGGCATATCTTTGAGATCCATCTTTTAATACTGGCTCTCATTTTTCTTTTTTCACAATACCAAACAACGTGTATTATGGATACATGTAAGGCACCCAAATGTGTCAATTTTATCTCTTTGTTTAAAAATAAAGTTTATGTTAAACATTTTTCAAGCTGTAATTTGTTGAATGATTCACTATCTTTTAGATTTAATTGCACATTTTGGATAGTTATTTGTATTCGTTTGAGGGTTGTTATATCTTCAGCTAAAATATCTTTCCAAACACAAACATTTAATCTGAAATTAAAAGCGCAGATAGATAGATAGATAGATAGATAGATAGATAGATAGATAGATAGATAGATAGATAGATAGATAGATAGATAGATAGATAGATAGATAGATAGATAGATAGATAATTTATTAATCCCGGAGGAAATTGCATATATCCACTGCTCAGGCATTACATAATGAATATTGGATAAACACCAGGAGAAACAGAAACACATCACAGGACATACCACAAGACATACACTACACTAACAGACACATGTAGCATTAACAGGATATATACTAAACTATAACTAAAAAATAAACAGCATAAAATTAAAATATAAACAGTATAAAATTAACATATAAACAGTATAAAGTTCAATAAAATGCATTTAACCACGTGCACCAATAATTTAACCACGTGCACCAATAATTTCACCCCACACGCTGCTCTGTGTCCCCCCCCCCCTGAACTCTTGGTACGTTCCACCTTAGGGCAGCGCGAGCCAAGGTGCTGCGGGGCCCTAATTAAACCCACGCGCCACAGGTGCTCACCTGCGCCGTGAACATGAAAGTACCCGAGGAGGAGTTAATGAGCGACATTTTGAAGCAGCTGACTGGAGAGTCGGCTCTGCCTGTGTACAGCAACATTGAGAAATACAAACGAGGAAAGGACGGCTCGTACTTTGTTGCCGAAGACTTCAGTGAAACTGTGAAAAAACGAGAACTGGTCAACGCGAAGGAGAGGCTGAGAGTGAGTGTCGCCCAGAGGCTGGTGGAGACTGGGTTTGGTTCAGGTCTGTGGGCATAGGCTCTGCTGTAGCCAGCACTCACCGGCAGGTGGCTCACTAGCTGTAAAGCTCATTATTATTCATCTATTGTTTATTGGACCTGCCATAGATACAGTATATCTATGCTTTAAATCAACGTAATTTTTAAATGTGTAAAATGAGCTCGTTTAAAAATCGTCACCCTGATCTTGTTAAAGATGTTTTGTGTTTTGGAAGATTGAGTTAAATTATTCAACCAAAAACGTATTATTATTATTATTATTATTATTATTATTATTATTATTATTATTAGTAGTAGTAGTAGTAGTAGTATTACTGGCAAACTGTACTCTTGATCAGCTGTTTGCACTTGCCAAATCAAAAGTGAAAAGTTTAATTTTTTTCAACAAAAACTAATATTTCTAACGTCAACTGGAATGACAAATTTCTTAACGTAATCCCTTATAGCAGTGCTTTGATCAGATATTAATAAGACATTGCACCAAACTTCTCAGGCCTTGGCAGAAGAAAACCCACATATTTTCCCCTGATAAGGCCTGATAGAAGAGATCCTTACCTGAACTCCAAGATGTTCACCACTGCTACCCCATAACTACAAGAAAATTTGACTCCAAATAACACAGACGAGTTTTGTGAGTTGTGTAACAATAGTGGAACCTATGAGGAATATAGATCAGCTGTATTTCTAAATGAATAGATTCATTTTGGAAGAGGACACCCCACATTCAGAGAAGTAATGGAATGTTGATTCTCTGGGGTGGCTTTGCTTCCATGGGTCCTAAAAACCTGCATGGTGTAGAGGGTAAGATGGACTATTCCAGAACTGGAGGCCTTTGTCCATGAGGAATGCTGAACCAGTTTATTTTTTAAACATTATTTTTTGTGAAATGTTTGCCCTTCAATGGAAAGGATAGCTGAAGATGTGTGACAGCGAATGGGAGCGAGAGTGAGAGTAGATGGTAGTCATGTAGCAGAGGGTGCCTGTTTGAGCCATGGTGCTATTAGCATGCCCTGACCCAGCTCTGTGCATTACATTATTGTATAGAAAAGTGTGCACTAGATAACAGGAGCAAAACGACACTTTTTTAAAAATTTTGCATGATGCATCTTGTATTTATTAATCATTTTATCAGTAATAAAGGATGAAATCAGTTGGTAGGTCACTGCTTCAGGTTTTATTGTTTTGCTTTTAGATTATAACTTCAGAAAAAGACTTCAATATTTGACTTTGTACATGATTCTGACACTTCATTCTTCTGTGCAGATCAGGAACTTGAACACCATGTTCTCCCGCTTGAAGCGCATGGTGCCGCTAATGCGACCGGATCGGAAGCCCAGCAAGGTGGACACGCTTAAAGCTGCAACGGAATACATTCGATTGCTCGTCGCAGTTTTGCAGGATACTGACGGTGTAAGTGCAGCACTCAAGTGACAAGTGTCCTGCTATTCGAGGAGGATGAAATGGTGATTTTTGTTGCTTCCTGTTTTTAAGGATAATGGGACTGGCACTGATTTTCTGAGGAATGCAATCACTTATGGTCAGACTGAAGGCTTGGACAATGACTTGTGGAAAGTGGATGATGTGAGTGCTGCTTGTTTTTCAACTGTATTGTGGGAACAAGCATAGAGGTGACTTTTATATTGCTAGTCTGATGTGCCTATGAAACATTCTCAAAATAGAGTTGAGTCACCATTTTGTAGTTGAGTTTCATTCATGAGTTTCATCTCAGTCTGTGCTGGAATACAGTGGCAACATTAATAATACTTACAACCAAGCAGAAGGATCAGTTAATGGCATTACACATGTACAGTATAATATAACAATTTGTAATCAGTGCATTCATTTTACATGACGACACACTTTCATTTGTCAGCATTTTGATGTATCTCAATATTTTGTTGCAACAAGCCAAGCATGAACTGTGTCCAACATGGATATGCTTCTTTTTTTTATGGAACAAATATAATTGTGTTCATCTTTTAATATGATGTTTTTCATCAATAAATTTGTTATTTTCCAGTTGTGCGAAATCAAGGTCATAACTGCACGATGTGAGGGATGTGAATGCGCACTGACATGAAAACAATGGTACATACTAGTAGTTTTGGCACAATGAAACGGTCTGTGTTATGAATACACAGGACTGGAAACTTTGATTAACTGACACTTCATCTTTTCACTAAATTTCTACACAGCGACAGTACTGAAGTGGTACCCTTTACATTTTAGGAACTTTAAAGATTCCATTTGTTTGTTCTCAACAGTTACTTGTATTCAGAAAGATCTTGTCGTATTTGTGTCATAAGGGTTTCCAGGGTGTAACTCAAAAATGTGTGTTTTCTAAATGTCTTTTTCCTAATGAAATTCATCAATGGTGGGCAGCCCAAATATTTCATATTTTTACTAACTGTAAATATCAATTTGTTTTTAAATTTTTATCAGTTACAACAGTCAATGATTCTATTTGGTAGACTAAATCATATTGTGTGATAGGTTTTAGTATGATTTCACGTTCATTAAGTGCTGTTTCTTGACAGTTGAACCTGACAGAGGAGCACTTGGACGATGGGTTTCCTCTGCCTCCAGAGCCGGTGACCGAGGATGGAGACATGACCAGACTGGTGCTACAACACTGTGTCATGCCTGCATACCAGTTCATCATCCAAGTAGCACCTGATCAGATCCCGGTAACTCATGTAACTTTAAATTTACACTAACTTTTGCTTATGCTTTGTGTTTGTAAGTTACAGTGAAGAAAACTGATGCTGGCCAGCATGCTGTATCACAAGAACCAGAGGTGGATTTTAATGTATAGAAATGTATGGTTGGAAAAACTTCAGTATTTTGTTTGTCAGTCAAAAAGAAAAAAAAACTGCATATACCTCGGAAAGGAAAATAATTGGCATGAACAGTGCTATATATTTGGTTTACCTCAGGTTTTTATATTGTGATAATGGCGGGTGAGAGAATCAGTTTTTTAAATGGTCCGTAAATACAAAGTTCCGTACCTGGTGGAGGCTATACGCCTTGTGGCAGTTTATTTTGAGTAAACATCCAGTCAGGTGGAAGGATGTGCAAAGAAAAATCGGGTATCGTGGGTCACATGAACGTACCTTTTGGCTCTATCCCAATAATTCCTGTGCTAATTTTAAGTGTCCACAGATTTTAAGAGGATTAAATTTTGAAGTGAAATTTTATAACTAAAGATCAAAGGTAGACTTTGCTGTAACATACTATAAAAAACACTCTTCTGGCCTTTTTAGCAGCAGAACTCAAGAATAGAAAGGGAGACCGGGACTTTAACAGTTGGACGTGTACTGAATAAATGAAACTGACCTTCAGTGCTCACCTTAAACACAGGTTTGCAGAATCAATGTTTAAAGTCAGTTTGTTGACCCACATACAGTATATAACCCAAATTCTAAAATCACAAGGCTTCAGACGGTTTTGGATTCTCTACACTTTAGGGTCCTCTATCAGTTCTCTCTAGAACAAGGGTGTCTAATGCACGGCCAGCTGGCTGGAACCAGAATAAATCTGCAATAAAAAAAAAAAAGATGAACTTTTCTCAAATCTGCAATACAAAGAAATAAAGTGAACTTCATCTTACTTCTACGTAATCTTGCGATGAGTTTATTGGTCTAGCGCCCTTAAATTCAAATTAAGCTGTGTGTGGGCCCCCAGACCAAAATAAGTTAGACATACCTGCTCTAGAACCTTTATTCATGCACTGAACAGGGGTATTACATTTTGACATTCTGGATCAGCAGCTCTGGAGTAGCACTTGGATTCATATTGGACTGTCCCAGATCTCGTGGGGCTGTCCTCATGTAATCTTTGAAACACTGCAGACATTAATTTGTGCAATTTCCTCCGGGATTATTAAAGTATCTATCTCTATTTCTCTATATCTCTATCTCTATCTCTCTATGACGTTACCTCAAGTCAAACTAAAGTAAACTACAACACAGATTTCTCTTGCAACTGGAAAAAGGATGATAATAATTCTATTTTAAAATTACAAGTTTGAAAGCTATGTGGTGTTAAATATTAAATATGCAATGGTGTTAGTCAAGTATAAAAAATGTAATCAAGTTAATAACAAGTTGTATTTAATTAATAACAGCTTATTAGTTAACTTGAAATACAGGTAGTCCTCAAACTACAAACACAGGTGGTTCCAAGAGGTTGTTGGTAAGTCATTATTAAATGTTAGTCTATAATCCATGTGAGGTCATTTAAATGGCATTACTACTCAAAATACAAAAGTATGATTCCCTAAAACTCACCACAACCAATTACAGGACATAAAAACGACACACAAATGAAATACAATACTGTACTAATGTAATGAGCTGGTTCTGGTGAGTATCCATGCCCAGACGGCACCCTAATGGCAGGTTATTCGCTTGACAGCTGGGATGTGTGGCAAGCTTTATATCTGGCACCACTGGACGTGGAAGACGTTGAAAATGTTTATCCCTTCGCCAATATGAGGATCATTGTGATGGGGTGTGGAGCATTCATGCATCATCACATGCTGGATAAACTGGCCGTTCAGCAGCCTCAGGAACACATAACACCAACACAATAAGATAATTACTGCCTACTCTCTCCACGCATAGCAATCATGCCTAAAATAGTTTCTAATACAGGATGTTATGGCACCTTTGTAGTTCCTGTCATGTATAGTTGAGGCTGCTTTAGCTCCAGTGTTGTCTTTAGTGGGTTGCGAGTTGAATTCCAACATAATGGCTGTCATGGAGGAATGACTCCTTGACCATGAGAGACTTTTGGAATCTTCAGCTGTGCTGTGTTTACAAGGCTTCTGACTGCATTGGCTAAATCGCACACAAAGCAGTTACCCTCTGGGAGTACACAAGATTTGAACAATAGACTCCTCACTGCTGTGTGCTGAGTATTTCACTATTTTTTTTATTACTGCCTGTCTTGTGTTCTTTGAAACACAAGACGGGCAGCTCAGAAATCTGAAGATCAACCATTTGAACAACAGGCAATCAGACAGTTGTTTATCTCCTGAAATTAAATGGAAGCTGTACATTATAATTACAACAGGCGATCAACCGTCAAATTTCCTTTACTTACACTACACATCTGAGACAGCATCCTCATGAGGGCTGTTTGATTGGATAAGATGTTTATATGAAGCAGTGATGAGTTCCTAGATGATGCATTTGACCATTATGCCATTTTCAGAATTGACTGATGAGCTCTTTATGGTTGTGCAGACTGGCTGTCGCAGACACTGCTTATTTCATTAAAGTCTTTGATGAGCAAATGTGGTCTCAAGTGATTTGCTATGCTTCAATATTTGATTAATAAACGGTTATTTTTTTTATTACCTTTTCATTCCTAAGAATAGCTGAGGCTGAATTAGTTTGATTACAGCATCGTTGTAATTATTCCACCTGCTTAGAGTAATTGTATGTAAGCACTTGGAAGCACTGAGTGTGTTTCACTCCTTTTTTATTTTAATAATCAGGCCAACAGGGGGAGTAGGAGCCGTCTAGTCAAATTCAGAAGGAGGTTGAGACATTAAGTTCAACTGATTTGTCTGGTTGTCCGAGCTGGATAACCAGTTCCATTCTGTGACAAAACATCACATCCATGCTTCTTTTCCTCTACTGTAGACTGAATTACTGCACTGTTCATTATTCTTTTTATTCTGGCATTAGTTGACAAAACTTTCACAGATGGCAGCTGATGCAAAACATCGCTGCCAGACTTCTAACAACTGTTAAGAGAAGTGACATTTTGTTGTCCTTCGCTGCCTATAGATTTAGGAGTGATTTCAGGTTTGTTAGCTTGTATTCCAAGTCTTGAGTGGTCTTGGCTCCCTTTTCTAAGCTCGTATATTAACGCCCTATGAGCCAGATGGCTGTATGGGATCCTCTGACAGGTCACTGCTAATCTTGACTTGTGGCCAGTGGACCCCTGCTGTCCAAGCCCTGCAGCTGTGGGGATTTCAGGAAGGTGATCTCAGTATCCACCTTTAAGTTTGTTCTTCAAAGCTAATTTTTATCAGATGGCTTTTCTTTTGGCAATTCTATTTTTTTACATCCCGCTTCAAAGTGGTGATGTATTGTAATTGTCACCATTCGTGTGTTTGTCTGTTAGTCCATTAGTTTGTCCACCAAATACCTCTTCACAACTGATGCAGATGGATAAAACAAAGAGTACATTACATGGGCAGCAAAGGGGATGAAAATGAGATGACCTTAAAAAAAACTAGGTCAAGGTCAAATTTCAACTTGTGTACACTCAGGCACCAGATAAGATAGAAAGACGAGGGAGAAGGCCAGTGTGCATTAGCCTTGATCTATGGTCAAAGCTAGTGCATAGCTTTGACCTACCCTGAAAGATCAAAGCTATGCACTAGTCGGGTACTACTTTCAGGGTATCTTGACGTACCCTGAAAGTAGGTCAGGGTAAGTGGGGGGATGTTGCAGTCTCTGACTGCCTTGTTTTTTAAATTATTTTCAACTGCTCAGATTTTTAATTAAAATTATTGCGCTGTTCTGCTCAATGAAGAACTTGATAACTTTTGTATATTTTGTTTGTATTTGTAAGGTGCCATATAACTTAAGTTATTGTTTGTGTACTTTCTGAAATGGTAACATAAACCACATTTAATTTTAATCACTGTGATTGAATTACTGGTACTGTTCAACTTTATATATGATTTTTTTAATTTACTTTGAGGACAACCCACTGCTCTACAAAAAGTAAAAATAGAACCATGAGATGAATCCACTTGAGTCTGTAAAACGGCTAAATAAATTTCAACATTGCTCAATACTTTTTTTGTTCCATTGTTCTTCATTCAACAGGCGTCTCAACCCCTCTGAGTGCTTACCTAAGCAGACGATGTGGACCAGTACTGGAAGCCTGCCAGGTTTAGTTAAAAAATTTTTTTACCGTGTGTAAATTACTTTGACTGATTCATTATTTGTTACAACAAAACTGAAGAACTATAGCTAATCCATTTTGCACATTGATTTGAAATGTGTTTTTAGAGTGCCCTCTTCTGGTTGAACTTGTCTGTCCCACCTATCTTTTAAAAAAGTATTGAGTGTGTAGTGTGTTACTGTGAACTAATAAAAACATCTACATCAGTGTCATAAGGTCAGAGTATGTATAGATTCCAAAATGTCATAGTAAAACAAAACAAGTCACTGAAAAGGGAACGGTTTATTCAGATGATAAAGTCATCTTGGTTTTATTTTTAGGGACCAGTTGCTTTGAAGTCCGGATTCCACCAAAGAAACTGCAGCTTAATTTGTCTTTTTCTGTTTAACTTCTGAACTTGGAAATTCTGTTGAGTGATCTGTCTTATTTTCATTTTATAAAGTGTATCGTTGGCAGCCCTTCAATAAAATGTATGAGATAGCCCTGTTGTTGTTGTTTTTTTTACCATTTCTTCTTTTCCTTTCGGCTTTTCCCTTCAGGGGTCACCGCTGAATCAGTTGACTCCATCTAAACCTGTTTTCTGCATCCTCTTCTCTCACACCAACTACCTTCATGTTCTGTTTTACTACATCCATAAACCTCCTCCTATCCTTAATCACCCTAACCTGCTGCACGTCCTTCCCATCTCTATTTCTGTCTTGCCAGCCTGTATAGATCAGTCTCTCCCTCCTTACTGTCCAACCTAGCATACAAGTCATCATAAGCCCCTTGTTTGGCCTTTGCTACCTCTACCTTCACCTTACGCTGCATCTCCCTGTACTCCTGTCTACTCTCCTCAGTCCTCTCAGTGTCCCACTTCTTCTTAGCTAACCTCTTTCTCTGTATACACTCCTGTACCTCCTCATCCCACCACCAAGTCTCCTTATCTACTTTCCTTCCAGATGACACACCAAGTACTCTCCTACCTGTCTCCCTGATCACATTAGCTGTAGTTGTCCAGTCATCTGAAAGCACCTCCTGACCACCCAGAGCCTGTCTTAACTCCTTCCTAAAAGTCATGCAACACTCTTCCTTGTTCAGCTTCCACCATTTCGTCTTCTGCTCTGTCTTTGCCCTCTTCATCTTCCTCACCACCAGAGTCATCCTACACACCACCATCCTATGCTATTTAGCTACACTCTCCCCTACCACTACTTTGCAGTCACTGATCTCCTTCAGGTTACACCGTCTACACTAGATGTAGTCTACCTGTTTGCTCCTACCTCCACTCTTATAGGTCACTTTATGTTCCTGCCTCTTCTGGAAGAAAGTATTCACTACAGCCATTTCCATCCTTTTTGCAAAGTCAACTACCATCTGTCCTTCTGCGTTCCTCTCCTGGATACCAAACCTGCCCATCACCTCCTCATCACCTCTGTTTCCTGCACCAACATGTTCATTGAAGTCTGTTTTTTTTTTTACGATTTCTGTTTGAATATTATTTGTCAACATTGAATAGAAGGATTCATAGATGCACTCATTAAGTTTAAACCGTCTTCACAGGTGCGAGTTATTGTCCCTCACCTTATCAGGTTGATTAGTAATAAACAGGCTGCTTAGCTTTCTATCTTATCCAAAGCACCTGTCTCTGAAGCATCATTAATTCACTGAAGAACCCAGAAGAAGGCCTTGACAGATTCTCCAGAGGTCTAGGTGATCAGGGGAACTTATCGGATGTTGTCCTAAACTGATTTTTCATTTAATATTTTGTGAAGATAAGGTAAATTCTTCCGTGCAATTTCCTTCAGGATTAATAAAGTATATATCTAAGGTCTGTTTTTTGGGAGTCTCGGATAGATGGAAGATTTTGATGTTGTGTTTAAGTCTCAAGAGGAAAATAGCATCTATTTGTTTTATACACTTTAAGCTCACTAATAATTTATGCGTAAACACCAATAATCTGTACATACTAAGTATAAAATATTTGTATAAAATATATTTAGTACAATTCAAATTGCTCAGGAGCTTATTTTCAAATTATATCCACTCTAAAACAAAGAAATGTGTAGATAAGGTCTCAGTGGCTGACATACATGTGGTATGGTCTAATTGTGTCCCAAATGACACCAGAACAAATCAGCAAATGCCGAACAAGTGGTGTGAGGATGGTAAACAGTGCACTCATGACATGTCCTGTCCAAAGTCAATTTTGGAGTGGAATATTCAAATGCAATTTTTTTTTTTAACAGAATTTAGGTTTCATGGGGTATTGTACTTGGGTGCAACTCTGTCTTGACTTCTTTCAAAGAACAGAAGCTTAGAAGTGAATAAAGTATCCGACACACACTGGTTTACTTTAGAGGCGTCCCCCCCCCTCCCTCTCTCCATCGAGACGTGACGAAGCCATCTCGTCTTCCACATGCTTGTCTCCGTCCCACCAGCAGGTGGCGCCTGTCTGATGTGTTTATTGTCTTGGAAGGGGCCCAGTCAGGTATAAATAACGTTTAGCAGGGAGCATTTGAAATCCACCGGGGCGTCACCTGCGCTTTTCAAAGTGCGTTACTTGGACTGATTCCCTCTGTAACTGCAGGACTGGGAGCTGTGGTGTCAGACTGCAGGCGTGGCAGTGGGCTGGTCCAGCGGCACTGGGAGATAAAAAAAAACCATCAGGGTGTATTGATTTGGTGTGAGCCGAGGCCCTGAAATACTATGACAAAGGAATCTCGGCGTCAGGAGCCCAAACAGATCCATTTATAGCGATTAGTCACATCTGATCATTGAGGGGGACCCGTGGCCGTGCGTCTTCCACGAGGACGCGGTCCTGAGGATGCGCTGAGGTGAGTCCACTCATTAGTGTTCGCGTTAATCCGATGGTGAAATGGCTGGGTGTGTGAGCGCGTAATCCCAGATTGCTGGATGTTTGATCGCATTTAATTTGAAGCCACTTCTGGTTGATGTTAGTTGTTTTTCTCCGTCGCTGATTCTGTATGCTCAGCCATCCTTCGGTGTGGTGCTGTCTCCAGATCAGGCTCGGTCAGAGCACCAGGGCCCATTTGAGCGCTGTGTTGTGTTCGGTTCCGATCGGATGTGTCTTCTGGACGGTTATCATCCGTGTCGTTTTCTGGGGATATTGTGCGGAACGCGGTTAAGATATTTTTTTAATTTGAAAAACGTGATGGTTTTTAATACGTGTTGTGCTTTCTTTCACCCAGAGGTGCGTCGTGCAGCAGCGCCGCATCGCTGCCGGCCTCTGCGTTACGCTGGTGGCCATTAGCGGACCTGCTTTGCTGGTGCTGAGGCTGCGGTGCCTCAGAGTGTTGCTAGGCAGCGATGTAGCAAGGACCGCTAGCGGGCGGAGGATGCTGATAACCTACAAAATTATATCGTACATTCATGTTTCAATGAAATGCTGTAGATAAACAACATGAAGCCCTGCCCCTGAGTGGAACTGCCCTGGCATGGTTTATGCAATCTAGGCATCGGTTCTGCCACAACAGTGTTAGTGAATCTGATGGTCCTAGTTACCCAGCTGATCTACTAACTTTAGTATATCAGGTGTTAAATTACTAACTTACATCAAGCCCATTATTAACCCCATTAAATGATTAAGTGATTACTTTCCATTTACTTGTTAGGGTTACAAACAAGTAATTTTTGTAATACTAACAAGGGTTTCAACATGATGTCAGTATGTCTGATAAATTGCAGGTCCAATTACTGAAAAATAAACCTGAGAATCATTTAACTTTTTGCTTCAGCTGATTTTCTGGTGCTACTCTATGAAGTGTTGTATACATTTACATTTATTGCCAATCTGTGCTCGTCAGAGTGTAACACAAATTTCCCAGGAGAAGCTGTGAAACTAGAACCTACACCTACACCGTCAACAAAATGTATAAATATACTGTATGCATCTACATTATTCATGTGGTAATGCCTTTTTTCTTGCATGCACATCATTTTTGCAACACTCCTTAGTCTTGCTTTACATTTGGAGGCAATGAGTCCATTAATGTGAGGTCTAAACAATCTTATACCCCAGCGAGTTTTACATGGAATTATAATGAATTTTGTTGAAATGATTTATTTAACCTAGGAATGAGCTAGCCATTATGACTTAATCTAAACCAAAGCTAAAAAAAAAATCAATTCAGAACTACTTAGGTCATTACACCACTCTCTGCCTGTCTTTTGCTGGACGTCAGTGCTCAGACACAGACCTGAAACCAATGAATCGATTCACATTTACGTCCATCAATACAGACATGTACGTCTGATGAGAATATGCAGTTCAGTAAATGGCTTAAGATGTATGGGTTAAATTCTGTCGTAGCAGAGCACTGCAGAAACACACCTGGTTAAATAATATGTTTAAGAAAAGATGCCATACCATATAGTAAATGCACTAAAACGATGCACAAAATTCTGCCAGGGGTTTGGGGATTAGTTAAAGAAGAGAAGGTGTCACTTCCCATAATTCCTTACTGTACATGCAACATAAGTGAGACAACGTTGATCAGGCATCACAGTGCAAGTGAGGATAAGACGTGGAGGGTATGTGGTGGGCCAGCAGCCAGATCCTCCCCTTAGTCATTAAAGTTGTCCCTAGAGGGAGATGCTTTCTGTCTGCTTTTTGTCAGCAGCTGGGCCCCCTCTACTCCCAGAGAGAGACGGGGAGAGATGCATCCACATATTATAATAGATACATGTCGGACTGCTGTGTCGAATACAAAAAAATATCCAAAAACCCTCAGCACATTTAAATATTCTGTCTTGCATTTAATGTGTGCGATTGTATGAAACCAGACGCTGGCATTTCAGCACTAAAAGTAAATATCATAGGTTCAATAGTATCATGCTCTTCAGCAGTCTCTGTTAGTAAACCGGAATTCTTTAACTTACATGGAGATTGTCAAATGACTGATGTTTGTGAATAAAGGGATATAATGGAAACCTGTTGTTAGGATGGAGCCCACAGTTTATCCAGACATCTGTCAGAGTTTCTCGTGTGCTGTGTAATGACAGTCAGTGATGCACATGGATCGGATGTAACTTTTTTTTTTTGCTTTTGATTGAGTTCACATTTTATCAGCTTGGTCTGAAGGGCAAAAATGGTTCCTTGACAATAGTAAAGGATAAAGTAAATGAGTTAGTGAGAGACAGGGTGTGGCGTTTTCAGGACCTTATCTGCTGCCTGCAGTAGTCAGTCTGTGTGTGTGTGTGTGTGTGTGTTTGTGTGTGTGAGTGTGTGTGTGTGTGTGTGTCTGTGGTAGAGAGCAGTGCGTGCTTCATTCTGGGAGTGGCCAGTTTTTTTCTAAAGATCCTTACCGTAACTCTTTCTCCAATTACTAAGCTGTATCATCGGCTAACTTCCTGCTGGTGGTTCGGCCGCTGCTGTCTGGATGTGAACTCGTATTTCTAATGCTGCATTTTCTACAGGCCTGCACCCCCACCAGTCAGCATCCAGAGGAATACGGCATCCTGAATGTGACGGTAGGGTTTTCATCCTAATGCTACTCTGTCAGCATGAACAGAAATCGTGGCTGAATGCGTGTCCAAAAAGCCGTTTTCATTGTGCTTGTCATCAGGAAAAAATATTTTAATTTTGATGCAAAGAGATTTGCTCAAGGTTAATTTGTTCAAGGGGGGTGGGCATATTGATTTAGATAATTAATCATTATAGCAATTAATTCTACCGTCACATGATTATGACTGCTGTTTCAAGGGTTTATGATTAATCAGAGCTAAAGTGTTAGTTTTCTGAAATCTTAATTCATAGATTCTGATGCATTTCAGCTTATTTTTTCTTTTTTAATTTTTTTAGATCGTACCTGCCCTGTCATTGTTTCATGACATTCACATAATTTGATTGCTAGGTTTGCTTTGGTTATGTTTAAGGAATAACCTGAACTACAACTACCCATAAAATCACATCTTGTCATATTTGCTGTTTCCCCTTCATCCAGTCTGTGCTGTGCTAAGCTAACCTGCTGCTAACTATAGTATCACATTACTGGGAAACAAGAGAGTGGTGAGGATACACTCATCCTCCTCTTGGAAGGCAAAAAAAAAGAAGCCAAGAAGCATTGTGTATTCTGGAAAGTGTAGTTTATTAGAATGGTACACTTCTTTCTACTTCATTTCTGATGTTGACACATTTCTGTTGCAGTGTTCCCCACCCATTCTTTGATTGTGAGACACGTACTACAAAGTAGAAAATGAGCAAGTCGCCCACCCCGAAAAGCACCCCGGTGCAGCGCAGTCCCAGCGATGGAGCACCAGAGGGCCTTCCGTCTCCTCAGCACCCTACTCCACCAGGGCAGCAGCAGCAGAAGAAACGCATCTCCAGCCTCCTGCAGAGTCCGGTGAGACGGCTGCAGGATTGAACGATGTGTGTTTTCATGCTAGAGTAGATCTGCTCTCAGATGCCACTGGACTGTTTGAACTGCAGCCAGTGCTGGATCTCATTCCCATGACATCACCATACGTATGTTTCTGTGTGTACCATGGGTAGTATGAAGTGAAGCGACTGATGATGAAATGCATGAACACGTTAATATACTCATTCTCATTCTGTCTGTTGTATGTTTGTTCGTGCACACGTTGAATCTTGTGTAAAATTAAATTTGCATAAAATGTATTTAGATTTTTTAGGGCCTTTGATTTTTTTTTTGGCTGAAAGGATTTCTAAGTGTGGCCTGTACGAATGTGTGATGTATTTATATCTGTTTGTTTGCAGTCATTCAGAGAGGAGCTGGATATGCTGATCCAGGAACAGATGAAGAAGGGTGGCAGCTCATCCAATTTATGGGCTCTGAGACAGCTGGCTGATTACATGGCATCACATGGTTCTCCAGCTGCTTTGCCTGTGTCCCCTTCCAGTATGTGCACCATACTTAAAAAGAAAAATCCCTAAATATTAACCTGTGCAATGACATTGTTTTATCACTGCATCGCCTTTATCAGGATGGATGGATTTCTTAAACTTTTTCACAGACATGATGATCGTGACAGCCATCAACGACTTGCATAGCTGGGAGCCTGGAAGCATGGTGAAGGGGGAGAGGCTGATGCGATGCAAGCTGGCCAGCGTCCATCGTCTATTCGACCTCTTCGGCTGGGCCCAGATCAGCCGTACCTGCCTCACCGTGAGCTTCTTTTCATTTCATTTTGCTGTGAACTCACATTTATTGTACAGATTTCTGAACATATAAGTAATGGCAGATAAATATAGTCTGATTGTTGGTCTTCAGAGTTTCGTATACGGGTGTGTCTTCATCCTTGACAGCTGCGTGTTAATAAAGAGCAGGAACACTTCCTGGTGCTTCCAGATGGCCTGGCATACAGTGAGGTGACTGGTTCCAGTCTGGTGAGTAAAACTAATCCCACTTAGTTTAAAGGACACTCATACAGCGGTCCCAATGCAGCTCACATTGTGTGTATTTACTTCTACAAGTTCATTTACATCACAAAGCAAACATGAGGTGTGAAAACACTTCTCAGTATGAAGCAGTCAAATTTAATGAAGTGCAAAGCTTCAGTGAACCTACGCGTGTGGATGGATGTGTAAAGTTGCATAAAGGTTTTATATCCCAAATACCATCTCATCATAATTTTTATGCCAAAAAAAAAAAAAAGTCAAATCTGGCTGGATGTCCATGTGGTTTCCAGGTGAAGGTGAATATCCTGGGTGAGGTGGTGGAGAGGGGCAGCACCAGTCTGGGTGTGGATGCAGACAAGTTCAGCCTGCACTCTGCCATCTACTCGGCCCGGCCAGACGTGCGCTGCCTGTTCCACCTCCATACACCGGCTGCAGCAGCGGTGAGTCACCCGCTAAGAGTCATGACACTTCTGCTGAACAAACATGGAGGAATGAAGGATCGTGTGACTCAAATGTTATTTGATATTATTTTATACTGTCTCCAGGTTTCATCCATGAAGTGTGGCCTGCTGCCCCTTTCCCATGAGGCTTTGCTGGTTGGAGATGTGTCTTATTATGACTACAGTGGAATCATGGAGGAGGAGGAGGACAGAGTGGAGCTGCAGAAGAGTCTGGGGCCGACCTGCAAGGTATGAACACCACAAGGGTAAAAACATTTCATCTTCTAGTAGTGTATCATCTTATTCCTCAAGGAGCTTACAGCAGATTAAATATTGTAGCTGTAGTTGCTGCAAATAGACCAAAGTATAGAATTGGTGTCAATGTGTCCTGACGTGACATTTCCGTACAGCCTGCCACTACTGAAGTGACTGGTTTTTATTCCCATGTAATTGCTGATGTTAAGGTTCTGATCCTGAGGAACCACGGCATTGTTGCTTTGGGAGAGTCTGTGGAAGAGGCCTTCTATTCCATCTACCACATCCAAGCCGCATGCCAGATCCAGGTACCACACACACACACAGACACACACACACACACACACACACACACACACACACACACACACACACACACACACACACACACACACACACAGACACACACACACACACACACACACACATTCAAATAACAGTTGCTACACAGGAGTCTTAAGTACCAGATCAAATGTAACTGAATATGTTTCTAACTGTGGCATTGATCGTTTTGCTTCATTCTCTTTGGAGCTGTTCCATATGTCCGTGCTGATCTTTCTTTAACCTGCTGACCTGTGTATCAGCAAGCATGGTGAAATAAAGCAGATATCTAAGAGGACAAATGGGGAGTCAAAAGAGAAATTAAACCTCAGACCACAGAAATAAATCTGAAACTTCAAAACTCCCAAAAGCTGAACACGCAAAGACTTTCACAAACATATTGCTGCGTGGTTTCATGCACAACAATCCAGTCTTGCAACATAAGCTGAACGGCACGGCACACTTTGGCCCCACCCTGCAGATGGACCATCTCAGACATGGTTTGAAACAGTATGAAGTGGCTGGACTGCTAATGGAAACGCAAATCAAACACAAAACGGTTTGACTTTGCACAACCAGAGCCCCAATTCATTTTAGATGAGTAGGCAATGTGATATAATGCATGCCACAGAGAAGCAGATATTTCGCTGTAGGTCCACTGATATGTGAACCTCACAGTAAATATAGTAGATGCTTTTAAATGAGACGTGGCTTACATTGAAACTTGTAGAAAGAAGAATCAGGAGAGTAGAATTTGAGCTCAGTCATAGTTTCTTGTGCTTTTTTTTTTTTTTTGAAGGTGTCGGCTTTGTGTTCTGCTGGTGGTGAACAGAACCTGATTCTGCTGGACCGCACTATCCATAAACCCAACCCCACTGGGACCGTGGGCTGGGCTGGCTCCACTTTTGGACCCCTGCACAAGAGTCGCATCGGGGAGCACGAGTTTGAAGCCCTAATGAGAACTCTGGATAACTTGGTAGGCAATGATTGTTCAGTATGAACACGTACAGTATTAGTGACAATCAGCAAATCATGTATTATTCATCTGCTGTATTTTAGGGCTACCGTACCGGCTACACGTACCGCTTCCCTGTGCTGCTGGAGCGATCGCGGACGAAGAGGGAGGTGGAGGTGCCTGCGACCGCGACGGCTTTCCACCACTTTGACGATGACAGACTTCACCCAGCTTTGAGGCAGAACCCCTTTGCCCAGCGCCAGCAGCAGGAGAGGACTCGTTGGCTCAACACCCCGAACACCTACCAAAAAGTCAGCCAGGAGCAAGCCAGCCCGGGACACCGCACCACTGTGAGCCACTGAGAAGGCTTTCATTGTGTACACAGATCCCACTGGTTGTCTAAAATTCTTGTGATGGTCTCTGCAGTAGTCATAAAGATTCCGTGCGTCTGTGCTACATCTTGAGTCATATACTGTCAAATTTCCTGCTTACCAGGGAACCATAAATTGACTGACTGGTGATGCGTGGGAATAAAAAAGCCAATCTAAAGTGTGTTCACATCTGGGTTCATAGCCGGACAGATGAATGATGTGAGGTGACGATGCAGAAAGAGAACAGCTGACTCACGATCTTTCCGATGATTAGAAGAGAAAGATAAATGTATTTGATGCGAATGGGGTTGATGTGTATTGTTTGAGTGTGTGTGTGTGTGTGTGTGTGTGTGTGTGTGTGTGTGTGTGTGTGTGTGTGTGTGTGTGTGTGTGTGTGTGTGTGTGTGTGTGTGGAGTGTGGCTGTTGCTTTCTGTTTTCTGCTTTCCTTCGTCCCTCCCACTTCATCCTCCTCCTCCTCTTTTCATCCCCTCCTCTCTTTCCTGCATTGCAGGTGCTTTGTGTTCACTACTGTGGTGCAGAGGCTGACCTCTGGTGGACAAACATCTATATTATCAATGCTGAGCTGTTAAAACATTACTGTAAAAGGGGAAAGGTTATTTTCTAAAGGAAGCATGGAGTTGAATTCTTCTTTAGCTCATCTCTGACTAAATAATACAAATTGGATTCTCCTATTTGCTTTAGTGGTTGAAGACAGAAGAGCTGACTCAAGCCGGCAGCACTGCCATCAAGATAGAGAACCCAAATCAGTTTGTGCCTCTTTTCACCAACCCCCAGGAGGTGATTGAGACACGAAACAAGGTAGTGCTGCCTTTAACACTTTCTGTCTGCTGTAATCCCTGTTATCCCATCTTCATATTCACGGGACTCATGTGAGTCTTAAGAGAAGTGTTACACAAGATGTTTTTATTCAGATTCGGCAGCAGAATCGTCAGGACACGAAGACAGCAGGACCACAGTCTCAAGTCCTCGCCAGCGTTATAACCGGTGACAGTCCTCCAGTAAGACGCAGCCTCGCTGCACATCAGACAGCTGTCTTTTATCCTCTGCAGTGCCCTCATCTTTTATTTTGTTTTTTTCTTGCTTTTGTATCAGTCTCCAGTCAGCCCACCCATGGACCCACCAGAACCAGAACCTCCCAATCCCTTCAACCAGCTGACAGACCAGGAGCTGGAGGAGTACCGTAAGGAGGTGCAGAGGAAACAGGATGGAGGAACCAATGGTACGAGTCTTTCAGCTACCCTTATCTTACTTAGTGAGTAAGTGAACTACATATGAAATGGAAACTAGATTTATCCTTAAAGTAAGCATTAGAAGGTACATTTGAAGTTATTTTAACATTTTTCTTTGAACAAAAGCGTGCTGAATGCGTGAAAACAAAAACATGTCCGTCTCAGCGTATCACACACTGCTCCTTCTGTTTTACACTTTAAAAAAAGACAGCCAGAAGCACAAACTGTAGCGCGCATTAAAGCTACACACAATCACATATGATTTTCCATCAATAATTTGAATAATTTATTGACTAAAATAAAATTAGTAATCCTTTCTCATTCTTTCAGCGACACACCAAAGGATAGGTTAGAGGGAGACGTTTACAGCTCAATATGACACTGTTTCTCCGTGTTCGTGTTCAAGTTATTTTTTTCATGTAGATTTGTCTCCACTGTCTTCACTGTCATTTACTAGCATCCTTTGTTTGTCTGTGTGCCTGCACAGTTTTATAAAGGCAGTTTTAAGGTTCAGTGTGCAGCATTCAGGCGCATTTTATGGTGAAGTTGCAGATTGTAAGAAACTGAATTTCCCTTCTCTCACTTCTCCCGCTGTAAAGCAAATGTTTGCCCATTCTGGGCTCCTATAGAGACACGGTTTCATAATATGGCAAACTCTGTGGAAGAGGACCCTCTCCCTTTGTAGACATAACAAGCTCATCATTGGTAACACAAATAATAATTCAGATTTTCAGGAGAATATCAGTAACAACACAAACGTGAATATTATATTCTGCCCAGAAATCTTGCAACTGGACCTTAAATATTCTATCCACACTTTAATACAATAAAAACTTTCTTCTAACTTCTAGAAGGTGCTGTGTGTAACATTTAAATACCAGTATAAGATTTTCATATTAAATTTAATTCATTCAACCCTCTATCATTGTCAGGAAAGACTTCTGCAATGCATTTTCCCCTGTGAAACATGCAGCAAAATTCTTAAGCTAAATTCTTGCTTCATGCTAAAAGATGTGGTGAAGATGATAGACCGTCTTGATTTGAAATTAGAAAATATGCACCTACTTATTTTGGAAGTTGAAGAGCTACACAGAGCTCCCTGAAACAAACTTGTTTCACTTGTGGCTGTAGTGTCAAATGTATTTTCTGACCCTTCACTGTCCTTTAATGTGTCTGTGTGTGTGTGTTTATTTGTGTACGTAGGGGAGGAAGTGGAAAGTGACAAGGAGTCTACCCCCACTACCTCCCCCACGAAGGGGCCTTTGCCTAGCCAGGCCTCTTTCTCAGGTGAGGCTTGGCAGTAGTGCTGACCATCTCCCCTGCTTGCCTTACATCCTGTGTGTCTGAGTCTCCCAGAGTTAATAAATAATCAGGGACAGCGTAGTGACACGAGGGGCGGCCGTGGCTCAGGTTGTCCAATGATCGCAGGATTGGCGGTTCGTTTCTTGGTCCCGCCCACTCACCTCGGAGTGTGAGCTGACAGCGGGAGGTGTCAGCTATATATACATACATGCAACTAACTAATAATGTGTGTGCTGGAGTGGATTCATAATTTCCCTACGGGGATCAGTATAGTAAATTAGAATTTAAAAAAAATTTTTTTTAAATAAAATTAAAAAAAAGACTCGTGTTTCAAGATTCATGACTGGATCAAAATGACATGATAGCAAATTCAAACACTGCAAGCCATCCTTGACGGTTCAGATGGTGTTTTTGGGATGACAGACAGCATTCCTTCTCCTTCAAACATGCGTAGTCTATTTTTGTCATGTGACCACAACATTTCCTCCTAGTCCTCCTCTGAATCATTCAGGTGTTTATTGGTAAACTTCATAAACTTCTGTGCTTTGTTGAGCAGGTTGACATTGTAGGATAGTTTCATTTTCTTGATGACCACAACCTCATCACATGTAGTTCTGCGGTCACCTTTTTCATGATCATTAAACCTTATGAGCTTGAAATTAAGGGATGTTGAAGCTTGTTTTGTGCTTCTTCCATTTGTGAATAGTCACATAAACCTTCCCAAAAAGCTGCTTGATAATACTCTTGTAGCCAAACCGAGCGTTGTGCAGGTTTATTATCTTGTCCTTTGACAACTTTGGTCTTTGCCATGGCGGAAAGTTTGAGATCTTACTGGGTGATGGTTTCTGTGGATCTGTCTTTTAGATAGGAAAGAAGCTGAGATTAGGAGCACTCACTGAAAAGGCAAAGATTCATTTAACTGCCTCGGGGACACAAAACCAGTCTTTAGTCAGTGGGGAATCAATTTCTCCTTTCACTGGATTAACTGCAAATCAATTTATCAAGCATTAAATGTTTTGTTGTTGCTGATTTTGTGTAACTCATGGCAAAACAAACCTGTCATTAAAGTGATTTTTAATTTCTTTTCCAGTGAACAGTCTTAGAATATCAGCAGAGAATCAAATAATTACTTCTCACTGTGTTTATTCACTAACCCCTAGGAGCGCTAGCAGTTGTAGTAGTAGTACAGTAAGTACTACTATAATTAAGTGCTCACAGAAGTACAAAATAAAATGGAGATATTTATAAGCAGCATCTATGTCCTTATTTTTATGTTAATCCTCAAACCTCCATTGAAGAGTTCATTTTTTGAGCTATTATTGACCTCATGAAAACTGCTGACCTTTGGTTGCCATGGTTATTACATTAACAGTTAGTTACCTGAATGAGAAACACAGAGGGTCCGATTGTTAGCATGTGTATCTTGTTTTCCTCATGAGAAACATTCTGACTTGAAAACACAGATTTGTCTCATGTCCCCCCTGCCAGGGGGGGAAAAAAAATATTCCAACCAGAGATAAAGTGAATGAAAACAATCTGTTCACATTTACATCTACACAAGTCATAATGTTCTCTGAGACATTTTGCATTTGCGTTTGTCCTTCTGTCACCGCTGCTCCTGTTTCTGTTATCTGCATCTGTTATCTCCTTCTGTATTTGTGTGATTCATAGGGCACACTACTACTCCTTTGGTCTCGTCTCTCTAGTAAGTGTAGAGAAAGAGCCAAATCCACGTCTCATTGAGCGAGCATGTTCATCTGCAGTGACATGTCTGGCCTGTAGCTTTGCAGCCCCTACCCACTGCAGCTTCGCTGTCTTCTGAATGTTTTACTGAATGTTTCTTTTTCAATACTCGGAGCAGAGGAGGAGAAAACCAACTCTCCAGCCATGCAGAATGGAGGCGAGGAAGAGAAGCAGACGACAGAGGTGCTGGAGAAAGGGATGAAGGCTCTTTCCACAAATGACACCTCCCCCTCTCCTCCCGCTCTCCCCACCAAACCACAGGGAGGCACTCCAGAGGGTTCGCCGTCCAAGTCCCCGTCCAAGAAGAAAAAGAAGTTTAAGCCGCCATCCTTTCTGAAAAAGAGCAAGAAGCAGAAGGAGAAAGCGGAGGCCTAAGGCCCTCAGATGCTCCAGACCTCGGTGAAATACTACTGTGAAATGTTATCTTAGTGTGTGAAGGAGTCGTAAATGAGTTTATTACATCAGATCTATTCGCCTTCTCTCACTTCAGACATCTTCACACACTGTGTACTAGAATAAACTTCAGATACTTTGCTGTAACACTGGTACTCACTGATCTGATCTGTGCGTTAACTCATCTCTAGCGGGTTAAAAACACTGATAGTTATTTTCACATACTATTTGACCCAGGTCAGAGAGCCTATACTACGTATGTCTTATTTTCACCTGCTGTGCGAGCAAACCGCGCTTAACTTTGCTGTGCAAGTAGTCAAAACATATTCCAGACTGGGATTACTGGTGTCATCCTGTGCACATGCAACTGTTTTACACCATTTTTACATCCACATTTTACGACACAGCAGCAAGTTAAGTTTCTTTGAATTATGCACCCCTTATTCATGCACTTAGCATTTGTATATTGACATTCTAGTATCTGACATTGGTTTATCAGTATAGACACACTGTAGTCATGACTTGGTTCTGTCAGAGAGACTTTGCAGATCTGTTGCAGCGCCTGTAGAAATATACTGATAGCAGCCAACGGTACTCTTCTGAACACTGGTCGTCAGCCTGCTGACACCACATCAGGGATGAACAAGGATAAAGCACGTGTGACAATATACTGACATAAATAAGTTGCTGTTTGCCATTCCAGTCTGGAACACTGATAGAATATACGAACGGTACTGAACATTCCACTTTGTTTCTTTCAACCGTATGTGTGCAAGATACCTCTTAACAGTTGCAATTATTTTCTGTTTTAAACGAGTAGCTGTTGATGCTAATGTGACGTTTGCTCATTTCGTTTATTTTATGTTATATATTTAAGTGAGTGTTGCAAGGTTACCATGTATCAGTCATTAAAAAAAGTTTGATTTAACCACTATTGGGTCGTCTGTCTGTCCAACATGACTGCACAAAAACTACAAGACCTTCATTAAAATTGGTAGTGGTTGGGAACATACAGGTGGATTTTATGGGTGATCCAGCGACTTATACTCAGGAGTGACTTATATATTTAAATGAGGCCATGCCGATGTGTTGACCATTTGAACTGATTCAATCAGCCCAAAGGAGTCCAAAAGGCCATAAATTCTATACAGTGATTTAACTGAATGGAAAAGAAACACAAACATTCAAGTCCCCACAAATCAAGAGCTAATCCAACTTTGAAATCAAATCAGGACAAAAGCCTTGAATGACATCCCTGTTGATTTTTGTTGGGTAATAAAACAGCTGTAATTCAAAGCTGGAATATTTATGAGCTGTAATATAACATACATGTAACTGTAACTTAACCCTATGTATTAAAGGCAAAACAAGAACAAACATGACTGTTAAAAATTATTCAGAGTTCAAGTATTAATCAGACATTTGGGACATTTTTGTGGTTGGTTTGTGCAGTCCTTCAGTTCTAGATCAGGTCCAGAAAAGTCTCCTGTACCTCTTCTTTTTCTTTTTCTACTGAAGTAGGGCCACAGGTTCTTCCAACTGGTATATCATGGCTTTGTTTATACACTCCTGCACTTTCTGCAGCAAGGTGGTTTTCACCGACTCTGTCTCTTGGAGGAGAGATGACCTTTCTTTCTTCCACTGGGTATGGTAGCTTGTTGACTCTGAGCTCCAGATGGTCCTTGAAGAGAGACGGCTTCTCCTCCTTCTAGTTCACCTTATTGTTCTGAAAGCGAAGCTCAGCCTCTTTCAGAGGAGCTTTCATGGTGGGTGTCTTCTCCTGCTACAGACGTGTTCACAGACTTTAATCCAGGTCTTTGAGCCTGTCCAGCTGTCCTTGCAGGTCAGCAGTATACGAGCAGTCTGCTGCTCCAGCCTGGTCTTGATGTTCAGTAAAGGTTTCTAACTGGGACCTCTGACCCTCATCTTTCTCTTTGTGCTCCTTTTAGTCTGAGCCAGAAGGGCTCAGCCTTCCTTTGGTTGAGGTTGGTGGCAGGTTTGAGTAAACTGGTTGTACTTTTGGATTGAGCAAGCTGGGCTTACAGACCATGGATTTCCCTCTCCATCTGCACCTTGTCCAGGGGCCAGGAGGTCCCGGCTTTATAACTTTTTGGAAAAAAGCTGTCAGCACGTCCACCTCGATCTACATTTGGATTCTGCCTTCAACACTTAATAAATGATCTTCTTGCTTAATTTTAGCATCAATTTTTGTTATTTGCTGCATTGATTAAGACATTTATCAATATTAGCAAGACCCATGTAAATTACACAGGTAGATTAAGCCTTCATTTACTTTTATTTGATCGTACGCACTGTACTGTTTTAGTGTGTGTGGGGGGGGTTTACTGCCTGTGGGTCTGAGAGGACTGTAATTTCATCTTTGCTGTATGTCATGCATATATGGTGCATTTGACAATAAAGTTGGCGGAAGGTGGCGTGGTGGATAGCGCTGTCGCCTCACAACACAGCGGGTCCGGGTTCGAGTCCCGCTCTGTGCGGAGTTTGTATGTTCTCCCCATGTCTGCGTGGGTTCTCTCCAGGTTCTCCGGCTTCCTCCCTCCTTCAAAAGCATGCGCTTCAGGTGAAATGGGGGCGGCAGTAGCTCAATCCACTAAGCCTTGGTTGGCGACCAGAAGTCGCCGATTCAAGACCCAGTGTAGACCAAAAACATCTGGAGTGTAAGCGGGCAGTGGAAGGTGCCAGCTCATCTCCCGAGCACTGCTGAGGTGCCCCTGAGCAAGGCACGCTCCCCTCCCCTCCACAAGCTGCTCATTTGGGGCAAACCAAAGACGGAGCTGCTTGTCACTGTGCCTCCCGCTTGTATTTACTGCATACCAGCAGGCTCCTGGTGTGTGTTTAGTTGTTTCAAGGGCCTGTACACACATATACTGTATATGCATGTTTAAAAAAATACTAACCATGAGTGAAAACATAATAATTTCCCCAAAGGTATTACTAAAGTGTATCTCTTGTTCTTCTTCTTGATTGGCAAGTATAAAATTACCCTTAGGTGTGAGTGTCAGCATAAATTGGGTATAGAAAATGGACGGATGGATGGATGGATGAATGGATGGATGGAGAATGTTGTGCATATATGGTACATTTGACAAAAAAGTTGACTATGACTTTGTTGTCACCATATACTAAAGTGTACAATAAAATTTAAATGGGGTAGCCAAGTGACTGGGTAAGTGAAAAAGAGAATCAGGTTCTCAGAAAGTTAACAGTTTATCAACTGACTCTTTCAAGCTTTGATCTTGACTTGTTTTAATGTCAAGATCAAAAAACATGCCAAGCCTTTTGATCTTGACATGTTTTTTCATGTCAAGATCAAAACGCACAATTAGTTATATACGGGAATGGCAGGGTTAATTTCTGGCGTCACTGAAAATGTTGTGGAATACATATATGCCAAATGGAGGATATGAATATGATTCACTGGAAATACGCCGCATGGATGGGTTAGTAGAAAGACAATGGTCCAGCTTAGATTTTACCCCCACTCGTGATTTGAATAAAACTGCACCAGAACCGATACTGAAGAACCAAAGTGAAAATAAAGAATCTTCACTAAGTAGAGAGACGAAAGACAGGCACGAAAACTTGAACCATCAGATTCTCCAGTTTAAGGTTCTTTGTGAAAATCAAAAATATGAAAATGAAGATCTGAAGACAAAATTGCAAAAGACCCAGGAAACAGAGAGGTCTTTAATCATGAAGAAATGCTCACTGGATAGTGAACTACTGCACTACCAATCTCTAATACAGGAGCTGAGGGATGAAAACAGCATAATTAAAAGAGATGAGAAGATTCTTAAAGACCAGCTGAAGGAAGTCACGAAAAATATGGATGGTGAGCTAAATCAATCCAAGGCTCTGACGAAGAAACACACTGATGAGAACCAAACTCTAAAAAATTATGTTGAGGATCTTCAGTCCCGGCTGAGGGAGGCTGAGTTTCATCTGGTTGAAAAAGATAATGCTCTAAAATCTTTGAATGAAACAAGCCACACAGAAGTCCAAGAACTTGAGAAGAATAAGAAGAATCAACATAAACATATATGTTTTCTCACTTCTGAGCTAGCCTACTTTAAAAGTTTGAACGAAACAAACCAAAAAGAGATTGAAAATCTACAAGCAGAAGTCCATGACCATCAGACGGCAAGGGAAGTTTTGGAGAATGACAAAAAAACCATTGTCAATCTCACTCAGGAAAACCAAAATCAAATGAAAGATATACAAAATCTCCAACACCAGCTGTGGGAGGCGAAGCAAGTGATCAACGAAAAAGACAGTCTTCTACAATCACTGAAAAAACAAAACCAAACAGAAGTCCAAGGTCTCCGGGCAGAATTACGGAGTCATGAAGCTCATAACCACAATCAAAATGAACGCGTAGGTGAACTTACTGCTGAGGTGGACCACCTTAAAAGTTTGAACAAGAAAAAACAGGAAGAGATTGAAAGCCTTAGGGCAGTGCAGCGCGATCATCTGGGGTCTCAGAAGAACCAAATTGATGAAAATAAAAACTTAATGCGCTCTGTGCAAAATCTTCAATGCCAGCTGAAAGAGGCCAACCAAGTGTTCCACGAAAAGGACAACCTTCTACAATCACTAAGAGAACAAAACCAAACAGAAGTCCAAGGTCTTCAGGCAGAATTGCAGCGTCTAGAGGAGGATAATCACGATCAAAATGAACGTATAGGAGAACTTGCTGCTGAGATTGACCACCTTAAAAGTTTGAACCAAATAAAACAGGAAGAGAGTGAAAACCACTGGGCAGCAGTGAGTGATTTTCAGGAGGCTCAGAAGAATCAAATTAATGAAAACAAAAACCTGAAGCGCACTGTGCAAAGTCTTCAACGCCAGCTGGAAGAGGTCAATCAAGGGTTCCACGAAAAGGACAACCTTCTACAATCACTGAAAAACCAAAACCAAAAAGAAGTTCGAGATGTGCAGGCAGAATTGCGGAGTCAAGAAGAGCATAATTACAGTCAAAATGAACGTATAGGTGAACTCACCGCTGAGGTGAATCGCCTTAAAGGTTTGAACGAGAAAAAACAGGAAGAGATTGAAAGCCTCTGGGCAGCAGTGACTGATCATCAGGAGGTTCAGAGGAATCAAATTGATGAGAACAAAAACCTGAACATCACTGTGCAAAATCTCCAGTCTCAACTGAATGAAGCCAACAAAGTGATCCAAGAAAAAACCAAACTGGAAAAGAGAATCCAGAAAGACATTCAAGATACGAGAGCAGAGATGAAACAGCTTGAGAAGAGCAACAACACTTTGAACAGACCAGTGGACAATCCGCTGGGATTCTTTTGGCGTTCTAGAAATTTCGCGATCACATCTTTGACAGCAGCTTCTGGTTTAGCTTTTCTGTTAATTCCAGATTTAAACAGAAGCATCTTCAAACTGTTCGAACCCTATTTTAAATGGGATCGGCCTCCTCCTATATAAATTACAGAACACACAACTGACCATTTGTCTGGACTGATCTCTGGCCATTCCTTCTCAGTCACAAGTCTCAGATTACTTTTATGTTTGAATTTTAAGTGTCTGAAGTCAACAGAAGTACTGTGTATTGTAATACCTGTATTTTAATTCAATATTAATTTAATTTTCACTTTGTAGTTATATTAATTGTGATGGGTTCCATTCCATCCGAGGCCTTTCTGTGCAGAGTTTTCATGTTCTCCCTGTGTCTATATGGGTTCTCTGGTTACTCTGGCTTTGTCACATCTCCCAAAAAAAGGAATTACCCACTGAGTGCACCTGCAATTAACTGCCCACTTATCCAGAGTGTGCCCTACATCATGCCTTATCTTAGCAAAACCGTCAGTGATTGTCTCATCTTCAAAAAGATGTGTAAAAGAATAAAATAAAGAAATTCAGACACAATTCTGCATCACTACCTAATCCCTGATGATGTTTTCTGCCAATTAATTATGATGAGTTCCATTTCATCTGGGGCCTTTCTTTGCAGAGTTTGCATATTCCTGTGTCTCAACGGGTTCTCTCCAGGTACTCCGGCTTCCTCCCATCTCCAAAAACATACAAGTTAGGTGAACTGGTCACACAAAGTTGTCTTGCAGGGATGACTGCGTGACTTATCAAACCTACCCTAGCCTACCCTAGGCTAGGGTAGGGTAGGCTAACAACCCTCCATAAACCTGGAGGGTCGTTGGGGCACCACAGATACAAATGACCCACGTTTGTCATCATATGGGTGTCTTGGGCAATTGAACCTGGCGGCACCCATCTCTCCAGGTTGGATGCAGGTTAACGGCATACCCAGGACGTATCAAGAGTGTTGCCAAAATCGTTTCGTCTTTAAAAATATGCACAAATGAATGAAGTACTAAAATGCAGACACGATTCTGAATACCCAGTCTAAGTGTCCCGGGTGATATTTTCTTCCAATGTCATGCATGGAATTAGACAACAATGCGCAGGTCAAATATAGCTTTATCCATGCTTCTTGAGAAAGATGTATTACCACCCCTTCTTCAGCAGAGGGCAGTCACAAGCCTCATCAGGATGTCAAAGCTAAGTCTAAATTTCTGATGCTGATACTTCATGACATCATCTATTTTATTCGGTCATTCATTCTCAGTACCTGCTTCTTCCACTGCTGCGGGATGCGTGGTTGCTGGAGCGGACTTGGGGCGTGAATCAGGGTTCACTCCAGGTGCAATGCCAGTGCATCACGGAGCCACATGAAGACAGACAAGAGCACACTATAATTCTACAAAATGTGTTACATATGTACCTGAAAACCAAACTGTAAGGTGCAAGAACTCCGTCATGTTTGTATTATTAGTTATTTTCTCAGTCATCAAACATGAATGACCAGTAAATGTGGAGAATTTTTAAAGAAAAACTACTTGCGTTTGGGAAAGAAATCAGTGGAGGAGACAACAGATAATGAGAGATGTCTGGCTACCAAGACGGGGGAGCTACGCCGATGCAGTCTGATGTGCTTCAGTGAAAAACTGTTACGATCCAAGATAACTACGTCTCCATTGAGGGCTTTGAGATTTCATGCAGGGTACTTTACCAGAGTGGTAAGACATAGAGGCCTTGTCCTGTTCTAGTGAACTTCATTGAACTGTTGGCTGTTGGGTACCGTCCCTATATTACCTCCGTCAACTAACCCTACATCTCTGAGGAGGAAGAATGGAACCTAGGCCACTAAAAACCTATACATTTTTATTCTGTTACTGATTCTCTATTTACTGTACATTATTACTATTTCTTTTGATCTTTTCATTCTTAAATTCTCTGTCTTCTGACATCAGCTCAGTCTTGACATCATCAATGCTGAGCTGAGCACCACAGACAACAGGAGGAATTCCACCATCCTGGGAGAGGGGATCATTGTCTTTATTGTCACAAACATAGAACAACATATTTAAACTGAGGATTTCCAGCATTTCATGTCTGTGTGTGAACAAGAAGAGGAGGACAAATGAGTGGCCGAGCCCCTATCTCCTCCAAAGTAAGACAGAATTTCTGTTGGTCTCAAGAGTTTTTATCTGACACTTGATCAAAACTCCATGTCTGACGAAATTACATCACAGATTGTTAAAATACACACGTCACAAAAAGGGATTCCAGGAACATATTTGTAGGATTATTTCAAAGTGTCATTTTAACACTTTGCAATCTTTTAAAGGTTTATAATATTTTCAGCTAGTGGAAACAAAATTAGGACTCTTAGACTTTTTACACCAAAGTTTGTCTGACCAATGTTTTTGTTTGTTTGCGGGTGAGAAGAAGACCTCGACCTCAAATCCATTAGATTTGAAGCAGATTTAACATATAAGAAAAAGATTTTACATGTATCAGTAGATATAGATAATAAATAGATTGTAAATATATACTGTAGTGCAGCATTTATAACTATGTTAACAATGGATAATAAATAGATGTTAAATATTTTGTAAATATAATTCTGTGTATGTTTAGAATAAAGTGTTGATCTACACCTGTTTTTTTGTGTGTGTATGAAGTGTCTTTATCTAACTTATCATCACTTGTGCCACTAAGCTCAAAGTATAAACATAGGAGTATGTACATGAAACATAATAACAGATGGAGAACCTAAAAGTAGCAATCTTTTCGGTCAAGACTCCCCCACTAAAACAGAGGTAGTAGCTCATTCTATGTTCCACAGGTTTTCTCCTACAGTTGTGATGAAACTTCTGGGTAGCGGGTCAGATGTCAGATATGCAGAGTTCCCAGCTACAATGAAAACTACATACTCTATGTCAATAACTATTTTTCCAGGACAGCAGTTATTAATAGCTATTATTAATCCAACAATTTATGCATTATGTTTTTGTCAGTTACAGTGTTTACAAATAACTTTTTAGAGCTGGAGCAACAGTCATTATGTTATTGATAGCAATGCTGAAACATTTTTGCTTGAGACCGTATCAGACAAAGACTTGTTCTACCTTTATTTATCATCTGATATTCGGATGCATAAACATGCGATGCCGCACGTGTGCAGCGACAGAGAGGAAGTTCGTCCTCCGGGCCGTTAGGTGGCGCTCTTCTCCGGAAGTAACCGGAAGTTTGTCTGACCCACAACAAACAATAGAGGAGCGTTCTGTGAAGTAGCAGCCATCATCGTTCCCTGTATGAACGCACGTTTGTAGGCTTTTACCTCCTCTCGTAGCTTGATATTTATCCGAAAGTGTCGAATTTAGCTGATTAGGAGAATGGGCAGGAGCAGGAGTCGAACTCCTCCGAGACGAGGTAAGCAGCTAGCAATAGCAATAATACGGTGACGTTATTATAACGTATGGTTAGCTAGCTGTTTCATCTTCGTCAACATTGTTTTAATGTCTCGTTTCCTTAAAAATAGCAAATGTGTGTCTGAGAAATGATGTTTCTTTACAGCAACTATACATTTAGTGATATATTTAGCTAAGGGGATGTTATCGTACTTGTTCTATGTCTGTAGTTAACTGTGTCGAAGTACAGTACTGTGAGAACGATGTTTATATGGAGTCCATCATGTTAGATACATGTAGCCGCAAGAGGGCACAAGCCAGTGTCTTATTGTGTGTCTGAAGCCCTGATAAATACAGAGGGTTGTGTCAGGAAGGGCATCCGACGTGAAACTTTTGCCAAACTAAACATGCAAATCAAATGTATGACTTCCATACCGGATCGGTCGAGGCCCGGATTAACAACGATCGCCATCGGTGCTGTTCGCCTACAAGGTGCCGGTGGAAATTGGACTAGGAGCACACAGATAGACTACATCTTGTGTAGACGGTGTAATCCTAGAGATCAGTCACTGCAAAGTAGTGGTACGCGAGGCCACCTGCTGGTGTGACGGAGAAGAGCATGTGGAGAACGAGATGGCTTCGTCACATCTCGATGGGGGCACTCCTCTAAAGTAAACCAGTGTGTGTCGGATACTTTATTCACTCGTAAGCTTCTGTTCTTAGAAGTCAAGATAGAGTTGCACCCAAGTGCAGTCTTTATTCTTGCTTCTCGAGACAATACCCCATGATGCCTAAATTCAGAAAAAAAAAAACAAAAAACATTTGAATATTCCACTCCAAAATTGACTTTGGACAGGACATGTCACAGATATAATTGTACTGTTTACCATCCTCACACCACCACTTGTTCAGCATTTAAGGGGCGGCAGTGGCGCAGTGGTAAAGCGGTCGGTAGAGCGGGTAGTTCAATGATTTCAAGATTGGCAATTCGATTCCCACTCCCGCCCAAAAAAAATACCCGGAGGTGAGCTGACAGTTGGAGGTGTCAGCTCACCTCTGGAGCACTGCCAAGGCACCCTTGAGCAAGGTGCTGTCCCCTTTACAAATTGCTCATTTGAGGCGCACCAAGAAGGAGCTGCCTGCCACTCTACCTCCCTTGCATGCCTACAGGCCCCCTTGTGTATGTGTGCTACAGGGGCCTGTACACACTAATAAATATATGTATGCATGCGTTTGAATTATTAGCTAGAGTGTGCATTGTTAAATTCCCTTCGGGGATCAAAACAGTATATTAAATTTTTTTTTAAAAATTGCCGATTTGTTCTGGTGTCATTTGGGACACAATTAGACCATACCACATGTATGTCTGCCACTGAGACCTTATCTACACATTTCTTTGTTTTAGAGTGGATATAATTTGAAAATAAGCTCCTGGGCATTTTGAATTGTAGTAAATATATTTTATACAAATATTTTATACGTATTATGTACAGATCATTGGTGTTTACGCATAAGTTACTAGTGAGCTTACAGTGTATAAATTTTCTTCTTGAGACTTAAACACAAGATCAAAATCACTTAATGAGTGCATCTATGAATCCTTCTATTCAATGTTGACACATAAATAATATTCAAACAGAAATTGTAAAAAACAAACTTCAATGGACATGTTGGTGCAGGAAACAGAGGTGATGAGGAGGTGATGGGCAGGTTTGGTGTCCAGGAGAGGAATGCAGAAGGACAGATGGTGGTTGACTTTGCAAAAAGGATGGAAACGGCTGTAGTGAATACTTTCTTCCACAAGAGGCAGGAACATATGGTGACCTTTAAGAGTGGATGTAGGAGTACACAGGTAGACTACATCTTTTGTAGACGGTGTGATCTGAAAGAGATCAGTGACTGCAAAGTAGTGGTAGGCGAGAGTGTAGCCAAACAGCATAGGGTGGTAGTTTGTAGGATGACTCTGGTGGTGAGGAAGATGAAGAGGGCAGAGCAGAGGACGAAATTGTGGAAGCTGAAAAAGGAAGAGTGTTGCATGACTTTTAGGAAGGAGTTAAAACAGGCTCTGGGTGGTCAGGAGGTGCTCCCAGATGACTGGACAACTACAGCTAATGTGATCAGGGAGACAGGTAGGAGAGTACTTGTTGTGTCATCTGGAAGGAAAGTAGATAAGGAGGTGTGTGGATATGCATGAGATTTATGGTACTCTCCAATTCTGGAGGCTCTTGTCATGAAAGGATTAATTTAAATTTTGAATTTAAATCCCTTAGGGACTCCAGTGATTAATTTCAGCAGTATTATTTGTTTTATTGGAAAATAGCATGCAAAATCTGTTGTTTCAAGCTTATTTAACCATTCCTCTGTCATATGACTACTTAGAACAGCTCCGTGATTTTTAGAACAATAATTTTAAATAAATTGAATAAATTGAATAAGTTGAATAATTTTTTTTTCAAATGAACAGACGAAACTGGCAGCACTAATCAAACCTGACTAGACTATCCTGTTAGGCTCTTGTAAAGAGTAAAGTTGTTGTACGTAAGCTGTTTTTTTTACAGTTCAATGTGAGCAGAAATCATGTCACAACTTTTAAACCACAATCAACTATCACAGAACACTGGTTTGTCTGTTCACCAGCATGTATTGAAATCCTGACCCGGTTAAAACGGATCTGTGAAAGGTCTTGTGATCTCAGTTAGCCTGTTTTCACCTGAAGCCAGTCACCTTTGAGCATACTTTAATTCACTGAAAAATAAGTGATTTTGGCTTGTTTTCAATTGAATTTAATCTGTTTAGATAGTAAGATAAGTCAAATGCTGCCAAGCACATTCACATACATGAAATGTGCATACTCAAATTGTGTAGAGAAATTTATCATAAAGTAAATGTCTTGTAAATCCTCTACTTACGGAGGAAGGTTACTGTACAGTTTGTTGAATGGATACCTGAATCCAGTCTTCTGTTAGCCTTCTAACTGCATTTCCTGATTCCCTCCAGAGAGGCGGCGTTCCCGCACAACATCACGGGAGCGTGAGCGAAGGCGAAGGGAGAGAGATCGTTCTCGAGATAGAGATCGTCGGCGAAGTCGGTCACGATCACCTCACAGGAGGCGTTCACGGTGAGGAGACACTTTTTGGAAAATCGGACTTTATTTCTTTGTGGTATCATACAGGAAAAATATGTCCTTAATCTATTTTTGAAATGTTTTACTATACTTTTTGGGCAACGCTTGAAAAATACATGTATATATTATAATAAGGATTTTTCTACAAAATTGAATGTGGTGCAGTACTAAGTTTTTAAAATTTATGATAAGTATGGGGCATTCTGAGCCAACCTGCTGGAGTGTATCTTCATGTGTTATGAATCTTTTTGATGATCCTGATCTTGCTTTCAGTACCATTGACATTTTTCTAACAGAAAAAATATGTAATCTGCAACCCTGTACAGTCCTGGTGTTTGTTGCGTGGGTGAATGGTACCATAGACTGAAGAAAGATAGAATGTCAGATCTAAGTAAAGTCAAAGCTATTTAAGGCCATGTGAGGGTCTGTTTGCTATGATTCAATCAGTCTATCATTTATATCTTTATTTGCTAAACGACATAGAGCAGTCACTAGCAATAACATTAATGTGCACAAACTCCTGATTGCAGTACTTAAAAGCATAGTAGTAGATAAATAAATAATTAAACTGAATAATTAAGTACAGGCGTAAAATTTGTAATTGTAGAATATACACAATAAACTAAAAATGGTCTGCAGTATTGCAGGTGCACATAATTTTTTACAATGCACTTTCATTTTTTGTATTTCTGGAATAATTACAGTTTTTAATGAATAGAAGTGTAAGTGACATTACTTTGACATTTTTAAAGAATATAAAGATTAAAGGAAAACTATGTTTTATATTAGTGTAAAACTAAATCAGTATTTTCAGTAAGAGTATACCGCTCCTTGTTACTAGGTTCAGAAAAATCTGTTATATTTCATTTCATTATGTGTAGTACAACTGAATATCAGTATCAACCTCACATTGCCCCAAGTTGTCTGGCCTTCAATTCATGGAATGGTGACGTGTCATAAATAGTCTTTCACTTATTTGCAGTCCATGATAAGTATTTGTTCACCCTTTCAGAATAAGTTATCCACAAACTAAATAGACTTAGACAAATCATGAGCACTATTATCCAATTCAGTTGATGACGGGTCTCCCCTCGATAGTCATGGTAAACCCATCTCCAACCATCTTTGTTTTCCTTGTTCAGGTCTCCCAGACGCCACCGATCTTCCTCTCTCTCCCCCATGAGACAAAAAGACAGGCGTGATGATGAGCGCAAAGAAGTTAAAGAAAAAACAGCAAAACCCATTCAGATATCAGGTATTATAGGAATATTATATCTTTTTTTTATGAATTCAGCTTTCTCTCTGCTCATGACATTTCTAAGTGTGATATCTATGTCAAAATTCAATGCTGTATTTTTTTGACAGCGGAGGACATGGATGGCAAAACAGAAGAAGAAATTGAAATGATGAAACTTATGGGATTTTCTGCCTTTGACACCTCTAAGGTAAGCCCACTCAGTTGTCCTTTGATGTTGTGCAGACACAGGGTGGTGCAGTTTGTCACAAATGTAGCACAGCTAAAAAAAGTATACCTACACTGTATGTGTGCATTTATTTTTGGTGGTCTTATGCAGTATTCCATTTATCTGTTAAAAAATGGTGAATTCCCACAGAATTTGAGCTGCCAAAGTTCAGATTAATGGCTCGCTTTTATGTAGAGGTCAATTGTCAAATGCAGTTTATTTGTTTTGAAGGTATGATTAGAAGCATGTCTTATTTCAATATTAGTTATCGCTTTTTTTTTTTTTTTTTAATTAAAACATTTTTTATGGGGGGGGGGGGGGCTTTTTAATTAGATGGGACTGCTGAAGATTGACAGGAGTTAGAAGGAAGAATATGGGGTCGACATACTGCTAAGGATTGTAGGTGGGAATTAATCACACACCCCCACACCCCTCTCAATTATCTCTTCGCACAGTAGAAGTTCTCTAGTCTTAATTCAGAAGAATTCACAGGACCACAAGTTACCCGTGGACAACTGTTTCTAGGATAAGTTTACATATCCAGCAAGTGCAACTGCCTTCAAAATCCTTGATTTTAATCTGAAATTTGTGTTGAATATTGAAAAATTGTTGGAAAATAACTGCCGTCAGGGTTTTTGTGCCACAGCTGTAGGACACATTTTATACTATTTTTTCACCCCAGTTGAATCCTAGTTTTCTATTGTATGCAGGGTGAACTAAAGTTTGGAACTGATTTTTAAGGTTTTGATCAAGCTCATATTTCAGTAAGAATTTGTCAAGTGAGAGGTTCAGTAGGTCTCATAGTAACATTGTTTTCGAACAGGGGAGGAAAACGGATGGATCAGCCAACGCACATGCTGTTAATGTGACCATGAAGAGGAAATACAGGTATGGTTACAAAGAAAAAATTAAATATTGCACAGAGCTGTTTGGTCATACAGCATCAGAGTGGGGCTGTGCAGAAATAAGCTCTTTTTTACATGCCTTTTCTGTCCTTTTTTGTCTTTTTTGCATAGCTATTATTGTTTAAGTCTCATAATTTGTCAGGCCACTTATTAAATGTCAACTTTTCAGACCCCCTCACAGTAAATGCTTTCTGCATCAGCCACTGTTATTATAGCCAATCACCTCTGCAGGTGTTTCTATGCAGAAATCCCTGCTCCCCCATTGGTGCTCGATGACGTAATCTGAAAGTGTTGCGAGGGTAACAGTGATGTAATGCGTTTTTATATTTTTTTAGGCAGTATATGAACAGAAAAGGTGGCTTCAACAGACCACTGGACTTCATTGCTTGAAAGTATCAACAACTCATCGGAATCCTCAGAAGATGATGTTCATTTTCTTCTCCTTGCAGTGAATGATATTGTGCTATTTACATTATTAAAACATATTTTATGTTATTCAACAATTGTGTATATACACTTTTAGAATTAAACATAAATTATAATGCTTGTAGTATGATACAGCATAGTATTGACAGATTGATGGGATACTCTTCTGAATGAAGTTTGTGGAGTGTCATGCTGTTATTTGTTTATGTTTTTTCAAATAAAATCTTTATTAAAGCAATGTGTAATTTGCTGCCGATTTTCAAAAATTGTTTCCAAGCCAAATTTCTTCCGTTTACTTAATGTAATGTACTGGATGATTTTCTGATATCTACATTTTCACATGTTAACTGAAATTTAACATCTAACTGACAAATACAATTATAGTATTATAGTCTTTAAATATTTGGACACTTATAGTTTATTTTTATCCTGCTCATATTACTTGGTTATCCAGTTGTGTTTTCTGTAATGTATTCTAATTTATTGCCCTCTGCAATTATAACGTTGTAGGAAGAATTATTAAATATTTGCACTGTATAAAGACGTTTTGCGGCATATTCACCTATACCTTTTTTATATTCCGAGTTCTACTGCTTTAAAATGGATATCCGTCTTACTTCCTAACAGGCTTTTGAGATCTGTGGGAAAACAGTCGCAGTGCGCCTGCGCGGACACATTAATTATTGGACAGGCTAAGGGCCAATAGTGAAAGAGCATGTGAATCCAGCCAGTCGCTGAAACGCTAGATAACACCATGAGAGCCAATCATTGCTGTACACCGCGAAAACAGCATGGCAAAGGGGCGTGTATTATGTCAGAAGCGGGCGTTGTCACGTCAACTTGTGGGCGGTAGGGCCAATAATGTGAAAGTACATGAAAAATCTACAAATCAAAGTACAGGACTGAAAAAACACAAAAATAGTCCATTGTGGGCCAAGGCAGTGTGCTTTGTCCAAAGCGAAGTAGAACCAAAATGGCTGAAACAGGCTCTCAGTTACAGCTGGCGCCAGCCCCTCCCGATTATTGACGGCCGAAGCATCCAATAAGATCTCGCATTCTATATTTCAGTGTCCAATCATATCGCAACCTGCAGAGGCTTTGTGGTAAACTACAGTACAGTAGTTCACTGTCATCCAGATCAACAAGCCACTTTTTGGAAGCAGTATGATAAACCGTCTCCTCCTCAGCTGATGTCAGTAGCTATCTGTGTTTACAGCTAGACGTGTTACTCGTGACCAGCGCTAAACCAGCACAAAACTAGCCAGCCACATATATCTGAACTGACCAGGTCGGATGACATCGTCGTGGGTTGTTGTTTTTTAACTTTAAACTCGCTTTTTAAACAATTTTACGCCAGGCAAGTTCGCGAAAGTCAAATCTATTGTTTCTGATTGGCTGAATCTTTATATATACACGCACACGCAAGCTAGCAAGGGCTTTAAACGTTGAATTGGAAACTTGACACTAGCACTAGCCTCATCCAACTTATTCTATTTTTTTGAACCAATAGTACTGGGCTCAATTTTTTTATTATAAGCAACCTTTCGATTTATTTTTCTCAATACGCCTAACAGCGAATAAACAATCCATATTTAGCTAAATAGAGAAGTAAAGGCAGCCTATACGTTAGCTGTGGTGCGGTTAGCTTCGGGTTTTGAGGACCAAGCTAACACCGAGTCCTTTTTACAATCATTAAGGAAAAGGAGCTCGGCTAAAGAACTGATCGGTGCTGCATCTCCGACCTTTAACTTTTAAATAGCCTGCTGGAGCAACTCTTCGTCAGTGCTCGCCTTTTAGAACGAGTGGCCACAAAGATACCTGAGTGTGAGGAGAGCCAGCGGTCGGACCCGAAGCAGGTTGTGTACAGCTTGAGAAGAACCTCCTCATCGGATTGATATTTTATTATCAGTGTTATTGTTGAAAATGGCGGCGATCGGACTGGTGCAGATGTTGATCGAAGCAGCAGAGTACCTTGATCGCAGGGAACGAGGTAAAATTAATTGCATTGTTTTCTACTGTTTGTTATATTTATGACAATTTGCACCCCCCCCCCCCATCCCATCACGCCAATTTATGCACCTGTCGTTTTGTTTTATAGCTGTCCTGAATCCTGTTGCTGCCTATTATTTTTACAGGAATTTTTCGATCCATGCATAGAATTCTGAAGTAATTTTCTATTTTGCTCCGTATCAGAATGCACGGACTGTTATTGAGTGAATTAACTATTTCATTTGTTAATATATGTGCCTAACCACGTGTATCTGCTATTTTCTAATAAAAGAATCAATCCTATGTGGCAGGTGCAGTCAGATGTGCAGGGAGACATTGTTTTCATTCTGGCCCCTCCTTTCCCTCTGTTGTGGTTTGCTTGTGGGGTTTATTCCAGTTCAAGATGACATCATTGTCCAGGCTGAGGGTAGAAATACTGTATAAACATAATGCATGGGAGCCATTCATTGCAAGTCTGCACATTAACACAACAAATGGCTGCTGAAATCCACAAGGTTCAATATCAAATGTGGCACATTTTTCCACTCTTATTTTTTTTATTGCCCCTTTTTTCCACTGGCATTTGCATTTCCAGATATCATTCTGGACATGTGACCTCTATGTTGTTTATTTGATTGCAGAAGCTGAACATGGCTATGCCTCCATGCCACCTTTCATCAGCAGCCGAGAGAGGGAAAGCTTGAAAAGGAAAAGCAAAAGCAAGAAAAATACAAGTAGCAGGTAAAAGCCATTCAGCTGTTTTAGTAAGAAGATCCATTCTGGATTTTTCATGAAAGTCCCCACTGACATCAGAATTTTTATCGATCTGTCAATCGATGGATCGTGTATGTGTGTGCGCTCATGCGTTTGTGTGTATCTACACACACAGTGGGTGTATGTATGAACATTCATTCATTGTATGTATGGACACTTAGTTTATTCTTTATACTTATTGAATGGGGAGAAATTGAATGGATTACATAATCTCTGTTCTGACTTTTAGATTATTAACATTTGGGCTAATAAGATTTTAATTGTTGGTGTAATATCTGCCGAAAGTGGGAGGTTTGCTAACATGAGCCTAACATGCTCCGAGAAGTTTGGCTCATTTGCTCATGATAACGCTCATAAAGTACTGATCTAATCTCCCACATTTGCAAATCTGATAATCAAACATGGCTGGATATTATCAGAGCGGTACTAGTGTGACCTCGACCAGATCAGGACGTATCAAACTGGAACTGTATATGCCTTACGCTACTTTATAATCAATTCCTGACATTGGGACTAATCAAAATTTTGGATGAGTTTTGTCACCGGATGTTGGAAGGGGAGAACTGTGGTGCAGTTTTCTTGTAGCGTGAGCCCGCTCTCAGTCAGCTGCTCCTGTAAGTAAGCTTTATGAAATCTGGTGCGAACACATGGCGCATTAAAAAACTAATGCGCAAACTAATGAAGAGAAGCACAACGTTGGTGGTGGATGATATCAAAACTATTTAAGGACATCTGACGACCACATTTTTGAAATTTCGAAGTAATTATTTTTAAGGGACCAGACATTTTATTCACTCGAAATATTTCTTTAAAATATTGTTACAGAAAAGGTTTCTTAAACATTGATTCTCCTCTACCTGCTTTACTAGAAGACAGATAGGCGTTATTGCTTAGAAAACGTAACTGCCACAGAATGCGCTCTATTTTGGCAAGCAAAACATGAAATGAGTTTTTCTAACTCACATTAACTGCATACCAACAAAACTACACCTTATGTATCTGCTGAGTATTTCAGACAGCTAAACACCTGTTTCAGATTAAAAGCATTGAGAATCATTGTAGATGGAGGCCTGTCATTTGTTAAGGAGATTAATGTTATCAAAGGCAAACTCCATGTAAAACGAGCCCACGCTGTCTGGGTGAACAACAAAGAAGTGTTAGCACTGGGTTCGGGCCATGTTTTGACGTGTTCTACATCTCCTGTAGAAGGTGTGACTGACAGTGGCAAACATCAGTGTGACTGATCGTGAATAGGCCACTTGGTAAGGATAAGTGTGTCAGCCAAGGTGACTGTGAGGATGTTTTGCATGGTGGCGGAGGGGGTCAGTGTCCTGATGGCTCCAGTCACCTCAATGGAAGCTATTTTCAGAGTTCATATCAGGACCTACGCATGTCCTGTCCTCACCTATAGATCACTTTGTTGGCTATATTTAGGTTGCACTTGGATTTGTGGGTATATTTCTTATTCGTTAAGAGTTAAGGTTGTATGAAACGCACACTGATCAAGCAGATGCAGTGGTAGGGTCGGATAAAACTGCACTGTGGCAACCCTGGTGGAACATATTCTATATTAACAAAATATTTTAACACTACATGGATATGGATCAGGGATGATGAACACAAAAACATCTAAATGGGAAAACACCAGATTGCTTTTTAGATGGCTGGGGCAGAGGATTTGACAGAATAATTTTTTTTTTAAATTGACAGTGGGGGGGAATCTACTTCCCCTTTACAGTATTGCCTTTCACTGAGAAGATTAAAGGTAAAGGAATAAAAGCAGCTGAAAAATCGCTGCACCGAGGCAACCGCCTCAGTGACATAGATATGGTTTGATTGATTGATCTACTCATACTAGTGCCCCATCACGCATGAAATTCTACAGTGTAGTGGTGCTCTAGGGGAGCTGATTGGTTACCAGGTAATATAAGACACATCAACCACTTCACATTAATTGTCACGACACCATCCACCATCAGGTATGTTGGCAAACTGGTCCCCAATCCTGAAATGCCTCATCTCCTGGCCTTGATGTGTTGAAATAAGCATGCAGATCACTTGAAGTGAAGCATTCAAATGGATGCATAAGTCCTCTTACTTTGAGTAATCCTCACTATATCCAGTTGTCACTGAAAGACAGAAGACTGCTATAAGTGCTGAGCGTCTGTACTTTGAATATGAACCGCTCCAACGTGGAAATGGACTGTTTCCACCATGGACACCACTGCATGTGGACCACATCATTAATCAACTGGTGTGTTTTAAATTAATTGTTTGATATCCACCCATCATAAGTTACAAATATTTTGTCTGTGATCAAATCTGAAGAATTTGTGGGAAAAAAGGCAGCAAACCCTCAGTGAAGAAGCTGTAGGTGATTGATATATGGAGGGTTTTTTTTTGATAAATGAACCAAAGGATTCATAATTTAATATTTATGGAAATTAATCCTCCCCCAATCAGCTAATAGACTTTTCTGCCAATATTTTAGCTGTAATGAAATTTCAAAACTGAATCTAGGAACTGAGAATGATTACCTTTTTTCTTTCCTGATTAACATATGTTCAATTATTAACACTAGGCAGAAGTACTTCTCTTGAAATTAAATTCATTTGAATCATACAGTATATCGGGTTTAGCCTGTTGTCTTTAGGGCCTGAACAAAGAGAGTAAGCTCGACAGAAGTATCATGTTATCGATATTATTCACAAATAGGAGTGTTTTTTTTTATGTATTAAAATTATTGACCTATTATATATCTTTTTTGATTTAACGTTGTGCAGATGTTGGCATTTTTTGATGTGTACGCAAATTTCTTTGTTGTTTTTTCTTTTTCTTTTTTGTTTGTTTGTTTGCTTGTTTGTTTGCTGTGGTGGCCCAAAAGGCATCATCCATCGTTTTTCTTGTTTTTTTGTTATGAAGGTTTAAAATCTTGGTGTTGTGAGTCACAGAACATGGAGTGTGGTGTGACCATAAGGCTGAGAGCATGCCTCAACATGATTAGCAGGCGTTGTATTTTTAGACGTGCAGCGAAGGGAACTAGCTTTGCACGCCAAGCAGACAGTTTCCAGTCATAAAGGCTTTTAGCTGCTGGTGTTGGCCTTCACCATTCACTGTTGTTTATCTGCACCGTTCAGCTGCAGCGACTGTCATCGGCTCTGAGCTCCACGGGTTTCTGCTCCACCCAGATAGTTTGATGTGGTGGTGGTGGGGTGATGGTACAAATTTGACCAAGTTCGGACTGATTGGATCAAGTGTCACACGTCTGTTTGTTGGTCAGTTACAGTCGTGGCTGCACGCTGAATATACACATGGTGTGTTAGGCGTCCAAACATGTATGTATAAAGCCCCTCCAGTTGGCTCTCAGTGGTGTGGATGCTGTGTAGTGGGGGAGGGGAGTCACTGCTGTGTATGTGTGTCAGTAGTGAATCCCCCCTCCCCCTCAGCTCTCTCTCCTTCTTGTGTTTTCTTTCCCCCTCCCATCCCCTCCCCCTCCCTTCCTCCTCGACTCTTGGCAGGCAGTGGAGAGCACCATCTCCTCCATTACGCAGATAGAGTCCTCCCCCACCTTGCACACCCACACACACATGCATGCATCCACAGCACGCTGTGGAAATCACACTGGGATCTGGCCGTCCTTGTTGAGCAGACAAATGGAGTCTTTCCACGCTTCTCCTGCCTCGGTTTCAGGCTAATGAGTTGGACTTAACGGCAAAATGCAGAAACGAAAATGCAGGTTACTGGTTACTGCAGGAGAACGTCGTTTCAGAGGAAGATGCACTGGAAAACGTTTGGCTACAAGTTACTGATAAACCATCTTGTTCAAGGCTCCCTAAACTGATAATAGCCCAAGACCGTCATGTAGGTAGACCTTGTTGATGGATCTCAATCGTCTCCTTTCAGCTTCTCCCTTCGGGGGTTGCCACAGCGAATCAGTTGCCTCCATCTAACCCTGTCTTCTGCATCCTCTTCTCTCACACCAACTACCTTCATGTCCTCTTTCACTACATCCATAAACCTCCTCTTTGGTCTTCCTCTAGGCCTCCTGCCTGGCAGTTCAAAACTCAGCATCCTTCTACCAATACATTCACTAACTCTCCTCTGGACATGTCCAAACCATCTCAGTCTGGCCTCTCTGACTTTATCTCTAAAACCTCTAACATGTGCTGTCCCTCTGATGTACTCATTCCTGATCCTATCCATCCTGGTCACTCCGAGAGAGAACCTCAGCATCTTCATCTCTGCTACCTCCAGCTCTGTCTCCTGTCTTTTCCTCAGTGACACTGTCTCTAGACCAAACAACATCGCTGGTCTCACCACAGTTTTGTACACCTTCCCTTTCATTTTAGCTGAAACTCTTCTATCACACATCACACCTGACACTTTCCTCCACCCGTTCCATCCTGCCTGTACACGCTTCTTCACCTCTTTTCCACACTCTCCATTGCTCTGGACTGTTCATGGATCTCAATACAAGGATTAAATATTTGACTTCAACACTAAAGTTCAGTCTTAATTTGCTTGTTATTGCCTTAAGGTAGCATCATATCCATCCTATCACACACATGGTCTGTTCAACTTCCCCTCCAGGCTTGTTCCTAACGTTAAATGTTGAAGTATCTCAGTTTAAAATGGTATCTACTCAGAGTCTGAGTATGCAAACCCACAAAGTAACACATGTTTGCATATTCATATCAATAGTTCCTTATTTAATTCCTGTTAAATATAGCGATTGTATATTTTTTTTCTACAAAAACCATGTTGGTGATTAAATCCATGATGATGGTGACAGGCAAACATTTTTTATCAGAAAATAAAACCCTCATTCAACCCCCTGACTGATCCAGCCAACATCCATGCAGAGGGAAGGGTATCTGTTAGAAATAAATTTATTGTATGTCCTCGTAACATTTCTTAATTAAACCACATGTAGTATCAAGATTGTTTGCATCATAAAATCGGCCAATCAGAATGATATCTGTTGATACCCCCTCACCACCACCATTCTGACAGTGTGACTGAACTAACCAGTGTCATAAACACGTGGCAGCCGAATCTCGATACCTAAATAGGGAAGATTTTTCTTTCTCCGGAGAATTTCTGCAAAACTTCGGAATACGTGTGAATTTGTTGATGAGTCAGTGTATTATTACATAATGAGTGTAGCTGGGTAGAAGGAAAAGCAGAAGCAAAGCGCCGACATGTATTTAGAGCAAAACACATGATTCTGCAGAACTCGCAATGTAAAATCTCATTGTTACCCTGTATTACTTAATATATCTGTTCCTTGTTGTCATGGGGTGTTGTGGGTGTTGTTGGTTAGGGGTGGGGTGTGGTGTGGGAGGGAGGTGGTCCCAGACCCTGAAATCCAGCTGTCTTGGGATTGTTTCCTTGCTGGTAATGTTATGTCACCAGCGTCTGTCTGCCCCGCACCGGAATGCTCACTGGCTAGAGAAGGCCAAGTGAGATAGAGAACACCGTCTGAAACATGATGACACCCTGCACCCTGTACCCTGTGCCATGGTCACATGAACAGAGGTCAGAGGTCACAACTATAGATAGAGGATGGTGGAAGTACAGTAAATGTAGCCCAGAAAAGAGGTCGTCGCAATTGTGTGTGTGTGTGTGTGTGTGTGTGTGAGAGAGAGAGACAGACACTTTGGCGCAAGGCATGGTGATGGTGTTGCACCAAACTGACTGGAGGATATTTTTAGGGCATGGGGTGGAGGAGATCAGGAGGTCAGGTTGAATGTAGTTGGGGAATGCTGGGAGGTCTGCTCTGCCTTCTGCTTCCATCATCCATTCAATCCATATTTTCTGATGTCAGGGGAGAGCCTTCCTTCCAGAAGCTACATCTAACCACATTCTTGAGTTGTCTTTGTGTGTGTGTGTTGTGCATTAATGCTGCAACGCAGGAGTCCTGCTAGCAACGAGCACACCTCCATCTCTCAGTGAACGACAGCTGACCGTGGTGTCTCCCTCCCACCCTTAACCTCCCTGGTTTCTGTTTGTAGTTACTGTTACTGTGTTTACTTGTGGCCTGTTCATCACATATCTGAGCATGCTTCTTTATAAAAAAAAAAGAAAAAAAAAGCAAGAGTGCCCACCGTAGAATTCCTCTCAGGGCATCAGGACATCCAGCCTGGTCTTTGTATTTCCTAGAATTTCATTTTGTCAGCCGTTGTGACGGCTCACAAACTCCCACACAGCATTTTCTCACTCCGTCACTCCCCTGCAGTCCGGTCTTGGACCGCATTGATGGCACGCAGAGAGGAAGCCTTCCCCCGTTTAAACAGAGGGATGTGATGTGTGGTTTCTGATGTCTGTTTTATCTCCACAGGTCTACGCACAATGAAATGGAAAAGAACAGGTATGTGGCAAAGTGTGAGCGTGTGTGCTTATTTGAGTCATTGCTGTTTATATATGTACTTGTGTAAAAATGTGTTTTAAGGTGTGTGTGTGTGTGTGTGTGTGTGTGTGATGCTAATGTGAAATGTTTGTTCTCTTTACCAGTTAAGTCAGAAAGAATAGACAGATTGTGTGTCTTGATTAATAACTTAAATTATGGACGTCTAGGCAGGAACAAAACCCCCCAGCACTAATTTAAGTACCCCTCCAGCACTGATCTAAATACCCTACCAGCGCTGATCCAGGTAGCCTCCAGCGCTGATCCAGTTACCCCCCAGAGCTGATCCAGGTAGCCCCCCACACTGATCTAGGTACCCCCCAGCACTGATCCAGTTACCCCCCTCAGACAGCCTCCATAGGCAGATCTGAAATCACTCGAGGCGACCAAGGGGTGCAACCGTACCCGCCCCTCCTCCTCAGTGAAAAGTCTGATCGTACATTCAAAGTCATGTGTTGTCCACACACCTTTACTGTGTCGTGTCACATCGGACCAAGAGTGTGTGTGTATGTGTGGGTGTGTGTGTGTGTGTGTGTGTGTGTGTGTGTGTGTGTGTGTGTGTGTGTGTAGCACGTCTGTGCCCATATAAGACGATTCCAAGGGCTGGCACGCCTTTTCTGCTGGTGGCTCATGAAAGGGAAGACAGTGCAGTGATTTACTGCTGATCAGGCAGAGTGCATCCTGCTGACCTCCTTGTAGTTTTTAGTTTAATGCAGGTCTATTTATAGAGACTCTTCGATAAGAGAAACCGTTTTCATTTGCAATGGAATACCCGGCGAGTTGTGTGCGCTTAGAAGTCTGACATTAATGTGGACTTGAGCAGGACAGGACACACACACACACGCAGCGCTACATTTTCACACTGCACTGCAGCTACAACGAACCAGATCAACCTGTTGTTGCTGATGGTGTCCCAGCCACACCCTCACAGTTTGTCTGTTGCATCGTGTGACCCTGCCACTAAGTGAGTTTGCCCCATCAGAGATTAACAAACATTAGTCTGCCCTGCTGATCCCCTGTTATGTCAGAGCCACACTCAGCCAAAGGTATTTGTGTGTTATGTCATGTCAGTTTGAATGCCCTTTGGACTGAGTCAGCTGAGAAGACTCTTGAACACTGATTTGCATTTGTGTGTTGGCGGTGTTCATGCAAAAGCAGGGGCTTAGAATATATTAGGATGCGTCCTCCGACTTCATTCAATCAGAAATTTATTGCGTTCAGTTTGTAAAAAAAAAAAAATCCTCCCAAATCCACCGGCACCAGTCCTGAAACGCAGAACTCACCCAGCCAGCCGCTCAGCTACCGACAAAAACGTTTTCACACTCACCCGCAGGAAGAGTCTGACGTGCACACGCCCACTCACCGAGGCACATACTGGCAGTCAGACACGTACACACTTCACCGAGGCTGGAACTGGAGGTGTGTATTGCATAACAGTGGGGTCAAGTGGTCGCAAACACCCACCAGACCTCAAAAAAAAAAAGAAAAGAAAAAAAGAAAACCACCTAGCTATGAGGGGCCGATAGCAGAGTGGGTGTTCTACAGGACCGCTGATAATGAGTTCAGGTCTGAACATATGTCACACATGAACTATTTTTTAACATGCTGCTGTTTCAGTCATGGTAAAGGAGGATTTGTGCTCGATGAAACATCCGGTGTAGCGACAGTAATGATGTTACAATGACTTCCTCAGAAGGAACCCACACATAGAGAACATGATCAATCCTCTGACTCCCCACGTCTCATGAATGAGTATCATTTTCCTCAGAAATCAGAACAATGTCAGCATTCTTGTTTTGAAAAGAAATGTAGTTGACTTGGACGATTTAAATAAAGTCTTTATAAGTTTGACACTGACCAGCTCCTGCTTGATCAGAATAACATAGAACAGTTTTTATTCCTAATAAATCATGGCGTTAACGTGCAGCATTAACAGTGTCCAAAATCCACTTTTAAATCATATGTTATTACATCTCCATCGTTCATCAGCAGTCGGAGTTGTAATGATTCTTACCGTTGCTGAGTCAGCTCCTCTACTGAAAAACCACAACATGATGTTGAAAACCCAGAAAAAAATACCAAGAAGTTTTTTTTTTTTGAGAGGGGTGAAAATTCTAAGACAAAAAGTTAAATGTAATGCTTGACAAATCACACGTTTTTTGTGTGTATGGGATGTGTGAAATAGCCCGTTGTGTTTCACAGTTTCTTTCTTTTGTGTCATCTTCAGACGGGCACATCTACGACTGTGTTTAGAGCGTTTGAAATCCCTCGTTCCCTTAGGACCAGATGCAAGCAGGCACACCACCCTCAGCCTGCTGATGAAGGCCAAAGATCATATTAAGGTGTGAAATTGCACTATAAATATGTGTGCTTGGGACCCACTGAAACGGAATGACAGAGCACTTATTGGGTACTGTCGCTCTTATTTTAAAATATTTTTCACAACCTTTTAACTGTTGTTACCCCCCTCCCCCTCCATCACCACCCTGCAGAAGCTGGAGGAAGGTGACAGGAGAGCTCAGCACACCATGGAGCAGCTACAGCGGGAGCAGAGACACCTGAGGAGGCGTCTGGAACAGCTCGGAGTGGAGAGGACCCGGATGGATAGTACCGGCTCCATCGTGTCCTCTGACAAGTCCGACTCCGATCAAGGTGGGTCTTCACAACAAGAGGTGTTCTATGATAAACTATTTTAAAAAAAATTTTTAACGACTAGCTCAGAATTCCTGACAATTCCTTGTTAATTTTTGCGGTAAGCCCCTAAAACTTCACTCCTAATAGAAAAATAACACACCAAATAATAAGAATTATAATTTGAAAATAAAAGTTTTGAAGAAATTCATTAAAATAGTGCCACCCCCACAGAAATCTCACTTCATCTGGTTGAGTCACCGGACATCACCACTACACCAGCGTACTGGAAACCATTCATTGACAGAAAGATTTTTTATATTGTCTTCACCCTGTGCCCAGTAGAACAGACTCCTGCCAATGCGTTGCTGCTAAAAAATAATAATAGCCTACGTTTTCTTCTGTTGTGTCTGAAGGCTTTGCCGGCCTATTGGAAGCTACCCAGATTTGGCCCGTCGGCCTCTTAACCCTTGGGCACTGTATGGGCCGAAAAGTGACATTTTTGTTGTTTTTACGTGTTTCTCTCCTAATAAATCAGTCAGTTAAAAGGCTAAATATATGAAATTTGCCAGTAATTTTCTTTCATCTTTATTTTCCAAATTCCTTAATGCCTGTCATTGGAAGTGTATAGAATAGCAGATTTTCACTGTGTACACACAATACCTAAAATGGTCAAAAATGGTCCAATTGACCCCCATTATTACTACATTTTTCAGATACTATAAGCATATATATATATATAAACTATATAAAATAATGCTGACATGTTATAATGCAGCATGGTCTTCATTGTCTGCAGCAAGACAATGACCCCAAAATCACCCAACAACCCAGAAACCGACCCACTGCATGTGTTTACACACCTGCAAAAAAAATTCATCCAACAGTTGTAATATCTTTATCAGAAGTATTAAATTGTGCACTAACTTGGAAATATTCCATATTTTGTGTTTTTCCCATTGGAAGAAAAACAGGGTTGTAATGGCAAATTCCATATAAACATATATAATAATAATTTTTTTAAAAACAACCTTTATATCTACAGATCGGTCTGAGGTAATGGAAAAGATCTGATGCATTGAAAGAAAGAAAAAAGATTTCTGTGTTATATTTTTTATTTTTCACTTTTATGAGACGGTCCGTTTGTGACCCGATTAGGTAAATTGTGTAGCCATTTAAAAGGTCCCTGAGGGTTAATTACCCCCCCCCCACCCCCTGCCTGAAATAGGACTTTCTTGACAGAGTTTTATGTGCCAACAGAGGACCTGGACGTGGACGTGGAGGGCACGGACTACCTGCTGGGTGACCTGGAGTGGAGCACCAGCAGCGTGAGCGACTCAGGAGACGAGCGAGGCAGCCTGCGCAGCAGCTGTAGCGACGAGGGCTACTCCAGCGCCAGCCTGCAGCGCCTGCAGGATACTCAGGAGAGGGCCAAGCAGCTGGGCTGCAGCCTATAGACAGCACTGGTGTCCAACCTCACGCCCGTCTCTTCCCCTCCAACCAATCCCTTCCCGATATTTTCTCACCACTTTCCAATCCCACTCAGACGTCGCCTCCCACTACCAGAACAGACCAAGTCTGAAGTCTGTCCTCCAGTCAGACAGAGTTCCATTCTTACTCCAAAAGCTCCCTGACAGTCCCCCGAATACAGTGCATCATCATCAGCAGGCAGTCAGATGCCACCTGCTCTACGCCAATCAAACGAGGAATTGAAAGAAACCTCGGCCCTCCGTCCGACCGTCAGAAACACAATTTTCAGCCAGAGAATGTTACCACACAATATCCCACTGCCTCTTTTCTGTGCCTCAAGAGCCATGGGAAGCACCAACGAGATTCAGTTCATTATTTCTCTCTCTAACTATCTCACACACACACACACACACACACACACACACACACACACCCCTCACCCCAAATGTCCATGTAAGTCGTCCCACAGGTGTGTCACTGATGTGACAGGGGGCTGTTTTTCTGCCCTCTCTACCATCTGTGAATGGTGTTTTGCACTTACGATTGCTTTTGTAAACAGAAATGCTGTCTCTTTAAAATGTAAAAGCCCCCCCTCCCCCCACTGTCACCAGATGGAACGAGTGTTTGAAAGCTACGTGTATGTGTGTGTGTGTGTGTGTGTGTGTGTGTGGGGCGTTACACCATCGGGGCAGACAGCAATACGTCCTTCTTAATTAAAATGTAGTTTCACGTCCACGCCTGCTATTCAGGTCAAAAAAACAAAAAAACAAAACAAAAACACACACAAAAAAAAAAGTGCAGCATGAGATTGTGATTGGGTGGGGGGGGGTGGGGGATTTGGGAGGTTTTAGGGTTGGGTTTGGTGTTCTTTGTGTCTCTCTGATGATGGTGGCGTTTTGTTTTAATGTTTTTTTCTTTTATGTGTGTATGTCACGCTTGAGTCTGGCGACAACAAGGGGTCACTAGCATGTTTGAGAAAGTTAAACACCAGCCACCAAGCCAGATGCTGGTATATTTTGGCAGGTGCTGGTGCATTTTTATACACTACTCCATCACTGCCCCGTCCACCAGGAGTTAATAGGAAGGGCTACATTCCATTAAGCAGAGGGGACAGATAGAGGTGGGACTGACAGCGTTGTGTTTTGGATGCTCCTGCCAATAACTTACAAAGGTAGAGTTCAGTTTGTGCCGAGTCGCCCCTGAAAGAGAAGAACTGCCTTTCAGTTTTCATTGGGAACACGCTGACTGTTTCTGCGTTCATGCGTGAAAAGTACTAAAAATGTTCAACCTCAGATTTTGCCCTCCTTTGCCTTGATGTCTTTGCTATTTATTGTTCCTGCAAAAATTTACACCTTTTAATGTAAATAGTTTACAGAAAGATCTCTATGTCTAGCAACAAATGTATTTATTAGATATACTAAATATATAGATGAATATATAATATATATATATATATAGATATAGATATATTTAATTAGTCATAGCCTATGTTCTTGTGAGGTTTATTGAGAGTTTGTGTGTAGTTTGTTTGCACAACTTAGTTGATCCTTAGAATATTTAGAAATGTCTTTTATGCCTCGAGGTTTTTGTGTCTGTTCAAAATTCGGCACGGTGCTCTTTGAGAATGAAATAGTTTCTCTCTGTTGGATCATAATTTTGGCCCTGTACCGGGGGAGTGAGAGGACAAAAAAAAAATTGGAATAATTTCTAAAAAAAAAAAAAAAAAAAAAAGACCTTATAAATTAAAAAAGTATAAAAGAGAGGAGCGGGTGGCCAGGTTGAGCACGCAGTGAAGATTCCTCTGGCAAAGCTGTGTTTGTCATTAGCCCGTCTCCTGTGCCTTTGCAGCTTCGAACAGTAGGGCTGAGTCGCCCGGTGAGGTTTTTAGCCTTTTCTGTTCGTGGTCCAAAAACCATCACACACAGGGGAGAGGCTTGATTTCTAAATGTAGATGTCCTCAACTGTGCGGCGCAGCAACACGGTGCCTAAAAATCATCACTGCTCCTGCGTCCACCATTTGCAAATCTCATTTTAAAAGCATGAAAATGAATCGGGGGGGAAAAAAATATAAAACTATTTAAGCCTGTGAGTGTGGATTGCTGCTTTCTTCTATTTTTTTTGTCCAATTTAAATCTTTTCACTGGGAGAGGAACTGTGTAGCCATGCTATATGGTGGGGGGGGGGGGGGGCTGCAGGTGGAAATGTATTGAAAGTAGGTGTGGGTGGGCAGGTGTGTTCACTACAATGCTTCTGTCAATGCAAGCAGGTGCATACAATGTGTGAGTGTATGTGTGTGTGTGTGTTTCTTTTGTCACTGTCTTCAGAGAGAAATCTCCGGGGTGGTAGGGGAGGTGGGTAGTTTTTAGATGATGTAAGAATATGTTCCTCTTCTGCTTTTGTGTTCACTTGTTTACTAGTAAAATGCAAAAAACCCCCAAAAACAAACAAACCCCCCCCTCCCCACGTCCACCAGACAAAGACTTCATGTCATCAGTGTGTGTCTGTCGAGTCCTCCATCCGTATTCCGGTGTCTGTCTTCTATCCGCCGTGTGGTTATGTTACGTGTGCGAGCGTGAGCCCCTCTCTTCTCCATTGGCATCCATGGTGCAGGTGAGGTGGAGGTGTGATGGAGCATAGTATGCAACCATCACCCCCACCTTCCACCCCCCCCCTCTAAGAAGACCCTGGTGCTCTTAGCATCTGCCTCTCCAAGAACAAGACTTCAGTCAGACCAGTTGTTTAAGCTACATGTTTCAGCATCAGGGGAACTCCTGTTCAGATGTGCGTTTGTTTTGTGCACACTCTCCTCCCTGCGTACAAAGAAGTGGCAAACTGCCTTAAAAGAGAAACCGCATGTACCACCTACCAGAGGTATCAGCTACGTTTGAGTGTACATGATATTTATGTATCACGAAGGCCATTCCTTGACATTGTGGCGGTCTCAGACATGGTGCTTTCATGCATTTACACAATAAACACAGAAAACACCGTTATCATCTTTGTTGTTGTTGCCTTCTCCTCAGAAAGGTCACATGTTTGTTTAACTGTAACTAAAGGACAGCAACATTTTGTGCACTTTTTCAACAATTGGAGAATTTGGACATTGTTGTCTAAAATAATCACTTCAAATTTGAGGGCAGAAAACCTTTGAAAATGAATTGTTAAAGCAGCAATTTATACTTACTATTGATATTAAAGGAATAAAAACATTTGAAGCCCTTGTTTACCTAACTAACTCTTTGTATTTGTCTTTATTTGGTAGTTTACCCTACAGTAATGCATTTTAGTAACAAATGAAGGCTTTCCCACCGGCTCCTCATACAATGACTAATCCTCATGAAGAGGCTGAGAAGACAGTCATGACATTTTTCCACAACAGATTAAACAGCCTTCGTCCTCAACAGTCCGGTGTGTACTGGCCAACACCCAGGTTTGTGTGATCACGGCTGTATGACTGCTGCTTAATGACCAACACACAAAGATAGAGACAGAGGGGAAAGAAGAGAGGGGATGAGCATCTTGGAAAGCGTCTCACATCCCTTCTGGAGCCATTTGGCAGCTGAGTGGGAGGAGAGCCCAAGGAGAAGACTGTTATTCCACCGTTAACAGCCTGTTAACACCTTGTTAGCTTCAACATTACTCCAATATACTGTAGGCCTAAAACCAAGTAGGTGACATGTGGGGTGATCAGCTGACATTTGCAATCTCTTGTTTCACTTAACAAATAACATGTCTTCAACAAATCACATCCTGTCCAGACAGCCCCCTCTCCCCAATCTCTGATGAATGTAGTGTAGAGGTGATTGACAGCACTACGGCTCTTTGGAGGATCTCCCATCCTATTAGTCATGATAGATAGATAGATAGATAGATACTTTATTAATCCCGGAGGAATGAATCGGAAGACAAAAATACATTTAAAATGTTTGTACGTATGTTCCTCTAATATTTACAGTGAATGACTCCGGCAAACTACATTTACAGAATATGCTTATTTTAACTAATCTTGGGTGCACATTGGTTGCTACAAGACATCTCTAGCATAGGCCAATAAAATGATCTTATTGACAGAGGCATCAATAGTTTTAGGAGCGTAATGTTACACTCATCCTCTTGAAGTGCTTTTATTTGCTTTATGTATCTGGTGAGATCTGTGCTCCACAGTGTGTATTCATGCACTTTAAAATGAGTGTAGATTGATCGCTCATGCTAAGTTAATAAAATGTGATCATAACATTACGGTACATGAAAGTTGTAGTCAATACTTTGTTGTTATGACTCCCTTTAGATTTCCAAGGTGCATGCTGGGTGTCTTATCTTTTAGTCGTTGCTTTTAAAGGATTTTAAAACAGAATATACTGTTATAAGATATCTGCAGAAGAGCTTGTGTAGTTCATTCTGTTGTGAAGTTGTTCTAGTTGACATAAATGAAAGTTTACAGAAGACCATTAACCTGCAACCCCTTTACTGTAAACTAAGATAGATGGAAAGATGGATAGATGGATAAATGGATAGATAATCCGTAAAGCACTTCAGTGTTACTCTGCACATGAAATCCGAGACATGCACCGCAATGCAGTGCAGCCTGATCCAAGTACTACCTGTTCCAGCTGAGTGTACATAGACATAACCTACCTGTCTGTGTGTCTACAGAGGTGATGTTGACAGAGTTGTTGAAGTGTGTTTGTTCGTGGGTGCGTGTCAGATTTTCAGGCCTATTAACCCACCTCTCCACATCCACATTAGTAAAATCCTGCAGCTTATCCAGCGCCTGCACGCCCAGTTTACTTCCAGTGTTTCCTCTCAGGATGGCCTGACCAGTCACACAAATGCAAAAGCTGATACAGGAAACACAAAAGCACCACAATGAAGCCTTTGCTGTGCCATAGAAACACACAACACCAAGCCTTTGGGAGCAATTGAATTAATTCCCAGTGATTTAATCATGTACAGGCATCGTGCCACCTATAGAGAACGCTTAATGACTGTCTCTCTGGCTGTACATACTCCAGATCAACACATGGCTCTTTTCCAGGATACATCATTTAATAGAGCTGAAATCCCCTGGATTCAGATCATGGAACACAAGCCTCCATATTTATTACATTAAATATATTATTAATTTATTATATAATATTTATTATATTACTACAATTAAACCAGTATTCTTTTATCAAACTTTTGGATTATTTTTACTTTACCTAAAGTCATATAAACAAATAACTATACTTGTGAAATGGTTACTCATTTCACACAAGGTTTTAACTCCAATCTTTGTTTTTTTTTGTTTTATTTTTTTAATTCATTTTTGGATGATTTCTCTCAGTTTGGTCAACAATTTCTAAACAAATTTTGAACTTGAAAATGCATAGAAACATATTTGATTGACAACACAGCAGGAAGAATTTTAAAAAAAAATGAAGATACAGTAGTCATCAGCAAAACACTCATTATGCAAATAATCTGTAACCACTCAATCTGTAACTGTATCCTTCATTATTTTCAAGGTAGTCTCTCAGGAAATTATGGGTTGATGAAGTGTCATTGGAAAATATCCTGTTGCATAGCTACATTTATGGATAGATGAATGAATATTGGATTTCATCTGGACAAAAAATAAAGCCTGCAGCAGGGACATGCAGCATGGTTCCACGTGTGATCAAGTATCAATGCAGGAAGAGACTGAGAGACAACAGCCTGACACGATCATCCTCCATCACTGTGGACAGCTCAGATCAAGAGATAGCGATTTGACTGTGTGTATGTGTGTGTGCTTTGCATGCATTTGTGTATGTGCAAACAGATGGAGGAGCTCATCTGTACATGGATAAGAGGGGGTCTCTGGGGACTGGAGTGAAGAGTGCACATCAGACAAGATCATCGCATCCAAGATGGGAAAAAAGCGAGGGAGCAGAATGGCCTGTGTGTGACACAGACTACAGCGCTTCACAGAAAGCCTTGCTTTGTGCTTGTAACACCTGGCATATGAAAGCACCACAGAGAGGAGGGTTTCAAAGGAGTACGGCTGCAGGAGGGAGTCCATCCTCCATGGAGATCAGGGTGGTCATTACAAGTTAGAGAAAATGACTAAAATAAGCAGAACATATGGTGGACTCCCATCAACATTGCATCACCTTTCACTTTAGATTATTGTTTGCCACTTTTGTCTTGCACTTCTGAATGTTTTTTCAGTCACTCTTCCAGAGCAGACGTACACACAGCCATATATGTAAAGATACTGCCTGTTGTTTAATAGTCTTTAATTCTGGTGCTGCTATCGAACAGCTGAAGCGTGGAACAGTACTTACAAGTCCATTAGGTGAAACCACAGTGAGGCGGTGTGGCTACGCTGGCAGAGGTGGTCGGCACAGCAGGAGGAGGGTGGGTCCCTATGTTTGAATACCACCAAGGGATTTTGGGGACAGGGTAAATAAACTGGATATTCATTAAAGAATAGCATAGCATGGAAACACATGCTATTTATTATTATTTACACATAAGTAATTCCATCAAGAATGTGTCATTCATGCCCGATAGTGAGATCCTGAGCTGGATTTTGCAAAAGTTGTCAGATTTCCATGACTGCTGGTCAAAGGACAGTGATGATGTGGTTGGATTGTTTCTATAACATGTGGTTAGAAATGTAGGAAAAGATACAGATGACATAATTTAGGTCTCCAACTTGAAATAAAACGTATTTAAAACCGCCGTCTTTCTAATGACCAATGGGATGTGCCACCACTGGTTACAGGAAGAAATTCGATGTAAGTATGTACAGTACTTCTGAGAATATGACCCATATACTTCACAATTTACTTATTATCACAGTTAACTTTTTTTGCAGTTCCTCATCACATAGTAGATCCGAACATCTACTGATGATGATTAATGCCGGGACGGTTGGTGGCGAATCAGGTCAGAACCAGTTACATTTCGTACAGATCTGGATGCAGGGGCAGAGCCAGGACTTCTAAAATAACTTTCTATCACACTGTGTTTGGGTGTACTGGTCTAATTTGCACAATTTACGGGTCAGGTCAGCCAGACATGTTTCATGAGTGCTTTACTAAGTGCCCTACAAGTCTTGATTGCGTGCTTCAGTGTCTGCACTGTGCACCTGACAACAAGACTTCATAAAGTTGTAGCACCAAAAAGCGAGGCTCTGATATATATTTTAAAAAAGACATACTGTTGAAACTATAGGATGTTTTGAGTACCGAAAACGCATCTCTGTGATATTTTTATTTTGATATTTTGGACAGAATCATTTCATTTTAGTACCCCAGTAAGCTATACTGGTGAACCAGTGGGAGTGAATCTGACTGGTGTAAGCATAAAGCTGGCATCTTTACTGGTCGGTGATATTCAGGTAAGGTCTTGTCAAAATGTTTTGTGTCAAAAGCAGCGTGTTTTTACCGTTTCTGTCTCCTGAAGGCATCCTGCTGTCTGCTGGAGGACATTGCCCCCCATCTGTCGTTTGCAGTACGACACTCCTCTGAAACAGAATCTTGCAGCACCAAATGTACATAAGACAAGTCATTGTCTGTCCTGACTCCAACGTGTTTATTTACAGTCACTATTACACCTTTTTAAAAAAAAATCTTTATTGTTTCAGTAACGGTGCACACTGAGCTAGAAGTCTTTTAATGTTTGTGCAGCAAACCAAGTAGTTTTGTATTACATCTGAGGAGACTCATATGTGGGCTGACTGCATACTGTATATGAAGTTACTGGCTGATATGATGCATTCTGTAGAATAAATCGAATAAAGGTGTGTCACTGTTATACAGGGGGGGCAGAGAGGCTGAGCACGACTATATATCATAGAAATCTGTCATGTCTGGCTTCCTGCTATTTCTTGCTGAATCAGTGACATCATCCCTCTCCTAAAATTACCAGATTAGGGAACTACAGGTTCTCTCTCTCTCTCTCTCTCTCTCTCTCTCTCTCTCTCTCTCTCTCTCTCTCTCTCTCTCTCTCTCTCTCTCTCTGTCTCTCCCTCTCTCTCTCTTATGACATATTATCTACATGCATGTGTACACTGGTGATTTCTTTGTCTTAGTGAACAGAACTATAAAGTTGTGTGTAGTCCAAACAGTTTAGTGAGAGTTAGAGCATTAGGCCTGAGGATTTTAGATCATGGAGTACTGCTGCATGTCCTCAGGGCTTCTGACCATGAATGACCTTGGAGGTATGACCATTACATTTGTTTTCTGTTGCAGCCATTCAAATCAAGGTAGCCTTGAACAAAGAACAAAGGCAGCACACCTGGTCACTATGACATCACCCACCGGTGTGACGTTGACTAATTTGAAGTCTTAATTTTTAAATGAGAACATCTGCAACACTACAGGTTTGAAAGGGTTACTGTGTGGCAGTATCTTGTAGTTCTGTTATATGACAGATGTCATCATAACATAATAATCAGAATCAAAATCTTTAGTTAATCCCCGAGGGGGAATTTGCTCAACTCAACAGCATCATGATGAGAAAAAGAAAAAGTAAAGACTTGAAGAAAACCCACGTTCATGTGGTAGAAGGAGAATGTGACCGTCAACACCTGCTCAGCACCAGCTTAGGTCTGCTGGACGTGTGAGTCACGTCACTGATGCTTTAGCGCCCCCTAGTCGTCAATATATGTAAGTCTCTGCACTGGAAACAACGAGCCCTAGACGTCAATGTGAATAAATTAAATAAGTTCTGATTTATTAATATTAAAGCATCCATAAAACCTTCATTGTTACAATTGAGGACGAAGACAATTTCTGAATAAAAAAATAAAGTATTTATCAAAGTCTTATATTTCAAGTATTACATATAATTCTCTTTTTTTAGTATTATAATTAGACTCTGTATCTCTGTTTCTACTGTAGTTCATTGATTAATTAGACTTCAATGATGGTGTTCTGGTTTTATAGAGAAATATCACTGGCTTCACTTCAACGAAGAGAAATGAAACGATGTGTGACGGAATCAACTCACTCTCAAACGACATTTTAAAATTGTTTTATTCAAATATGTATATAATCATTTGTTGTATAGCTTTGCTGTTGAGCTGGGAAATTCTACGTAGAAAAGAAGAAAAAAAAAAAGGAAAAATTAATGTCGTGTTTGCCATTTCAAAGGTGGCGCAATCAGAAAGTGAGGATGACTTGGCAGCGGCTGCATTTTTAAACTGTTTGGGCTGCACGCCAGATGTCAGACTGAATAACAACAGTGGAAGTGATCGAGTGTAGTTCAGAGGTGGTGACGCTGCAGTCTTGTGTGTGTGTGTGTCTCTCTGTGTGTGTGTGTGGGGGGGGGGGGGGGTCCATCCTTTGCAGGGGCATTTTCCTTCTCTTTTGTGGCCTGAATCTTGACCAAGGAGAAAATAAATCTTCCCTTCAGCTCAAATGACTGATAGTTCACTGCAACTTCTGCCTGGATGTATGTAAACTGTTAACGGATCAACTTCTGTCTGTCTTGCTGTGGAATTAGACGCGCACTGATTTTAAAGCAGCCTTTAATGTAATTCACATATAATTGATAATAAATAACGGATCACCAGAAATAAAGGTTCTTCAGTTGTCGAAGTGACTGCGATGATGCGGGAGAGCTGGAATCATAATCTCATCCTTGCATTCCGATGTTGCAGAGGTTGGTGGGAGGGGGTGGCGGTGGGGGGGGGGGGGGGGGTGTTGATGGCAAGTGGATACAGACTGCAGCACCAAAAACACTGTGGCGCACAACACATATCGATCCATCCTGGCATTCTGCTGGGACAGCAAAGAAAATCTGCCCCCACACTGGGACGCATGGAAAAAAGAGACAGCCCCCCCCCCCCAGTACATTATAAATGTACTGGAGTGATGAGATTACATGAACTACTTTGAATAGCACATGTAATCTCAACATTGATGTCAAACGTAGAAGAAAATCATAGATGTCACAAGTCAAACTGCCTCCTTTACAAAATGCGATCTCCATGTGCTGATGGTCTATGGGGGAGAAAACGGGGGAGCCGCATGAGTGGTTCGTTGCCCCTCCAGGATGAGGGAGTAGTCTTTCTGCAAAAGCTTGCAGGTTTCCCCTCATAGTCTGTTTCCCCTGCGTCAAATGATGCGCCGGCGCGTTCACTATAAAAGCACCTGTCCCGACCAGGCATCACTCGCATCTCACTTTCTCTCTCACACTCACCCTCATACACTCTTGAGCTCCACACACACACACACACACACACACACTCTTCTTCTTCTTTCTCTGTCTCTTTCAGTGCAGTGGGACCAGGCACCAACAAAGTCATGAGTTACTCCAGCGAGATTTACAGCAGCAGCTCCTATCGGAAGATCTTTGGAGATGCCCCCCGGTCCGGACGCGTGGCTCTGGGGAGTAGCAGCAGCAGCAGCCCGTCCCGCTTGCAGTCAGCGGGATACCGCAACATCCATCGCACGTACGGCTCCCCCTCCGCGATGTCCTCCGCCACCTACCGCAGGACAGGTGCTCCCGGACGCGTCTTCTCCTCCATGCCGGACTCCGGGATGGATCTGACCCAGTCCACGGCGGTCACCAACGAGCTCAAGATCATCCGCACCAATGAAAAGGAGCAGCTGCAGGGCCTCAACGACCGTTTTGTGTCGTTCATTGAAAAAGTGCACAACCTGGAGCAACAGAATAAAGTCCTGGAGGCGGAGGTCATGATGCTGCGGCAGCGCAACAACGAGCCGTCCCGTCTGCATGAGCTGTACGAGCAGGAGATCCGGGAGCTGCGGGCGCGCGTAGAGGAGCTGACGCACGAAAAGAGCCAGATGCACCTGGATTGCGTTCAGATGAACGACACCTTGGAGCGCATGAGGGAGAAGTTGGAGGAGGAGACCAGGCTGCGTGAAGAGGCGGAAAACACCCTGAAGGGTTACCGAAAGGACGTGGACGACGCCACCCTGGCGCGCCTGGAGCTGGAGAAGAAAGTGGAGTCGCTGCTGGATGAGATCGCCTTCCTTAGGAAAGTTCATGAGGAAGAGCTGCAAGAGTTGCAGGCATCTCTGCAGGCCACGCAGGTACACACCCCACTGTGTCCTGATAGGTCCCCACACTGACAGGTGGGGTTTTGGCGTACCCCTATTTACACTGTCAAAGATGTCACGTTAAGGAATATTATAACAAATGTCAACGTGTCAAACAAAAGTGACGGGCTGCAGTGACAACACTGTCATAATACCACAGAATAATGGTTAAATGATCAGGTATAATAATCAATACGTCAGATCTTTGAATAAGACCCCATGAATATAAATATATTACTTTATATCACAGCATTTGCGCGAGTGTTCATCAATTCCCTCTGCGTCATCCTCAAACTGAAAACTGCGCAAAATTGATGATACCGCAGCTGCGTCTGAGCGCGCGCTGTCGTCCCCTCCCGCTCGGTGGTCTCACGCATCGCGCCCCGCCTCCCGCGCTTCGTTGTAAAACTTTATACTACCTTTTTTTTTTTTAGCATATAAATACTGTTTTTCTTTTTCACAACGACGTTGACTGGTATTATTCTAATCCAGTCATGACAGTTTATGTGTACAGGTCCCCCCCCCCCAATAATTTAGGAAAGCCTGTTATGACCTATCTACTGGATACTTTTAGTGTCAACATTAATTTTTAAATTTTGCTTTTAAAATTTATCTGGTTAAAATCCTGAAGATAGAGGTGTTTGACCGAGGAGAGGAGACGAGGGGGGGTGGGTGTGGGGGAGGAGAGGAATGCAGAGAAATAGCGCGTTATCCAGGGGTGTGGTCTTCCCTACGGATAGTAGGCAGGACCAACTCAGTGAGGTGGGTTTTGTCTGAGCACTGACAGCTGAGTGGTTGCTGGGTAGAGTTAGCCAGAGGTTCTCTTCATCCCTGCAGGAAACATTACTGCCATGTGAGCTGATGACAGCACAGCCTCCACCAGCAGAAAAACCTGAGTCAGCAGTTATCAATGCAACAATGCAACTCATAAGCAGCCTGGTCACCTAATGTACAGAAGAAGTACAGTCTAACAATGACAGAAAGAAAGAAATACACTTTTAGGTTTTCATTCGTGGTTAATATTTTAGTAAACATGTATATATATATGTGTGCAGGCCCCTAAAACAACCACACACACACACACACACACACACACACACACACACACACACACACACACACACACACACACACACACACACACACACACACACACACACCAGGGGCCTGTACATGGTACAGACAGACTGCATTAAGAAGCAAACAAAACAGCATTTATCTGCTGGCACTTACTGCATTTCATTATTTTGTTGGGATTTTATCAATCAATCAATCAACTTTTATTTACATAGCGCTTAATCACATCTGAAGACATTTCAAAGCCCTTTACAGAGAGAAAACCAACAATGCCCTCCAGAGCAAGCATAAGCGACGATGGCGGGGAAAAACTCCCTCATTGAGGAAGAAACTCCGGGCAGGACCCAGGCTCTGGAGAGCGGTCATCATTATATCAATGATCTGTTTGATTAGAGTTTGCATCAGTGCATACATATTCCAGAGGTTCCACTGGAATCACTGCTACTCATAGTCCTGTGTGGCATGAATGACTTATTTGTTTACTTAGTATACGAAGTGGTAACAAAACAGTGGTACAGCATCCTCAAAATACAGTCACTTTTCAATCAGCACTCAAAGTAAGAATAACTATTTGTTGCATAACACCCTACATGTCAAAAATGTTTGATCAGAGTCCTATCAGAACTTTTTGAGAGATCTGAAGGTCATGTCTCAAATCACCCATTTCTTCCATTTCCCCATGTTCCTATGTTCAGGTGTCTGTGGAGATGGATATGAGCAAACCAGACCTGACTGCGGCCCTGAAGGACATCCGGGCTCAGTATGAGAACCTGTCGGCCAGGAACCAGGCCCAGGCAGAGGAGTGGTACCACTCCAAGTTCACCAGTGTGACTGAGGCGGCTGCCCGTAACCAGGACGTCATCAAGCACTCAAAGGAGGAGCTGACTGAGTGCCGCAGGCAGGTGCAAGCTCGCACCCTGGAGATCGAGGCCCTCAGGGGCCACAACGAGGCTCTGGAGAGGCAGATTGCTGAGATGGAGGATCGCCATAGCAATGAGATTGAAGAGATGCAGGTAAGTGAGAGACAGCGCAGTGAGGTTTTGGGGTTTATTGTAATTTAATTTACTTCTATTGATCTGATAACAGAGAAAACAGTTCTAGAAACTGCCAATAGGACAAACCACAAGTTTTGGGGTTTATTGTAATTTAATTTACTTCTATTGATCTGATAACAGAGAAAACAATTCTAGAAACTGCCAATAGGACAAACCACAAGTCTCAAAGGGTTAATATGTCCTATCTGTAGATTCTAAAGTAATGTGATATTAGAAAGAAATGCTCACAATATGATGGTGATTGTGTAGGATACCATCCAGCAGCTGGAGGCAGCTCTGCGCAGCACCAAAGGAGAAATGTCCCATCATCTGCGTGAATACCAAGACCTGCTGAATGTCAAGATGGCGTTGGACATTGAGATAGCTGCCTACAGGTGGGCTTCACTTCAGAACATTCATGATGTATAAAAATACACTACATTAGCTCAGATGAACCTTTTCAAAAGCCTCCACCGAAGATCAACAAGAAACCAAGAAGATTAGCAAGAAGACATTTTCAAGTATATCAGATAAGTGTGCAGTCAGTCTACATTGAGTGTTCCAATATTTTAACTGACCAGAATAATGTCATTTGTAGTAAAACAGGCAGCAGAGGCTGTGTCACTGATACTCCAGTGATATTAGATCCCTCAGGAGAGATTCAAAACCAAACAGTAGTAACAGAACCAGACCCAAGGTGACGTCACGTGTGTCTGTCTGTCTGCAGGAAGCTGCTGGAGGGTGAGGAGTGCCGCCTCAGCTCGGTCGGAGGAGCCATGATCCAATCAGGCTATCCCGGCTTCTCCTACATGTCCGCCCGCTCCTACACCCTTGGAGCCTACAGGAAGTCTGGAGCCAAGCCAGAGGATGAGGAGGAAGAGGAGGCGGAAGAAGAGGAGGGGGAGGGAGAGGAGGAGGAGGAGGAAGAGGAAGGAGAAGAAGGAGAGGAGGGAGATGACCAAGAGGAGGGAGAGGGAGAGGAGGAGGAAGAAGAAGAAGAAGAGGTGAAGCAGGTGGAGAAAGAAGAGAAGGAGAAGAAGAAGAGTCCCACTGAGAAGAACAGCAAGAACTAAATAGCTTGTGTCATCATCATTATCATCTTCATCACTGTCAAACACATGTTCCTCATTCACCGATCACTAATATGGATCTGGTCCTGTTTCTATCAAATATAAAGCCCAGATCCCTCACACTGTGTTTTTGTTTGCTCTCCAATTCACAAGTGTTAACTCTGCTAGAGGGAGCTTTTAGGGGGGGATTCAACAGATGAGTTGAACTCTTTTACTGCAGTGTCATCATGGTTTCCACCACAGAGACAGGCAGAAAGCTATAAAGTTCTTACAGTTGAAATCGGAGCTGATTTTTCCTCATATGAGCAACAGTAAATGTTCCATCAAATCTCTATATTCACAGCAAGAGCAATCAAAAGCAACAATACTGTCAGCGCACACACTTTTAGATAAACGCACAGATCTGAGGGTATGAGTAATAGCCAGTCCAATACTTATGGTGCTATTAGATGTTTTCATAAAAGAGCTGGGGAGTACCGTGAGTAAAAGATGCTCTAGTGGACTGAAGCTCCACCGACACATTCCTAAATGTAAGCTGGGTGCACAGGAAGGTTTAGGGGAAAGTGTTTCTATTTGAATGATATTTCTCACAGCAGGTGAATGCTTTGCTTCCCTTGACACCTTTCAGTTCCATTCTGCTACCTTCTGCATCTCAGCCCTCTAGGACTATGTGAAATGTACCGCTAACTGTTCCAGCCCTTTTCCATTCTCTTTTATTTGCTGCAGTGTCACGGCACGGAGCACAGAGTGTCCTGATTTGCTTGGAAGGAAGAGTGCTGCAGCCTCTCAAATAGCAATTGCATCTTTGGGAATGAAAAAAGTAGAGTTTAAATTGCAGCTATGTATGTGTATGTTGGTATATATATTTTGGGGATTATGAATAAGCCCCCTGATTGATTCATTTATCATGAACTTTATCAGTTGTCTCTTCAAAGTTTAATGTTAACCTACAAGTCTACTTTCTTCATTTCTTCCTTCATTTCTTCCATCTTGAGAGAAAACTTTTTTTTCTTTTTTTTTTTAGTTTCTCTTCATACAAATGGGGTGATTTTATTTTATCTCACCAGATAAAGGAGGCAGGCTGTTGGTGTCAGGCAGCTGGTGATGACACTGACAGCCCTCAACCGAGACTGTAAATGGCAGATGGGGTGGATGCTGCGGGAGTCATGTACAGTACATAGGCACATATAAGGGCTAATATCACCATAACCCTTTATTTTATTACTTTGAAATATTTTAATTTCTATTTTATCCCCTGGGTTTTTTCTTTTTTGGTAAATGAATCAATCATTGAGCATGAATGCATGGCCTGACTCGAGCTTGAATATCTGTTGGATGGGATAGATATGTGCTTGTTGTGTGTTCAGTTAAAATATTTGCCTTAACCATGACTTGGAGTAAAAATAAAACATCACTTGCATCACACTTGTGTGGAAGGGAGGCTTAGGAGTGCTAACATTTCCCAAATCTCTGCTAAATGACTGTGACTGTATGTGCTGCTATTTCATGCAGTGATATCCCTGTCAAAGCCAAATAAAGACAATTACTATCCAAACACTCATTCTTTGTTGGTGTGTGGTGTAGAGGTCAAGAATAATATAAAATGCATCAACGTAGAGCTTAAAAATAACTAAATATGAAGGTATGTGTGTGTGTGTGTGTGTGTGTGTGTGTGTGTGTGTGTGTGTGTGTGTGTGTGTGTGTGTGTGTGTGTGTGCGTGTGTGTGTGTGTGTTTGTGTGTGTGTGTGTGTATTTTTTTCATTTTTTGTTCATGTTCCTTCTTCTTGATGTTGGCGTCAGCTGGAATCGCCACACCACTGCTCTCTTCTGCTCTTTGTCCACCACCACTATGTCCGGTTGGTTAGCCGGGAGCTGTTTGTTAGTCTGGAAGCTGAAGTCCCTTGTTGTCCCCTTGCCTTGTTGTTCTCAACCACCTTTGGTGGTATGTCCCATTTGGATTGAGGTACTTCTAGTCCATACCGGGTACAGATGTTCCTGTACACTATCACAGCTACTTGGTTGTGCCTCTCCATGTATGATGACCTGGCGAGCATTTTACACCCTGCTACCACATGCTGGACTGTCTCTGGGGCTTCTTTACATAACCTGTACCTTGGGTCAGATCTACTGTGGTAGATATTGGCCTCTATTGCCCTTGTACTTAGGGCCTGTTCTTGTGCTGCCATGATCAGTGCCTCTGTGCTGTCTGTCAGTCCAGCTTTGTTCAGCCATTGGTAGGTCCTCTTGATATCAGCCACTTCCTCCATCTGACGGTGGTACATGCTGTGTAGGGTCTTGTCCCTCCATGTTGTTGCCTCCTCCTCCTCCTCCTCCTCCTCCTCCTCCTCCTCCTCCTCCTCCTCCTCCTCCTCCTCCTCCTCCTCCTCCTCCTCCTCCTCCTCCTCCTCCTTTCTAGTCTTGATATCTGTGGCTTCTATCTCCTCCTTTGGCCAGTTTATGATCCCAGCGGGGTATCTGATGACAGGCAGTGCATACATTTTGATGGCTCAGACCTTGTTCTTACCTTCAGCTGACTTCTCAGGACTTGCCTTACTCTCCGGAGGTATTTGGCTTGGATGTGATTGACTTCCTTGCGGCCTCCTCATGATTGCCATTAGACTGTGGGATTCCAAGGTATTTGTAGCTGTCCTTGATGTCTTTTATCCTGCCCCCTGGTAGGTCAACCCTTTTCATTTCTGATCATTTTGCCTCTTCTCAATACCATCCGGGCACATTTGTCCAAATGACATCCCTATGTCGCGGCTGAAGATCCTGGTGGTGTGGATCAGTGAGTTGATTTCTCGCTCATTCCTGGCATACAGCTTGATGTCATCCATGTAGAGGAGATGACTGATTGTTGTCCTGCTTCGGAATCGGTATCTGTAACCACTCTTTGTGATGATGTGACTGAGGGGGTTCAGGCCTATGCAGGACAGCAGTGGTGATAGTGCATCCTTTTGGTTTATGCCGCACTTGATGTTAACTTGGGCAATTGGCTTGGAGTTAGTCTCCAGGGTTGTCTTCCACATTCCCAGTGAGTTCTTGATGAAGGCTCTTACTGTCCTGTTGATCTTATACAGTTCCAGACATTCCAGTATCCACGTGTGTGGCATTGAATCGTAGGCTTTCTGGTAGTCCATCCAAGTGGTGCACAGATTGGTCTGCCTGTTCTTACAGTCTCTGTGTATTGCTCTGTCCACCAGTAGCTGGTGCTTGGCTCCCCTGGTGTTACTACCAATTCCTTTCTGTGCCCCGCTCATATATTGATCCATGTGTCTACTCCTCTTAGCCGCCATGATGCCTGACAGGAGCTTCCATGTTGTACAGAGACAGGTTATTGGCCAGTAGTTGGATGGGGTGGATCCCTTCTGTGGGTCTTTCATGGTCAGGACTGTTCTGCCTTCAGGTGTTTGGGCTCAGTGGTCGGGCTGAGCCTGGACTCTGTGGATACGCTTCTGGAGAGCAGGACCATGTTTAAAGTTAAGGCTATCATGAACAACACCAGCCCCCCCCCGCACACCACCTTCTCCCAGCAGAGAAGCACCTAGAGCGGCAGACTGCTGTCACACAGCGCCTCCACAGAGAGGCTGAGGTCCTCCTTCGTGCCCCGTGCCATCAGGGGGTACAATGACTCTCTCAGGAGGAGCGGGGGGAGGTGGCGAGGTCAGCACGCGGTTAAATGGATTTAATTTAATTTTATACTGTTTATATTTTAGTTACAGTTTAGTATATAAGTCCTGTTAGTGCTGCATGTGTCTGTTAGTGTAGTGAATGTCTTGTGGTATGTCCTGTGATGTCTGTGTTTGTTTTTCTATTGGTGTTTATCCAGTATTTATTTGGTATGTAATGCCTGAGTAGTGGATATGTACAATTTCCTCCGGGATTAATAAAGTATCTATCTATCTATTACCGTTACTTACTGTGAATCAGCTTGTTGGTCTCATTAATGTTCCCTGTGGGGAGGGTTCTTATTGCAGAATTCACATCTTCTAGCAGATCTTCTGTAGGTACTTGACAACTCAGCTTTGGTATTTGTCAGAGGCTCCAGGTTTCCAGTTGGGTCACGATTTTCCTTCTCAGGTCAGCAGCTCTTGTATTGAGGCTATCTATGTCTCTTGGGGCTTAGTACCCAATCTTGCATTTTGGGGGGGATGGTGAAATCCCCCCGCTGACCTGGCGTCCTGGCTCCCCCTGCCGTAGCATTGTTGTACTATTTCATCGATCTCTAGTTGTGATAGCAGTTTTCGGTTACGAATGTTGGAACGCTGGGCTAACAGCTGTTTCTTTGTTAGCCTTGATTGTGGGTTTCGAAGCATCCATTGGTCCCACATCCGCCCCATATATCCCCTCTCTCCGGGATATAGTAGCATTCCAACAACTCCGTATTGTCCGCCCTTGTCCGTGTGTGTCTTGTTCCAGTAACCCATTTCTCATCAGATTGCCCTGGTTCCCTATCAACTGACACGGACCTTGTTGAACCTGGAGACATCCAAGCCAGTATAACTCTGTCATTATTGTGTTTGCTCATAACTAAGGTAGGCTGGTATAGCATTAAGGGTCTTGCCTAAGGACCCTCACTGGATAGTGTTCGCCATGACTGGGGTTTGAGACCACGGCCATTCCATATTGTGTGTGTGTGTGTATATATATATATATATATATATATATATATATATATATATATATATATATATATATATATATATATATATATACATACACACACACACATTGTATATATACTGTATATATACTGTATATGAAAAGCTCTTTCTGCAAAAATCTTGCAGTAATAAAACACACAGTTGAGAATGTTAAAGAAATATGATGAAATATGGTGTTTTCACTCCTGGTGTGAAGCTGCTCTTTACTTTCCACTATGAATGCCCCTTTATTTTTTCAAATCACCTCTTCATATGAAGACATTAAGCAGCTGGAGCGAGTCCTAGCATGACTTTGGATGAAAAGCACTCGACAAGGCCACAACATCCATAGACAAATGTTTTCTACTTTGAAGCATTTCAGCTCTAAAATTTATATTTACATTGCTCCAGTTTTACACTTCAATTGCCTTCTCAAAATTCACTATACCTACATCCTTGTAATGTTTGTTATCTAGTAATTGCTGCTAAGCTGCAATGGAAACAATCTCTCACAATGTCTTTAAATGTTAAGTATTGAGAACATTCAATTAGCTGCATTTCAATGAGAGCTGATACATCAATCGAAATGGGTAATCATCCTGTCAGTAGGTAATCATCCTGTCTTATTTCTGCCTGTACTACACATCTAGTGTGTGGTGGGTCAGTTGGTGCACTCCTATGTAGTAAGTATGGATGCTTGCAAATGCTTCTTGAGGGAGAGGTCAAGATGGCAGGCCCCCCTAAAGAGTCAGACCACAATTGGAGACACAGTGGCATCATTATCAGGGTCAGTGTGAACAGATTATTTTCTCATTCATTCTATCTATGTCTAACACAGAAGGACACTTCCTGTCACAAACTCATCTTTGCTTTGCAAAGACATCAATTAAATGTAGCCTAACTGCCCCATCTGTGCTACGTCTATCTGCATATCATGAAAATAGATTTTGTTATTCTGAGGAGGCTGGGTGGCTGCTGTCATCAGGAGCAGGGGTTTAACACCCCCTCTGGGTGGAGCCTGATGTTTGCCAGTGGGCAGGATAATTCCTAGCTACTAGGATTTACCTGTCAAATTTGATGCTAACATGTTTATTTATTGGAAGGAAAAGGATCAGTGGAAGCATGAATGTTGTGCTGTACAAGTTCAGAGCAAACATAATCGTTTTGCCCATATTAAATCTGCCATGTTGACAGCATTAGCTGTTCCAGGTTCTGCTAGGCTTGTGGCCAGGCAGTAAATTATCTCTGCAAATAAATCAGTTTGTCATTTAGTTAACAGTGTTTCTCCTGTTCTCAGTCTGGTCGAGCTAGAACACATTTCCAAGGGATCAATGTTGGTAATTCTCACAAATTCTGGATTAGTTCAAGGTTCCAAAGCTTGCTCAAAGGCACAGTTTATTATCTGATGTGTCTACTTATTTACTTTCATCCATGAAGAAGGAATATAATCCGGCTCCTGTCAGTTGCCATCCTGTGCATGTCCTTCATCTTCAGAAAATAATTTGTACCTTTTTTCGATTGCGGGTGGTGCTACTGGACGTGACTAGTTCATCTCTGCCTCCACCCAGGGTAAACAATGACCTTGCTAAGATGGATGATGGCTGCCAGCTCTGCCCAACCAGCACAGCTGTCAGAAGCAACTTCATTACAGCTTGAGACAAATTGTTTCTCAGTTCATTGATACACATTTGCATCTGTGTGGGGTAAGAGGACTCACAGTGGCAAAAACATTATCAGCACTAATGAACAATCAATGACACTATCACTGAACGTAGCAGGGACAAATGCTGCAGAGTCAATTAGACGATGAAAAGAATGATGGTGTGAAACCTTCTCTGGATGTGTTTTATCAGTTCTTTGGTACTTGTTTTTGGATTATTTAGGTGTTTTCTAATTGTTTTCATGGCTGAGCACCTGCATTTAAATCATTAAAACAAAAAGCAATCTCAAAAATACAAAACTAATTATTTAGGAATTTGTAAAGCAGTATTGCACTTATGATGAGGAAATTTAAAACCTCAGTTTGAGGGTAGAATTTCAGATTCAGAATGCAGTGGATGATCTGTGCAGGCTGAAACTGTAAATAACATAGCAGTCAAAAACCGATGTGAAGGGGATCTGTGTGGGACACAATCACCTTCCCTCCCTTAGAATATGCCTCAGGTGCTTTATTTCTTAGATTAATCTTTTAAGCTTTTGGTATTTTGAAATTAACAAAAAAATCACTTATTGATCTGCTGAGGTGTTAGATCCTCAGGCCACAACTAAAAGGCAGGTTTTCTGTTCAAGTCTTTGAGCTGCATGATACAACATAGTAATGTCATAGATCATCTTTAACTCTAAGTAGATAAGGACATGTGTGAATGTTTCTTCTTAAATGGAGGCTAAATACCACTATCACATTTCAAAATAACCTTCACAATTAATCATACTTCGGTCTAAATTGTTAATCAATGTTTTAATTTATTAATACATTGTGTAGCTCCTGCTGCTACTGAAGCCTTGCTCTGCCTGAATTTTGCTCTGATTGATGTTCGATCTTTTGTCTGTGACCATCGGGGAGTTACGGGTCAGCTTGGACCTCTTTATGATGGAGAGTCGGACAGGGAACATGTCAGAGGGCAGATTTATTGAAAATCCAACAGTCTGATTGATTCCCGTACTCAAACAGCAAAGTCTCTCTTGGTTTGGCCCTGCCGATGCTGGTGCGCGTCGAGCTCTGCTGTCAGCAGATTCTGGTGTTGTGGAGGTGCATACATAATTGAACTGCTGTCCTCCTCCTCCACTGCCCTCCCGAGACCCGTTGAGCAATAAATACTGGACCTCAGCATTTAACAACCCCCTTTTCTTGTTCCTGTCAGTGGGAGCCAAAGTGTAATCACATTTTCTCATTTAAGCAAGTTAAACAGAGGGATAGCTTCTGGCAAGAATACTTCACTATGACCTTGCCAAAAAATTAAAGACATCCTGAGAAAACACTGGTTTGAGTTAATCTGTTCTTCCTGAGACTTTCATGGCTCACAGCTTGTGCCAGGAAAAAAAGTATTTGGCGGAAAACTGCACTTTATGAAGCTATATTCTGTATTCTCTATGATGTCTTTTTTTTGTTCAAAAACCATTCATCCAACTCTTTGATCGCTCTGTCTTTGTCTATCCATGTCTCTCTGTCTCCCTCTCTCCCACCGTACCTCCATGGCTATATATAGACTTCTGCATTGCAGATGTCCCACAGCCCTGCAGTTCTTGAGGAGGTACTGAGGACACCCAGCCCAAAAAATTTGGGCTGTCTAAAACACACGCAAGCCAGGTGTGAAGAAATACACCCGGTGCGAGCCATGAGGTGGGACTGTAGGAGCCGGAAAGGACTGTCCACAGTAGCCGTGAGCATTAATAGTGGGCTGTGCAGCATAACTGAGCTGCAAGGTGAAGTGTCACCCCCAGATTAGAGACACCGCAGTCATCATCTTTAGGTGGGTGGGTGGGTGGGTGAGACAATGGTGGGTAGGACTTCATTTCATGGTAATGCTCCCAAACAATTTCCCCCGTCGGTTTCAATTCATGCTTTAAAATGACTTCTATGTCGTGACTCAGCTTCTTTTTTTTTTTTTACTGGCTTTAGAACTTCAAGGACAGACAATCTGTCCTCACAGACTCACACACAACAATATTCATTCATCAGGTTAAATTGAATGGATACAATTCATCCATCATAAGTTGGTGAAACGATATGTGGAAAAATCCCCAGATCAACATTCATGTGAATACATAAATGAGTATAAAGATCCACAGCAGTTTAGTACAACAAAAATGAGAAAATGAACAAATTGACAAGAAAATAGAGGAACAGTGTCTATTAAAGGAGTGTGTCACATAAGAAGTAATCTGTTCTGATAGACTTCAGATTCCTGACAGGTTTTATAACGTGATATACTCTATAGTGCTGTAGCTTGAAAATTAAATGATTAAAAACCAAAAATGCAGTCTCTCTTTAGGAGGAAGCATTATTTTCACATTCGCATAGCAATTTTTTCCATCACTTGAAAGCCATTCAAAGAAAGATTGAAGAAACAAAGTAAATTAATGCATTTATTTTATTTTTATTTTTTTTTATTATCTGTGTCTGGCCCCATTGGCACTGTTGTAGAGTTTAACCCCTTTTAAGTCACTTTTAATTTACTTGTCATTACGATTTTACTATGTATCCACTGTAGAGCCTTTTATTAACATTTTTTAAAATGGTGGTATACAAATGATTAGGAAAGAGCCATAAATGATATGAACAGCAGCAGAGCGCGCTGACAGCTTCATCCGGTATGTTCAGTCAGTAATATGTGACTTTAAATCCACGGAGCATCATTCACTACATTCAGCGATGCTGTGAGGACCCGGTGAGTCATGAGCCGGTGGGCAGCATCTGTGTTCACTGCAGCTGATATCAGTAATGCGTTTTTTAAAGGAAACCAAACTAACAGAATAAATTTGTACAGTTAGATGATAGTGATATTTCAACTATGATGGATCTTTAAGATTACTATTTGTACATTGTTGTGTGGGTGGTGCAGTCCCCCTCCTCGCCCTTTAATTCTGTGTATTCTTGTTCTTGTTCCTGTCATCCAGCTATACTATCACCATTCATCACTGTCTGCATCGAGACCGCCCTATAGTTCAATGTCAGATCCTATTGAGCAGTTGTACACTATTGGGACTGCACCCCTCAACCCCTTTTACTTCTGCTGCAACAACAGTAAGACATGAAATATTTATAACTGCTGGTGAGGCCATTGAGATGACACACACACGCACATAAACTCACCCCCATCCACCCCCACATGCAATTATAGTGGGCTTTTGCTGCCTCTCAGTGTTTAAAGTTCATATTACAAGTAAGAGTGAGTTAAATGTGGCTCCAGGGTTAGGTTAGATCAGGGGTGTTCAGGGAATGGTGTCAGGGGAGAGTTAAATATAGCAAATGCTTTGTGTATTCAAGTTTTGTGTTCTGAACTGATTGCTATACGTCCTTTATACCGCAGTAGTGTGAGACATGAAGAGATGCTCTCTGCCGGGGAGAAGACAGTCCAATCTTTCATGGCTTATCATGTGATGGTGGAGCTAAATAGCTTTATGTGTGTTTATCTTGATGTTTAGCATGTGTATGAAATTAATCTGAGGCCGAACATATGAGTATAACAGTCATTGCTACACTACTTATAAGAAAAATCAGACATTAGTCAGATATTAATCAATGTTAAATTGATAATGACACATGTTGATCTAATATATGGCCTCTACAGCATTTATTTTAAAGTACAGTATTTTTTCTTGTCCCTAGGAGGCTGGTCTGATGTTTAAATACTTAATATGAATTGCAATAGGTGAGGTTAACAAAAAATATAACTTTGTTTCTGTCAAACACGTCCATCAGTGAGTCAATATGTGTGCAGTATGAACTATGAGCAGTCACGAATAAATGATGACAATTCATGAATAGAAGGAAAATCTCAGATGGACTCTTTAATCAATAAAGAAGAAAGAGGCTACACTGGGTCACAGGTCATGCCGTAAGCTCCCCAGGAATTGATAATAGGAACACCTTTCTCTCACAGTTTTTATGCTGAATATAGATCCAATGACATCAGAGGACTCTGATGGCAACATCAAGTTACTCAGAATGCAGCTGAACATTCGCAATGACACTTTCAAAATAACACCTTCTTGAATGCGTAACAAAAACCAACAATTAATAGCAGCACAGCTTTTAGCAGTACAGCTTTTTGATCAGATAGACGTTTTTCTGTTGCTCCCAGCATTGGTTACATTCATACAAAAATATACAGTAATTGTACACCTTTTTAATGTCAGTGTCTCTTTATTCTGGCAAGACTTGCCTGTTAACTTGTCAAAAAAAATATGTTAACTCTAACATGAACAAAGTCAAACAAACAAAGAGTAAATAGTCCTTCCAACAACCACCACCTCTTGCTTTGTTGAAATACACCCATTATTGACAGAGTTGGGTGAGAAAATATTATGGTTAATATTTCTGTCTCCTATTAGTTTCTTGTCTGAACTGAAATTCCTGTTTGAAGCACCTAGAAATCAAACTCAATCTGACAACATCATACTCAGATCCTGTGTCTAATCCACATGCAGACTTTGGTCTTTTTTAATACGTACCTTGCTTTCCACTAGAAGCCTCTGTGAGGTCCCTTCAGCTCCAGGCCTGAAAATCATCTCCCAAGAGTCTGAAAGCTCCAGCCTCCCATGAAGGTGTGCACCTAAGTAAATAGCTACTGAAAACTATGGAGAAAACCAGTCATTCTCCATCCCATTCACACTTCTAATTTAGAATCACCGTTTCCCCAGTACTGCAGTGCACTGGCGTCGCACCTGGAGTGTTCCCTGCCTCATGCTGGATTGGCACCAGCAACCCACAACTTGCGACAGTGTTTGAAGCAGGTATAGAAGATGAATGAATGAATGCATTTCTCCAGTACTGCATGTTTCTGGTGGTGGGAGGAAGCCAGAGAACCTTTGTATGCAGACACAGGTAAAATACGTAGTCCACACAGGATAATCCTAGTCCCACCCGCTTTAAAATTTCTTAAAGATTTCCATGTTTCCAAGAAAAGAAAATTATATGTATTTTACGTTTATTAAAACTTAATGGTGTTACAGATATGGGTGATATTTTTCATGGTAATGAATGATTTCATTAAACATTCATTAAATACAATTTCTTCTGGGATTAATAAAGTATCTATCTATCTATCTATCTATCTATCTATCTATCTATCTATCTATCTATCTATCTATCTATCTATCTATCTATCTATCTATCTATCTATCTTAAATTCATTAAATGATCTCATTAAAAACACAAACACTAAAATTAGTGTCATCTATTTATGCAGTAAAAAAAAGCAACTTATGTCATACCAAGAGACAGTTTTTATTTTCTTTTTGTCACTATTTTTGTTTTGTAAACACACGAGCGTTACCAGGTTAACGAGACTCACTGAAGACTTTTATTTTGAAAACCGGAAACGTCTTTGTCTTTTATCCGTGCTCACTTCAAACCGAATGGGTATTTCCAGTGCTAAGTGTCACTGGACGAAATCTAGCTAGACGGTTAGCGGAATATCTATCAAGGCAAAAAAAATAAGGAGCGTGTCGGAGCCACAGGACCTTCGCTGTTGTCGTTAGGCTGAGATCTGCTAGGATGACAGAGCTGAGGCACCGTGGAGCCACAGACGGTGACCCAACGTTACAACAGCAGCCATCAGAAGACAAGGTAACGTTAGCCAGGCTCCTGTCCCACCACTGGAAGCCGATGCTAATGCTAGCTAGTTAGCAACGTAAATGAGTCTAAATAGATCAAAATATTTTAATATCGCTAATTTTTAGTGACTGGTATTTAATGTCAAAATAAGAACTGGAATTTAAAACCAAAGAAAACACCAGAATTTGTTATACAAACAATCCGCCAAAACTGCTCATCAATCACATTTGATTGGCTGACGCCACTTACGGTCTTCCTGGTTGTGCTTGCGTCCTGAAAACAAAAGTCAAACCTAATGTTGGAGCGTTGTTGGAATAATAACTGCATGGATATCAGGCACATTCCGACACCTTCTCCATATATAGTAAAAGACTGGCCTGGTAGCGTGTATCCCGGGGCTGCAGGAGCGTTTAGAAAGCACCAGACGTGATTCTCGTCTAATGACTGATGCTGATCGTTAACTGTTTTATTTTCTTAGCTTTTGTTACTAGTTGACAGAAACCAGTTTAGTGGAAAACAGCGAGGCTCTCTGCTCCTACTGTTTTAACATAACCTGACTGTCTTCTTCAACAATATAAAGGCAGCTTGATGCAAACTGATGCCCAGCAAGATTCATCAATAGTCTCATATGGAAGGAAAGTAAATCGATGTCAGTGATGATTCCAGTAAATACTCGGAGCCAACAGCGGGGCGTGGCGGTGTGTGTGGATCTGTGTGTAGGATTACAACATCTGCTTACAGAACATCTGTACAACAAACAACACAGGGCCTGCTCACCAAAGTTTTTTTTTTACTAGTGTCATTTTCTTTTAATTCTGTGGGTTTATAAAGTGACAGAACTGCCACGCAAACCTCAGATTAACTTTCCAGTAAACCAGACAATCAACCATGTGACCTGAAGTAAATCTTATATTTATTTCTGTCTGATTAAAACCTCAACCCATGATTTGTTTCAATTCATGTAGGTTCAAAACACTTTTGTCATCCCTAAGTAGTAATTTTTGAACCTATGAAAATGTTAAAAGTGGGTCAAGATCATAACTTTAACGATGAATCAGCATCACTGGTATTTGTTCTGTGTTTTCACATTGCTGAGCTGCAAAAAAGCTGTTTGGATTGAACTTCTTATTCTGATGCAGTAATCATGCTGGTGAAAATGATGAAGACTTAAGTTTGTAAGAGCTGTTATCCCATCAGTACATTTGTCACCCTGTTTAGACAAATAGTAGGCAAGTGAGTTACCTCAGATTAATGATGCTGCAAAATCCTAAATCTACAATTTCTGAATTTCTGCATGTTTGGTCTTTCAAATTAAAGGCGGTGTGATATCTGTCAGGAGATGTTGAGAACCATCATTCAGTATGGGGTTGTATTTACACTTTGGGCCTTCAGCTATGCAAAACATTTTAAAACAGCTGCTTTAAAATATTTGTGACTGATGTACTCAGGCAGGTTGCAGCAACAAATTCGTACCAACAAACTCCTCTTTCCCTTTTTACGTGGTCTGAAAACTCTTAAATCACTTAAACTGGCAGGAAAGGACTCATCCTTTCACTAATTCCAGATCTTACTGTTTCTGTTTCTTGTCTGCTAGAAAGCGTGGAAGGGGAGGAGTGTTGGTGTTAAAGAGCGCCTATTTTTAACTCAAGCATCCTGAATGACGGATACTGTCTCCATAGAAACCAGCAGGCGGAGACTGTGTCTGCCTGTGGTGTTGTGCGCGATTTCTGCTGTCAGATGTTGGGGTTTGGCATTTATTGACTGTGCTTAATATATGAGCGTTCCCCTCAAAATAGGGTTTCATATAATTTGAAGCAAAGTCAAAAAAGAAGTTTTCCAAATCAGGGGAGGTGTGTGTTTTTGGTTTTGTTTTGTGGAATAAATCCAGAGAAATATGGTGTTCACTCAGTGTAGTTTTAATTATAGAGTTAACTGATTTTTTTTTATAATGCAGTTTGATTAGCTCTGAAAAAAATGAATAATTACACTAAATTCTCTTACATTCAGAACCTAATTCAACATGTAGTGATGTGGATGATCCTACATTGTTAGTCTTGTATAGATTTATTTTAATCTAGGGGAATATGATCAGAAAAGGTTTCATAACATTTTTTAGTGCCAGAATTGTTCCCCTCCTATGCTTTGCTGTATCTTGCTGTACATGTGAGGGAAGGAGAATTGCAAGTGTCATGCTGTTAGGCCAAAATGTGAGACAGGTGGTGCCACGAGACAGCAACCCCATCTGACCATCTGCTGTAGGGTTGTGAGGTGAGAACTCAGGTCCACAGCACCAGAGAGAGGTCAGCGAGGGTGAAAAGTGCACAAACTGACCTGGAGAAACTTTTTTTGCAACATATGGGCAGTGACTATAGTTGTGTCTGTCAAATCACAGTCTTTTGTTGTTGTTACCATAGAGAAATGGAAGTGTGTTTTGAACAGGCTTCTATCAGAAAACAGATGGTTCTGAGAAATCAACAATACAGATGGAGATTATCTGGCGCTGTGTTTAGAGCCACCAACTCAAACGGACCTGCTTCATGCTGTATGGCCACTCTCTCACCATGAACTTTCTCCCTTCCTGTTACAAATAAAGTGATTTGTTGGACTACACTGATTTATGTAAGATTCAATGAAAACAGTTTGCAGCAAAGTTATGTAATCAGGTGGAAAAAATATGCAATTTATAAGCATAAACATATCTCTACACAACAGATTCAAATGTTCTTTCTGCTTTCAGTGCAAAACACTGCAGTTTCCAAATGTACCCCCCAAAATGCAACCCCTCATTGGACACGTTAGTTAGTTAGTTAGTTAGTTAGTTATTCATTTATTTCAGGCAAGGCAAGGAAAAACAAAACAAAAAACAACAACAAACAAAATAATTAAATAAGCAAATAATAAGCAAAGATCATAACTCAAGAATACAATTCTTTCTGAAAGGGAGTGGAAAGAAGAAAACTTATGTAATCCCACCCCAGTTCCTGATTCAGAGATCAACACTCTGAGCTTCACTGCTACCTTGAACACAATAATTGCATCATGATGGCGTCACCATGGGCAACAATGAAATTATCACATTGCAATTTCAATTCCATACAAGAATGTAAGGAACAATGTAAGGAATGATCAAGAAACACTGAGCACATGTTAACAAACAGAACAGCAGTTTGAGATAACGACCCTCATCTCTATATTTTGAGCAGAGACGGTGTTTATATAACAGTTTGAATTGATTAGTACTTTGGCATTTCTTGTGTTATGAGTCCAGATAGTTCCATAGTTTCACTCCGCACACGTTTACGCGTGGTTTGAGCTCTCGGCAATGAAAAATATCCAAAACCTCTCAAGTTATGAGCCCTGACTGGAGTTCTAAAAAATCGTTGGATGTTTGGTGCTAATAATTTGTTGAATGCTTTATATAAAACTATAGATGTATTATATTGCACAAGATCATGAAATTTTAGCAACTTTGACTGCGTAAACAGGTTATGAGTATGTTCAGGAAAACCAACCTTGCACTGCTCTTTTCTGTAGTATGATCAAAGGATTAATTGTGTTCTGGTAAGTATTTCCCCAAACTTCAACACAATATGTAAAGTATGGGAGGACTAAGGTGCAGTATAAAGTACGGAGTGCATTTCCATCAAGGTATAGTTTTGCTTTATTTATAATTGAGAGGGTTTTGGAGATTTTTGTTTTCATGTGTCTGACATGGGGTTTGACAATTTACTATCAATTATAACTCCTAAAAATTTATTTTCACTTACAAATTCAATTTGAGCGCCATCAATTCTTATTTTCTGTTCAGACATTATGTTGCGATTTCCAAACATCATTACCTTGGTTTTATTTATATTCAAAGATAATTTATTTGAGTCAATCCATTCTTTAAATGTGTTTAGTTCCTTGTTTACTGTGTTTACAAGCTCAAAATAATCATCACTACTGTAAAATATATTTGTGTCATCTGCAAATAGTATGAGTTTCAGGACTTTGGTTGTGTTAAATACTGTATATCATTTATGTACAGATTAAACAGTTTGGGCCCCAACACTGACCCCTGGGGGACACCACAAGCAATGCCAAGTACATCTGATGAATGTTGACCCATTTTTACGAACTGTACCCGCCCTGTTAAATAACTTTTTAACCAGTCCCCAGCCAACCCCTAAATCCATATCTTTCCATCTTATTTAGTAATATTACGTGGTTAATAGTATCAAATGCTTTTTTCAGATCAATGAAGAGACCAACTGCATACTTTTTCTGCTCCAGTGCATTAGTTATTTCTTCAATAGTTTCAGTTATTGCCATTGATGTAGTTCTTTTGGTTCGAAAGCCATACTGACCTTCATTAATTATGTGATGTTTCTATAGAAACTTTTCAAGTCGAGGTTTAAAAGTTTCTCTAAAATTTTTGAAAATTGAGGCAAAAGTGAGATTGGTCTGTAATTATTAAATGCATGTCTGTTTTCATTTTTGAAGAGTGGAATTACTTTAGCAATTTTCATTTTGCATGGAAAACAGCCAGTCTGGAATGACAAGTTATAGATATAAGTTAAAGGTTTGACAATATTTAGTATAATTTTTTTAACCAATGACATGCTAATGTCATGACAGTCGGTGGAGGACTTACTTTTACACTTCTGCACTATCTTTGTCACTTCCTGCTCATTTGTAGCTGAGAGGAACAATGAAAAGGCATTATTTTCAATAGTTGACTTTGCAATTCCACTATCAAGAATATCAGCAGCCAACTTAGGGCCAACATTCACAAAAAATTTGTTGAACTTATTTACAACATTATTCATATTATAATCTTCACCATTTTCATCAATAAAGTAATCAGGGTATGTCATTCAAAGCATTCCAAGTTCCTTTTATATTGTTTTTATTTTCATGCAAGTTTTTTTGATAGTATAATCTTTTGCTTGTTCTTATGACATCGGTTAATTTATTTTTGTACTTGTTATATCTTTGTTCCACTTCTCTTGTTTTTATTTTGAGAAAAAATTTGTAGAGATTGTTTTTCTTTTTACAGGCATTCATTATTCCTTTGGTAATCCAAGGGGTTTTGTGATGTGTTTCCTTAATAACATAATCTTTCACAGGGCAGTGATTATTATACATGGAAGTGAAGATGTCTAAAAAAGTACAATAAGCACTGTCCACACTAGGGTCACTGCACACTGAAATCCAATCCTGGAGCGGAACTCTATCCCCTTGCTCTGGAGATAGGAAGCCACTTGTTGCTCCACCCATTGTGTATCCTGCTCGCTGGGCTCCCCGCTCTCCGCGGCCACCGCACGCGCATATGTGCGGGGCCTGATGTTGATGCCAGTGATGATCACATCATCGTCAACTCGCCGCTCGAGATCCACAATTCGCTTCTCCTTCTTCGCGTTCTGGAGGCGTAGTAGTTTCACCCCCAAGAGCTGCTCCTGTTGTGTTCTGACCGCAGTCACATCACCGCACAGAGAATTGAGAGAGAGTTTTATCTCCTCAAACTCCTCTGGTGTTGGGCTTTTCCTTGGTGGGGGCATCCCCGTAGTTTGTTAACTAGAGCATTCGAGCATTTGTACATCAGATGTTGTTAAAACATGATGCCAGATTTCGCAGACTCAGATCAGATCAGTAGAGTCCAAAAATGACCTGACAGGCAGCGTGTCTGAACTCCAAGTCGTTCACCGCTGCTCACACAGAACAAAAAGTAAGCACCTCCCAGACATCAGAATCATCTAGATGAGCCAACAAAGATTTGTGATGCTGTCTAGTCATGAAACAAAACAAATATTTAGTTGGTCAGCAGTGTGTCTGCAGGACTGCCAAACAGCCTATTTTTACAATTAACCTAATATGAAATTGGGGTTGAAGAATTGTGCTCCCAACTATTTCTATTTTCAGTGAAGCGTTATACATGGGGGATGCAGGATAGGATACAGATTTCATTCATTGTCCACTTGGGTGTTTTCAGAAATTGGATCTTTTACCAGGACTGTGCTATGTAGACTGTTGGTGACTTAGCACGAGGTGATCTGTCTACTATGTATTGACTTTTGAAGCTGTTGTGACCTCAACCTGACATTTTTTGAATATATGGATCCATTTTGTTTTTTTTTTGTTTTTTTTGTTTAACCCCACCACCCCACAGCAGAAAGGTTCTTAATTTTAATACAGACCTGTGACTTGTCTGTTGATGTTTTCCATGTCTGCATAGGTTCCATCAGAGTGCCCTACATCTTTGTCCCACATTTCATTGGTGTGAATGGTTTTTTTGTCTCTGTGTTAGCTCTGTGATGAGCTGGTGGCCTGTCTAGGATGTACCCTTCTCCTCATCTAATTTTAGCTTGGTATTTGCCGGTGGGGTTGTTTGAAAAATTAAAATAGTGTGGAGCAAATTTTCTCTTAAACTATCTAAGATGTTATTTCTAAAATAAGCCCATTATTATGGAAACACAAAAATGAAATGAATTAAATACCATCATAGGTCATATTCATGGAGAGAAAGAAAGAAATACTTGTGGAACAACAAACTGCACCATCTAAAGTCTGAATATTTGAAATGCATAGATCGAGGACCTTCTTGTGTTTCTATTTTCTGTGGTTGCCTCTCTCCCCACCACACCACCAGATCTTTGCTTGATAACATCCTGTCTTTTCCTCCTTGTCTGTTGGACTGCCAGGGCTCAGATGGTGAGCTGAAGGTGGACAAAGATGGGGTGTCAGACAGCGATTCAAAGGTGGACTCAGGAGTCCCGGAGGTGCCGGTCCCTGCTGATGACACCCCCGAGGTTCTGAACAAGGCCCTGTCTGGACTCTCCTCAAGGTGTTGTCAGTGTTGCAATGATAAAACAATAAAATAATAACATTAACATCTAACATTAACACAATGATGGACATTGTCTGTAAACATTTCCTGAACACGTTGTGTCTGTGTGTGTCTGTGTGTGTGTGTCTGTTTTCAGATGGAAGAACTGGTGGGTACGAGGCATCCTCACACTCGCCATGATCTCCTTCTTCTTCATCATCATCTACCTGGGCCCCATGGTGCTTATGATGATTGTAAGTAGTTGTGTAAAATCTTACACGTTTCTTATTCTACAGAAAGTCAAATAACAGCACCATGCTCTATATATCCACATTTCTGTCCTTCATGATTTATTTTCACTGAGTTCTACAGTTCACACTCTTTCTGAGACTCATGATGTTCCGGTAGTTTCACCCCCGATGATTCTGTGCATCTTTTTTTAGGTCCTCTGCGTTCAGATCAAGTGCTTCCAAGAAATCATCACAATCGGTTACAGTGTGTACCACTCCTACCACCTCCCCTGGTTCAGGACGCTGAGCTGGTGACTGCACACACAGACACACAACGATCACCCGTTTTATACAAGAGCCGTGAACGCATCAAAATGTCTCTCCTCACTTCTTTCTTATTATTTTGTCTCGTTTTTATCGTGTAGCCGACTTCTTCAGGTTTGTTTTCTGACCTGTTTAAATCCTGAGTAGATTGTAGAAGCCAATCAGGAAAGCAAGAGGCTCTGAATCATCAGTGATGACTGATCATAGCTGTAGTGGTGTGTAGTAGACTGTGATCCATAGTTGAAGGCCTAGCATTCACTATGCCTGGAAGGTCGAAGCCGTATCCCATGCACGGTTCATTATTTTGAGCTGACATTTCTGCTCATTTCATCCTTCATCCAGAAAAGTCATCAGTGACTCAGGTTTGCTCACCTGGTGTGTGGAAATCTCAGCCTCACTGTTTTTTGTGCAGGCATACTGAATGCGGTCTGATTAGTGTCTGTTGTCATAAGGAGGTGAATTCTGTACATTTGTCTTACACCCCACAGGTACTTCCTGCTGTGTGTAAACTACTTCTTCTATGGTGAGACGGTGACTGATTACTTCTTCACGCTGGTGCAAAGGGAGGAGCCACTCCGCATACTCAGCAAATACCACCGCTTCATCTCCTTTGCCCTGTACCTCACAGGTATGGGTCCTCCAGCTGGGAGTTCTTGTGTCTTTATGTTGAAATATTTTTTTTGTGTAAATTATTCATACTTGCCTTGAGTCTTGGACTCGGTTCCATAGATCTCCTCAGCCACAGTCTTTCAGGGCATTACTGAAAGTTTTAACAACCCTCATCTCACAAGATTTCAACTTCAGGCATTCCTTGAGCGAGACGTCCACGTCTTCTCAAAGGAAAATTACACATTACTCTCTAGAATTCTCTGTCAGACTGATAGTAACATCCTTTTTCTGTGAATGATTGCTCAGCGAGGTGATCTACTGTCCCGGGGATATTAAAGTAAAACCCCGAAGAGTCACTCGGTAGAGCCATGACCTTTGGCTCTATACTACACAGCACCTGTAGGTGGTACTGTGACCTCGTCCACATCACACAATAAATCAGTGTTCATGATTACAGCTACCAAGAAGGTTCTGTTTTCATCAGACATTGCTTATTGGTTACTTTTTCTTAATTTCTTTTTAAACATTTTGTTCCTTTTATAGCACTTATTTGGACTTTATGGCCTCTAGCAGAGAGAATCTTCTACATTTGGGAGTGAATGTGGATTAATGGGCAGATTCAACCTTATTGGTTTAGGTTTAATTCAAAGAATTTGGATTAGCGTTTAACTTAATTAAAAGGGACTTTTGGACTACAGTTGAAGAATGTGCTCCACTGAGTGTTCTGCTAGTTAGAGTGGGCAGATGTTTGTGAGTTGGTTATTTCAAGCGCCATGCTAAATAGAGAAGTTCCACTTCCTCTGCTGTAGGTCGTCTGTTCGTAAAGCAGTGCTACTAAAGCTCGTACCGGTGCCAAACAGGATGCAGGAAGGAAGGAAGCACCATGGTTGCTCCTATTTTTCACCTACTATATTCAAACTGAAACTGCATTGATATGCATTCTTGTAAAATCTGTGAGCAAAGGTCTCTTTGACGTCTTGATGTGCCAGAAAATGCTCAAATCAGTGTTTTAGTAATGAGATATTTTTACTTTGTCTATGACCACCTTCAGGTTTTTCTGACCTTGACCTCATATTCTTCCAGTGTAATCCTTTTTGTCTGTGCTTTGCTGTGTTCTGTTTACCCACTGTCGCACAGTGTGAAACAAAAACCTATTTTCACGCTGCACATTAACTCTGGGGTCATCTAAAGTAGGTCATGCTAAATATAGTAGCGTTTAACCAAATATGATTCTTTATTCCCCCTGCAAGTTGACACGCTCCTGAATGACGCCTCATTTTCACCGAATATCTTTAATGTTATTGCAGGATTCTGCATGTTTGTCCTGAGTTTGGTGAAGAAACACTATCGCCTCCAGTTTTACATGGTAAGTGGCCTCCCCCATCATCTTGGCCTCCAGCTTCTAGGCTGCTGAGTTGTAGATCAGGCTGTTTAACATACAGGTAACTGTTTGCAAGTTAGGCTCATAGTTGTTGATGTAAAATCTGTGCGAACAGCCTCTGATCATTAAAACAGAATGTCCTTCCTGCGTGGCTACCCTACTAACAAGCTGACGTCTGTCATTAAGCAGACCCAGAGAGAAAAGGGTATTTGTTCACACACTGGAAGACAAGCTCTTGTGTCAATAGAATATTTGACAAGTTTATCCTACAAGATTTTTGCATACACTCAAATATTGCTACACATCCTATAAGTGAGAAGGATCGTTAACTTAATCCTGTCTTCCAAATGTAGTGTGGATTTGAGCACGATCTTATCCGCTCACCAGATTATTTACTCTCAAAACCCTGGCAACTCTGCAGTAACTAGTTACAGTGGTCTTTGTGAAATAGCACCAGGAAATAATTTCTATACTGCAATGATATATCTAGTCTGTTCAGAATAATTTGATGTACAAACTCAGTCATCAATGAGGTTGCATGTAATGGTTGTGTTACAGTAACATTTAGAAAAGAAAGAAAAAGAAATCAACTTTATTAATCCCTCATAGGGGAAATTAGTTGTCCACTCTAGTGTTATTTTATTGTTAAACACATGCGTTTGTGTGTGTATTGTATGTATGCGAGTGTGTATATATAAATATATATATATATATATGCGTATAATATATATATATATGTGTGTGTATGATTTATATATAATATATACTGTATATACATATATAATATATGTGTATATATATGTATGTATGTATATATATGTGTGTGTATGTATATATGTGTGTGTGTGTGTGTGTGTGTATATATATATATATATATGTATATATATATGTATATGTATATATATATATCTGTTTATGTATACACAGTATTTTCCACACTACAAGGTGCACTGGACTATAGGGCGCACCCTCAATAATTTGTTTGTTTTATAATTTATTTCATATATAAGGCGCACCGGATTATAAGACGCACACAAAAATAAATAAAATTTATTTAGTAAACTGCAGCGGCTGTAGTTGCGCAATCCATCCACTAGATAGAGCCGCGCTGCTCAGACAGTCATGATTGCATTCATGACTTCCTGACTACCTTTGAATGCCCCCTATATTTATGTCAATAAGCCATTCTGAGCCTCATCAAGGAAACCTGATCACTTGACCACTTTACCATCTTAGAAAGAAGTCAACACGTATATTAAAAAACCTGACATTAAAAACTGGTTAAATTCATTACGAGTGCAGTCAGTGCGAACAGAGCAGATTATTTCCTGATCTGAAGTTCGAAGCAGATATTTAAGCTCTGACGTTCATCTTCATCTATTAATTAAACATTGTTTCGATCGATCAGTAGTCCAGTCGGAGGTGAGGTGCAGCTATTTGCTGCTGTGTGTCCTCAACAATTTTTTAACTAGTTTTTAATGTCAGGCTGCTAATTTACTGGCAAATGTGACGCTGTTTTACTCCTAGAACTGACTTTAACGTCGGTGTCTCACCGCCGTGAATCTCACCGCACGTCGCTGCAGACAGAATAAACAAGCCTGAATGCGCCCCTCCGCCGCCCGCCCAGAGCTATCAACTACATTTGTAAATCAATTGCAGCACACCCGTTGGCACCTTTGTCTAGCAGTGACCCTGCTCTTGAAATTTCAGAAAAGGCTGGAAGTTCAGCTTTGAGGGTCTTTCATTCACCTTTGTGCCAGTTTCTCCGTGTGTTTCCACAGACTAGTAGAATGGACCGTCAATAGATTCCAGATGACAGCACAATGGTATTTTTTAGACCAATTAAGTTTAAAGTGGGTTATTTCCGACACCAAATAGCTAGGAAATACTGAGATCAGTCAGTCAGTCAAACTTTATTAATAGAATTGCTGAAAGTACCTTATGTTTTGCTACGTAATCACCGGTGCTCCTACAGTCTGCTCTACCGTCTGAGAGCAGCTCAGTCAGAGCCGAGACTTCGGTGACGCCCCTTGACTACCGTTGTTAGGGGGCGTGGGCCCGAGTGCCTTGTGAGGGGGCTCCTCTGGTGGCGGAGTGCAGCATGACTGGCGGCCAGACTGCCGGCTTTTTTTCAGCGATCACGTTTTTAACCAATATTAATATGAATATTAATCCATATACAAGGCGCACTACGGGTTTATGGGAAAATTTTAGGCTTTTAGGTGCGCCTTATAGTGCGGAAAATACGGTTAATGTATATGTATGACCTGAAAGCATGCACATGGAGCAGCAGACAGCTCCTTCACGGTGCATCCCCGTGAGCAACTTGTAAAGGGGACGGTGCCTTGCTGAAGGGCACTGCAGCAGTGCTCAGGAGGTGAACTGGCACCTCTCCACACTCCAAACGTTTTGGTCCCCAGCTCAAGACTTGGAGGACTGAGCCGCTGCTGCTTGTCTTGGTGAAAACGTGGTTGTTGTTTACTCTCCACAGTTTGGTTGGACCCACGTGACTCTGCTGATTGTGGTGACTCAGTCTCATCTCATCATTCACAACCTGTTTGAGGGGATGATCTGGTAAGTGAGGGCTTCGTCTCCTGTTATCTCCTGCCCCCCCCCTATCTAGTAGAAACGAACCATGTTGAATTTCAGTTCAGTTGAATGTTTACCGGGGATCAGCTTGACAAATTTATATTCTGTATTTTTAGTTAGTCTCTTTTTTGACTCAGTCTCTCTTCTTTGTCTGAACAGGTTCATTGTTCCGATCTCCTGTGTGATCTGTAATGACATAATGGCCTATATGTTTGGCTTCTTCTTTGGTCGCACCCCTCTCATCAAGGTCGGTTGTCTCGCTGTATTTCTTATCTTTACTAACCATCAATAAAACTACTGGATTAACTACTGTGTTAACTGTTTGTTATTTGGTCAACCCTCATACTGCCAATAGATTACAACACTGCCTGTGTCTGTGTGAGTAGATTCGTGTGGTACATGAGTTAACATGGTGTCTTTACCCTCAGCTGTCACCTAAGAAGACGTGGGAGGGATTCATCGGGGGCCTCTTTGCCACCATCGTGTTTGGAATCCTGGTAATAAAAGGAATTCTTTACATTCCATCTGCATTTTGATTCTTGTATTCAAATTTTTGTCAAGTTTTTGGACAAATTAAATGCTGCATTAAATGTCCACAAAGAAACATTTTGTTAACATTCAGGAGAAGGTAGTTCACCTTAGTCTGCGTGTGTGCTTGGTTCTTGTGCATGACATGGATCGCAGGTTGTAATATTTAGAGCTCTGTTTACAGAACTGCCTTTTAACGGAGCCTCAGATCAATATGTGTAACCGTAAGAACAACAGACCCATTCATTAAATATTTCTTCATTAAATACTCACAGTATTAATAAATCTGAACACAAGTGCATGAAGTAGTTTAGTTCATTCTGTCACTTTTTGTGTTTTAGCTCAGTTGTGGCACTTAGGTGCAAAAGTTCATTTTACATCTATATTATTTAAAACACTTACATTTTTTATGCCATTCGTCCATTAATGGTATTTTACTTCCATAAAATTGAAGTAAAATAATAATAATAATCATACTTCATAATGTTTATGTGAACTGTTATGGGTATTTTTTACTTTGGTTCAGAAATCATTTAAATCATAAGTTTATCAGATCGACTCAATCTGTATTGGCGAGCCTTCTTAGAAATATGCTTTGAACCTCGTGACTCTTGTGAAATGCTCTTGGCTGAGTAAATATTTTTATATTAGGAGGAACCCTCCATTAGAGGTACATCTATCTGGCAGAAGCAGAGAGAATTCAAGCTGTAACCTGAACAAGCCATATCTTCCAAGTAACTCACCTGAAGGTGGTTTCTAAAGAATGTAACTCATGTAGAAGCAGAGAGGAGCTGCTGTTATTCCCTGTGGACACTGGACAGTTTTTTTTATCTGGGTCTAGTCTGATTAAGCCTCAGAATGCACCAAACACTTTCCTTCCTCATTAGTAAAGACATTAACACTTCTTACCGGCTTCCTACTGTTTGATGGATCTATATTATCTGTATGATAATATCCATCCATTCATAAATCCTCCTTGTCATCTCTGAACTGTACTGAACATAGACAGAGGTGGAATTCTTCATTTGACAGCAGTGTTTCAAGATTTTCCTCCTCATTTGATCAAAAAAGAAGACTAACTGAAGCCTGCTCTCCCCCCAGCTGTCCTATGTGATGGCCGGCTGCCGCTACTTTGTGTGTCCGGTGGAATTCAACAACGACTCCAACAGTTTCCAGGTGGACTGTGAGCCATCTGAGCTCTTCCAGCTCCAGGACTACGCCCTGCCGAGTGTCCTGGAGTCTGTCACTGGATGGGTAAGACTCCTACCCACGCCTCAGATTTGTCGTTCTTTGTGCTTCAAGGATGCTTTCAAACTAGTGAGAATGTAGAAATAAATTACCAGGTATTTGGAGTAGTGAAGCCACAAACTCTGATCTTTATGATGTGAGAGAGGCCTGCAGGGATTTGCATGTTGTCTTTGGATCTAATATGACTCCCTGAAGGGAGACATCACCATGTTCTTGTGAGAGTTTTGGAAGGTCAGCCTCCTCTAGGAAGGTTCGCTGTATTTGCATGTCTTCTCCATAAAGCACCTCCCCGTGGATCTGTGGAGTCCCACAGCTTTGTAACCCTCTCCAGACTGATGTATCGCTCCTTCTTCCTCAGTTCTTGTGAGGATTTTGTCAATATCCTAGTGATGAGACCCACTGACCAACGTCATGCTTCTGAAACGGTTCATTAAAGTGGTTTAATAGAACAGGGTTGTCGTCATCAGGCCTGGGTTTTTGTCCTCCGGCTGCTACCAGTTATTAATGAAGTTTGATATTTTAATTTTAGTTTTAGTTTCTTAAAGTGCAACTTTGTTTTCTCACCTCCAAGTTATTAGATAAACTTTTTTGGCACAATACACAAAATTATTTAAAAAGTATTTCTTATATTGAAGTATTTTGTATTAACTGAATAAGAACCAAAGTTTTTTCTTGTTTATATTTTCTGACACAACGTAAAAACACATTACAGTATAAAATAGGAATAACAGCAGTTCTCTGATTTGACGTCTCGTCTCCACAGACCACAGTGCGGCTGTACCCATTCCAGATCCACAGCATTGCTCTCTCCTCCTTCGCCTCCATTGTGGGACCTTTCGGTGGGTTCTTCGCCAGTGGCTTCAAGAGAGCCTTCAAGATAAAGGTAGAGACGAAGAACACCTGAACACACCCCGGCATGTCTGTGATGTCAGCTTTAGTTTTCTGTATTGTATTTGCTCTTTCTTAATGTCTAGGATCACTTCTCAAGCACGCTCACTCTTCTCATTGTCCTTACAGGATTTTGCCAACACCATCCCGGGTCACGGTGGCATTATGGACAGATTCGACTGCCAGTACCTCATGGCCACGTTTGTGAATGTCTACATAGCGAGCTTCATCAGGTCAGAGCACAACGGAATGAAATATGAAGTGTTGCTCTCTATTGAATATCACCATTAATTTAGACCATTGGTTAAAGAATATTTGCTTGTGTTTTTGGTGTTTTCGGCTATATATTTGTCTTACTATTAGAACAGAGGACTTTTTTTTCTCTCTCATAATTAGCAATTTATGATTTGCAATTTCTAATTTGTTACAGCACCTACAGTAGGCCATAGCCTGTGTGTTTGCTAACCAATGCTACAGCTTCTATTGTTTCCAATGCTGGCAAAGTTCAAGTACCCACTTCTTACCCCCGGATAATAACATCGCCTACATTTAATCGGACTGTCTGCGATGGAAATACTAAACCAATGTGGGCTTTTGTACTTTGTAATTACATTCATTTTCCAGTGTTGCCATACTGAGAGGAGTTTGGGTTTAAACATAACATTGCTACATACATGACCTGCTTCACTGATGACATAATGATGCAGCTTCTCGTGAAGGCTGTTGCTGGGCGGCGGGGGGGGGGGCTTCTTACTGCAGTACTTTTTTTTCTAAAGAATCATGTGCAGTCAGACTGTTCCTCTGTGTTTACATAAGAATTTTTTATACAACCTATAGAATAATAATATAGATTAATTATAACAAGAAACTGCATGATTTTTGCCTTTTTATTTTAATTTTAAAACTGTGTGTTGGTTTGAGGATAAGAAATAATAAGAAATAAGAAATTTCCTGGAGGCTGCTGCCTAAACTTTGTTCATATTGAGTTACACCAGAATAGTTCTAACATACGCCTCTGCTACAGTATCACTAGATGAGTCACCACTCCTGAGCAGGGATTTGCTAATTTACAGATTTGGAAACAAACCTTTTTGTTGGTTCTCTTTGAGCGAAGCTAAACCATGATTGTACAATCACTGATTAAGCAAAAATATGAGTTAATATTTGTGAGGAGGATGTGTTTGATTTTCTTCGTCTTGCCCACAGGGGCCCCAACCCCACCAAAGTGATCCAGCAACTGTTGGCCCTGCGAGTCGATCAGCAGCTCCACATCTTCAACTCTCTGAAGGCTCACCTGACTGAGAAGGGCCTGCTGCCCACACTGGAGGAGGTCGCCGCCTAGAGCCATCGGCGTCCGTCCCGGCTCGTCCTGATCGGAGCGCGGCCCCCCGCGGGCCCCCTTTGCATCGGAGCTCTGGGAGACTGTGATCGTGTCTGACGGAAAAAAACAACAACACTTGGGCCTTGGATCATTCCATTTCATTTGGGTGTGAGAGTGGAGCATGTTCGGGTTCATTCAGTCTGTGAGTCATGTTTCTGAGACCAGTGTTTTCAGGTTGAGTTAGTGAATTACTGTACTGTTACACATTTCCATGCGAGCCAACCTGTATCTATTCACATTGTGGGAAAACTGTTGTTCAGCTCTACATGTCTACCTGTATACAGGATAACCTCTATATACCTATTATTGTGTGTCAGTAGCTTATTTTATGTTTTCTTTCGATGCACTGCTTTCAACCCAGTTATTCACTGCAGCCTTCCCCCAGCTTCACCACCCCCCCACGCCAAATTTAAGTTTCTATTTCGTCACTGTGATTGTTTCTATTTATGCAGCAATGTTTATATATTTAGTTTGTTCTTATATGTTGATGTCGTGTCTATTTTATATTCACAGTGTGTGTTTTCGGTCATTCACCACTTCACAGCCTCTCTAGCTTCAGACACACCAGTGACATCATATCACACACTAGCAGTAATATCCTGAGTCGTTGCCCTGATGTTTTTGACAGGATCAGTGTGATCAGCATCCGTTCTGTCTGTTGGTTGGTTTGCTAGCTCATGACAGAAGCTGAAATGCTCACCTTAAATCACATTTTTTTCTATGTTTAAGGAGCTCCTGTTGGTTTTAAACACTCACTCGGTTTTTGGGGTTGTTGCATTACGGCCTCTCCTTCTGATGGTTTCTACACCGCCATTATCTACTTCTTCTACGCGTTGCACACTTGCATCATTTATCAGGGCTGTTTGGTGAGTTTGCTTTAAATGTTCACAGCTTCAGGGGAGAAACCCTGATTGTCACTGGTCAGGTTAATCTGGTTCTGGATGTGACCTCATGAATGTGGTGTTGGGGGTCGGAGTTCACCTGTAGCAGTGTAGGTGTGTTCGAGAGTGGATGTAACAGGATCCTGTGATATTTATGCCACTGCATAATGTTTGTTTCATCCACGCTGAAATTTATGTTCCCTGAATTAGTTCTTTAATTCAGTAGCCATGGTAACTATCTGGTAAAGGGGCTGTAAAGAGCAGCGTTTTTTTTACATTAATTTTAACGTTAGATTATTAATTTTATTCAGTGGAAATGTAGCTGATGTCATTGTGATGTCAGTGAATGGAAGAGTGAGGACTTAGAAGATAAGACATTTAATAATATTAAGAAGGATTTTATGAGTGATGTGTGTTGCATTATGGGAATATATATTGTTAAGATAATTTGGACTACAATTCCAGATACTGTGGGATCCAATTTACTTACCTGGACAATATTTCTTTTACACTGTCTCTTTTTTTTTGCCTCCTTGATGTTTAAAAAAAATTGCAAGAACCTACCAAACCTATGTTCTCTGTTCAATAAGTGTTGAAATTAAATATTAAAACATTTTTATTTAAGTCTGACTGAGACCGTGTTTCCATTTAATCTCAAGACTTGCTGAGTTAAGTCTAATTTCCATGGTAGAATACGTGAAAATCCATCATAATTAAATTATATGACAGCTTAAGTATTTTTGTTGCTTTTTTTTGGGAGTACATCCATTGGATTTGATTTGTGTGAATTTCCAAATATTCTAAGCTGTTTTGATTATTAATTTCACAGATTCTGCCGTGTTTAACTGTAGAGTTGATAAACCATTCAGTGTGTGTGTGTGTGTGTGTGTGTGTGTTACTCAACCAGTCATCAATCCTCTGTCCATTGGTTTGTGCACATTTATCATTTTACGCTCTGTCAATGAAAATAATTTATTTCTCATCACGTAACACTGCATAAACTCTGGAAGTTACCGCAGGTGTCAGTATGTAGTATTGAAAGCATAGTACACAGGCGATAATACGTATTTACATTGCAATACACTGGTGTAAGCTAGCCAAAGCCCTTTCTGTACCAGTGTTCTAGGGGAAAACAGCAATACATCATTCATACAGCAATCAGTGTAGCAGCAGGGTGTGTAGGTTAGGATCTTGATGTCTATATATAACAAACGGCTTAAACACAAACATATAGTCCTTTGTAAATGCACTGGCCTTGAATTTCCTCTCATCAGAACGTAACATATTTTCAATCAAAGGCCTTTTTTCTAACTCCAGATTTAGCTTCATCATGGCAATGCAATCATCAACTTTAATATTTTTCAAATGGAATAAATCATTAAGTTTTATGTGTTTCCTACACATTTGATGTATTTTTTTATTAATGTATTCTTCACGTTTTTCTTTGACGTGTGCTACCCAACCAGTCTTAACTCTGAAGTATTTATTTACTATATTGTACATTTAAGATGTTGAGCAACATGTCGTGTTCTTCAGTAATTTTGTTTAGAGGAATATTTAGGGTGTTACTGCCATATTTGAGAGCATTTTCTTGCCGTGACTAGTGCTGTTGGTTGTTTTCTAGGCCCTTCCCAGTGAGGCCGTCATGTGTCACCTCCTCATAGGTACTGCCCTTTGTTGTCCCCCCTTTGAGGAGTGGGTGTCTCAGTGTTTGTAGATATGTCTCAGGTGTCCCTGCCTGATGCAGCTGTTTACTGCCATTTCTCTGCCCAAACTTACGGATGCCACTAGAGAGAGCTGTAGCTCCTTTGGTCGAATGAAACTGTTGTATCCAACCCTGTGCCTCTGCTGCCCGACACATTCCACATTCTAAAATTTTAGGATTTGCTCCCAGGGTGGCAGAAAGAGAGATTAACATACTATTAATAGATTTCCACACATTGTCACTTTGCTGATGTGTCTCCTCCCCAGCAGGACCCTTGCGTAGACATGTTTGGGAGTTGTGACTGTCCTCATATACTGTAGACTCCCTGTTTGGACATTTTATTTTGTGGCTCTTAAGTTCTGTATGATTCAGTTGTACTATATTTAAACTGTGCAATGGTTTGTGCTTGGTTGTAATCTTTTTGATGCAGACGTGCTTTGCCTTGAAATTTAAAAGAATAAAAAAGAATCATGTGGTGTTTTGTGTGAGCCCTGGTTTCTTGGTCTTCTACATTTTGAAGTAGATATTTGGTTGATATCTTTACCTTTTAATAATTCTATAATAATCTATTTAAGACTGAGCCTTAATGGCAGTCTTTGTGTGATGCCTCAAGGTAGGTTACAGGAAACACTGACTGCATTGAGTCATGTCAGTCTGAGCTGTGAAGCAAGAAACTTACTCAAACACATCAAAACATTTCCATTATGAAGACACCAGGAGGGATTTTTTTTTTTTTAAACGTTAGTCACCATTAATCATTTGGAATACGACCACATGGAGCCCAGCATCTTTCACCAAATTTGCTTGGAAGCCATTTGTACAGCACAAGTATGAACAGAGGAATGAAAGCAACATGAGGGAACGCGTTTTGAAGGGCAGAAAAAAAAGGAGAGATAACCACAGGAAGTAGGAAGTGTGATCTACAATATTTCCACTAAGTGTGTGTTGAGTGTGTACATGTATATGTGTCTGTGTGTGTGTGTGTGTACTCTGGTTGGATGTGCGTGTGAAATGTAACAGTGGCCTGAGATATGTGAGTTAACAAAGTTTGGACAATGTCTCTGAAACTACCTCGCAACTGGGACTTCAGCACCTTTAAGGCGGAGACAGCTCGGATAGGTAAGCTGGTGGTCGTGTGGCTTTCACTGTCAGCAGTGTGGCTTTTGTTTCCTACAGGTCTGTCACTTAAACTAACAGTAAATAAGGTACAAATTCCTTTTTTTTCTACAAAACAGGGATTGTGAGATATTAGAATTGTTTATAAACACAACAAATAAAGTTCTTGTTATTCTCTTAAACTTCAAAAATGTATTTATCTTCTATACTGATGAACTGAAAATTGGTGTTTTATTGTAGAAAAAGTTATATTTCTATAGCCAGTGATTAATACTGCTCCTGTCATCTAACCTAAAATGAATTGCTTTCATATTCAAGACTATGAAAGCTTATGAAATGTGAAAGCATTTCATATTCTTGAATATTTGTTTATTTAGTCATTTAAAATGACCAACATGTTGTCTCAGTAAGACACAGAGTGATCTAATTCTGAATAAGCAGTCATCACATGCAGAGCAGACTCAAAAATGCTTTGCTTACTGCTGGGTTTTGCTTCGAGTAGAATCAGTGTGCAAACATGGTTTGTTTCCTCTCAGGCTCAGATGGCGGAACAGTTGCAAAACACAGATAAAAGATGTTTGCACACAAGCACTGACTGCATAACTTCTCCATAGTACAATCCTGCTATTGTACACTGCATCATCATTTTTGAATCAGCTCTTATTTTTTAACAAGTCAGTGCAGTCGGTTCAGGACTCTTGAGGGAAGTCGCTGCATTTATAGTATCTGCTTCATGATGACTGAATGTCGTATGATCGCCCTGCTCTTGATTTAGTTTCAAAGCTTAACTTCCTTAAAAAATAACCCCTGCTGCTTCTTTACCTTGTGATGTGAACACAGACAGTTGACAGACTTCGTAGTTAAATGCGGACTGTCAAGAAAATGATGCAAAATCTCTGTTTCTGCAGAAATCTCATTTTGAAACTGTCTACATGCAAAGGTTCCCACGTGTGTGTATGTATGTGTGTATGTGTCTGTGTGTATGATGTGCATGCATACATACAATCATAGCAGCACATGTAAAGGACAGCCACAAAGATTCTAGTGCACAGGAGAAAATGTTATTTGAAGAATAAAGACAACTTGACTCAGATCTCCACATGAAGGAAAACCATCTGCTGCATCAGACAGGATTAAGAAAGTCTGACATTTTAGGAACAATAATTTTTTTTCTCCTTCTCTAGGTTTAGATGAGCTTACCAGTGCTACTCTGGCGTTTGTAGAATCAGCATATTGGTTCTCACAGTGTGAGCATTGCAGTGGTTTCAAAAGGTACCAAGTATGATAGATGACTGAGATTCCGCTGAATTATTTCTGCCATAATTCCATCAATAAGGAGACAATGGCAGGATGTCTTGTACTTCTATGATTAAACATTTCCTGATGTGAACACTTCAGGGAAACACTGGCTTAATTCAACACAGATCTTAAAACAGGTCAAAACAGCTGGTTTGTTATTGTCTATTGTCTATTGTAGAACAATCCAACTAGCATCAGCTGTACAGCTCAGTTTTTAACATGCTTTAGCTCATTAGTCTTATCTATGCAGAGACTGAGGTTTAAAAATGTGAAGTTAATGTTTATGAATGTTATGAGCTGGGTTATTTCTCATGAGGGGATGAATTTATCACTTTGGTTCTGTGTATTACACACTAAGTTGCAGACAGCAGCAGAGTCCTACGTTGCCAAACTCAAGTTCTCTCTCTTTCCTATATATATTGGGGGTTTTGTTGCAGAATTTTGAATATTAGACATAGATAATAAGAAGTTTTTAAGGAACAATTTTTATTCCTGTTCCACTATTCTAAGGAATAGTGGTTGAGAGGTAAAGTAAGCTAACTGTGCTGACTATCCATCACAAATCATTTTCCTCTGTATCTGTATCCTTATGTGACTCGTGGTTTCTCTGGCATGTGGAAATTTAAGTTCATCACATCTTGAGACCATTGTGATGGAGCAGTCTGTTTTTCTGCTGAGGGAGTGGTGTAATATTTGGCGTCTGTGTGTGCGCTCAGGGCTACACTTGTGAAGCAGGGTGATGCTATTAAAGAGAGACCAAAGGATAGCGAAACCTCTAGTGTTGTCGGCCCTGAAGCAATGATGCACTAACTTCCTGTTTACCCCAGCGCAGCCCTTCCTCTTCTCTTGTCCTTCATGATCTTGTATAAAAAGACACAGTGAATTTAAGAACAACTGAGTGGGCTTAATCTCAATCCATCTATACCTGCAGGCCCACCACTCTACGGAATACACAGACTCTATCTGACTGTCTTCTCTTGGCCATGTGGACTTCTACCACTGCTATTTCATATCACTCAGGAGAGACAAGTGAACGAAGTTAATGCAGTTGTTTATTACAGTGGATTATATAATTAAAACAAGTCAGAAAGTCTCTGGCACTTAAACTTCAAAGTGCATCTGCCCAGGAAAGCAGAAAGATACTCACAAGGAATCCAGACACTGGTGGTGGTGGTGGCTGATGAATCTGCTGTGACCAGTGAAATGTGATCAATCTGCAAAGACTGGGTGTTGATGGCATGATGGCACAGTGGGTAGTGGGGTAGTCACCTCATAGCTGGAAGGTTCCGTGTTGAAGTTCTTTCTATGTAGAGTTTGTATTGAAAGTTCTCCTCGTGTCTGCGTGGGTTCTCTCCGGGTTCTCCGGCTTCCTCCTACCTCCAAAAACGTGAAGGTGAATTATCATTCAAAATTGCCCATAGGTGTGAGTGTGTGAGTGGTTGTTTGTCTTTCACCTCTCACCCCATAGGTCAGCTGACATAGGGTCCAGCAACCCCCATGACAAAAGCAGAAGAAGCGGACAAGAAGATAAATAAATGAATGAATGTCTCTCAGTTTGTTGATATTCTGCAAAGAATATAATACTGTAGCTTCAGTTGAAGTAAGGTTTGCACACACCTGAAGTGCTGACCTTTCTAGCTTATTGTCTAATTGTCAGACCACAGTGCTATTTGTGTACAACAATCACAAGCATTCATTCACTTTATACAGGAAACAAGGCTGCACAGACATCGGATATCTTGCAGCCTGAAACTGCATGGCCAACCACTAAAAGGTCACACTAAGCAAGCCCCTCAACCGTGATAACATAATGCATTTTTTCAGTAAAAGAAGGAGTGTTCTACTGCTGCTGAGTGTAGTCCACACCGCTCTGGCTATGACACACCACCTTGGGGTTATTGTTCAAAGATTTTGTGTGGTGTTTGACAGCACGATCCAAGAGTGTGGCACCTGGAGAGGGAAGCCCTGGCCAGAGATCCCCGAACTCCAGCAGGTCCATGGAGAGGCCGCTGAAGGCCGGCTGGCTCAAGAAACAACAGAGAGGTTTAGTGAAAAATTGGCAGCAGCGTTACTTTGCGTTGAGAGGAAGCACTCTGACCTACCACAAAGACGACAAGGAGACCACCGTCCAGGTGAGACGCTGGGAGGTTATTTTAGTTCTCTCTCACTATGTATTTTCTCCTCTTTTATTACGTTTTTGTTATTGAAACAGAAATACATTTCATGTACATTGGCTAGTGAGTTAAAGCAGTGTCATGTTTAGGTCCAATAATGTACTTAGTGAACTCATAAGGCCTGAATAGCGTCCAAATGAAATAATGATGAATCAGCACTAAGTGTACACTTTGATAAAAACCCTTGTAACACAACTCTGATGTATGGAAACATCATGTGAAGACTTCAATACATTAATAAAATAGTTAACATTAGTGGCATTCTTCTTAATATATTTTAGAGCAGCTATTAATGACTGGTTTTAATGCGTCTTGCGCTCCTCTTGTCTGATGTGTAGGGAGTCATCCAGCTGAGGTTCAGTAAAGTCAATGAACTCCCTCTGAACTCCGACGACCCTGGGAAGTACTTATTTGAGATCATACCACGTAAGGATGGAGCCACGAATAATATATTACAGAAGTGTTGAATGTGATATTCATGACATCAGGGCCAAAAAAAACATTAGCATGTAGCAGTGATAAATTTGTGTTGACATCTGGACTCTTCATCTGTCATCCTTCCAAAATAACTTACATAATACTGAATTTCAGTATGCTCAAATATCACTTTACAGATTAGTTCAAGTCTCTTTCTTATGTTTGCCTGTGTAACAGCCCTTACATACACTGAAAAGTGAGAAATCTGCAAGAACTGTGCAAGTGCCTCTGACCTACCAAAGGTTTTTCTTACCAATGATGGAATTTTTCCAACAAAATCCTTCATTTTCAGGCACAACTAGAGACAGGCAACGATGTCCTTATGTTTTCATGGCAAACTCGCAGAGCGACATGGAGGAGTGGGTCCGTACTCTGCGCAAGGTCATCGGAGTCCCAACAAGTGGAGGTTCAGTAAAACGTTTTACAACTGATGTTTGACAATGGAACTGTTTGACTAGACTTTTATGGGAATAAAAGGAATAGTTCCTGGGAACTGTTCAGCTCACCACCCCATGTTGTTTTTAAATATGTTTGAACACATCCAGTAAAGAGATGTTGCTTTTAATTACATCCCGTTTCAAAGCAATGATTTTATTGTAATTGTCAGTGTTTGTCCGTTTGTCTGTTCGTCCGTTTGTCTGTCCACCAAATATCTTCACAACCGTTGCAGATAGAAGGATGAGAAAAAGCACATTACTCGGGTAGTAAAGGGGATGAAAATGAGATGATGACGTTGACCTTGAGAAAAAACTAGGTCAAGGTCAAATTTCAACTTTCGTACACTCGGGAGCCGGATTACATAGAAAGACAAGGGAGAAGGCCAGCGTGAGTAAGACTATAGATCAAAGCTAGTGCTCTGATCTACATATGCACTAGCTTTAATCTATGGTCAAAGGTAGTGCATAGCTTTAATCTACTCTGAAGCTTTGACACTGACCTACCCTGAAAGTAGGTCAGGGTAAGTCACGGGATGTCACAGCATCTGACTGCATTGCTTCTTGTTTATGAACTTACATTTGGCTAAATATTGGCTGTTTCCAGGTTTTCACTCTTTTTATTTTGCTACTCCAGGCTAATCAACTACTGGCTAGCTTCATATTTAACATAAAGATATAAATGTTGTCTAACTTTTAGCAAGCAAAAAATATATTTGTCAAACGGTCTGAGTGAATGAACAAAACTAAAATCCAATAAATGAAGTACAGACATCACCTGAGAATTATTAAGGCCTGTGTGCTATGAAAGCTGTGTAACGTAAAATGTAACAAAGTATAATCTGATCATTCTGTCTGGACTGTTCCTCTTCAGTGTTTGGAAAAGGTCTCATGGACACAGTGACATATGAGCAGAGGTTTGGGCCTCGCACGGTGCCAATCCTGGTGCAGAAGTGTGTGGAGTTTATCAAAGAACACGGTCTGAACGAGGAGGGCATCTTCCGCCTGCCGGGTCAGGACAACGCTGTCAAGCAGTTCAGAGACGCCTTTGATGCAGGCGAGAGGCCGTCCTTCCCCAGGTAAGGCACTCCTGGATCAGGAGGTGATTTAGCCTTAAATAACAAACAACAAACAAATATACAAAATGTAATCTTTTTAAGAGCCTCCTTTAATAACCCTTGAAAACCGATTGAAATGGCTATACACATTACCTATATCGGGTCATAAAAAGGCCGTCTCATAAAAGTGTTAAAAAAAAAAGTAAAGCAGAATTTTTTTTTTTTCAATGCATCTGATCTTTTCCATTACTTCAGCCCTATCCATAGATATAACGTTTCATTATATTTTTATTATTATTATTATAATATATGTTTATATGGAATTTGCCATTAGAACGCTGTTTTTCTTCCAGTGGGAAAAACACAAAATGTGAAATATTTCCAAACGTTAGTGCACAGTTAAATACTTCTGATAAAGATATTACAACCTTGACCATACCAATAATTGGTAACATTATTAACTTAAATGCATTATTAATTTGTGGTACAATGAGAATTTTAACCTTTACAAACACATTACCTAAGTGGATCACAAAAAGGCCGTCTCATAAAAGTGTAAAAAAAATGTAATACAGGCATATTTTTTTCTTTCAATGCATCAGATATTTTCTATTACTTCAGACCTACCCATAGATATAAAGCTTTTTTATTATTATATATGTCTATATGGAATTTGCCATTACAACCGTTTTTCTTCCAATGGGAAAAACACAAAATATGGAATATTTCGAAAAATTAGCATACAGTTTAATACTTCTGATGAAGATATTACAACCATGACCATGCCAGTGGTCAATATGTTTTATTAAATTATTACTCCAAAAATACCTAAATATATCAAGCAGTTTTGATTTCAGGTAAATCTGAATTAACTTGGAATACGGTCTCATCTTGATTACATTCTTACAAACTTTATCAAGAATATGAAACTGATATGCAGTTTCATTTTCTTGAAATTCTTGTGAGTTTGCACTTGTGGTTCAAAGCAGAAGGAAGCCAATGATTGTCTGGAAAGAAGATAACATGTTTGATGTAAAAAAAAACAGCCGATAAGGATGTTATCATCAAAGAATCAATCGTGTGAGAGATGTCTTTAAACCTGGCTGATAAATGTATGAAGGTCACTGCTATACCATCATCTGGGTTTTTTTTTCTGAGAAAGGACAGACAAGACAGACGCAGAGCAGCTGGTAGGTTCATGTCTGCTGAGAGCTGAACACCACATCCTGTTCTGGTAGAAACTCAGGAGGAAGCTTGTGCTACTCAACAGCACAAGGCGCTGTTGATGAAACCATTCATTTCAGATATCGTGTTGGTAATCCAGTCTGAGTGGAGAAAACAAACAACCAGTAAGGTTGACTGTATAATACCTCAGATCAAGGTCAAATTCTAAAGCTAGACACTTTTCATCAGCCATCAGGAAAAACAAAACTGTAACATCGATTTATTTTTAAAATAAACTTTTAAGAAAAGAAATTAAATAATTCCAACTCAAAAAATCAGCACTTAATCTGTTTAGCCAGTTGGATGACATGTATCTCTGCTCATAGTGACACAGATGTCCACACAGTGGCATCTCTGCTCAAGCTGTACCTGCGGGAGCTGCCTGAGCCTGTGGTGCCGTGGACTCAGTACCAGGACTTCCTGGACTGCACCAACATGCTGGACTCCAGCAGCAAAGAGGAGGTGGGTCTACATTTCAGTGAAGGAAAGCTGAAATTGTAATAGAGAGATGGTAGGAGTGTGTGGTTAATTTTATCTTTTGCTCAAGGGTCAGATTAATTTGGAGAAACAAATCGCTCTTCTCCCCAGAAACAACTACAACCTTCTCAGTTATATCTGCCGGTGAGTAGCATGAAAGCATTTGTAACATTCCTCAGAGGATAGCTCAGATTGGGAAAAAAGCGTAGATAGATGCTTGTATAGACATGTATAAACAAGGGTTACACGCTGTTCTAACATCGGTTTGATCCTAGAACAGCATCACAGTTTACAATTGTGATGATGACACTGTTTTGTTTCACAGGTTTTTATTTGAAATTCAGCTGAAGTCAGATGTGAATAAGATGAATGTGGAGAACTTGGCTACAGTGATGGGCATCAACCTGCTCAAACCTCAGATAGAAGACCCCATCACTGTGATGAAGGGTAAGAAGACGCTGCTGGCCAGAACACATTGTGGCATTATGACCTCTGAATTACTTCTTTTAAGACATGATATCTGGTAAAATAAAACAGCCTTTGCAAAGAGGTCAAATCATCTACAGTAGATGCAGAACATGCTTCCTCATTAATTCAGTATTTGCCTTCAATCTCAGCAAAATATCTGCTTTCTTCTTCTGAGACATCAGATATCTGTGTCCGAAAAATGACATAAAGTAATTCGGCTTAAGTGAATTAAAAAAAAAAGCTGAAGAAAGTGAGCCAAGAAACATAAAGATGATACATATTGATCCTAATCTTTTGACATCAGTCTTTGTTTTTCTTTGCAGCGACTCCTCAGATCCAGAGGTTGATGACAGTGATGATCAGACAGCATGAGACCCTGTTTCCTCCCTCCAAAGACATGTTTCCCTCCCCTCCCTCTCACGAGGCTGAGAGCCACAAAAGTACTCCCCGTAGTTTCGTTGGCTGGGAGTCTGCAGAGGTACGAGCAGCTGACCACACATGAACCCTGCCTGTTTCTGATGCCATGTTTACATTGAATGTTCTGATGTCAGACCAGATCCTATCCTAGTGAAATAAAGAACACATACTGGACTATTGAATTTTATTATAGATTTTATCGGGAGTCAATGTCAGATGCGAGGACAGGAGAAATGTGCTCTCCCCTCTGAGTTTGAGTCAGCAAGCGGGCAACTGCATTCTGGGCTAGTTGTAAAAATCCTAATGGAGGAGCTTGAACAGCCCAATAGTAGGAAATGCAATAATCCAATCTTGAAGTAACTAGAAGATTAATTTGGTTAAACTAGCAATGGTTAACTTTCTGTCACTCTCACGTCTACAAATGGAGTAAACATGTAACATGGGCTGACAAACAGAAATAGAAAGAGAAAACTTCTAACCTGGTTCTATCCAAAGTCAACAAAACCTGATCTCACTGATGAAGTCATTATGTGTCTGAGCACTGTGGTTCCTGTATGGGTTTAAAAAACATGTTTATAATGAGCATTAGAGTTTCTGGCAGGCTGGTTATACAGTATGTAGTTGATGCTACGTAGTTGATTGTATAGAATGGATGGATAGATGAAGTGCTGTTGACCCTCTCAAGTCACTAACAAAAAGCAAATAAACTAGAACTTGATGAACTTATCTTTTGATATCATGTCTGTAGAAGCTATGTCCAAATCTCTATAAAGTCCATTGTAGTATTAGTACTCCTGTAACATGAATCAGTGCTATTATTGCTTGGATGAATGTGTGATGCATAAAATTCACATTTGTTTCATATTGATTTGATTAAATTCAAATATTTCAAAGCTTACACATCTTCTCATATTTAAAGAAAATACACACACACACACACACACACACACACACACACACACACACACACACACACACACACACACACACACGTCTTCCTATTGATAAAGTGAAAGGTTTTCGATGGATTGTCTTTATATCCTTAGCTCACAAAAGTGTCCATGGCATGGTCTGAAATGGATGAATGAATGGATAATTTTTGTTTTAGACCCAGGAAATTCAGCTGAGTCAAAATGAGATGATTTGCATTTAGGTCAACAGTCAACAGCTGAACAAACAAAGTGTTAAAGTACCTAATATATATATATATATATATAAATATATAGATATAAAATACTGTATAGAATTAATCACAATAATAATAGAATTATAATGAACATAGTAATGTAGAAATGCATCTTAACAAAAATTTAAATCAAGATGAAATAAATCGTCACCAAATTAATTTTGACTCAAATTATTCTCCCGTCCTGTTGTTGTTGTTGTTGTTGTTGTTGTTGTTGGTGGTGGTGGTGTCTATGTCAGTGTGAATCTATTCTACAGATGTCTTTATACGTTAATCCTTTCTGATATTTTTCTGGTTTGTGTTTGTCTCAGATGGGAGATGCGTCTTCTGAGTCTCCAGATGACGATGACAGTGACAGTCCAGGTCCAGAGACTTCACACTTCAGCTCCTCTACAGACGACTGGCATCAAACTCCCCGCAAGCGGACGCAGACGCTCCCCGTCTTCAACTGCCCCCTCACGGGGATGGCAGCCAAAGCGGACGCCCTCAACCGGTGGAGCAACATCCAGCAGAGTGTGGAGGAGAAGACCGGAACTTTGTCTGAGGATATCTTTAAGATCCTGGATTTCCGGAGTTCCGGCACGCTGTTTGGAGGGTCTCAGATTGGTTGTAAAGGAGGAGAGAATAAGTCAAAAAGTCAGAAAGGAAATAACAACACTGGTTCTTCTACTACTGGCTTCCAAAAACATTGTCCTGACCCGGTAAAGTTTGACACCCGGCCTCCCCTGGTTCTGACTCACCTGAAGGCCATAGGAATCCCTGAAGGGAGTGGTTCACATCAGCGGGTCATCAGCAAGACTGAGCAAAACCATGACAACCAGCACCTTGTAGACAGGTGAGGAATCACTGCACCCCAGACCTAACACAAGTTGCACACTTTTAGATGTAAGACTATAACATTAAAGTCCCAGCAATACTTCAGGAGAACTTGTATGATCCTTTTAGGACCCGTTTTAACCCGACAGCCTTCAAGTATTTTTTTTAAATTGTACTACTTATTGAAGACCTAAAATCCAAGGAGATTCAGTTGTTTGGTTGAAATGTTGAAATCACCAGGACGGGAATGAATGAATGAATGAATGAATGAATGAATGAATGAATGAATGAATGAATGAATGAATGAATGAATGAATGAATGAATGGTTTTCCTATTCATGCAACAGTGGGTTCATTTATGAGGGTCTTCTGAGTGCTACTCGCTGCACAATAGTTCCAAGATGGAGTTGCATTGTGAACTGTGTGTGTGTGTGTGTGTGTGTGTGTGTGTGTGTGTGTGTGTGTGTGTGTGTGTGTGTGTGTGTGTGTGTGTGTGTGTGTGTGTGTGTGTGTGTTGTTTTACAGCCTGCAGCAGGAGAACATGGAACTGAAGGCCAGGGTGGCAGAGCTCCAATCTGCTCTGGAGGCAGAGTGCCGCCATGTGGTCGCTTTGGAGACCTGCCTGAGAAACGCAGAGCGCAGCCGAGACGAGGCCAAGGGACGCAGCGAGGAGCTGGAAGGACAAATTCAGAAGCTCCTCATCAGACAGTCACAAGCTCCCACCTAACCGTCCATGTCAGATGTACAAATAAGTTATATATGGTAAAGACCATTATCCTCCTACCGGACATTGGATTTTTTTCCCCTTTGAGCCTCGCGTGGTGCTAGGGATATGTTATTATTCATCTGTTTGTGCCTAAATATTAAAGATTATAGTAACAGGATAGGTCCTCTCTGTTGAAGGAGTCACTGTGTAAGAGCCTTGATTTGTTGAGCTGTTAGTCAGGATATGTAGAAGGTAATTTGATCCCTTTAAATGGATCTTAAAGAATGAGGTGCAAATACTGTAATATGTCATATATATAACAAAACAGTTCATTTGTAAACAAGGACGTCAGAGACTGCAACGTCCCACAACATCATCACATTTTTGTACCTCTGGCTTCCTGAAAATGTTGCTTTTTGTTTTGAGATTATACCTCATCAGGTTTCTGCGATGTGTACCTAAAAAGGTATAAAAGTGAAAATTTCACATTGACCTAGTTTTTCAAGGTCAAGCTTGTAATCTAATTTTAATACCCTTGCCTTCCTGAATATAACATCTTTTGTTTCATCTTTCTATCTTATCCGGTTCCTGAAATTTGTGCAAAAAAATTGTACAAATGTTGAAATTTGACCTTGATCTAGTTTTCTCAAGGTCAAGGTCATCATCTCATTTGCATCCCCTTTGCTGCCCGAGTAATGAGCTTTTTGTTTCATCTTTCTATCTGCAACGGTTGTGGTGGACGGACGGACGGACGAACACACAAACACTGACAATTACAATACATCACCGCTTTGCGGGATGTGATTACTCTAATACCCAAAGTGTTTTTGTGTTGACATTTGAATTAATTTTACTCCTCATATTTATTACACCAGCATACGTTTAGTATTACTGCTGAAGATCAGCTGTTGACTTCCTGTCAGATACAAATGAACTGGTCTCTTTGGATGATGAGAACAAGTTTCATGTACCAGTCATGAACCAAAATGTGAGATATTGTGAAATTTATTTTAACGTTCAGCCAAACCACTCACTAGCATTCAAAAAAATCCAGTCTCACTAGCATTCCCCTCCAGAAATGTGATCTGTCTTTAACAAGGGTTCAGATGACGGTCTAACACCTGAAATCCAGTTTCATTTCATGGTCGTCAACTATATTTTTCTTTTATTCTCTCTAATCAGACAAGTTTCCGAGTGTGGCAGGTAGTTACTTTCAGTAAAACCTGTGCTTCCTGCCTGCAGGACAACAAGAAGATAAAGATATGGAATAGCTGGAGAACATTTAGCGAGATGTTTCCCTCAGGATATGCTTTCAAGATCAGCGCCACATGGAGACTGAGGACTGGATGTAACAGGAAACGATTCCATGTATTAAAGGTCATAGTTGCTCACATGTTAGCGCTGCAGTGGTGTTACTAGTAACGCATTGTACATCTTAAAAAAGGAATTTACAATTGGGAATAAAACATTCTAAGTATTGCATTTTAACATGAAATGTTGTAGAATTAAATATAAGAACTCTAAGCTTCACTGTAGCAATGCACTTGGGACCACAATATAAACCATATGGATGGGACTGACTGAATGTGTGTGTGCGTTTGTATGTGTGTGTGTGAGTGTGTGTGTGCAAAAGGACATTGCCATTATCAAGCCCTCTTACGGCCATCAGGAAGACGTGCTAGTCTGTTGTAGCAGCAGTTTAACAGAGTGTGAGATAACAGCATGTCTGTCAAATGTCAGCCTGGCAGATGAGTGGTAGAGGCAGGAAAAGCTCATTCTTTCCCATCTCTGTGACGCACCACAATCAGGAGTGTATCAGCAGGTCACGCAAAGGAGCTCAGGAATGAGGGGACAGCCGTGTAGAAGAATGAGGGTTCAGGTGATGAACGGGACAGCTCTTCAAAAACCTTTGAGGGGTCAACGTGAGTCAGTATTAATCTGAGCAGCCTCTTGAACCCATGTCTGATTGACTGTTTACAGCATATCTATACATTCTGCAATGTCCTGTTGGTCGGTGGAAGTCTTTCTCTATGAGTCACCCAATATCTGACTTGTTGTCTCCCTAATGAAGGTTTAGTCCAGAACACCCCACCATTAAAAGGAAGTAGACCCATTTCAGCAATCACAACAGTGCTGAAATGTGCTGAGCAATGATTGTCACTTTGCGAGCAAAGAAACAAATACAAAGGATTATTTTATTGCCTTCACGAGGAAATGGAAATGTTTTGCTCGGTATCTCTCATCCCTGATCATTAAGACCTCACACCTCATTGAATTCCAATTTCGTTTGGACGAGTGTTTGTCTCCTAGATACATCCTGTTACGTTCAATGATATCAGCAGACACTCTGAATATGCTGTCAGAAAGAGATGGTCAATGGAGCCCAGACAGCAGCTAGCAGAGCTCCACCATTTACAAAGCAAATAAACAAATGAAGAATATCTACTCCGGAGCACCCACCCAAACAAAATAGCACTTCCACAAGGAAGAGGCTACAGGACAGTGTTTACAAAGTCCTCATTAAGGAAGTTGTGAGATAACACACACACACACACACACACACACACACATACACACACACACACACACACACACGCACCAGCAAAGAGCCCATAAGCACAAAGCAATGCAGAACCCACCATATCTTAGATAAGAGACGGAAAGTAAGAGCTGTGAGAAGAGAGCAGAGCACTGGGATCCCGACGCAAGAGAAGACACATCAGAGATGACCAGGACGGACGCGTCCAAGCCTCAGCCACCCGCTCACTGGAGCTGCAGCCCTATCATCGAACACATCAGAAGGTGTGCATGAGAATAAATGCTGTGAGATCTGAAATTGAGCAGCAGGAACACACACTGAGAGGCTCACACTGCTCACTCACAAGGGTCAACAACACTTCTGTCTACATCCGGGGACCAGAACTTTTTTAACCCACCGATGTGGTGACTGTGATTTAAATCAGATTTCGGATTTAAGAATTCAGGAAATCACTATCTTTTTTTTATGTTACTGTTGCATCAACCCATGCATAGATAACCCCTGAGGGACTACTATTGAAAGCTGCAGATGAATTTTCCCATGGCGAGAAACTGGGTCTCTAAACTGGAAATCATCTGCAGCTCCGAGACGTTGCTCCTGCTGTGTTCCATCCTGCTGTTCCTGTGGCCTCTGTGCGGACAGAGTAGCCCGATCTACGACAGCCGCCAGGGTCATCGCCCCGCTTCAGGGCTGGGTGATGGGCGCGGAGGGGTGGTTGACCCCTCGCTACTGGAACAGGACAATAACATGAGCATGCAGAGCCTCCTGGAGAGCCTGAAGGAACAATTCCTGAGAACTTTCAACCTGTCCGGCTTGGGTCCTCCTTCTGCTCTGTCTCCTGGAAGCAGTCGAGAGGAGCCACCTGAGTACATGATGGAACTCTTCAACCGTTTTGCTAATGACCACACTGCCATGCCCACCGCCAACATCATCCGCAGCTTCAAAAATGAAGGTAAAAAGCAGGATCTTGAAACTATAACCAGTTGATCATACTGACTGGTTATAAATGAGCACTAGTTTTCCTGTCATGTGTCACTTTTATGATGATATTTATCAATCATTTCAATTATTTTTGCAGTTTCCACATCACTTCGAGTATGCAGAACATAAGAATCTTAGAACTTCAATTTACTGTATGCTTGGGGAGTGTAACACCCCATATATGGAAATGCAAACTGAGTTGTTAAAATCCAAGCCTCAGTCTTGACATTAAACACATGAAAGGACGAGTTTGAATAAACTTTTATTATTATTATTATATTATTATTACTAATTTTTATTATTATTATTATTATTATTATTATTATTATTATTATTATTATTATTATTATTATTATTATTATTATTATTATTATTATTATTATTGTTATTATTATTATTATTATTAAATTACATAATTATTTCCTGACTGGGTATCAAATTGAAGACTAAAAGATATATTGCAAGAGATTGTAGAAGGTCTCAACATTCATTTGTCTTCCTCAGATTCATCTCCCAGCGTTGTGGGTGTTAGAGTCCGGCGTCACACCCTCCTCTTCAATGTGTCAGTCCCCCATCATGAACACGTCACGGCAGCTGAGCTTCGGCTCTACACGCTCGTCCAGACTGATCGCCACCTCTATGCTGGTGTCGACCGCAAGGTCACTGTCTACGAACTGGAATCTCATGACGGAGATGATAACATAACTGAAGAGAACATTGTGAGAGATGATGGGTTCGAGGGGGGAGGGGAACGGGTGGAGCTGGTGGAATTGGCTTCGCGGCAGGTATATGGCACTGATAACGGCTGGGAGGCCTTTGACCTCACGGCTGCTGTTCAGCGCTGGTGCAGATCCGACAACGCTCGTACGCACCAGCTGGAAGTGCATATCGCAAACGTGGTTAACGAAGACAATGTCCAACATATCACAGAGGAGACGGACGCACATGAAGAGGACATGAAGATCGACACCAGCCCTGAGGAAAAGCACAAACCTCTACTGATCGTTTACTCTGACGACCAAAGCAGCGATCACCGTGACGACAAGCGTGAGCTGAATGAGATGATTGACCACGAAAACTTTGACGTGGCTCTCCAGAACGACTTGGGTCCGGGCCTGGACGGGCTGTGGGGGGGGCTCAGGAGGGACGGAGATGACGGGTATGAGCCGGATGACGAGGATCTCATCCAGATGCGCTCAAATCTGATCTACGACTCTACGTCCCGCATCCGGCGCAACGCCAAGGGTAACCACTGCAAGAAGCAATCGCTGTATGTGGAGTTCAAAGATATTGGTTGGGACAGTTGGATCCTCGCACCCACTGGTTACGATGCCTTTGAGTGTGCTGGCATTTGTTCCTTTCCATTAACAAAACACGTCACACCCACCAAACATGCCATTGTGCAGACACTGGTCAGCATCAACAGTCCTCAGAAGGCGGCGCGAGCTTGTTGTGTACCCACCAAGCTGGACCCCATCTCGCTGCTCTACCTGGATGACACAGGTGTGGTCACCTACAAGTACAAGTTTGAAGGCATGGTGGTGGCTGAGTGTGGATGTAGATAGTCCCTGCTGTGAGTTGATTTCTCTGTGAAGTCTTATAGCAAGAGGAAAAATGCAAAACTATCAATGAGCTGAAGGAGAGAGGCCTGAACTGTCAACTGGACGACGACTGGAATCTCGTTGAGGGTTACTCAATGAGGAAGTGAACGCTCATTTTTAGTTTGTATACTTGGTCTTGAAACGAGTGTGGACAAATATGTGTGTTGAACTACTAAACAGAGACACGGAGTCATGACTATCAGTAACAATCAGTGCAGAGATAATGTGCTGCAGATCTGCGACCATCCTGTGGTGACGTGAAGGTATGTCGTCACAATCACAAAAATACAAAGGCACAAATTTCTCAAAGGACCAAACGAGCCTGTGGGAACGAGCCTGTGGGGCCGCTCCCCCTCCTTTCCCTGAAATCTGTCTTCCACTCCACTTATCTGGCCACCCTGCTCAGTGTAACAAATAATCAGCACTTGGTGTGTCCTGTGCAGTGAAATGACCTCTCTCCGGCAACCTGACAAGGCATGAACTCTCCAGGCCCACCCCTTGCCTCCTGCAGCCCCCCTGATACGTAGGTGCTGTGCAGGGGTCCCAGTGGCAGGGTTATCTACCCTAACCCTGTTTCCCTCTTCACATGCCTTATTTCCACTCCCCCGAGCAACAGCGATAGCAAGGTGTGGGGGGTTGAGAAACATGTGTGCCACCACTCGGGACTAAAGAACTTGACGCCATTCTTGCCAACATTTCAAGAGTTGGGGTTGGGGGAAGGGATTGGACAATGGGGGAAGGGGTTGCCCACTTCCTGTCCTTCACTGTGTCAACCCACTGACCAGCACCACAGACTGCATGCAAATCCAACTCCTCAGTTGAGCCATGCGTTTGATTTCCCAGTAAAAAAATTGTCTTTTTTTGGACAATTATAAGACAATTATACACTCCTTGCTGAAAATACAGTAATACAGTTGTTAGAAGGGTTTTTGATGCATCTGCTGTTTGTGTCAAAGAAAAGACTATTTATTGTTCTAATTTATTAATTTTTACGACAGATGACTATATATGTAATGTAAATTTGTATGTTAGTGTAGAGCATATTTTGTATCTAGACCAATGCATTTGTAGAGTTAAATTTATTTGGTTGAGGACAGAAGTGGTGAAAAAATAAAAACCAAATTCTAAATGGACCACCTCCTCAAGTTATGAATTAATCATTGTTCTGTTTCACACGTTACACACCTTTTTATTCTGTCATCTCGTGTTAGAATCAACAGAGATATCTGGAAGTTTTCCACACTACTGCATCAATCACAGCATTTTGGTCTGTCAACCTTCCTCTGATGATTCTAGGAGGATGGTCCTGGACCAATGAGCCAATGTCTCTGCTGACGGTCAGATGACTCAGTCCAACAGTATCAGTTCACAGGTCATAGTTCACAGATGACACACAAACAAAGAACCATGGGAAACCGAGTGAAAGGCCTGCCGATGAACAAAATAAATGACCTGTCGCTCACACTCAAAGCTAGCAGATGCAAACATTTGTGATGGAAAACCTGTTTGTGAGGACTAAATGGGAATATAAAATAAAAAGGTCTGGAATCTGGTATCACTTTCTGTTCCCATTAAAATTTCTACGGATGTTAAAAACAACTAAGAGTGTTGTTCATGACGCAACGCACACTGAAGTTAAATAAAGGATGTGGATGACGATCATAAAAGGAAGCGTGCGTAATGGTCTAAGATGATTATTTAAGAATAATAAGATTCAATAAAATATGAAAAGTGTATGACATGAATGTTAAGATTAGACTGTTTAAGACTGGTGCCTTTTCGTGCTCAAAAAGTGTTCATGTGCTGATTCATGTACATGTTAGAGTAACATGCGGGGAGATCTGCACTAATCGATTATTTATTACTATGTAAACTTACCATAAAAACAACTTCCATATATTTCAGTTTATTTGCTGTCTTTCTGGGTGCTGAATGAGGAGCTTGACACCACCCTAGTGGGCACAGGAAGTAACAGGAAACAGCAGGCCTCACTTTGCACAAAGCTAAAAACACAACATCTGCAGCACATCAGAAAATAAACTTACAAATCATGATTCATTCATTAGAAAAAGTGGTCTCTGTGAGGTTTCAGGCGATTTCAAAAGCGATTGCGCTTTAGATGTGAAGCTACTTTTGGATAGAGCCAGCTGTGTAAGAGGGTCTGCAACAGATGACCAATGTGAATCCCATTATGGCAGAGATACGTGTATCAGTAGTAGCAAGGAGGCAGAACAAGGTTTGTCTGGGGCAAATATAACTCACTCATCATATTTTAATTTTTCATTACTACTTTGATTATTCATCATTTTCCTTCCATTGTTTGTGGTTTAACTGCTGTAAAATGATCTATCATAGCCAAAGTTGACATTCTGCAGGTTAATTACAGTCATTTTCGCTGTTCAGCTTCCTCAAATCTTGGAAAACATTTCGCTAATGATGAGTATGCTAAGATGAATTCGAAAGCAAACAAGTTTAACACTCTCATGTAAGATGAGGTCAGAGGTCGTCTAAAAATGACTACAGACCAGAGGGCAAGAACCTTCATCCAGTTACTGAGACAACAGTCCGTCTTTGCTATGTTAAGACCACTAATTAAATATTTACAGGATGCTGGAAGAAAAATGAATCTGGCCATTGTCACCGAATGGCTAGCTTTCAAGAAACATGATGAAATAGGAAGTTTTCATTTTTTGCTGATGATAAGACCTTGTGGAAAAAGCCCTCTGCTTTTTCTCTTCTCCTGTCAAAAAAGAAAAAAAATCTGTTTCTCTTGGTATTGTTGGTATGCTGGAGTTTGTGAGGGATTAAGCCTACGTGATTCGTTTAGGAGCACACCTAAGGACAAACAGTTTGAACAATTCTTGATGTACAGATGGTTCAAAGAGCTTCACGAAGACGTCCTGTTCCAGGGCATGACCTCCTGATGTCGGCTGCAGAAAAACAACTGTGAACGTGTCTTTTGGCAAGTGTGATCCAAAGCTGCACGACTCGCCCTGACTCTGACGTTGGCCTGTAATAGGGCCTGATTGTTTCCGTTTTGGGTCACATGTTTATCGGTCCATCTCCTGTACTATCACCACCCAGTACTCATCTCTTACTCCTTCCCATGGAGTCTTTTTCCTTTTAAAGTACACTTAACTGGAATTAAGTCTTGAACAAAACTTGTTCCACTGCTTTACAGGCCATTGCGTTAGTCTCCAATGTTGCGAAATTCCAAAAAGCCCATTGAGAGAGTTGAGAGAGAGAGTAATGAAAAACAGATGTTTCATGCAGGGTTAGAAAAAGTTACCTTCAGACTGATTTCAAAATGAGTTCAGGGCAGAGAGACTTGCACATATGTCATTCATCATTAAAATGAATGACTTGCACTCACCAGACCCTCTAAAAATAAATTTTTAGTCTTTATTGCGTAAGCTTTTGCTTGAGGAACATCTAATTAATGGGTGTAATATTTTTTCACAATGCACAATCAAAATAGTTTATCTCAAGAAACATATTTGTCTCCTGGTGGACTCCTTGAAGTGTCATTAAGTGTTAGACCACATATCTCACTGTGATGAAGCGTAGGAAGGCTTAGCAATGTGGCGCTCTTCACTATCCTGTTTTCATGTGAGAAGAAAAGAGGAGAGACAGCAACAAATCCTCCAGCATAGTCCCAAATGAATTCTACACGAAATAAATACAGAGGATCCCATTATTAACGGGCTTCAAGGCTGTTGATGACGCCTCTGTAGTAAAAGAAAATTACTAAGGTTACAGCTGCAAATGGTGACTGATGTTCCTCTCCTTACAAAATACATGTGTTTTTGATTGTTCAGTCAAATCCCTGTGGATCCAATCTACAAACAGCTACAAAGACAGCCGAGAGGCCCAAGGCATATAAATCACCAACCACAGCAGCCCAACAGAAAGCTGAACCTGAGGTGAACAACAACAGAGTCATGATTTCTGCTGTTTTCTCTTGCTGGTTCGGTCCAGTAACTGTAGGGCAATTATAATGAAACTAAAAGTAACAAACATTTTACAAAACTCAACGAGACAATCTGGTACAAATCACACAATATATTTGGCAAAAAAAAGGAGCAGCGTTTACTGTAAATATTTGCATTGCAGACAGCTACACTAAAATATTTAGTTTAACACAACTGAATATTCCTCTCCTACCAAGTCTCAGACGATAAGATTGAAGTTGCTGTCATATGGTACTGATTTTGTCATCTGGCTCTGACAGGAATACGGTGCGCTCCCGTTACTCGCGATTAATGCGTTCCAGGAACCACACGCGAATAACGAATCCCGCGATATCGCGACGAACTATTGATCTTATTATTTACTGTCATTTAAACGGTTATGAACCCTTCCCATACTGATATTGAACATCTTCTATCTGTATTACGTTTTCTCACACTATGATAGACTTTTTATAGCACATCTTGTGTCTCACGGAAGTATGTTCCGTTCCGTTCCGAGACTCACGGATCGAGCGCACTTCCGGATGCCTTCAGCCAATAGAATGCGCGTACGGTATCACGTGACTACGGTATCACGTGACTACTTATTAAAAATCTGTGATGAAGTTGCGCATGTTGATGTGCGAATGCGCGAAGGATTACTGTAATCATCTTACCGCAGATTTTGACTCAGATGCACTTTTCTCTCAACGCACAAGATCAGAACTACAATTATTTTCTTTAAATTTTAATTTACTATACTGATCCCCATAGGAAATTAATAAGTACTGATCCATTCTAGCACATTATTAATTTCATGCACGTACAATTAGTACATTATTAAATACCTACAAGAACATTTAAATCCTTCTTCATCAAGAGACCAAACGAGTAATTCACACATTCACAGTATTATATTATTAGAAAATTAAATTTATTGTTTCAAGTATGTGTTTAAGAGGTATTGCATTAAAATATACAATGTATTAACACATGTCTATCCGTGACCTCCTGAGGTCATGAGGAAACAGTGCTTAAACTTCAGATTTTATACATAAATATTACATATACATACTTACATACACACACATATATACATACAGGATATGAGTGTATATATAAATATATACACATAATTTTTATATTTTATTTTACACACACACACACACACACACACACACACACACACACACACACACACACACACACACACACACACACACACACACACACACTTCACTGTAACATGTGAGCTCATGACCATGAGAGTGAAGGAGGACATAAATGCCACTGTGTCCTTACAGCTACTCCGCTGACCGGTATGTTCCAAACAGCTGGTCCCAGTGGGTGAAGTAGGGGGCGTAGTTTCCTCTGTGCTGATGATGGTGGACCTGGTGGTGGGGAGCGCCTCCTAGACAGGGCAGCAGTCTGTGCAGAGCCCAGGGCAGGTTGTAGCCGCAGTGGTCCTCCACCGCCAGCCAGCTGTTGAAGAGGTGGAAGAGGGCTTCGCTCAGAGGGTGGCAGCCCACCGCCCAGGCGCTGCCGAGGGCCAGCAGCAACAGAGACAGCAGCTCGGCTGAGGTGGCGTCCTGAGCCATCAGGGCGAAGGGCGTGTGGTGGCGGTGGTGCAGCTGGTGGATGTTACTGTAGAGCCACGGAATCCTGTTGTAAAACAAAAACAGGTCACCTGTTCAGACATGGAAATCATTGCAGCATTTCTGATAGTAGGAACATGTCTGTTACGTCCACTGCAACCTTTAACAATACAGAGAATAATAATTATGCCTCTTATGGAAACACAGTTGTCAGGAACCCTATGGACAGCTGGAAGGTTTGGGATAAACGGATATATCAGAATTGTTTTAGTGGACACACACAGGTTATAGCGTCACTCTTCTGTTTTCTGTCTCATGGGCCCCCAGCCTTTGAGAGGTCCAGGTAATGAACGGCATTTCAAGTGTTCAGTGTTAAATACCTCAGGTGACCTATGGTGCACAATCTCCAGGAGATCCTGGAAAAAAAATTGCATGACTGCTAAGAAAATATTGTAGTTGCCACTAATCCCATTAATGCTTGTTAATAAAAAGTGGGCTCAGTCAAGTGGGATAAATTTGTCATTGGGTGTCACATTTCATCACATCCCCTCATCTGCTTCTCATGTCCCAGACAAATAAAACTTATATGGTGTGGGGGTAAAAAAAAAGAAACAAGAAACTGATAATGGCTGATAATGTGGCCCAGTCTGAACAGAGCCAGATCGCATTTGGACACTTGCTAAAAACAGTGTGAACGGGCATCCCTAAAAATCAGATATGGAAGGAATTCTGATATGTCTGCAGTCTGAACAGGGCCTTAGTCAGCTGGGATAGGCTCCAGCTCCCCGTGACTCGCTACGGCGGGTGAAGCGTTCAGGAAAATGGATGGATAATCTACTGTTTCTTTTTCAATTTATGTCTGAACATACAGAAGATCAAAAGTAGGCTGAGCCGCCCTGTAGATCTAACAACCAGGTACACCGAAAAGAATTTTTATCTGCAATATAGCACTTTTTTATTGATTACAGTATTTTCCGCACTATAAGGCATACCTTCAATGGCTTATTCTAACTCCAACGCAACACGGTGCGCACTGCCCACCTGTGCATGGAGAAGTGCCACATGAAGAAGACCGTGTCAAAGAGGAGGAAACACGCGAAGACTTCCACGAAGAGCTGCCAGCAGGACGGAGCCAGCTCCGGTAACGACGGGCTCCTGAGCGCCTGCAGCAGCGCGGTGGCCGGCAGGACGGCGGACAGGTATCTGCCCAGAACCCTCCGGAGGCAGGCCCCCCACTCCTGGACCGACGGCGGAGGACCCGAGCCGGCGGCGATCCTCCACATCCTCACACGCTGATTGACGCTGCCCAGCGCGTCAAGCGCCAGGAAAGGCGCGCAGAACAGGACGTGCGTCAGGAAGGCGCAGGTCGCCGGCAGGTAAGGAGAGAGCAGGACGTCCCGCTGCTCCGAGCGCACGTAGTCCCACAGCGGCTGGAGCGCAGGCGTGTGCGCTTCTCCGAGCTCGGTCGAGGGTGCATGCATCACCATTTTCATTTTTTCTTGCAAGCCTTCCTACATCATCAAATGTTACGAAAAAAATAAAATAAAATAAAAAGCTCGTTTAAAATGATTGTCCCCACAGAAGCCAGGCTTTAGTGTCCACTTTCTTTTCTGTTCGCGGTGGATTCTTGCGCTGAGGCTGTTGGATTTTACGCACGGCTGTTCCTCCTGTTGGAGTCTTCTCTTCATGCGGCGGAAGGAGGAGGGCTCTGTGATCACATCAGCTGCTGAAGGAACCTGGCAGCCTCCTCCACCTCCCTGGATAGTATCACAGGACTCTCGTCTTGTCCTGTCTTGCTTGTGGTGATGCAGGTGATCGGTGACGGTGACCGTCAACACGGATGTTTGTCAGACCTGGGGAATTCCAGTGAAACCTTCATGCGTTTTCGGGAATTTTCCAGGAGACAAAAAGTGAAACCGCTCATGAAACTGGCTGCTGATAGGCGGAATTATATCTATAATGAATTAAATAGTGCCACTTTTGATTCTGTTTGCGTCTTTGAATTATTTCTGTCACACTGGCACTCTGATTGACCACAAGCTAAATTTCCCTTTTCTTTTTAAAGCTATGTGGTCATTTTTGTATTACATAACAGGAATAAAGACAAAATGAAAGTGCAAGTTTTTAAAAAAAAAAAAAAGTCCATCCTGGTAATATGAATCAAAAAGTGTGTATATAAGAACACACCAGTGACGTGCAGTCAGGGGAGACAGGTGAGGCACCCTCACCTGTCATCATGAAAGAATTAAATAGTGAATGAACTAAACTTTCAGTTGATATTTTTGTGAATCTAATGATGAAATCAGTGCCTCACTAGCCATGAACCTCACCCCACGTCACTGGAACACACATTGCTTTATTTGACACAACCTCAGTCTTCAGGCAGGTAAAACCTGTGACAGGTGCCACTGTTTCTTTTTAAACTCTTTTTTTTTTTACTTGTCTGCATCCTGAGTCCTGAATCATGGCTTTAGTTGAAGAAGTGAAGACTTCAGGAATGTCAGGGCTGGGTTTCCAGTACCTGCCATCCAAGGTCTTGATCAGCAAAGAGAAACAGGGACTGCGGCGGTATAATTTGTTAGTGTTTTTATAGGAGAGGGGAGCAGTTGGGGAAAAACAGCAAAAGGTAAAGGAAATAGAAACAGAAGCTCCAGACTGTACCCAAGTGCATTCCCTTGAACAGGAGAGAAGGAACCCCCTCAGCAGTCTAGGCCAATTGTAGCTTGACTGTTAATGAGTTGTTCCTGACTGTAAGCTTTATGGAATAAGAATGATTTGACTCTAGCCTTAAATAATCTAAAGGCATACTGCTCCCCGTACTGTTGCAGGAAGACGGTTCCATAGTAAAGGAGCTCTACTGTACAACTAAAACTTCTACCTCCTGATCTATTTTATGAGACTTTTATGAGACCAAAAGTCCCACATCTGCTGAGCGAAGGGCCCTAGGAGGGTGATAAGGTTCGAGATGGACACTTTAATTTGAGCAATTATCATTCAGACATTTGCAAAAGATAAATGGGTAGTTGATCCAAGCATAGCTGAGCATATCAGGTATCCAAAAACGTCAGAGGCAATTAAAAGATTATTTTCCCGTAAATAGTTTTTATATAATCTACCTTACATGAGCTGCAGAAGTTTACACATCAGATAGTCATCACTCCTGGATTAAAATCTGCTCCAGTGCTCTCTCTGGATCAGATGTCTGATCAACTCTGTGAAGGATCAATCGGCTGCGACAGGATTTCGCTCATGAAATCTGATCCTGAATCAGCTGCTCCCTTCAGCTTGAGCGTTATTTAACTTTATGATTGTTTAAAAAGTTTGATGTTAACTATTTCAAACAACCAGGACTGTAAACCTGGACTGTTTGGCCCTATAGAAGTAAAAGATCCATGTGTTATTACTGTAGTTTATTTCTCCATATGTCCCAGAGTTTAAAACATTTGGTAGTAATTATAGGTAAAATAGGAACAATAAATTCACGTCAAGGATGTAGCTATGGCTCCACTCATTTTCGTTGTTTCCCTCCCCCGTGTCTCCTGTTCTCCCCTGGGTTTTCCCTCTGTGAGTGGAGTGAAGGCATGACCTCCTTCCTCTCCCGCTTTAGTCTCATGATTGCACCTCATTCATCCCAGTTTCAGTCCAGTCAGTGTTTTAGTTATGTAACACATGTCACCACTTCACAACCGTCCAGTAGTTCTATTTAGATGTAGCTCCATTCTCCACCTCCACATCAGCATCTTTCTAAATCATACTGCCTGCTTTGAAGATTAAAGGTTAAGATTAAAGTTCTTAAAAAAACTTACTAGGAAAACATGTTTTAACACAAGTCCCGTGATGAATGAAGCTTGTAGGATGAGGCGTATTACACAAGGTCCAGTTTCTAATCAGTGATTACATGAAGACCAGAAGACTTCTTGAGCACCTCAAAAACATTTTGCTCATTGAGATCGAATCTGTTTTACAACTGATCTACTGAGAGTATTTGTATCATTAGATGATGTACTGAGAGTATTTGTATAATTAGATGATGTACTGAGAGTATTTGTATAATTAGATGATGTACTGAGAGTAATTGTATTATTAGATGATGTATTGAGAGCATTTATATCATTGGATGATGTACTGAGAGTAACATATTTCTATTGTTAGATGATGACCAAAGGTTTAATGTGAAGATCTCACAACCACTAACTTTGTGCATCAGGAATAATTCATATCAGCCTCCAAACTTCAACACTATGACATAATTAACTCTCATTTACGAAGCCTCACCAAGCATCTCATTACTCAGTTTTGTTACCTGGTTATCAAAGTGCATACTAACACATTGATTTTCTGTTTATTAACCAGGAATAAATTGTGAATGCTCCTCATTCATTTATATCTTTTACTTTTCTTACTTTATATATTTGATTTAAAGTGTTAATCTTCAGAAATCAGCTCTTAAAACTCACTGGTAGTGTTAACAGAATCAATACTTGATTTCTATTTGATGCAGCTGCTTTCAGGGAATCTTTCTCTGAATTTCTTCCGTCAATTTTAAAAAAAAACCCCAACAACTGTAGGGTTTATTGTGTTTCAAACACACAAACTTTATTTACAACAAACATCCTCTACATCAGACTGGACAATGTAAATTAAAAAAATCAAATAATCTACGATATTTTATTAATTCAAGTCTTAATTACACGTCACAACTAAATCAGTGCATGGAATGCTCATCTTTCAGGTCAGCCAGTCTCAGAGATATTGTTGTGAAAATTCTCATCTTGAGAATTAACGGGACAAACTCCAGAGTTACACAAACACTTGTAATAATCACATTACAAAAAATGACTACTGTAATTCAATTTGTACTGACTTACAGTAAATTCAGGAGAAGTCATCCGTTTGTCACATTGTGAGCTCAGCCAATAAAAACATCTGATTCTTCTGATCAGAGCAGACATGCTTGCGACCTTCCTGCTCAAACATGTTTTGTCAAGTGATTCTTTGAAAAACACAGTGATAATAAACACATTCGTTCTGCATTGTGTTCCCACCACATTCCTCTGTTCAAGTACGTGTGAATAACTAATGTTAACATTACATCAAACTCAAAGGAGGGCTTCATCTGAGACTGAGAACTTAGGAGCTCACCTTCAAACAGAGCCTTGTTTTTGGTCAAGTTGTGATTTCACTAAACAGGTGACATTGCTCAGACTCAATGGTCTTCACTTCTATGCACATCCTGTGAATATCTGACAGGATACACACAAAGCTCAGACACTACATCATTACAAATAGCCGAAATCTCTTAAAACTCTGATGCCACATCTCTGTGATTGTGTGCACTACAAGAAAAACCCTAATGCAAAACAGAAACTAACAGCTGCACAAGTATTGTGTTTCCACCAGGGGCACACAGTGGAAAAACAGTGCTACATACGCATTCAGCAAAACGTGCTACAACTTTATACAGTTGTGCAAATTAAGTGAGTATCCAACAAACCCTGTGCACTCAAAAAGACATTTACAAAAATCATCCAAACACAAAGTGATGATATTACACCTGACAGCCAGCAGCTGTCACACAGTACATTCATCTTCTCTGCTAAGGGCCCATATTTTTCAAAGGTCCACAGCCTTCCATCCACAGGACACACACTAATACAACATTCAACGAGTCCCTGTGGAATCAGAGAGAGCTCTGCCGTGGAATCATGGAATGTAGAGCAGCAGCATTTTGTTAGACATTTATTGGATAAAGTTCTTCCAATTCCCACAATCGCCCAGTCACTTTGGAGTGTGAGCTGACAGTGGGAGGTGTCAGCTCATGCTCCCAAGCGAGCACTGCCGAGGCGCCCTTGAGCAGGGCATCGTCCCCTTTATAAGCTACTCATGAGGGGCGCACCACAATGGAGCAGCTCCAGTCAGATTTGTGTTTGCTAAAACCTCTAGTGATCACAAAAGAATCTAATATTTTACCTCTGAACACGTCTGAATTCTTCCTAAATTGCTTTTTTTTTTTTTTAAACAGGTTCAGAGTTAAAATGTGAAAATGTGCAAACCAGTGATTTAACAGCCGTGAGAGTAGTCATTTCTGATTGTTTGTTCTATTTATGTAGAAGAGCTCCTTATACACCCACAGGAGGTGATATTTGTTGTAGTTTCTAGCATCAAATTTTCAGTCTAGACAATCTTTTGACTTTCTCCTCAAACAAACGTCTTCTGTTGTGAGGTAGGAGAATTTTCTTTTAGGTCAAACTTTAATGAGGTGTTTAAGAAATATGGGCCCTGGTAGGCAGAGCTTCTTTGAGTTGGAGGGGGAACCTGTCAGCCAGCCTGCGGGCCAGGCTCCTGCCCTCCTGCAGACAGTCGTCCACTCCCGGGTGGTCCTCTGGGATCAGCTGCTTCTTTCTAATCCAGATCTAAGATCTGCTCGCCAAAAACGTCCATAGATGCGGTGGCCTTGATGGAGCTCCCTGCGGAGTCCACAAACATCTGGGGTATGTCGTTCCCAAAGTAGATTTTACTGTTGGATGCAATAGCTTTGTACTTCATTAGCTGCAGGTACTCTGGTGTTAACTTCAGCTGCAAAAGGAGAACTTACGTTACAAAAGATTCCGACTTTCATTCCGTGCCGTCCGGTCTGAGAAGGGACGAACACTTTGTGTCATCTCTTTACCTTATTGGCCTCAGCAGCTCTCAGTGATGTATAGAATTCCGCATCTGCTTTGGCTTTCTGCCGGGCCAGGAAAGCACCGTCTATCAATCAGAAGCAAACACTGTCAAACACACCGAGGATTGAGATAAGTCCGATGAGCTCCAGGGCTTAGAAAGCTGATGTAAACGCCGGGATCCAGGGAGTAAACAGGTCCACTGCCAGACTCAAACACTACGCATTCTTTTACATCACATCTTGACTTGTTTTACAATGTTCACAACAAACACAGCTGAAGTTTGTTTCACTGGTGAGAAACCACACGCTGACTTACAACAGGAAAAGTAACACGCAAGACTGAAAGTACGGCTGTTAAAAGGTTCGTAAGCCTCCAACCGGGTCAGCGTGTACAATACCCTTGACAGCATTCTTCATTTAAGACATTCTCATGACTGAGAAAAAGGCCTATTAGTAGACAGTATTTATCCATTTCAGGGAAAACGTCTGTGCATTTTACCCTCCTCCATTCATGCAAGAACCACAGCTATTATTAGGTTTGGAAATTCCCATAAAATCTTATGTAAGACAAAATAAAGCCAGCAGTTTGCAAACTGGTTTGTTTGTGACTCCTTAGTAAAAAGCTGAATTGAATCAGGGTGCTTTATCATTTTCTGTGTAAATAAACCAACACCATTATATATTGGTTTAAACAACGTTTCATTTATTTTATCTACAGTGTTATTATCGGTAGAGGGGATCTCATTCATAAATAACCGGTTGAAAATGGATGGATAGTGACTTCATGTGAAGAATATTTTACAGACATCAGTTCTGCCCCGTCTTGTCTACAGTTGAGTGTTTTTAGACGTGACCCTGGTAAAGACAACTTCTCCCATCACCGGATACAAACCTTCAATTTCAGAGATCTTTTTTTCCGTTTCCTTCTCCATGACTTTCTGTCCAAACTTGATCTCTGCGACTTGAGCCACTTTCTCAGCCTCTATTAAACAAAGGAGCAAGTTTCAGTTTTCAATCTGCAGAGTGTAAAATGTCTCTGAATGACAAACTGGAACCACAACTGGTAAGTGAATTTTTCTTTCTCACCTATCACGGCTTTAATCCTTTCAGTCTCTGCCTCCTTCTCCACCACCTTCTGTGTCTGCTGAGAGATCAGCAGCTTGGTCTTCTCACTTTCCCTGCAGATATAAACACAACCTTTATGAAAGGACCACACGGACCATTTCACCGTTCCCAGTAATTAGAAGTCTTCTCCAGACTGTGTGGGTTTGTACAGAGGTCTGACAGCTGTTCCTTTCCTCATATTAAAATCAATTTGTGAAAACATTTACATTGGCCATCCTGCACACCATTACAGGTGTAATCACAATTTTAGTACAACAAGGTATCAGGGTTCCTAATACACTAATTCTGCTTCATGTCTTTTTGACCAGAAGGTCTGGATGGACACGATTTTGTGTTTAATCGACTGGTGTAAAGTGTTCATGTGAGGATTGGAAAAACTGTCAAGTCCATCAGTTTAATCTGAGTGTTTAAATCTTTCACATTATCACATTTTAACTGCTGATTGGCAGAGATGTTAAAACACCACATTCTCCAACCATAGCTCACATCTAATTCAAGGTGTAGCAAATTCTAAAGCTGCTCTGCAAGACGAAAATACAAATTGAACATTGAGAAACTGCTGACAGTGCCTGTGACTGGCTGAGAGCTCCTCCACTGCTGGACTTCATTTACAACATGTTACGTCACTACCTCCCAGCAGCTCATGAGTAACTGTAACCAAAAGCCACAGGAATGAATGAAAATATACAAATGTAACAGTCAGACTTTACAGATAATACCAGTATATTTCTCCATCAAGGAGCACTAATGAGAAAAAAAAACAAAGTGTGGCTTTGACTAAAAGAGTTTAAAATCTAAATGAAATAATAATCAAATTGTCATTGATAAAATTAACTGAATATTAGCCATGAGGTAAATGTCAGTGCGAGGACCTGCAGGGTCAAAAAAACATACTACAGTTAAACTATGAACACACACTGTAGGAGAACGATGTAGGGAACAGATGTTATTCTGACGTGACAGAATGGATAACTTAAAATCACTTGAACTATTAGGAATCTGAGGATCTGCAAATCTACCTCAGCTTCCCTTACAACTCTCTTCATCTGATCAGGACACCCGTTATCCAGGTTAGTCGTTCACAGACCAACCTCTGAGGCCCCTCCTCTGCAGGACTTGGCAGTGAGAGCAGGACCAACATCGGATCCATCCGTTTAGAGAGTAAAAGACAACACAGACCTCATGGATCATTTAATAATTAAGGTAAAAAAAAAGAACACTTACATGAGCTCGTAGTTCCTGCGAATGCTCTCTGGGATATTGGGTTTAGTGACACGGACCGCCTGAAGACCGGTTACATGAAGAAATAATGACAGACAAACAGTCAGTGCTGTGAGAAGGACACGAAAAGATAGCAGGAGGAGAAAAGAGGTTTTCACTACCAGATGATTTAATGAAAAAGCTGGTTGGAAAGGAGCGCTGAGACATGAGCGCCTTCCAGACAACCTCTGAACTCTTCAGATTATCGTTTCTCAGAAAGAACTGTGACTGTTATTTCAGCTGTTTCTAGAGACTTTACAGCAGACGTGAGGCCTGAGTACTAAAGCCCAGCGGAGTGTTAAACACTCACCACTGATATGTGTCAGTGAGGAAAGAGGGAGATTCAATACAGGGGAAACAGTCGGCCTGCTTTTAATGGCCGTCATAATATTGTCTTTATTTAACCGTCGTTAAAAAAAGATATCTCATCTTGTTATGATAAACCCTGCAGGAAAGGAGCTTTAAAGAGGCACAGGAACCCGATACACGGCTGCAAAGTGGAAAAAGACTAGCTGTGAACGATTGTGTCGGGACGATTTCATTAGATTGATATCACTGTTTGTACCTTCAACTCTGCAGCCCAGGCGAAAGGCTTACTATTAAAACACGTTAGGTTATTATCCCGTTTCCAAAAAAAAGTTGGGACATTGTAAAATGCCAGTACAAGCAGCATGCGGTGATTTACAAATCACTGACACCCCGTGTGTAACTGAAAACAGTAGAGAGACAACATTTCGAAAACATAACTGCTTCTGAAATATCTCCTCATTCAAAATTTGATGGCAGCAACATGTTTCTGAAAGTTCTGGACCTCCCATCATATTTTATGCTTTATAGTGTGTTAAACAGTTTCAGTGGGGGATAAGTCATTAAGCAGGCAGGAGAGCTTAAGGCATCAACTCTTGAACTACGGAGCCCTGCTGCTGTAATACGTTCAGAATGGGGTTTGGATATGTTCCAGCCAAACAAACTGAAACAAACAAATTCTTCCTTGAAATAAGAAGTTTACTTGGTTACAGATGTTTTCAAAGCCTCTAATATCATTCAACATTAATGGCGTCTTCACAGAGACCTCATTAGATTCTCTGATTTTATGGTCTGATGACTGTAAAAACTCTTCCAGTCTTTACTATGTCTGTGTTGCTGGCTTGAAAAAAGGTTTATTTTCATTCATTTCATTTGACATGTCTTTGCAGGAAGTAAATATGAGCTTTGACTGTTGTACAAATCATCCCATTCTGTTTCTATTTACATTCTACGATGTTCCCACTGTTTTGGAAATGAGAATGAAAACAAAAAGCAGTTGTGAAAACTAGAAAATCAGCATTTTATTTTTGGATTATGACGTTAATATTCTCTAAAATGACATGAACACTGAGACTTAATGCTTACTGTACCTGTATGATCAGTCCAGGAGCCATGGACGTTAGATCCTCCTGCAGAGTGAGCTTCAGGTTTTCATCGATTTGGTCTGTGGGGTTAAAGGAGGAGATAAACACGGGGCAGGCTGGTGAGAAGAATTAATAATACTAAGAATAAGAATAATAAAGAACAATACAAGAACTCCAAGAACTGCATTTAAGAACTGTTTCAATTTAGGGTTAGGCCAATATTAACATTTACAAACCAGCTTGGCACTGGATTTTCCTAAGAGCTGGTGCACCTGGCTCAGCAGCTGCACCCAGTGTTACAACAGGGGGGTTTACAATGAAGTCTCTGCTACCTGATGAGACAGGCCGTGAAGACAGAGTGTTTTGCAGCCTCAGGCTCAGGCTGATTGCCCGCTATTTGTGTCGATAGAGAGGAGATGGAGGCTCTCACCGAACAAGCCGATGTAGACCTCCTGCAGAGAGTGAACGCTGCAGAACTGGTTGAGCTCATGGTGAACCTTGTTGAATATCAGAGCTTTGTCATAGTCGGCTGTGAAGTTCCTCACAATGTCGTACACTGTACAGACAGGCACGGGAGCGCAATGAAACGCAGAACACACAGATCTGACTGTGCATAAATATTGTGTGTCAAGTTTTTCAGTTTCAGCTTTACTCCAGATGTGAAAAGATAAATATTTTGATGACTCTACCTGCAGAAGGAACAAGGTAGTTCACCACTTCTATGCGGTCGAAGTAAATCATTACTCCTCCGCTGAAACGAAGGACAAACACAACATGTAAACAAAAAATGGCCTGTGTTAGCAGCAGGTCAGAGTCATCTGATGTCACACTAGACCCAACAAATGGAAACTCATTGACAAGAAGGTGGTTAACAACTACATGACTCGACTCCGAGGCTGAAAATGTAAACATTTCCACAGGTTCGATCCATGGATGATAAATGTGTTGGATGTGATACCGCTTACTCAAATAGCAGACCTACCTTGTGCCGCATGGTACGTTCTTCACCTCGTCTGTCTGCAGCGTCGTCTGAGAGCCAAAAACAAATATGTCTTGTGTTAAATTCATTCTTAGATATCACTGACACAAACACATGACATCACTGTGAAAACACCAGACCTGGCACTGGGAGAAAATCCATCAGCACCTCATGAAATAACATCATTCAACATGTCAAAATCTGGCTTTTAGTCATACTGGAGAGACAGTTCAGCATCAAAAAATATATTACAACCCCCCAAAGAGCTGAATCAACATCTTTATTACACGTTGTGCCAACAGCAGCTAACCCTATCAGCTCCAGCAGATCCACACGCTCTCACTTAAAGCCTGGAGGACGGTGAAAGTTCAGACCATTTCATTTCACTTTGTTGTCTTACGTTTCTCAGAAACGTAGAGTTTTAAGGTAGAGAAAAAAGATTTGATCTGACTCACCTGAACAGATTTATAGGTTGTGATGAATGGAAGCATAAGATGGAAACCAGGGCTGCTGGTGGTGGTCAGGAGAGCCCCTCCCCTACAGGACACACACACACACACACACACACACACACACACACACACACACACACACACACACACAGTTAAGTTTCTTCAGGCCAACAGCTTTGAAGCAGATGCTCTTGTCTTCATTTAGTGTTTAACAACGCAGCAGTTTATTACACATTTTTCCGGCACCAGTAAAAAACCCAAAGCCAGCTGCAGTCTCACCTGTAGTAAACTCCAGTGTGTCCCTCATCGATCTTGTGCACGGATGCCAGGAGCGCCGCTCCTCCGAGAGCAGCAATTATTGAGAAGACGGCCCCCCACTGAGCCATCCTGGAGGGCAGACGGGTAAGAAAGAGCATGTGACAACAAGCAGATGGGAGCAGACTTCCTCTTTTGGTTCTGCCATAATTACAATCAAGTAGTGCGAATAGTAATTGATCCGCTCAGCATGGCCCACACTGAGCAGCTCGTGTGGGGCTGTAGTAACGTGCCGGAGTTGACTTCTGGTTCACTGGTTTATCTCCTCTCAGCTCAGGCTTAGCCAGGTATCAGCTGGGATCTGACCTTGCCACACTTAAAGAGGATTTACACTTAAGTGCAAAGAGGTTACAGCTTCAGCATTCACATAAAATGAACCTGTCATCTAGATTATCATGGTAATGGTTATGTTTTCTACGTCAAAATGAAGGAGTCATTTCAGTGTTGATGGGAGCTGGGCTGACAGGACCCTCAAACATAATAAATGAAAATTAAGCATTCTCTACCAGGACAGATTTAAGGAGCCCTCATTGAAAACATTATCAACCTCAGTCAGCAAATTTAGAAAACATATCCATGTTCTATTTCTACATACAAATGTCAGGGCAATGATCTTTAAACACACAGAGAGATTAACATTCTATTCGGTATGCCTCTTAGAAGTATAGAGAAGAAACTAACTAATCTGGAAGACGGAGAATAAGAATCAAAAGCCCAGTTAGAACTGTGTTTACAACCAAACACAGCGACTCGACCGGTCTGAAGGCGCGGTGTTCGGATAACGCATGGAAGGAAGCGGCTCAGAGTCAAGCCTGCTGTGTTTGGGCATAAACACAACGTAACGCAGGCATGGCGCATGGAAAAAGGACATTTAATGATTTGTGGAGTCCAAACGGAATCCACTGACGCGGGTGTCCACGACTCCTCAGGCATTGTAGTTTAAAACACGCTAATAATTCCTGGAATACTAGCTTAGGTTTGGACGCTAGCTTTGATAACAGAAGTTCTTTCACTGGGACCCAGTGGCACATACAGCCGGTTCAGAGGAACCAGCAGATAGACGAGACGACTCAGCTACACTTTAAAGCTGACAGACAGGAGGCTACCGCCGGGTCATGACAACAGCTGCACGCTTTCATTTCCTTTTTAGCGACCAAAATGGAGCAGAAACAAGGTTTAAACACACGTATTCTCCTTAAAAGTCCAGTCTTACCTGTAATTTCTGAAAGACAGAAGGAACTGATACTTTTCTTTCTTCTTCTACTTCTTTTTCTTCTTCTTCTTCTGGTATTTCACTGCGTGTGGCGAATACCTCCTGAGCTCACGACCGCCCCCTGGTGTATTGGAGGTGTTACAGACCAGGTCTTATGAGAATTATGTTATATTTTAGCAATAAGTAAATTCCTTGCGCGCCAGGTTAACACATAGTTGGCGCCGACTACTAATAACACTGTTCCTATTCCGAGCTCACTTACAGTTAGTCAATTAAGATAAAAGTATAAATACAATAAATAAAAAGTAATGTATTTATATGCGTTGGCATGCGTAAAGCTCCTTTCGATGTGGCTTGATCAATAAATCTATAAATCATTGATTTATAGACATTGATTCCGATAACATCCATACATCCATGAACAGCAGATGGCGACAGAGACCAGCTGAACCGCAGCATTTGGTTTCCATTAGTAAACTGTGGAGCAGAATGCTTCATCCCACTGCCATCAACATTTAGTTGTTGGAGTCTCAAACTTCTGTCCTGGTGCAGATGTTCTTTTTACATTCATTTGTTTTGGGAGTAATTCTGCTGTTGTCTAAAGCCACAGATAAAGTTTGACATGTATTGAGGAAAATTAGTCAACAATCTACTAATTTTAAAGGGCAATCACTGAAAACCCACAAAGTTGAATTCTTTTCATCTTCAATTGGCAATGAACTAAAACGGTTGTGAAGCTTTATTTTTAGATGTTGGCCCCTTGAGAAATTTACAAAAGACCCCGGCTAACCCCTAGGTGCGGCAATGGCAGCTTTGCGCCGTGCATTTTAAACAGAGAGGGGTGGGGTTGTTGAGGGGAGGAAGGGAACAACAGAGCTAGGGAAGAGAAGTTTGTCAGAGTTCATTAAGTATCAAGGGAACATCGCTGGAACTGGCAGCATAAGCCGCGCCGGGGCCCGAGTGCCATTAATCACGACTGACAAGAAACCAGGGGCCGAGGGAGGAGGTGGCGGAGCGGAGGCGGAGGTGGAGGGGAGGCAGGGCAGCTCTTCCAGAGACTCTGGTAGTGATTATAGAAAGGGGTGCAAGCAGCCTGGGCCAGGGCGCTGAAGGTAAAACACACCACAGCCAAGGTGCCTTCACACAGATCACACTCACATAATCACTGATAGACTGAGAAATGAAAGTCCAGGCTTTGAAATCATGGTAACCGTGGAAAAAGAGAGGAATATTTTGGTTTGAAGACTGTAGATAGAGGCTTGATCCCCCCCCCCCCTTTATATATTTCGCCCTCTCTCCCTCATTTATATGAGCTGAGTCTCCGGCTTAATAGCATGCAGCAGGAAGAGAGTGCAAGTGGAAGGCCATATATCTCTGTCGACCTGCCTTATTTTCTCTCCGCACCCCCAGAAAATTTCGTGGTAGCTCGCCACACTGTTGCCACCCTGGAAGAGGAAATAAATGGAGGAGAGAAAGCGAGGGAAGAAAAGAAAGAGGAGTGCTCGTGACTCGTGAAGATGGAGGCCTCTGTTAAGTGCTGTGCTTGAAAGCCCGTCCGGCCTCATTAGCTGTCAGTTGTAACAATACTGAGCTGGCAGCAAAGACTGCTCCCAGTCTCGGTGCCATAAATCACAGGCTGACAGGACCCTGACAGGGCTGGGAACCAACACACATGCAACACTCCGCTCGCTTTCCGTCTCTCTTCTGTTCCATTTTATGTCTGTTCTCTCCATCCTTTTTCTGTTTTATCTTCCTCTCTCCCTCTCTCTTTTTTTATCTCTCTCCCCTTCTCTTTCACACACACACTCAACACACAGTGCAGTGTGTCAGCAGACAGTCCCGGACACATGTGCTCACACACATTGCCTTTTGGATCACTTTTTCTTTTTTTCTTTTTTTTTTTGCAGGAACCATACATAAGTGTTTTTGACATAATGGGTTTGGAAACGTCTGTGACTGTTTGATGGATGAGATGTGTGTACATGTGCACACATCATGGAGTTTGTGCAACAGCCTTTTTTTTTTTTTGTTGCTTTCTCAGAACGTTTTCAAGCACACGTGGCAAATACTGCTAGAGCACGATCGTCTGGGTTTGACTAATATTCATTGGTTGCAGTCTAGGAATTTCATTACGCTGTAAAAGCAAAATACCAAGCTTAAAAAGCTGCAGTGGTCTGAAACTAACATGAAAATACGAGGGCCCTCTCTAAACCTGTGTGTGTTCATGCTATGCTGCATGCCAAAATGCATGCTATCAGTACCCAGATGACAAAGTCAAAATGCTCCTGAAGTTGAGTGTGGACTCATGAACACTTCTCACCCTCCATGGAGGCCAATTTGAATGTGAGGTGCTCATGAGACCTCCTTAGCGAGTGGAAGTGTTAGTCGAGGGTGTGGGTGGTTGAGGCAGAGGAACAGCCACCATAAGAGTTCCACCATAATACCATGTTGGGTGAAATGTGGAGCACTTTTACACATTTAATTTTAGTCGAGAAATAAACCCAACAGATTGTTGTCTCTGTCTGCAGCAGTGTCTAACTTGAGACAACCCTACACCGCTGACAGTCACACGTTACACAGGAAGTACATACTCACATGCAGTACAACTACATTTGACGGTACTAACCGAAGTGTGACGTTTGGGACACAGCCCAAGTGTTTTGTTTGTCCACTCTGGGCTCCTGTAGAAACATGCTGGAGCTTTATAGTGGTGCCAGGGTTGTTGTAATGGAATGATGACGTGCCACTCTCGCCGCTCCTTTTGACATTCATTAGATTTTAATCCAGAAATATCTGTAAACTTGGAGGAAGGCTGTCGGCGTCTACTGATCAGCATTCATTAGCAAATTTTCTAAAGGCTTGTGGGGAACATTGCTGTTCCTATGAGAAAAATGAGATTTCACTCATAATACTAAATCAAACTAAAATATGTTGCAAGCTTTTGTTGTCTAGAAGTAGGTGAAAATAATTATAGGAGCCATTTAACTCCATTAAGTCTTGATTTGCAGCTAGTTGGTAGTGAGTGAAAGGCAACACAAATGATTCAGAAGGTCATATACTAATAAAACAATGAATATTATAATCTATTTCAATTTTAAATACCCCTAATTTTTCATCACAAAATCCACAGAAGTCTTTTAGTATTTTGTGTGTGTGTGTGTGTGTGTTTCATCTCAAGGTTGGGATGCAGAAGCAAGATTTTATTTACTCACAAGTAATGCTGTAAAGATATTCAGTCTTACAACAGCCAAACATGAAGCTATTGGTTGAAGTTCCTGCCTGACAACAACTGTCTTTATCTAATAAGTTGATGGTAAATACTCAAGTACAGCACTGAAACTGTAAACTGGAACACGGAACGTCTTAAAGTGTAAATGTAAAGCTGGAGTCAGCCTCAGGTTCACAGGAGGACAAGGTTTTTGGAGTCACGTCGACAGACACACACCAGCTCTTTCAGTGAGGCTTTGAGGTGAATGTACGAGTGTGTTTGCATGTTGAGGATGTTATGGTCTGTTTGCATCCAGGGGTCTGCTGCAACCGTCTGTCACCGTCCATTACGGTGACGTGTGATGATGCGTGTGACACGACTGGAAAGGAAGGAAGTTACAGAAAGCAGGACTGCGGGTCATTAATCATCGACTGCTGACACATAAACATGCACACGTATGTATTTGTTAAACACACAAACACATGAAGCTCTGAGGCGTGAATAAAGGCAATTGAACATGCATCCTCTCAGTGAATTTACACAGTACGTGTGCAAATACCAACACAGAGCGGGAGCACACAGCTGTGCTACATAATTCAGATGTTGTTGGATCTGTGTTGGACTCCCTCACTCCTCCCTTTCACAGCTCCTCACTCACACCTAAACCCAACAGATCTTATCTGGAATACTCAGGGTCAACTCAGGCTGGATTTTTGCACTCAATTCCTCTACCTCGAGAGACACAGGGGGGAAAAAAATATTGGTTACTTGAACAGACTGCCGGTTCTTCACAGGACAGAGAGACAAACAGTCACATTCACATCTACATTCAGTTTTAGAGTGGCTGCATGGTTTCTGGAGGGTAGAAGGAAGTCAGAGGGGTAAAAGGAACCAACACAGACATGGAGACAACATAACCGATTCCCACAGGGCGGCCACAGTACCCTCTGTGGTGTTATCACACCACTATGATACCCTAACATCAGCGCTCTTCATAATTTTTTGTTGCATTTGCGAGTTTAGTCACCGATTATTCACTCCTTAGCCGAATATTCACTCATAGCTACATGGTGTCCTCCCATGTAGCTACATATCAGGATGCCTTCTCAAACTAGTTCCTCATTTCGTCTGCTGGTTGGTATTGTACAGGTGGGGGTTTAAGAAGTCTTTGTTGTGAACAGTCACCTCTACAGGTGAGGAGTTATATGGTAACACAACTGTTGAGTGTGAAAATCAACCAGAAGAGTTCAGTTACAACCTAGACCATAATTTGAAAGTCACTGTGAAGAAATGGGTTGGTCTGTTGAGTACAAGCAAACATGGTAATTCAGATTTATTATCTAAATATTGATTATATAACAACATTAAAATGATAAATGAATCCGGTCCATTTCAACCTTCTATTTCCAGTCTGAAGCCAACCTGAGTGTCACGACCTGCAGCCATGATTTACCTTTAAAGGCCAAGATTGTCTCTCATAAATCACGTGTCTTTTCATCTTCTTTTCTCTGTATCATCTGTCGACTTTACTGTTCCAGAGTTTAGGTTGCCCTGCTCTTCATGGAGAGGAGATCCCAGCTCGCACAGCTGGCCTGTCTCCGCGGTGCAACATTAATCTTCTTCTGCTTGCAAAAATCTGCCTTTAACATCTTCCTGGAGGGTGTCCGCCTGCTCTTGCTTCATGGTGAAATTTATTAGAGGACATGTGTGTGTGTGTGTGTGTGTGTGTGTGTGTGTGTGTGTGTGTGTGTGTGTGTGTGTGTGTGTGTGTGTGTGTGTGTGTGTGTTGTTACGTGTGTGTGCATGCATGTGTGGGTGGACAGGGTAATTGGTCCAGTCTTAGACTGAACGATCCTGCAGTCTATGTACAGTGTGGTGCTGGGCTGAGCTGTGGGGGTGTGGGAAAGCGATCAGAGAGGACTTCAGAGGGAATTGAGGAAGAATGAGGAAATTGCAGACAGATAGGACTAATGGCTGTGCTGAGGGAAGAGGTTGCAGGGCCAACAGCTGCTCGCCATCTATCTGGATGAGCCCGGAGAGCCAGACTGGACCTCTTCTTGGTGACGTATTGGCTCTGCGGAGATGAGAGTACAGGGACTTTCCATCAGAGCTGAGTCAATAAGTATTTGTAAAATATTCTTTAGAGTTTGTTTATAAAATCCCTTGAACTTTCAGTTTATTCAGAAGCAGTAAGATAAAACTTCAGTTATGGGGCTGGAGAATACAGGCTGCTGACGTCGACCGTACAGACAGGAAGAACAGGACAGAACTAATGATTTAATTAATATGCGCAAAAATAGTTTCATCTGAATTTAATGGATTTTATAAACAAGTTTATTAGAAACTTATATCATAAAGTCCTGCACTGATCATATCGTGGAGGTGAAAAATAACAACAGTGTGTCTTCATCTAAATGAATAATTTGAATAACTAACAGTTTGGAAATGCAGTGATGTCATCTTTTTTCCTCCGTTTCCGTATGAACTGATCTCTTGTTTTTCGTTTGTATTTCTCCGAAAATAAAAACCGTGAAACTGATTTCCCGAAAAGAAAAGTTTAAAACAGCAACTTTAAAATCTTTCATGACAGGTCTGACCGCTCTGGTGTCATTTGTGGAAAAAGCTCCCCTCACATTTGTAATTGTGCAATGACTTCCATATTATATTGTCTTGCACGAGGTGACAATTTATTTTACATTTATAATAGCACGGATGTGTTTTACAGTTTGCACTATATTTTTCTCATGCAGTGCGTCATGGTTTGTGTATGTACTTGTTTACCTGCCCTGGTAGTACAAATGGAAAATTAGCAAAGAGCTATATCTGGTGCAAAGCATTTTCTCTGAGGTGAATGCATTCGTAAACAGTCCCTGATGTAAATAAACTTACTAAACTAAAAAACAAACAATTCCAGTACAGAGGTTTGGTTTATTTTGCGGGACGTTTTCTTAATTCACTAGAGACCATGGAAAGCCTTGCAAGAAAAAAGTATTGACTTACAACAACACAAGCTTTTGGCAAGTTCCTCTGAAACAGAATATATATCCCACTTGAGGCACAAATCAAATGAAGACTAGAGAATGACCCCAACCCCCTACCAACAAGAGGCTTCTGTTGCAAGAAGCAATCAGACATGTCATCATTAATAGTTTTTCAAGTTAAACCGGTTTGAAATGGTTGAGGTCAAACTCCAGTGATGCAGATGCAGTATTATTTCTCTTCGCAGTCCTCTCTGTTCAAATATAAAAAACATTCTTAGACATTAGGGGTGAAGGTTTTTTTTTTTTTACAACGATTTTGCTTATATTTTCTGTCGAAGAGGAGATTGATTCCACTTTGCAGCTCACGCGTTGCATCCGGTCGACCAAAGACTTTACATCCGGTCAACAAAATGTTCAGGAATTCAGAAAAATTGTGCCGCTAATGTTAACTAGTGGAAGAGACCCAGTCCATCCTGAGAGTGAACATTCCAACCTCTGGCAACAAAGCAATAGCTGTGTATAAATTCCTAATGTTTCACAAGCCTAATGGCTTCTACCCGTCAGCCCTTTTTTTTTGGATGTTGTTGTTGATGTTGTAAATGTGATGAGGGTGTCTGTTATTTTAATGTGTCAAAAAAATAAATAAACTCAATAAATAAATTAAAAAAAATTTTTTTTTTGTCTTTAAAAATGACTTAACATAAAGGTGGGAAGCATAGAAACAGTTTTCTCTGTTGAAACATAACAAAAAAAAACAAAAAGCAGCATCTCTGAAGCAAACATTCATGTCATTACACTTTGTTTTATACGGTGGTATCTCTACTTTCGAAATTAATTGGTTCCGGAAGAAATTACGTAAGTAGAAAATTTTGTAAGTAGAGACGTATTTTCCATGCAAATGCCCTAATCCGTTCCAAGCCCTCCAAAAATTCCGACATAAATGTTTTATAAAGCATAAAAATGCATCAAAACATGTAACAAATACATGTTATAATTAGATTATTGAAATGAGAGTTGTGCATAACGTAAAAAACAAAGAATAAGGAATAAAAATGATGTTCATTTACCTTTTAACTGCCGAACAACAGAGTGAATTCCAGTCCTCCTTCTGAACTTCTCCAACCACCCACGCGATGCCTTAAACTCCTTAAACTTCCTTTTGTTTTAATAACGTGGTGATTGTAGATGCATTACAGCCATATTCTTTGGTGCGATCAACCAAACGCATCCCTTTCTCATGCTCTTCTATTATCTCTTTCTTTCTTTGTACAGACAAAAAAAATATTTTCGTCATCTTTTCTTTTCCTCTTTTCTCCGTCACTTTCTTGGGATCCATAGTGAATACTCAAAAAGTTAATAGAGTACATTTGCACAAAACTATCAAAACACGTCATGGGCCGAGAGCCGAATGACGAGCACCCTGTATAAACACAGATCTATAGTAGATCCCTCTTAACCAATAGGATGACAGGAAGATACTAGGTAACAGCCAATGGCAGAGCAGCTATGAGAATGTTGCGTTCAGGAACCTGCGGGAGCTGCGAGCATCAGCCGATTCTGTGTTTTTACATTACGTAAGTCGAAATTTCTTTCGTAACTATTGGTACTGTTTTCCTGCTGAGAAATTTCGGAAGTAGAAAATTTCGTAAGTAGAGACATTCGTAAGTAGAGGTACCACTGTATTTACAAGTGTTCGGAGATCTACAAACACTGGCTTGATGACTTGTTCTCATCACCATGAGTGGGGGGGCGGCATAGAGGTTAGGGTTTGGTCATTTGAGTAGCTTTTGTGATGCTGAGTTTTGCTGCTCCACCCTTTAAATAGACCCTATGCTAAGTTAATCATCTCTGGTGTTAGTTTCATATTTGATCCACAGATGATAGAGTGGTTGTGGTTTTGTAAGTACAGTAGAGGGAATGTGTTGACAGCCACCAGATTACACCCCCATAGTTTCAGCTGTAAACATGGCTGCATTTATAACCGTGAGTTAGACAATCAATGATCTGTTTAAGTGAAACCAAGGTAGCCTCGACAAGGATCGAAATTAACTAGCGTGGTCAGAAATCAGGCCTGGCTCCCATTACATTTTTTTGTGTTGAGTTGGCTTGACTAGGTCAACTACTTTAATAATAAACATGTCTTTTCATTAACTAAAACTAGGGGAAAATACTTCTGAGGACAAAACAGCAATCACTTTGAAGAACAGAAGCCTGTCAGGACACCGTACCGCTGTTTAACGTCTAACTGATGATCACTCTCCCCTATGAAAAGGTGTTTAGATGACATTATTCACAGCAAGCCAGATAAACATCAGTCGCAGTTGAGCAATGAGAGACATATTGCCTCTGTTCCGATCCTGTGTCTGTGAGGAGGGAGACCGTCGAGTGACAGATGGAAGCTTAAGTACTCCTGGACAGCTGTTTCGCTCATTCTGGGGGGAGCATCGATCCGGTTGTTGATGTTCAATCATGAGCCATAAAATAAAATAAAAAAACTGTCTCTCGGCTTAACAGTCTCTGGTTTGTGTATCTGATTTAGGGTGAAGGCCGATGAGGAGAGTTCGTTCACTTCTCCCTTCTGTTACCTGATCCTTCTTCGACTCCTGCGCTCATGTTCACGACCGCGCTCCTCGCTCCGTATGCATACATGCACGTGCACACACACACATGCAGTTTGACACGAGTGCACAATCAAGCATGAATGTGCGTGCACACACACACACACACACACACATGCACACACACTCTAACCTCACTATGGTGTCACACAGCAGGCCTGCCATAAATCAATTGGCAGGATCGTGTCTGCCAGTTAGACTAAACAAGAGCATTTGTGAGGATTTGCTCTCACCCATTAATCATCTTGACAGCTTGAAAAACACATTTCCCCTTTAATGACTGTATTTGGATAATCAGCCCTGTTTCCCTCCCCGCCCTCTCCCTGGCTCTCCCCTCTATCCCTCCCTCCCTCCTTCCTCTCCCATAGACATGTTGCTCACTGTGAGCTGCAGGAGGGACTCCAGAGGTGAGGGAGGGTCTGTAAACGTCCAAAAGGGTTTTCCAACAGAAAAAAAAAAAAAAAAAAGTTAAAATAATCACATTGCCTTTGGAAAAAAAAACTTCACTCAGCAAACCACAAGGCCTTGGCTAATATAAACATGAGCATTTGAAGACACACTCAGACCGACTGTCCTGCTAAATGAAACACAGAGAGCTTATGGATGGCATGGAACCGCTAACATTAACCATGAACATCTGAACGTGTAAAGCTTGTCAGAAAGTTAAAAACATAAACGTGAACCTGTGATGTAAAAAATGTGCTCTCCTAAATATGTCGGGTGAGAACAGCGTGTGATTCAACCATGAAGTCCTCCACGTGCACATCAACAGACCCATCCACCCAGTCACTGTGCTAACACCTCTCTTTAAAATGAATGAGCTTGTTTCTTTTAGCTACTACATCAACTAATATAGCTTTAAAGATTATTGAAAAAAAAATTCTTGTATGTTATTCAGCATCAATACAGAACTTAACTCCAAGTCAAAATACTGTCTTATTTCCTGTCTGAAGTTGCAGCTGTAGAGGATTAGGAAACTTCACTAAAAATTGGTTTCTCACTAAAACTGTCACCTGCTTTGAAAACAAACTGCTGAGAATAGTAACACAGAAACAAAAGGGTAAATTTAATGGGATTTTGAATAAAAACCAATAAAAATCACACTATAGAGCTGACAGGAGCTGCATGCTCAGGTCATAATTATCGATACGCATCTAATAGTCATAGTGATCCATGGTTATTTTTGAATACTTCTTGCAGCTGCTTTAAATTAAAATACCATCTACCCTATGGCTAGGTTTAGGGTTATCTTAAATTGAAAATGAAATGAAATGATCATCTTGACTTAAGCTTTGAGACAAACAGACAGTCTGATTTGCAAATTCGTTGATTGAACTTTGAAAGCTGTGAGTAAAGTGTCTGACAAAGAGGTGGAGGATCACATCAACTTTAATCTTTGGATTGAGAACACTTTCCTGTTTTTGTTTACATCTTTTTTTAAATTAATCGTTTTCAGATTCTCGCTCAGAACATAACAGAAAAAAAAGTTAAAGTACAGTTGTTCCATAAGATGAGATTCTTATTTGTCTCAGAGCAACTTCTAAAGAAATTCAAAAACCTAAAAAGCTAAAATACAGCATTTGAATTCTTTAGCTCTTTTGTGAATTTACATACCGTCTAGTAATGTAAACACATTGTTTGATGACTGAAATGGGAGCAATACAAAGCTTGTATGAATATTTAGATGAGGAAACCTTTAGACTCATGTTCAAAGGGCTTGTATGACCATATCTAGAATATGTCGGAACAGGACATAACATAGCTATAAGCTTATCAAGAAAAACATCAGACGACAAATTAAACTATTTTTTTGAGAACTGATTTGTCAGTCTATGGAATAATCTACTGGAGGAAGTGGTGAGACCACCAACACTCGATACTTTCAAGGATCGATTGTTCAAATACTGGAAGGACCATCAGAAGTGAAGCAGAGGTAAAAAAAATTTTTTTTGGAAGTATTGTCCTTTGTATCTGTAGGTTGCACCTCCTCTCCTCCGATCTTGCAGAAAAGAAGAGGATTTTATCATTCTATGAATTCCTATAATTGATTTTAGGCGCAACTTTTGGTTATCGCGCTGATTATTTTTCCAAAACGAAAAGGCTGATTTAAGAAAGCGTAAAACAGACAGGGACAGTCAGTCATTCAGTCAGTCATCTGAGAAACACAACTCACATGCATTGTGTGAATGTCTGCTGATGAGTAATGTATACAGCAACTGTGAGAATGGGCTGGGCTCCTACATGTTGACATGTGGAATAATGTATGTGTTTAAACAGTTGTGAGACAGCTTTGTTTGAACACTGTGGAGTGAGTGATGTTGAGACACAAACGCACTGGATTCTTTAGGTTGGCAGCTGAGGTCACACTCGACTGTCACTCAGCTACCAAACAACTTGTGTGTGTGTGTGTGTGTTCAGAGACTGAACACACACAAGTTGCGGAAGCTCTTCTGTCTGTGAGTGCTGGGTTTCAGATTAAATTTACACCCCCTAAAGCCACACCTAGGTATGGGAAATGTATTGGTAAGTTATTCCACTTCACAAAATCATACTTCTTGCTTTTCTTTTTTGCATACTTGTTCCTATTCTGGGTCTTTTGTTGTATTTTATCATGTTTCTTCCTCCCAAAAGTAACACAAACATGGTCCCTAAATGACTCCATTCTGAATGACAACCATCTCTAGTTCTATGTAGATCCTGCACTTCTGGCAGCGTTCCTGAGGAACATTAGAACATTCTTCACATACAGTGCAAACGGTTCTGGAATATTTCTCTTTTGTCTGCTGCATTCGTGCTCTTCAGATTTTCCAACAGGTTCAAGTCAGGCTAGAATGATCCAAAACTTCTTCTGAAACAGATTTTGGTAGCCTTTGAGGTCTGTTTGGGATCATTACCCCTTTGGAATGTCCAATGGCAACCAAACTTCTTGTACTTCGGAGATGATGAGATGCTTTCCTCCAGAATTTCCTGATACTTGATGGACTTCATCCGGTCCTCTATATGCGGCAGGATTCCAGTGAGGAAGCAGCTTCAGATCATTCCTGATGTACTGCCCTGCTTCACTGTAGGCATGATGTTTTCTTCTTCATCAGCTTCATTGTTCCTTCTCAAGACTGATCCACCGTTTCGTCACCGTTTAGTGTCTTCATCAGCATCTTTAAACTTCCGAGTCTAATCTAGATGATTCTGATCCACTGGACTTTTCTTTCACCAGAAATGGTGAAAGTCTTGCAGTTGATGTAAATGAACAGGAAGCCCTCTGGGAGTCTACTGTTGAAATAAGTTTATTTCTTGTTGAATGAGGAATTAAAACTAAACTGATAATACTGTGTGTGCTCATTTATTAAAGCCTGCTTTTGAAAATGCTTCCAGGTGCATGCATTTTCAGACAGATTCCATCTGTTTTAATGTGGCTGTAATAAACCTGCAAGTAAAACTTAAGCAACTAAGATGTAAGTGGGTATGAAATGTGTATTCTGGCTTGAAGAGCAGTGTGTGAGCTCAATCATCATAAAGGCAGCATCTGAGTTGGATCCACATTCAGGAGAGACATAAAACAGACATAAGGACCATGATGCTTAAAGCCAGTACCTTGTGACCACACGTCAACCCGGAATGAAAGGAGAAACCCGGCTGTCAATCAGAGCAATAATCAGGTTTGTCAGCGCTGCTCGTCGTTCCTCGTCAAGGCACGTTCATCACCAAACGCTCGTGATATCTTCTCCCTCGTACCGATGCCGCAGAAAATGGAATCCATCTGGGCTGTCCAAGTGCTATTAGCAGTACACCATACTGTAATTGAAATGTTCATTTCTCCACAGCTGGTTTGGGAGGGTATGTCTATTAACAGTGCTCGCTCACACGACAGGAACTTTAGAGAGACCACAGCAGCTCTGGACAGCAGTCAAGGCCAGGTGAGGTTTGCCAAGGTCAGGGCCGGCTGGAAAATAAATCCAACGCCCTGTTTCTGAAAGGAAGGCTGAGCCGACAGCCCCTCTTACTGATCAATAAATAAAATTAGTCAAAAGCAGGATTTATGACCATTTTAATGTTTGTTACTACTACTAAATTAATACGTCAAACATCAAGTTTAGTTTAGGTAAGCATGTAAATATGGAAAGTAAAGTTGTTTTTTTTCCTAATCGGCAACAATAACTTGTCAGGTTACATAATTAAAGAGTCACACACAGCAACTGGTGTCTCAACACATTTCAGGTCAGGAGGTGAAAAAGCCTCATTTTCAAACTAATTACATTATTGCTGCATCATGATTTATTACCTGTTCATAAATCACCGGCACCGCCTTACACACCTGTCTGACGCCGGCAGGTCAAAACAGGTTCAGTGCGTGTGAGCTCAACATCAGTCAGACATGAAGACACTTTATTAGTCCACGTCATTTTTCTGGTGAGAGAAAATGTTGAATGCCAACATGCTTTTCTAGAAGAGCAGAGACAGCTAGCTTATCTGAAGAGTGGAAAAATATTACAGACACTTGAGCACAACTGATCAACCACAGGTACGTGCTGGGTTTCAACAGACATTTCAAAAGCTCTTTGAAATGTCTTATGTTGTGATGAAGCACACTACTAATAAAGGCGTATTGATTGAGTGGACCATCAGGTTTATCCACTTCACTTTCTTATCAAAGGTCAGATAATTATGGTTTTAATACAACACTGATTTAGCATGAAGATCAATAATAGAAAACTGTGTTCTTTTGATTGATTAAGTAAACAGGTTAACATGTTAGTTAGTGAGCATTAAAGATGCTTGCTGGCAATGGGGTTTTTTGTTGTTGTTTTTTGCCTGCTGTTTCATCCTACTTCCAGTATTAATGCTACTTTCAAAAGTAGCACAATACTTAAAAATTCCTGTTAACCATATCTGAATTTACTTATATTTATTGATAACCAATGATCTACTGATCACAGGGATGATGATGGCGGGAGGAAGTCAGGTGATGCAGTATAAAGAACAAAATGTGAAACAAACCAGAGTGGATGAACTGCACAGACGGTCACCGTGGAGACAAGTCCTCACAGTCAGCAGTGACTTATTTCACTTAACTTCCTTGAATAACTTAATGATTTTAACACAACTTATGATCTTCCTTATAATTAAGAAGTATTTTTGAGCCGAGATGGAACTAACCTGTGACTGTTTCACAAACCTAAAAACACTCCATTACATTATTATAATAAGATAAGATATAAAAAGTATATACAGTATATGACTTTTAGTGCTAATGCTTTAAAACGTACAGAACAATGTGATGACTGTCTAAGACCAGGGTCTTAAACCTGTAACAGTTGCTTTTTGTATGAGCCACTGAAATGTTTAGTTTTTTTCTCTGTATAAGGATATGTTTTTCATACTATCACAATGAGATAACAATAGTTCTTACAGTATCTCAACACAACCATCGATGAAAAACAATCACCAGCATTTGGAAAAAATGTTGGCAAATATCACAAACCAATCACTGGAAGACATTTTGGGAGATGAACCCAGGCCCTCATGATGGTAACATTACTGTATCTGTGAATGAGGGGAAAAGAACCCACTACCTGTGAACCACCTGGGAGTCCTCACTGCAGCTGTTTTCATGGCAAGCATGTGTTTGAGAGGGAGGGAGTTGCAGCAAGCATGTAAAATAGTCAGTCACGGGGTTTATGTGGAGAAATAAAGCAGAGATTGTGTGACAGGCCCTGATGAAGGATGTGTTCACGCCATCTGGGTTGCTTTAACACTGCGGTCACTGTTGGATGCCGAAGGCTCTGTATTGTGTCCTGATGTTAAACACAGAGGTTGTAGTCATGGAGTTGAGGTTAATGTTTTGTTCTGGAAGCACAGAGTCAGAGAGAGAGGCTGTCCTCTTCTCTCTCTCTCTCCCTCTGTCCTAGCTGTCAGCAGGGATGGTGAGCCGAGTGGAGTTGGCGTCTAATTGAAGAGCAGCTCCACACCCTGTCGTCATTAATCACCAGGCCTGTCAGCCGCTGCTCAGGACCTCACAGTGGCACTCTGCATCATCCAGCTCTGACATACAGACGGAAACATTAGTGCCCTCTATCACATCACTATCTCCACTAATAATCCTACTACTTCTCTGATTACAGTACTTTCTCCGTTGTATTTCCTCCATTGTTATTTCTTCCTTCATTACTTTGACTCAGTGACTGCCAACGTCCGGGTCTACTCCCCTTAAAAAAAAATAAAAAAAATCCAGCCTGTTGTAAACTGTACAATGCAATTCTTGACTTTTGTTTTGTCTCTGAATTTGTCTGTATTTTGAATTTAAAATTTAAAATAAATTTATTCTGCTGTGTTTATTTCTTTCTTTCATTAATACCAAATGCAGAGATAAACACACTGCAGAAACTGGAGTGATTTGATAGAAGAAAACAGCTTTCTATTCACGTAAAAAAAAAGTTGCTCCGCTATCAAGGTGTACCAAACCATGAATGAGAGACAGTGTTTCAGAAATGATTTGTGATTACAGTGTCAACAATTTATGGTTTTTAAATTTCCAAGATATCCAAGAGGTTTGGCGCTACTCTCTTTAGCATACCTACATTCAAACGCAGGATTTAATCTTGCTTGTGTCACCCTCTGAGGACAAAGGATGGGGGCTGAAAACGCATACTTACGCACAAACACACACGGGTGACATAAATGGAGAGTGTGGATGTTGACTCAGCTGTGAGAGTGTGTGGGGGAAGAAGATAGATAGAGGAGACTGATGAGAGCAGGGATAGGGAGAATAGTGAGGCATTTGATGAACGAGTGTAAACTGGCAACGGTGGAATTTATTCCACCTCCCCAACGAGATTGAAAGTTCTCCCCTCTGTTTGACCTCCAGTGTGAATCATCCTCAAGATTCAAGCCAATATCTACTTTTGTAAAACATCATCTCACAAATCGAGAACAAGATAGAAGTGGAGAAAAAATAAATACCCACCAATCTTTCAAAATATATCTGTACTTCACCAAAACCACTACAGGGGGCAACACAATCCACCGTATAGCTATTGGCACAGCTCTAAGAGTCACAAAGAAATATTCTGCACTAGTCACATACAGAATATCAAAGTAAAACTAGAATATCTTTGACCCATTTAGTCCAGACTACTTTATAAACTCCAGCAATAGAAGCAGCAACACAAGTCATTTTGTTCCGTTCAAGAGAAGGTACATGGCTCCAGTATATAGAGAAGAAAATAAGTCTGGTTTTCCAAAGAGCTACCCAGGGTGGTAATCAGGGCGCCGTGACCTTGCTGGTGTGGCAGGGGCTGGATTTGGTTTGGGAGGGTCATCCATTTTGTTAATGGTCCTGTCAAGTGACACCTGTGCTCGCCTTTCCCCTGTCTGGAGCGCTAATGAACCACGAGAGTAGAGGAGTCTGAGAGTCGGGGTCAATAGCCGCCTCACAGACTACAGCCTCTTCACTCTGAGCCTCCTACACACTGTCAGCCAAATAGAGTGGCGGCTCGGGGAGAATATTAGGGTCAAAACACTCTAATGGCAGTGGTGTGGCCTTAAGATAACTCCATTAATGCCCACCAGCGCTCTGCTGAAAACGCTGACTTCAGTTCAACCACACAAACAGCGAAAAGAAACGGCGTCACGATGGAGGTCTCCATGTTTGCGGTTCCTGTAAGACAGAGCCTGTTGTCCTCAGGGGAGGTGTCGGGACTTTGATGAATATTTCTCTATTAACCGCCTCCCATTGTCAGCGCTGGCCTTTGTGTTGCAGGCCAATCCGTCAGACCTTGAGGAGATCCTGGGTCGACACCTCCCTCGGGTCATTATTGAAGTCCCCGTGACCCAGTGGCCACTCCACCACCATCATCCACTCTGCTGAGGAAGCTGTTTTCAGGCATCACAAACAAGAAACAGCAATTAAAAGTTGCTCTCACGACAACAAAAGCAGTGTGGGTGATGGAGAGTGGGGAGGGATGGAGGTCCTCAGAGACCAACTAGCAGAGCCGATGTGACCTGGCTTGCCCTTTTCGGCACGGCCCTGTCAACTGATATGAGCCATGAAATATTACACATAGCCACATATAGCACGACTGTTACAGCGATAATGATAGATGGCCCTAGATAAGTGCAGTGCAGTAGTCTCGCAAGATTTACTCCATCCTCTGATGCTTATGACAAAGTATGACCTCTGAGTACTAAATATAGGGATCAGTAAAAGAAACAAACAAGTTAAAATGCAATCATGTATCTTTTATTTAACAAAATAAGACCTTTTCCTGTTGGTTGGATAGCACAGCCATCATTAACTGTTTTCATTTATGTCTCACTTCTTTTTTTTTTTTGTACCATTTGCATCAGTAACTCCAACTTGCTTACACCAAGTTATCTTGAAAAAATATTACATCTTTCCAGATTTACAAATAAAAATAATGGCACTGAGATCACTCTTATTAACATGCAATCCAGGGTCTGGATAAGATTAAGAAAAAAAAAAAACAGCAGAAAAACAGCAGAAAGGAAAAGCCATTTTAATAAAAGAGAGGTCCCCCAAATAAAGCCTCACAGTCCATCTTCATCGTGGTGCAATATTTTTATTTTTAGAATGTATGATATGCATACTGGTACTATACTTAAATCATTATTTTTCAGTTAGAATACTTCAGAACAATTTATTTGGACAGAAATGTCTCCCCCAGAGCTGAATGCCAAGCGCTTGAGTGAAAAATAAATACAGACTTTCATATTTGGGAAACACATTTAGAGAAAAATAAAAGAGGAAACCCAAACCAAGACTGTTGTAATCCCATAGTTTCATTATTTTCAAGCTCTAACTCCAACTGTCTTTACTCTTTAAGTCTGTTGGTTCCGTGCCGCAGAACATCCATTAGAGTGTTACGCCTTTGGAATGCCAGTCATAATCCCGAGGCGAACAGGTGGTATTCCTGACAGGCAGACCATTGGGCAGGATGCCCTGCACTTGTGATGGTCCCAAACTCAAGAACTCATCATCAAGGCCTCTCTTGAGAGTCCAAGTTGGTGCCTGCAGTATGTGGCCATCAATGCTTTTCAGACATCACTGGTATCCAAGTGCCGAGGCTGAGCCCAGTCTCTGACTGTAGAGGGCATAGGGGGAGTAGTAGGCAGAGGAGGATGGTAGGGAAGGCATGGGAAGCCCTGGGGCTCCAGCCAGGTGGGATTTGCTATAGGGATGATAGCGAGCCAGGCCTAAGCCAGGCGAGCCTCTGAGAGAGAAAGAGCTTGGCAGGGTACCTGGGCTGCTGTGTGGGGGCAGATGGAGATGGCAGGAGGCGGACGAAACTGATGAAGGATAGGCTGATAACAGCTTTCCGTCCACCATACCAGGGAGGGCTGTGTGGGTACGCAAGTGGGCTAGTAGTTCCTCTGACGTGGCAAAACGCTTGTCGCATGGACCCGCAACGGATACCCAATTACAGGCATGAGGCAGTGGTTCATTTGGAAGCATGAAACCGTAGGTGTAGAGGGGGTGGGACAGGGAAGGGGTGGTGCTGGAAGACAAGGAGCTAGAGTGCAGAGAATGGAGGTGGTGGGGGGGATAAACTAGGGGGAAACCAGACTTCAGGCTGGAGGGATCGTGGACACAGGTGGAGCAGTTACTTCCTCCTAGGTGGGGGGTATTGGGGTAAGTCAGACAGTATGGGTCCCGACATAAGCTCTGCATCAAGGATGGAGGTGAAGCTCCAGTAAGTGGACTGGAGCTTGGGTGCTTCCCTGGAAGTCCTAACCCCAAACTAGATTTAGGATCCAAGCCAGGAACAAACTGGGAAGGGTAGCCAGCGTAAGCCCCCACAATGGAGCCGTGGTAACCCATGGTGGCAGGAGGCAAAGGGAAGACAGAATGTCCTGGTTTGAATGGTGAGACCGGCGCGATGTGCCCAGAATTCAGGCTAGGTTGTGAGGAAACCTGCAGGTCAGCTTTGCTCTCCGGTCGGGGGCTACTGGCTGAGCTGGCGTTGCTGGAGTTGGCGCTGGCCCGTGTGTGGCTGGAGTTAGCTAACTGAGCCCCATCCATCCCAGACTTTGCAGCATCTGAGTCTTTTTTGACAGCACTGTTGTTGTTGTTGTTACTGTCTGCATTTGTCTGCTCTGAGCTCCCAGATTTACTATCCATGTGCAAGGCCTGAGAGTGTGGCGGCGGCTGCGTGGAGGGGGAATGGCTTTGTCTGTGAGGCTGGCTCTGAGTGTGCAAGGGAGGAGAGTTGGAGTTCGGTGACTGGGAATGGGGAGGAAAGGATGGACATGAAGCGTTGCCACTGCTGGAGCTTCCATTTGGTACCCGGAAAGCCGCTTTATCAGAAGGCCCCTTTGCCACTTGAACATCCTTACGACAGTCGCCTGGAGACTTGGAATAAGGCTTGAAGCTTGACTTGTCCTCCAGGGAGTGGTGCTGCTCTCCAGATTTTGAAGATCGACTAGACGATTCCTTGTCTCCCAAACTGCTTGAGGAGAGGGAGGCAAGTTTGGAAGCAGAGGGAGGGTCTGGTTTGCCAATTTGAGAGCAGGTCTGGGCCAGCAGAGCCAGAGGACTCTTCTTGGCATCAAGCTAGAATGAAAAAAAGGAGAGGAAGAAGGTGAACACCTGTTTATTGAGATTCTATTTATTTTAGCATAAAATCTATGTCATTTACAACTGAAGTTGTGACAAATTAAGTACATTAACTTTCACAGTGCAAATAATGTGCATAATACACATAAAAAAACAAGAAGTCTCCTTCAGTCCTAAATTGTGTTCAGAAGAAAGGAAAGGAAAGAAAGAAAGCAAGAATTAAAAGTGTAACAAAGAAAGAAAGAAGGTCGATAATAAGTACTTTGAAATACTACTTTTTCAAAAAATGTACTGTATAATTTTGAATTTCTTAACTGGCGTTCATGAACTACCAATTAAATGTGCGTAAAATGGCGCACGTGTTGACAGATCGGAATATCTCAGGACCGAAGCCGTGAGGTTCTTCTCTCATTCGTATCAGGTATCCCAAACAGCATCCAAAGATACCAACAGATTGTGAGAGAGGTCCGTTTTAATTCACTTACTTCAATGCTGACTGGCGCGGATGTGAGAGGCTGGAGATACTCCGGGTGAAGCAAATGGCCGCTGTGCGCCGTCAACATTTTTATGATTCGGATGGGAAGCCTTTTCGCCTGGCGTGAGGGATCTGCAGGAGAAGGGAACGGCTTGTGTATGGGAACGGGTGGTTTTCCGGCTCCTGCGCGGTGTGGATAACAACTATTATCGGCGGCGCTGCGCTCCGGTGACTGGCTGCGTAAAAGCGGTTCAGGTCCACTGGGGGGATCTCTCATCTGGATCTGGGCTCAAAATGGGACTGCGTCAGGCAAAGAGTGGACGCAATGTTGAAACTTATTTACCAGCACATTTCACGATGATAAATTCAAACAGAAGACAGTGCGGTAATCCAAACGGGGCATGAGCGCAGTGCGCGTCGACGGAGTCAGACCCAAGCTGTCAGTACAGAGGAACAAATCGCCCAAACCCCATCCTCTAATTACTTCGAAATATTCCTGTATCCAGTGCTGTAGAAAGAAAAATCGAGCAGAAAATAAAAACAGCAAATGTAGAAACTGCTCATCAAAATATTCTAGAAGTTGAAGAAAAATCCGCGCCGAGGTAAGGTGTACGACAGTCCTCCGGTGTCGGTGTCTCTGTCCCTCTGCTGCAGCGTCACAGTGCCTCACTTCTTCCACATACTTACTTCGAAAGGGGAGGGATTTCACAGCGATGAGCCGCCGTCCAATCAAAAGTGCGAGAATTCATTAGCGGGGGCGGGATAAATCAAAGGGGCGTGGTTTATATTCTGCCTCTGTCCCACAGTCAGGTTGTAATGTATGGGTAAAAATATCAGTGACCTCCAAGAACCACATGGAATCCATGCATACAAACAAAAATATCATAAATGTTGAATAGTACATGTGATTTGTATTATGTTTCTGTTGCCTCAATGTCATTTCTGTAACCACAGTTTACTTGCTACTAGGATTGATTTTTTTCTTTAAATACAATTGAAATTACTCCGCTGTCCTTCTATGCCTTTGAGCAAAATAACTACAGTGAAAGGCAGATTTTAAAATATTCATTAGGCTACTGTAAAGGTCTCAAGGTTGGACACAAATTGGGACCAGATCACCCCTGGCTGGATCACATGGGAGAGGGTGTCTAATTATTAAAGATCCTATGACCCAATAGCATTATAAAACCAGGAGGTGTTCTCTAGAAGGAATGAGGAGGATTAATTTTAATCTATTTTCCCGTGATAGCCAAATGCTCCAAAACCCCTGGAGTCATGAGCTTATTTCCAATTACTACATATATGGGTCATTCTGCTGAATTCGTGCAAATTGCTGTCCCACAATAACAAAACTACTTAATAAAGCAATTAACAATTCAAACTTTCAATATTTACAAAGATTATGTTGTGATCTAGTTAAACACAGTACTGTAACTAGATATTAACTAAATATACACAAAATCATCCTTTACACTACCTTCAAAGGTACTTTCTATTGGGAAGTAGTTGTGCCATTCTCCAACCCCTAGAGAGAATGGCACATGGCTGTATCCCTGAAAATAATACTTAAAAGATTTTCTTCATTTTATCCATGTTATATTTTAAAATATATTTTTGGTTTATTTTAAACAGAATGTAATTTTTTTTTTAAATTACAAAACATTACAAAAACGCTTTTCTGTCACAACCGTAACACAAGTTGTTTTATCACGTGGGTGGAGCCTGTTTTTAGCCACACATCTGAGTTTTTGGCCAGGAAGTTACACAGCATCCCTGTCCCCTCATGGCTGCACAGTGAGTCATTATCTCTCATCATTTTTAAGTAAATGTGTTCCAAATCTGAAAAATCAGTATGTTACATTAATATGTGTCACAACCATACACAAATTATCTACAAGTCAGTACACCTTTAAGGACTCAAATCAAAATATTGTGTCTTTTTGTGTATGCAACTGTTCAAATATCTGTTTCTAGCCATTTACTTCTTAGTATGTTTGAGTTATGCTAGAAATTGTCCAAAAATGTCACAACCGTAACAATTTGTAACGTTACGGTTGTGACATAATCGTTACGGTTGTGACAACATGTAATGTTCACATATTTAAGGCAATGTCTCATCATTATTGTTATATTATACTCAAACATGGTAATAATACTATTTATGATGTTTAATTATTATTTATGTTTATTGTTTATGTTTATACTGTTTATGTTTACACTGTTTATGTTAAATAATTATTATTGTTAACTAGGTTTTGAACTAACTAGGTTTTAAACTATCTAACTAGGTTTTAAACTACCTAACTAGTTTTTGAACGAACTAACTAACTAACTAACTAACTAACTAACTAACTAACTAACTAACTAACTAACTAACTGACTAACAACTAACTAACTACCTACCTAACTAACTAACTACTTAGGTTTTAAACTAACTAAGTCTTGAAATAACTAACAAAATAAGTAGGTTTTGAACGAACTAGGTGCTAAACTAACTAGGTATTAAACCAACTAGTTTTTGAACTAACTAACTAGGTTTTTAAACTAACTAGGTTTGAACTTACTAACTAATGCAGCAGGTTTTGAATAAACTAGGTTATAAACTAACTTGGTTTTAAACAAACTCAGTAGGTTTTGAACTAATGAAGTTTTAAACTAACTTGTTTTTGAACTACACTAACTAACTAACAATGACAATAATAATAATGATGATGATAATAATAATAATAATAATAATAATAATAATAATAATAATAATAATAATAATAATAATAATAATAATAATAATAATAATATATTGATTTGTAAATCAGATTTCATCCTTAAGAATCTGAGAGTAAATAATGTATGATATAAAACATGAATATAATGCTGATTTGGGGCGGCAGTAGCTCAGTCTACTAAGTCTTGGACTGGGGAGCGAAGGGTCGGTGGTTCAAGACCTGCAAGTGTGAACTGACAGTGGAAGGTGTCAGTTCACCTCCCGAGCACTGCCAAGGCACCCTTGAGCAAGGCGCTGTCCCCTTTACAAGTTGCTCATTGGAGGGGCACCATGAATACATTCTTGAAAATATTCTTTAGAGGTTGTTTGGACACACAATTTTAACAAATTATTGTAATGGTTTTTATTTCAGTGCGTTGCTGTGGAGTGGAGTGACACATTTCAGGTGACATTTCAAGAATAGGCAAGGCATTAATATATGAAATTTGTCTGTGTCTTTTCTAGATATTTACCATAGAAACATGGCACAATTTATATATGGACAAGGTTTTTGGAAAAAAACTACTTTTAAAAATGTGTCTCCAACTCTGAACTTTGCACGAATTTTGGTAGAATGGCCAACACACGACACACCATATACTGTATGTTTTCTGCTGCTTTTACAAAGGAGATTATCACATCAGTGAATGTTTTCATTTTCCAGAAAGTAAAACGTGTGTTTTTGGAATTTTTGTAGAATTCATCAGCTGTATTTAGTCTGATTGTGATTGTGTCATGGATTAGTGGCTAAAGAAAAGTAGCACAAGCCTTTCTTCAAGGGTTTACGGTTTTGACGTTTCACTACACGGTCTGGCCTTATAAAAGTGCACTGCCATCAGCCTGCTGCATGCTAGATTATCATGGATGCTCCCATATATTTGCAGCAGAGAGGAAAGACAGGAAGATGACGTCACGTCAATCTCACTCATCAGCATCACTGCTTGACCTGTCATCATCAGGCTTAGCTGTCACTCATCACCAGCACGTTGCCACTCAAGCTTCAATGGCCTACAGGGAGCCAAGAGTATATGAATGTGACGGTGCATGCCGCCAGGCTAAGTGAGGTACAATCATCTTTTGAATCACCTGTTTGTTTAAAACTGTCTGTCACCACCTCAGGGAGAGGCGAAAACAGCTGATGTACAGCAACTGTTTTCTCACTGCAAGGTTTAAAGATAACGCCAAGAGCTTATGGGGGATTTCAAACATTACTTTACAACACAAACTGCTGGTTAAGTTGTGAGGTGTCTGATTGTGCTCTTGTTTATCACACACTCATCCACTTGTTAAACAGTGTGTGTGTGTGGGTAGGTCAGTGTGGGCGGACTTGCATGAGGAAGAGGGGCGTTTAAAAGGAGACCAAAGAGGAGGGCACTAGGAAAAGCCCAACAAAGGCAGCAAGAGAATGAAACAAGGGAGGGTTCAAACAACAGGGAGCAGCTCCTTTCATGTGTCCCCTTGATGTAGGCTGGTAACAGCTGTTTTGGTGTGTTGATGAATGATGGCTGTTTCCTGTTGTGGATATTTTAAGGGGACAGCTTTCCCGTTAAAAAGGGTTCCCAGCATGCCCAGGGCCTGCTGGCCTTCAGGGCATTTCCATACTTTGCCATGGCTGTATCAAAGCAGCGGGTTTGGCTGGAATAGCAGTCAAACAAAACCCCCCCAGGATAAGGCTGGTCTGAGGAGGAGCGAGGAGGAGCAGACCCCACATGCCCCTGTGATCCTGTGATTTATAGCGCCGCTGAGGCCTGTAATGGACGGCACAGCTCTGTGGCAGGGTCTAATTCATGCCCGCGTTGAAAAGCTGCTGTTTGCCTGACTCCAGGGTAAATATATAATGCTGACATAAGGCAGTTGGATTCCTCAAACCTGGCTCAAGCAAATCCTTGTCTGCTCGTTTGTCTCTTGCTCTGTTTGGAAGCGCTGGTGTGTTTTGTGGAGCACATTGGGATTATGTAGATGCTCTGTGTGATTGTTTAATGAGGGGCTGACACTGATGTGAACTCATAAGAGTCTTGTAGGGTTTTTTTTCTACATTATTACTGTGTACTTCTACAGGCCTTCACTGGTGTCAGCCAGACTTTGACAAGGTCTGGCTGCAAGTAGTACTGTACAAAGAGAAGGAGAGAGAAATGATAAAAGTGCCAGAAAGGCAAAGGAGGGAAACTAGTGTAAATAACTCCTATTTAATTATCTGTGACTGACTTATGGGGTGTGTGGAATGGGAATAGAGGCCTGAGGCTGTAGCTCTGCTCTACCCCTTGTGTTTTTTTTCCTCCAGCAGTAATAAAACCAAGGAAAAAAAGTGGATTAAGACAGTTTCATGGGGTGTAGCAGACATGGCGTTTAGACCCAAACACTTAAAAGAGCCTCGCAGGCAACATTCCAGCCAGGGCAGAATGTTGAAACAAGGATTTCCTTGAGCTGAAAGGTCTACAAACAATATCTACAGTGTACGTAATGTATTCACACTTCCTCGTTTATCTTTCTGTGGTTGCCTTTCCCTCTGTCTTTGACATACACATACTAATCCGTTCCACTAAGCGTGCTTGTGCTCACACAAGAAAACGTAGCCCGTGTGCACAAATTATACGGGCCACACTGTCCATGATACCATCTTGAAGTTGTGTATGTGTGTATCTGCGTAGTTCTTGCACATCATTTATCTGACTCTGAGGAGTAAGCGTGTGCGTTTGTGCGTGTGTCAGAGTCAAAGCTGCGACTGACAACCTTATCTCCAGTTTAGGAGGAAGATTGTCTCTCCTGTCAACTCCACGCGTCTTGGAATCTAACGCTCTTATCCACTCTGCCTACCTGTCGTCTATCTGTCTGTATTATAATCACACCAGGATAATAGGCTTCCCTCTGTGTTCTCTGATTGGCACTTTATTTCTGAATCCTACTCTGTGCCAGGTTGCGCCTTGTCGTACTCGCTACACCTGAAACGCATTCATAGATAGACACGAATGATGCACAACGCCCACATAGGCGGAAACCTCAAGTCCTCTCTCCACACTGGGAAACAAAAGATGCTATTGTCCTCCACAAGGAGAAGCTATCACGAGCATAAGGAGAGGAAGAGGAGGAGGAGGAGGTGGAGAAGGTGGAGGAGGAGGAGGAGTAAGAGGAAGGAAAACAGCCTGCACTTTCAGACAGCGTCTGCCTCAAATCAGATGGTTCTACATTGTTGTGTGAAATTTCAGATGACATCAAAAGATTTTTTTTTTTCCCATTTTTCGAGCAAAGAAAAGGGTCATTTTGATAAACGTACAATCTAGGTATTCACAAGCTAGACCCGTGATAGATCTGGTAAAAGAAGCAACAACAGGACGTACAAAGAAAACCTGTCCAGCACATTCCTCTTGCTTGTTAAAACCGATGCTGCTTCTTTTGCTTCTTTTGGTCAGAGTCACTTCCTGTGTCTTCATCACCCAACCTTTACTGAGGGGAAGGCTGCTGGGAACACGCATTCTTCCCCTCTCTCCTTAAAACCGTCCCTGTTTCCATTAAGTCATAACCAGAACACATTTTCTCATTAGAAAAATTAAGTGAGTTTTAAAAAGTTAAGGTTTATAGCTGCTGAAACTTATCCCCACATGTTGATTTTAAAAGAATGACTGTCTGACATTCATGATCTGATCAAAAAACAAAACTTACTGGAGCCACAAAGTTCCTGCCATTCATTGCCAGGAATGATGACATGTGGGATTGGCAGCGCTCTGCAGTCAATCATCACAGTCTGCAGCAAGACATTCATTTGCCATGCTTTGACGTGGAAAAGAAATACATCGCTCAATTAAACCCTGTCAATAGGTGAGCAAATCATGACCTAACAGGTTTGACTAAACAAACAATTATTAAATTGTCACACCCTTGTCATTAATACTGACATGTGCCAGCACTGTCACTGCAGGAACTTGGAAACCAGAGACCGTGAGAGTAATGAGAGGATTAAACACAGAGACTGTATACAGTTAAGTTAATATATATTACCATGTGAGGCTCAACACACGCAGTGAGCACAATCCTGTTTTATTGAATTGAACAAAGCATGTTAAGTCGAGGTTGGGCTTTGCTTTTATGAATTCTCCCCAAATAAAAAACAGGTTTGAGAACAGGCAGTAATGGAAAAAGCATTCCAGACACAGACCTCGTGTGGCCAAAATATTTGTCTCAACTGGGTTCTTGTGGTGACAAAGTACCATGCTTGTCCCTGGCAGTAATTCACTGGCTCAGATGAATACATGAAAGTGAAGCACTGCTATATATCACCCCCCCCCCCACACACACACACACACACGCACAGGCTCCATGTGAGCCTCACAAAGTCACACACGGCCGTTTGTTATGCGACCGTGTATTCTCATTTCGAACTCTGTGTTGAGGCTACGGGCCAAGCTGACACTTATGAAATATTTCCCTTGCTGACCTTAGCTACTGCCTCAGCCAGGGAGATTAATCCTCTGTCGGCAAGACACTGGGAGTAAACTACAACCCACACACACACACACACACACACACACACACACACACACACACACACACACACACATACACACACACACGCACACACACACACACACACACACACACACACGCACACACACACACACACACACACACACATGAACACACATGGCTACATGCCCACACGCACACACACACACACACAAACACACACAAAAACGCACACGCACACACACACACACATGCACACACATGAACAAACACACACACACACATGCACGCACACATATACAGTACACACACACAAACACACAAATGCACACATGCATACATACACACACACACATACAAACGCACACACGCATACATGCGCACACACACACGCACGCGCACGCACACACACACACAGACACACACACACAAGCATGAACAAACACACACACACACATACACCCTGTATCATGTACACCAAAGCAGGACTTGGTGCAGCTACTGAATGTGTTCACATTGGCGGGGCACTAATAACGCCAATAGCGTCTAGAGCCCAAACAAAACCAGACAGTCCGATGTGTTTTTGTTCATGTTCTGGTATATTTGTGCACAGCAGTAAGGTTGAAAGGACCATCATTGTTTTCAGTGGCGTCGGGATTTGCCTGTTTAGACAGCTTTGTAATGGTGACGTTGTCAAACATTTCTATTTATGTAGTCAAAAAAAAAAAAAAATGTTCAAAAGTTTGTGTTTTAAGTGACTGAAATGCAATTGTTGTGCAAAAGAAGAGTTTTATCTCCTGTGCGATTTGATATTATGTAATGTTGACATTAAATATGATGCAAATTTTCACTTTTCTGCCTAAATGTTGTTTGAGTTTACTTGTGTCACTTCTACTCATCACACAAAAGATACCAACAGTATTAAGTTCCTCCATGTCCTTCCATCATTAGCCATGACAGAAATAAAATATCAGCTGCATTGAATTTGTTGGGGAAGTCATAGGTATGGCCGGCAGAATGAGTGGTTCTGTTGCCTCACAGGTAGAAGACCTCGGGTTAAATTCCACCTGGGGCCAATCTGTGGAGGTAGCATGTTCTACCTTCTTCTTTCGGGAAGTGAACTGGCAGTGGAGAGGTGGTCCTACAATGAACTGGCACCTTGTCAGAGGTTTACCCTTCCTCCCGTCTAATGTCAGCTGGGATAGGCTCCAGCGTAAACCAGTGATCTGGATTCGGATTATGTATTGTCTTGTCTTTAATAAAATTAATGAATGAAAGTCACAGAGAGGAGAAAACCAAACTACCATTGAATAATATTCACGATGTCGTGATAAAAAAAGCTTAATAAAGGTTTGAGGATCAATTGAGCTGCTCTTCAGAGAACGTGAAGGAACTCTGAAAATTTCACAACAAACACATAATCTATTTCATTAAATTATACAATGATCTTTTTTGGGTGTTATTTATCCACAAAGAAAGAGAAAGTAGATTCTGAAAGATTGCAGTTATAAAGATACCAACACTTCTTCTTCCTCCTGTGGCTGCAGTCTGCTTGGCCCTGTCCACTTAATGCACAGCAGCGGAGGACTGGGCCAAGTTTGGTCTTTTATAAAATGTTATTTAGTTGCCAGGAGAGAGAGAGAAAGCTGCTCTTGCAGTTCCTGCCAGAAGGTTGCACTATCTATGTATCGTAAATTACTCAAGACAGCGTACAAGAAGGGGTGGGGGTGTTGGGGCTGATGAGAGGAAGGAAGGGAAGATGGGAGAGGACAGGGTGAAAGAGTAAGTGCAGTTTTCTTTTTGGTCCATGGTGATGAATGAGCTTCTGAACAAGGCAGAAAATACATCATATCACCTTTAATGGGTACACATTTCTACAGCAATAACTCAGCGTTTAAAAATAGTGGGGGGGGATGAAATACGACATCATATATTCCTCCCAACGACACTTTTACGAGCCCTCCCTCCAGTATAAAGTCATTGATTGCTATTTCAAAGCTCTATGTTAGTCAGTGCTGAGTACCTCCAGCTGCCAGTGGTGAGAAAAGACAGAGAAACTCCTTTAGCACCCAAACTGTGCCTGGTCCTGTTGAGTAAGAGCATGGTTTCTGTGGTTCACACATGGCTTTTCTATATGGAAAAACTCGAATCTGAAAAAGTTATGGTGCTGTGTAAAAGTTAAATAAAAACAGAATGCAATCATTTACAACAAACTCTGTTGACTGTCAAGTTTTTTATGAAGTGTTACTGAGCCCATGTAGTAATTTACTTTACACAATAAGTTCCACAGAGTGGTGAACCATGCCCGGTCTTACTCATGAAAGACTGAGACTTTCATTGATGGCCTTTCATACCGGTCTTAATACTAAATCCTGTTAACAATTGGGATATCTATTAGCTAGTTCAGGGACATTCAAATTGGCTGTTCCTTGAATGGATACAGGGAGCAGGATAGTGATGGGAGGCAGATGTTTTATATGAACTCTGGGTAGAATGGGTACATGGATAGAATGTACAAAAAATTAATTATCACAATAAATTTAACAAGGCAGTCAGAGACTTCAACATCCTGCGACATCATCACATTTTTGTGCCTAGGGCTTCCTGAAAATGTTGCTTTTTGTGATTATATCTCATCAGGTTTCCGAGATGTGTACCTAAAAAGGTATAAAATTGGCGCAATGAAATTAAATCCTGTAAGTTACACAAGTTGCCAGATACCATCTTCATTCGTAAGCCCTAATTATGTTCCACATTATTCACAGTTCTAGGCATTCATTTGTTATATATTTGTGCATGTTTTCTGAGAACACACTAAAGGGGCAACACTATCAGAATTGAGGTGGAAGAAATGAAAAAAAAAATCACTCTTTGTGTTGCAATGTCCTCCATGACCTCGTAGATACCTGTGGAGGGTATCGTTACCTCTGTGGTCGTTGCCTTTGATATCCAACATACATCATAACCTTCTGTTACATTCCATTTTTAGTGTTGGTGACATGTTTGACTTGTTACTGCCCTCTTGAGTATGTATTGATGACAATGGAGAAGATGCAGGTGCAGAAGATGTGGAGGTCTCGTATATAGAGAATACTAACAAAACAATAGTGAGGAAAAAGTACTTCTTTACAGGCAGAAACCTTGAGCAGGTACAAGACTCAGGAAGGACAGCGATCTGGAAAGAGAGAGAGAGAGAGAGAGAGAGAGAGAGAGAGAGAGAGAGAGAGAGAGAGAGAGAGAGAGAGAGAGAGAGAGAGAGAGAGAGAGAGAGAGAGAGACAGAGACCTGGGTTCAAACCCCAGCCTCTACAGTCCTACAGGGGACATAAGCCAGTGTCAACTGTAGGCCGGTCCCAAGCCTGGACTAATGCAGAGGGTTGCAGCAGGAAGGGCATCCAGCTTAAAAAACTTTGCCAATGAAATATGAGCTTTCATCTAAAATGGAAAATGGATGACATGCTGTGGTGACCCCTAAGGGCACAACTCTTTGTTTGACGATGATGGTGATGTCAACGACAATTAACCACAGTATGTCAGTCTAAACTAACCTGATAAAATTCAAGGGTATCAATTTCAATTTTGTGACAATAACTTATACAACTTATGACCCTTGTCAACTACTGTCATAGAGTTGCAACTGTCATCTTTTAAAGTTGTGCAAAAGTTGAGGCGCATTTTAATTTACACATGTCAATGGTTTTACAAGGATAACTACTCATGAGTTATTCTGAGGGCAACATGGAAACATTAAGCGGTCAGCAGTATTCATCATCTGATTGTCAGATTGGTTAACCACCCAATAGATTCAGATATCTCAGACCAACTGGTGTATATTTCCATTAGCATATCTGCTAACACAAGTAAAAGATGTGTAAAACACATTATAATTAGCAAATCAGCCTCACTTGGATGGTCAAGAAGAAGTCACTCATCCACTGAATGAGTGTGAGAGAGCAGGATGGAGACATGGTCAGAGTGAGAGACTGCTGACTCAACTCATGGCTTCGTAAATTTGAGGTTCTTTTCGGTGAGCAGTTCCCAGCTGTAAATTTACAGTGTTTGTGCAAGCTGCTATTAAAACCAAATCCACGGTCGAGCCAAGGTCGTTCATTTCTGCAGGCCTGCAGGGAGAAATTCTTGTCCTGACAGATTGCCTGTCCCCTCAATACAGTGAAATATGACAGACAGGAGTGAATTAAAGTGTATCCATGTGTATAGTATATCAGCGTGCCCTTGCATCAGTTTTATTCATGATTTTGGAAAACAACGCAGTGTCATTTAACATGATATTCTACAAATCGAGTGAAAGACAACTCAAGAGGTGGTTTGACAGGAAGTGGAGTGGTCCTCATCTTCAGCTAGACCTTTATATCCATTATTCTATGCATCTTCCTTTATGCGCTATAAGTTTACTTTTACATATGTCTTTTCAGGAAAAGGATACAGTTAACGCTGGCCAAGTGTTTCTGCTTATATGTCACATCTCATCAACATTCCATTTAAGTGATCCAAATTGAATTGACTGTAATTCCTTCAGCAGTTCTGACCTTATAAGGTGCATTATGAAAGTTTGTGCTCATTTTAAGGTGACCTCATCATATAACACAGCCATGGGTGTATGTGTGTGTGTGTACATGCACCTGAAGGGTGGGCAGAAGCAAATCCATTACTGCTTTTTACACAAAACATAATTAGAAAGACAGAATGAAGTCTCCACAACATACAAACAAATCCTCCTTCACTGGAAACCATTTAAGGCCTTTTTTGTGAGAAATTTTGTAATTGTAAGTTGGTGTTTTGCTTTTTGTTCCTTTATCGGTAGTGAGTAGGGAGAATTTGCCTCTCAACAGAAAAGGTCAATAATGAGGAATCAGCAGGCATAAACTCTGCCATAGTGCCTCTTGGCAAAAGCTTACAGTTCCTGCCATTTCCATGCCAAAAGCTCTGTAACTGATCAATATCACCTTTTTAGTAGCTTAGGGAAAATAAACAAAGATTTCCCTCTGGTGATCAAATAACATCAATTCACGTAGATTCATAATGATCATTAATAAAAGATTCATTGAACCATTGGTACAAAACTGACTGTCTAAGTAAGTGGATGTTACCTATAAATGACTTCCGAAACAATTTAAAACATTCATGAACAACGATCCCCAGTGAGTTCGTATGGGGGACTTTTTGTCTTCTATGGTGACCAGCAGCATGGGAGCGCCACAGGGGACCGTGCTGTCCCCCATTCTCTTCACCCTCTACACATCGGACTTCAAGCACAACTCGGATACATGCCACATACAGAAGTACTCCGATGACACTGCGATTGTGGCATGTATCTGGGAGAGTGATGAGGGGGAGTACAGGGCATTGGTGGCTGACTTCGTGGAGTGGTGCCAACAGAACCAGCTCCAGCTCAACGTCTCCAAGACCAAGGAGATGGTGCTGGATTTCCGGCGGGCACCTCCCTCTCCACAGCCAGTGATCATCAAGGGCAGTGAGGTGGAGGTGGTAGAAAACTATAAGTACCTGGGACTGCAGCTAGACAGCAGATCGGACTGGTCACTCAACTCGGACTGTGTGTTCAAGAAGGGGCAGAGCAGGATGTACTTCCTGAGGAGGCTGGCCTCCTTCAACATCTGTCCTAAGCTCCTTCTCATGTTCTATCAGTCCGTAGTCTCCAGTGTGCTGTCATACGCCATTGTGTGTTGTGGTGGGGGGGCCAGGAAAAGAGATATGGACCGTCTTAACAGACTCATCCACAGAGCGGGCTCAGTGGTCGGGCTGAGCCTGGACTCTGTGGAGACACTTCTGGAGAGCAGGACCATGTCTAAAGTCAGGGCTATCACGAACAACACCAGCCCCCCCCCCGCACACAACCTTCTCCCAGCAGAGAAGCACCTTCAACAACAGACTGCTGTCACACAGCGCCTCTACAGAGAGGCTGAGGTCCTCCTTCGTGCCCCGTGCCATCAGGGGGTACAATGACTCTCTCAGGAGGAGCGGGGGGGAGGTGGCGAGGTCAGCACGCGGTTGAATGGATTTTATTTAATTTTATACTGTTTATATTTTTTAATTTTATACTGTTTATATTTTAGTTATAGCTTAGTAAATGTCCTGTTACATATAGTTTAGTATATGTTCTATAGTTTAGTATATGTACTGTTAATGCTACATGTGTCTGTTAGTGTAGTGTATGTCTTGTGGTATGTCCTGTGATGTCAGTGTTTCTTTTTCTCCTGGTGTTTATCCAGTATTTATTCATTAGCAGTGGATATGTGCAATTTCCTCCGGGATTAATAAAGTGTCTATCTGTCTGTCTGTCTGTCTGTCTGTCTGTCTGTCCGTCCGTCTGTCCGTCCGTCCGTCCATCCATCCGTCCATCCATCCATCTATCTATCTGATCACTAGCTAATATATACTATGCTGACAGTTGTCACAGCAGTGGGAAAAATTGGTGGGATGTTGGTATCTATATTTTATATTATGTATGTCTTCATGAATTTTCACGCAGACCATGAAAAAATATCCTGCATACAAAATCAGCCAACCAGGATCTGCCCAGTAGTTATCAGGTCAGTAAGATGCACGATTAGCATGACTTTGTAGTGATAGTGGGGTAATATCATGTAGAGAAATACATTTTTTAGGTCTTTTTTAAATTCATTTTGATGGTGAGCAGTCAATGCTGTTGCCTCTGCCAACAATAAACATTATTTAAAAAACATTATGTATGTTTGAATGTGCAGACACTCAGAAAACAGACATGTTTTTATTTAAAAATACATTATTACTTACTCTAAATGGAGCCTGAGTCCAACCACAGCCTACATTTACAGGCCTATGATCTCATCACATCCATGCAACTATCATTCCATCAAAACCTTCTCTAGTAATTCAAAACAGGCTCATCATTTATTTAGAGTTGAAGCTAAGGAGAATTATTGTTCTGTAAAATCCTAAAGCTTTTTAAAAAATATCAGAGTTCCACAACATAAATCAGGTTTTCCTGCAAACATAGAGCTCTCAGTGACTCTTTTGTACTACACCTGTGGTGCAAACTGACAAAGGTTTATAAATCTATGCCTCTGTCATTGCATTTGAGGTAAAAGGACAGGTTATTACTTACAGCATCTAGTTGTGTGATCCACTCTGTCATGATTACCTTAAATAACTTAATTGCCCTATGTGTTTGCATATTACACAATCTTTTATTATGTTCTCAGTAATTCAGACAAACCACATGAGAGATCTGCTGTTTGCGTTCTCAGCTTTAGATTCCAACTTTTCTCCTCTGTTATTTCTCTACGACGATCCTCTTTGGGTCCACACTTTGCTTTTGTTTCATGTTGTCTTGACTCAGCCTGCCTCCATCATAGTGATACCATCGGTATCATTATGAGGTGTAAAACTGGTTGTGCTCTAAGGCCGCTGAAAGGACGCTTTTTTGCTGCTTCTTTGACCCTAAGGGAAAAAAAAGATGAGGCATTGAGCTCCATACAGGTGTGTCAGAGCTTTCTCAGGCTCACCCTCTTTTATGTGGAGCTCTCAATAAAAGACTGACTGGATTTACCCCTTCATCAGAGGAGAATATTAACATGAGAGGGTAAACGTTCTCAACAACAACAGGAATTGAAGCTCTCTACAGTCTTTATTTTATTCCTTTGTGACTGCGGGATCAGACATCCCTCAGGCCAGCCCATTATTGAAGGCAGAGCTTTGAGAGAAAATCATCTGTTTGATTCCTCGTCTTGCTTTCTCACCGCCCATATTTGTCATCAGCATCGCTCTCTTTGATCAACCAGTCGGACAGACTTGTCGTTCCATTTGCCTTGAGACTGACAACAATAAATTATGGTTACTCATGATCAGTTATTATTTAGATAGGGTACAAAACATGCTCACAAATTTTAATGGAGATAATTGACTTCTAACAGATTAATTACGTGGATGATTCACATGCTGTCATAGCTGACAATGCCTGTTGAAGTTTGTATGACACAGATGTTCAGAGCAACTTCTATTATATTTTGATGATATGTTTTGGTTTTCCTTTTGGTGCCATCTTTAACAATTTATTCCCATGTATTTGAGCGTTAGCCTCATGAAATGAGAGAAAGGTGCTTGTAGTTTTGGAAATATCCTCTGAAATAGAGTTTCACAAGAAAACGATGATTAACTATCAATGACAGTCACCAGTGAAATGAAATTGTATTTAAATCGGATTTGCCTTTATATATATATATATATATATATATATATATATATATATATATATATATATATATATATATATATATATAAATATAAATATGCTGTCAGCTGTGTGTATAAATAAATAAATAAATATTAATTAATTTTTTTAAATTATATATATATATATATATTTATTTATTTATTTATTTATACACACAGCTGACAGCATATTTTTGTGGACTAAAATTTTAAATGACTGAGGCTGACACTGTTGTTCTAGATCTATGAGTAAATCTATTTATTGTAGTAGGGGTCAGGACGACGTAGAGTAATGCAGAAAACTGGAAGATTATAAACATAAATTCTTTGACAAGCCCAAAGCCTTCCTGCCTTTTAAATAAGAAATATGGAGTATTATTTTTGATTTATCTGTGGCTATGCAGGCAAGCTGCTTCCATTCTTCAACGTGATCTGCCATGGCTCGCAATGGCTGGCAGATTGTATCAGCAAACACGGCAGCTGTACGTACTGTACATGCTGTGAGACAAAATAAGAAGAAGAGGGTTTAGTGATAAAACTGTGAAGGATTATCTGTCATTTGGCAGGGGCAGGGTGATTTGCTATCAAAATGGATTTTGCGGAAGAAGGAAACGAGAGGAATTGGAAGATGATGGAACGGGATGAAGAAGAGGAAGAGAGGGAGCAGGGATGGGGGGATTGAAGATGCCAAAGGGGTGGGGGGGAAAGGGATGGGAGATGTCGTACAGGGTGGATTTTGTTTTCTGTTTAATATCTTGCCCCGTGCCCCTCCCTTCCTGACACCCCCTATCCAATGAGCTGAGTGTCAGTCACATTTTTAGACTTGCCAAGCAAACACAGTGGAATGATTGGAGCTGTCAGTCAAAATAATGTGTTGTTTGCCGCTGGAGACAGTGAGAGAATGACAGTGTTATAACTGTGACCGTTATTATATCGCAACTCCTCTCTGTATTCTTCTTAGTTACTATGAAGAATACATTGTGTCTTATTTACACTCAAAATGCCTGAAATTACAGACAAGAGATAACTAAATACTAAAGATAAGCAAGAGGGTGACTCAGATACATCTGAAACACGACGGCTTCAACCTGCTATTTGTCTTCAAAACCAAATGAAACCAAATTCTTGTTGCCAAGTTTCAATTAGGATGAAGAGATACAGCCACCATACCATGACAAAAAAACAACAAAATTTTTGAAAATGCAAATAAAAAAACCTCCATTTTAACAGAGGTTTGTTATGTAAATATGGCCTCCAACAGCACATCAGACCCGGATGCTGCTGTGTTAAATGTCACACTTCTGTTGCTTGCGGAAAGTCTGCTACTTAAATTCACACACAGAGAATACCAACATGATTTTACCCACAAAAACAAATTTGTCTCCTCTTCCTCTTCATTCATCAGCAGGAGGTTAACAGCATGAGACTGGTTCTCCCCAACCCCTGGACTCACCCAGAACACCCACTCCAGGCAAACACCTCTATTGTATGACACTTGTCACCCCACTGACAAGCTAATATCCTCATTCCTGGGAGCTGAGTGGTCTTCTCTTGAAGTTTTAAAGAGAGGTGTGACTTAAGACACCTCTGCTCATGAAAGACAGCACAACCTTAACTTAAGCCTTGACACTGATTGCTACTCAGGGCTGGAGGTGATTTTATAACACTCAGCTGGCTCCTATTCAGCAGGACGGACAAAAGGAGTCCAGAGGATGACGAGCTACTAGTAGCAGTGGGGCCTTAAATGAAATGAAATACGTGACACTGATGTGGATACCTTTGCTAACAGACACAACACAGAATCTTAATGGAACATTGAATCATGAAAAAATAAGAAATGAACAGGCCTAATTCTTTCATAGGTTAATGGTAGGCCCCATGAGCCTAAATTCCTAACAGTTGAACATTCATATTTTCTACAAACTTAAATCGACATGAAATATTTAATTTTCTGTACCGACCACAAGGTGGAAGATAGCCTAAGTAAGTTCCAGGACCATGGATAAGGGCCAATCACGCCAACATGGCAAAAGGTTTAGCTTAATGCGAATGGTAAGTAGACCATAACAACTCAGTCACAACCTATCAGGGTTTTGTTTTTCTTTAAATTGTTGATAGGGTTGTCCCCCTGTCGGACCTAGATGATGTACTGGGTCTCCTGGGGATACTTGGTGCTCAGGTATAAGTAGGAACCAATATTAGCCCGGTTAGGTTTCTGCCCAGAAGCATTAACAGTTTTTCACTGCTGAATGTTTTTCTTTTTGATGTTAACTATTGGTCGAGTTAACTGAGAAAATAGAAATTGAACAGAGCAATCGAAGCATAAAGTGGTGTGTCAGACTTTTGATTACAAGGACGTGCATCGACGCGTCATTCACGTACAGTCAGTGGGATGGAATAACCTCAGTGGCTTAAAGGTTGGCTTAGCCTCCACACCCTGGAGATGACATTCATTCAGCAGGGGTAGAGATTTAAAAACCAACAAATCGACCCTGCTTGTAAAGATTCCTATACTCTTATTGTATTACTTACATTAGCATTTATTGCACTTTTTTGAACCCCCTGATTTTTGCACCCTGTTTGTTACACACCTTGTCTTCTGTACACATCTCTGCTGCTGTAATAAACATATTTGCCCAGAACGAAATGAATAAATCTCTTTAGTTTTTTAATCTCATACTAACAATGTTTTACATAGTCGGACAGGTTTGATTTACTGCAGTTAAAATGTTGAAGTGACTGTGATCCAGTGAAAGAATGAATTGTGCTACTTGATTGTGTCACTAGATTTTTGTGGTGTAGGGTTAGGATAAGGATTAGTGTCTCCAGAAGAAGAGGACATTTGACTGATATATATATATAGATGGATGGATGGATGGATGGATGATGGATGGATGGATGGATGGATGGATGGATGGATGGATGGATGGATGGATGGATGGATGGATGGATGGATGGATGGATGGATGGATGGATGGATAGATAGATAGATAGATAGATAGATAGATAGATAGATAGATAGATAGATAGATAGATAGATAGATAGATAGATAGATAGATAGATAGATAGATAGATAGATAGATAGATAGATAGATAGAGTTGTAAAAAAGGGATTCCACATGCTGGTAGTAGGTTTCCCTGTTCAGCACCACTCAAAAGCAGAAAGACTTCCCATATTAGGGCGGAAATAGTGTTAAAGAAAGATTTATCAACAACACCTCACCCACTCATAATACCACCATTAAACATGAGCTGCTGTTAATATGATTAATTACAAAACAATAACAGCTTTGACATCAGAATCATTGCCCAGCTTGTGTACGACTGCCTCCATGGAGCCAGATGCAGCTCCTCAATTCCACTGGGGTGCCCAGGGACTGCCAAAATCAAGACAGACAGCATCCAGAGATGATGGGTGTGGCCAAAAATGGAAAAGGTGTAATTAACGTTTCACAAACGCAGTAGTTTCCCTTAAGGCAAACTCTTTCCACATCATCTTTCTCTTTTAGAAAATTAAATGATACTCCTCTTGTCTTCCTTTTTTTTTGCTCCTGCCCTTCTATCACCCGACGGTCTTTGTGAACTTTAAGGGATTAAGCTTGTGAGGGCTGGATGGTAGTTATGGCTGCAGGGACGAGTCCTCGGGTTTCACTCGGGGCCGCGTGCCTCCCTGAGGCGACAGGGAGATGTCAGCATCTGTCAGCCTCTGTCTGTCATCTAAGCCCTGTCAGTGACGACTCCTCCTGCGCTCCATCACGGCTCTGTCACTCCTAGTTTCCTTCTGGCTCATGATCTGAGACACCCAGACAGCGCAACCAGCTGCACAAGCCCGGCTCAAGATCCCCCCCCCCACAGCCCCTTCTCCCTGGCGCTGATCGCTACGTGACACAACAAACACAAGGTCAAAGCGTCTGTCATTTTTTCACCGTCTGAGTTTTCGAGTGTGCGAGTATCACATTGTTCTCGGCGTTAGTGCGAGAAAACCAGGCATGTCGCCTTGCCGGTGAGTGCGAGAGTGAGCTGGAATGTTTTGAGTGACAGTGTGAGTGAGGTGCAGCCAGGCGGCGGCTCTTTGTAAAAGTGCACCTACCTTCCCTTCCCACAAGTCCCTCCTGGCAACAAACTGTCACAGCTGACAGGCCTCACAAAGGAAGGAGAGGCGAGGCAGGCAGGGGGTATGGGGGATTAAAAAAAAAAAAAAAAAGTTTAAGAGATGAAATTAAAGCAAAGAAGGGAAACCTGACAGCACCTTGAGAAGAGGCATTGTCTGTGAAGGGAAATATATGTGTGAGCAGGCTTTGATCAGTGGAGGATGAGAGCGACGAAGAGCTTGTAAAGCCGGGTTCCTGAAGCCCGTAGAAAGGATAGAAAGGAGGGGAGAGAAGAACATCAGCGCCACGGTTACTTCAGAGGTGGAACGCTGCTCTCCTGAGAACCGTAAGGACGGGCTGGATTAAACGCTGGGCCTTCAAGTTTCCATCTTCTAGTCACTGAATAACAAGACAACATTCATGAAAAATGTTCTCTCTAGAACAAACAACAGTTTGAAGAGCTGGAGAGGAGGAAGGGGAGGAGGAGGAGAGGAAGTTTTGCATACCGACCTTTGGAACCCATGAAGGAGATCACAGAAGGAGGAAAAGGGGAAGAAGAGGTGGAAGTGCTGGCTGGGGTGGGAGGAGATAATCACCTCTATTTTGTGATTCAGTGTTATGGGTGGTAGCTGGGGGGGAGGCGAGGAGCGCCGCTCCCGTGCCCTCTCAGCGCTACAAGAGCACTTTGATAGGCAAAGAAGCATGCTGAAGGGGAACCTCCTGCCGCTGAGATCTGAGGAGGCTGTTTACAGAAGAGCTTGTGTGATCTGAAGGCCCCCCCCTTGAATGGAAAACACTCGTCTTTTGATGTCTCTCTCGCTCTGAATTTCTTTCGTACTCCTACTTTTTCCTCCCGTTTCTCCCTGCTGCTGCTGCTGCTGTCTGTCACTGGAGGCTGCAGGTTGCATTCTTCAGTTTGAACCTATGAAACATTGAATTCTCGAGTATTATCAGTCAAGTACGTAATAACTATTCTTTAAAACGCAGAGTCCTGAAGAGAAGCCCTTGCAAACTGACGGGGTCAAACAAGGATTGTCACCAGGCAGTCCACTTTAACGTGACATTAATGAAGCCTGCCAGCTCTAATAACTCTAATAAATATGCAAACATGTGCAACGTCTGCAGAGTCCATAACTTTTGCCTTTCACTCATAAAATATTTAACAACACTTGTGATGCAAACTGCTGAGTGTGTCCATAAAGCAGCAGCAAACATGTTGTGTTCCATTCTCCCCAGACACTGGGCTTAACATGTTTGTCAGTGGGGTTGTTAGTGGCCCTGGGTGTGTGTGTGTGTGTGTGTGTGTGTGTGTGTGTGTGTGTGTGTGTGTGTGTGTGTGTGTGTGTGTGTGTGTGTGTGTGTGTGTGTGTGTGTGTGTGTGTGTGTGTGTGTGTGTGTGTGTGTGTGTGTGTGTGTGTGTCTGTGATTATATGAGTGTGACTGTTGCTCCATCTGTGTGGTTCGTGGACGTTCAGGTTAGCATTTGTGAGAATCCCTTCGTGTCTCGTCCAGACACAGAAGACACCCTTGTGTGTCTGTACTCATAATTTACCTCTAATGAAACAGATCCCCATATATATATATATATATGCGTAAATGAGAGCAACACAACATATTTTATGGAGTGAGAGAATCCTAAGGGTTGAGGGTCAGGATTAGTGTGACATGTGACTTTTATCCAAGAAAATTATGATTTCATGAGCACATCTCCTAAAACCTTTGAAGCTGGACAGATTTGTGTATTGGCTGTCAAAAAAAAGGTACAGCATGTGTCTGGATGACGCACGCAACAAGGAGATATACCGTAGTGACAGTATGCGTCAAGCCAGAATGAGAATGTTTGAGAGGACTGCGATATCCATTGGTGTATATTTGAGTATATAGTGTGTGGAACAGAAAAGAGCACCTTTCCACCACAGGAAGCATTCTCAGAATGATGAAATGTTATTAGAAGCAGAGGAGGATTCTGCTGCTTTCCAGAGCTTCAGGAACTATCGTGTGTGTTGCTTGCATCGCTGAGCAGAAATGATTAGTCAAACAAAGAAATCAAACTGTTGAGGCAGGTTATGGAGATTTTTTCATTCCCCTAACTTGGCATATTTCCTTTAGAATAGTGCAGCATTCCAGATGTCACACATTAGTAATTGCATAGAACTCTAAAATGATTCAGTTGTTGTTGCAAAACTCACTTTCAAGTTCCTGGTTCATGTCCTGTGGCTAACTACCAAGAAAAAGTTGATCTATATGCAGCAGTCGTGTCATATGTGAATGGAGCTGGCATGGGATTGCTCAGTCAGGAACACTGAAGCATTAATAAAAATAAAAAACCAGACTCAGAAAAAAAAAGCAACAAAAAAAATCACATTTGTATGTGATAGGAGTTCTAGAGAGAAAAAGCAACTGAGAGAGAAGAATGAGTTCTGTGTGCGTGTGTGTCAGGGGTCTGCATTTTAAACTAATGGTGCACATTATTGAAACAACAGATCACTCTGTTCTGGGATTGATTTATACTGTCTGTTATTTTTAATATATGGACATTTTCTATGCAGAATTTATGGTCCATTAACTCTGCGAGGAGCTGGAATGCAAATGAGCCATAATAAATCAAATCAGATGAAACACTCCGAGCATGACAAGTTACTTGGGCTTTTATGGATGCCTTGGTAACCGCATTTGGATAATCACGTCCCTGTGCTGAATCATTTGTCCTTTGTAATTTGGCCAGAATTGTACAGGAAATAAGCATGAATAGTGTTGACGATGATAGATACATGGCCGTTCGGAGTCGTTTCCTTGCATTAACAATTAATTGACAAAAATAAAATATTTAAAGTAAAGAAAAGTAAGAGCGCATGAGCCTTCAGAAATGCGACTGCCATCTATGCCACTGTCTTCATTCTGAACTGGACTGGAAGCAGTGTGCAGACGCACATTAATCTTTTGGGTACACATTTCAATTTAGTATGCATTACCTAATGTGTTGGAGGCTTAAAAAAACTCAGCATGCTTACTAATCATTTTTATATAATTTAATAACATGCGTGAGACAGTCTGTTAGCTCGCCTGTAGCTAGCAGTGTTTGCCTCACTCATTAGCATCTCTCTTGATACCAACACACCCTAACCCTGAATTGTAATTTTTAATTTTTTTAATTTTTTTTAATTTTATACCAGAAGATAAATTAAGAATGCACACTCTAGTTTTTGTTAGTCAATCATACGCATGCATATTAGCGTGTGCAGGCCCCTGTAATACACACAACCACACACAAGCATGCAATGGGAGGCAGAGTGGCGGGCAGCCCCTTTGTGGAGCGCTCAAATGAGCAGCTTGTGAGGGGGACGGTGCCTTGCTCAAAGGCACTTTGGCAGTGCTCCGGAGGTGAGCTGACACCTCCCACTATCAGCTCACCTCCAGGTGTTTATTTTGGGCGGTAGCGGGAATCGAACCGCCGATCTTGGAACACTGGACTACCCGCTCTACCACCGAGCCACTGAATGCTCCTGAGTGCTGATTTTGATCAAATTTGGCTATAACACAGTTGAGACAGGGTGTCTGGGTCATGTGCAGAGGTCTCAGATATTTATTACTCGAGGTGATTGAGATAAGATCCTGCTAGAAATGCCACTCAGGTGGATGTTGCCGCATGTCAGCAAGGCTACTGAGAACCAACTCCCTTTTGATTTGTCTGTTTTTCCTCTCATCTCTCAGTTGTTGGACTTGGACAGACAGAGAAATGGTGTGAGTGAAGGGTAGATTGTGCAGAGGTAGAAAGGAGAGGGGTGATTGCTCAGAAGACCAAAGTCCTTCCACTCAATCACTCAAATGTGTCTGCTTCTTACGCACAATAGACCCAAATACTACCAGTTCCTCTGAGGCAGTCCACTCAGTTGGACAACAATCGGCTTTCACTGAGCTCACACCCTGCTCCCCCATCCCATAACCCCATCCCCCCCAGTCTACACAGTTTCCACATCAACCAGTGTGACAGATTTGGCGATGAGACACATGACATCAGTTCTAACGGGAGACGAGAATAAGATTAGACGTGTGATTCAGTGTGAAGAGGTCAGCAGGAATGGCTGCACCCCCCCACCCTGTGCACACACAAACGTACCCTCACCAACAACTCAACCAATACTAATTGTGAAAATCTGATCTGCATTCTTTGCCACAGTAGAATGATGTCTCTGTTGCTTGCAGCATACACCCATTTCCAGCCTCATCACTATCAAACCCCATCAAAACTGAAATATGAAGAAAAGCCAGGGCCCGTCGCTGAAGTGCAGTGGCTCAAATTGAAAGTGACAGCTTGACACATAATATGGCACCAGTAATGTGATTAGGCCAGCGTGGCACTCTCTTCTTAAACTCCCACATCCCAAAGAGCGAGCCTCATGTCCAACTCCGCCAAACACACTCAAGCTCTTTCCTCTAAAAGGGGGGCAGACAGGGCCGTCTTGTCTCCCACTTTAGTTTCTCTTGTGATGCTTCATGCTTTGAGACGAATTGAGATGATACCACTGTTGAATCATAACCCCCCGGAGGGTAATTACAAACACATGTATGGAGGGGTTGAGAGACAGTCTTTCTGGGTTTAAAGGCATCGATGCCAAGTACGGAGAAGCTGAGTGGGAGAAAGTACACAGTGGATTAGATCTGCCATTATCAAAATCATAGCCGGCCCAGGCCCTGTCAGTCTATGTGATGTAAATTAACACTGACATGACATTTGACAATGATATCACCCACAGTTCCTCTTGACAGAATAAAGAGGTGAGATGAAAATAAATATTGAGAAAATGATGAGGAATCCAGTTGAAGGAATAATGATTAGCACTGTTTACATAGCCTTTATTCCACTCTTCTGTGTAAACATAACGAAGGCGTAATGAAAGTAGTGGACGTATAGGATCAGAGGTAGATCTGGAATCTGTATAAACACGAGGCAGACACAGGACGGGGGTGTGATGTTTCTACAATGCATTTCATGAGTGTCCAACAAACACTAAGCCTTAAAAACTAGCTAGTGGCAGTGAGTCTAACCCAGAAAAGGGCAAATTAACTGAAAAAGGACAAAAAGCAGCAGGGAGCTAAGCTAAAACAAGAGGAAAAGGGATTTTCAGAGACGAGTCCAGGAGAAACTTAAACAAAATACCCCAAAAGACCACGGTTGACAGGGAAAAATCTCAAAATTACAAAATTGAGCTGGAGAAATTAAAAAGAATTATTGTGTTTGGCAAAGACTTGAGGGAACAAGAGCCCAGGGCTACATTTCCAAATGGGCTGTCACAGATTGAGAGCTCTTGGCTCTGCACACTTTTGTGCACGAAGAGGAGATAGGGCACACTTTTCTTTTTCTTTTTCCTAACGAAGATTACCTTTCTCCTGGGGAATTCCCTATCATGTTAGTGATGACAGAATGAAAGATGTAGCAAAAGACCAAGAGGGACACAACTTGGGAAAGAAATGGATGGTAGACCCAGCAGTCGACAGGCTGTTGGAACTTCAAGTGAATTGCATAGAATTGCAGACAGAGTAGATTTTAAAAGCCTTACATTTCCAGAAATGCGGGCTATTTCTCAACTGGCATTCAAAATATATGAACTACCAGCAACATGGACTCAATCCACCAGTTTTTCTTGCCCTTCAAATCGTACATATCCATCTGCCTCCCTCTGAAAATCATGACTGTTTTATTTTAGATACAGTGAACCGTACCAAAACCTGTCTTATGTGCTTCATCATTAAATCAAATTAATGTTTTATTTCAGCTTTCAAACCACTCACCTGCCTTCTTCAAGATACATTCTTCTCTCTCTCCCCACTCCCCCATATCCTCACCTCCCCACCCCAGCCTTTTAGTTTAAGAAAAGCCTGTCAAACGAAATCAAGTCAAGTTGAAGACATAGTTGAGCGCCTGTGACAGGCTGAAAGCAACTCAAATGGTCTATAATGAGTCTAATAATGGTGTGGGTAAGCATAATTTACCAGGGCTGGGGCCCCAGTGACACACAGGCAGCGGAGGAGAAAGATGACTGCAGCGATGGTTGGCAGGCATTGACGTGTCCTCATTCCCTGTGATACGACAAGGCTGGAGCAGGTGAATGAGCTCCAAGCCCAACAGTCTCTGCAGGCTGGGCCCTGGAGGCTGAGCCATGGCCAGACCTGCTCATCACGGAGCATTGGACTGGAAAATCACACATGACTGGTTGCTTCCACAGGGCCTCGGCTGGCTCAGCAGAGAACCTGTCTCCTTTGAAATAGAGAAGTGGGTGACCTCACGCCGCCTAGGGAGTACATGTAAACCCTATCTCCCCCTCACTAGCGTGCACAACATGTGTGCTGTAACGGTGTGTGTTTGTGAGTGTGGACCAGTGACAGGCAATAGCCACAAGCTAATCACCCAGAGTCCCCAGGGAAAAGACTCTTTGGTTGAAATGAGTAGAATGATCTGAGACATCAGATCTGAGACATCAGAGACAAACACAGGAAACGCCAGGAGATATGCAGACCTGTGCTCATACTTCTGGCACTGTCCCTAGTGCAAGCTCAGTGGGGGTGAATGGTGCAGTAGGCTTTACCCTGGAGGCTTCCACGCTGACCTCCAATGGCCTTCAGCTGTTGATCCTTTAATATATATATATATGTGTGTGTGTGTGTGTGTGTGTGTGTGTGTGTGTGTGTGTGTATATACACACCACCATAAGCTGCTGTGCCTCTAGCACTTAAAAATGTTGATAAGTTTGAAAAATGCTCAGAAAAATCACAACTGCTCCAGTCTGACAGTGATGGTGTGAAGGTTTAAACTGTGAAGAGCTGCATCTACTGTATGTTTCCCACATTGTTAATTTACATGTCTGTTGTGTCGCGATTATTTCCCACATACCCTTCATCCTAGAAACACGAGATAATGTAACATAACACAATTTACTTTCTGTCCATGCCATGTCATGTTATCACAAATTTTCAAAACGCTTCTGAGATATTTTTTTCTTTTTTAATTGGGTGTGCTAGATATCTCTAAAAATTGCTGTTGCTGCCAAAGTGAAGATAGTCAGAGATGGGATTTGCAGCAAGATGACAAATTCTTTGATTTTGTCCCTTCTATTGACTTGGTATGCTGAAATCTATTCACCAGCATTTCCTACGTGTAAAGCGTGTACACGAGAGACTGAGCGAGCTCGCCACTATGTGCCTCTGATCAAAAGATGCGTACTTATAATTGTCATCGACCTGGTCACTCTGAGTGTTTTCAAACGTCTGCTCTTGGTTTGAATGGATTTCTCAATCATTCTTAGTGCTTCATGTGACCAGTTTACTTGACTTCTCTGTGTCAAATTTTATACTTCTGACATAAATGATGGTTCATATCTCAGATTGTTATGGCTTATTAAACTACATGTGCTATGCCTGTGAAAAATATCACTGTGAAATGTGACATTTAATGTATGAATTTGGTTGATGGCTTCTACCCGTCAAGCCTTTTTTTTCTTTTTTGGAAGTTGTTAATGTTACAAAAGTGATGAAGGGTTAAGTTTGCTGTCATAACACGTCCGGAAATAAATAAATAAACTGAATAAATAAATAAATTACCAAAAGCAGTCCGATGATACTCTAGTGAGTACAGTGATGCATGAATGTTATTTCTGGGCCCTTTGACCTGTCAGTGTTGACCTATTTTTCTGTTTGAAAAAACAAGACGAGACAGTTTTTCTAAAATCAAAACCAAAAATTCACGTTTTTGTGGGTCACATAACTATGTGTATTCTAAACGTGCAGGTAGTTTTATGGAGTGATTGTGTGGTTAGATGTGACACCTGTTTGTAAGTAAATGGAACAGTAGTCTGAACTTTCTTGGCTTCGACTCAGTCTGTCATTAAGGATATATGGCCTCTGCATTTTATTTAAAATTCTGGGCTGTGAGACAGGAAGAATCAGTGTGTGTGTGTGTGTGTGTGTGTGTGTGAGCAGGGGGTTACTACTGAAGCAGGTAGATGTGTGACTTGACTGCCTGCTTTGGCCAGCCGCCTCTTCATCAGTCACTTTCCAAAAGTCGCAGTGACATGTGGCGCCCCGAGCCCCGTGGTTTATGTTACAGTAGCCGTAACGGCCCAATATTTGACATTTGTATTTTGGGGGAAGAGGGGTGAACAGTTTAATATCAGACTCAAATATTTTGGAATCTGTATCCAAAATATTTGAACTACTCCACCAGTCAAAACTTAATTTTCCCCCCTACGAGCATGACTCCCTTTCCTCTGTTTCCTTTTCAATGTCTCTTTGTCAAACATCTCCAAACACGCAGTCCCTCATTCTTGCTCCGGTAAAATAAATCTCTGTAGCCGAGTTGGTGGAATGGTGCTGCATTGATGACTCTATTTCACTTTTGCATATTTATGCTGAACAAAAGAAGAGACCTAATGTCGCTGTAGTATGTAAATTTTAAATGGCCTGCTTCCCCAGAGCAGGCTTGTTCTTCTATAGATCAGGCGACAAATTTGTGAGTCTCACCTCAGTCTCATTTTAGTTTCCATGTCTAAAATATTTCTCTTATGTTTCTCCAAAAATTCAATAGGAGGAATAGGTGAGACTTTTTGGAAACTCTGAGAATTAAATGAGACTTTGTTGAGATCTCTTTTGAACCTTAAAAGGAAACTACAGTAATTTGAGATTTAGTGCATCTTTTTGCTCCTGAGAAGAAGAAAAAAAGAGACACAGGAGAAAGAAGCATTTGTCTCAGTTTGGCATCCTACAGATCTCACAGCTGTCTAGTAGAAGTAAATGAAACCTTTCTGAGATCTCTTTTCAAATTTTATTTTCCTCTGGGTCTGCAAGCAGGATGATATTTAACTCAGCAGCTTTGGTGTCTTGTATGATGATCATGTAATGTGTAATGTTTTTTTCTCATGCAAAAACAACAATGGCCAAACTATTATTTAACTTCGTGTTTCGTTGTGGTTGATGTCGTCCTCTACCTCTTCACTGTTTCTCCAAGTTGAAGACACTCCAATGATTTTCTCTTCTTCTTCCAGGGAGCTTCTGACTGCTGCTTGCTGCGTTTACAATCTTCAAATCTCAACTTGCAGTGTCAAAATTTTCCTACCACCTTTTTGGCTTGTCACTTCATATAGAAGAGGAATAAATGCTGTTCCGGCCTCTGCTGCTGCTGACTCACAACAATGATGCTCCATTACGCCGCTGTAAGTTTAACACAAAACGGCGAGTTGAGCTAAAGGCACAACAGTCCCACCGCCAACGGACTGTGTAAAAGGGGCTTCTGTTCTCCCTCCTCTATGAAGACTGGAATGTCCCAGTCTGTTTGGCGCTCTGACTGTGTCTGATGGCTAAATCGAGGAGACAAGCCTCTGACAGGCTCTGCGCCAGAGCCGACTACGCCAACAGCGAAGATTTGTGAAAATATGGCCTGTGTCATTTTCTCTCAATTTCCCTGACAACTTTATTCTGTCAGAAAAGCCTACATGTGAGCGCATGGATAGGTAGGCGGATGGGGGGGATAGTGTTTGTTTGCGTATGGGGGATAAGATGTCTCAAAGTGTCTGTGGGCGGGTGAGTGAAGGGGTGTCGAACACGATATCTGCATGTGTGCAACAGAGAAACAGAGAAAGATCAATGATTTATGCCCGTCGTCACAACAAAGTCTCCAAAAGTTGAAGGGGAAATGATGAAATGTTCCTCAGAGACACGCTTTAAATGCATCCGTACCTCAAAACGTCAACTTTTTTTTTTTTTTTGAACCCACACTTTTCGATTTTGGTGTGCTTGCTCTTCAAACGACTCCCCAAAATCTACCCTGAATTTAATCCTTGATCCCACTTCTTGGAATGCGGTCTGAAAGATAGCATTTCATGCAAGGCAAAGCAGAAGAAAACAGCCTGCAGAAAGCCAGCACGCAGAACATGCTCGCTGTCAGCTGCTTTCGCTTAATTTGATGCCTCTGTCTCTACCACCGCCAGTTGAGTTTAATCTCGTTGAGCGCTAGAAATGAGCATTGGTGACAGGGATGTCAACAGCAGTTTGTTTCGAGCTCGGCGGGAGAACAGTACCTGCCTGTGTGTCTCTGTTACACAAGTGCCTCCAGTCTTTCTCCCCCTTGTGTGCCCAAGTCAGCCGGTGTTACTGTCAATCTCAAAGGCCAACAGTGACATACTTAATCACTCTGCACCACAACTCAACACACACACACACACACAAACATTAGCATGTCCCTCTGGCTGACAGCTTAAATAGAATCCCAACACGCTGCACATTTCAAAACATCTCAGCTGAAATTTTGTTTTCATTGGGATGAAATCTGCGGTGAATGGCTTTCAACATGGCCGCCAACTGGTAAGAATGAAGCTGTGTGTGTGTGTGTGTGTGTGTGTGTGTGTGTTTGTGTGTGTGCGTGTGTTTAAAAGCTGGCCATGCTGAGGCTCTGGTCTTTTGTACTCGTATCAGACAGTGTGACTTTACAGATGTTGAACTCTCTCTTCTGCTCGCTGCTACCTGACCTCAGAGCTCTGCCTCCCTCTCTTTTCTCCCACGGCTCCGTAACCCCCCCCCCCCCGGGCTGTCAATCACCCAGTGGGGACTGCTGTAAAGACATCCTGCAGAGATCCTGTGTGTGTGTGAGTGTGTGTGTGTGTGTGTGTGTGTGTGTGTGTGTGCGTGCAGCAGTGGTGTTAGCCAGGGTCACAAGTTCAGCGTAAACTGATGAGAGGAGTCGTGCCTGGAGTTCACGAAGAGTGTGAGTGTGAGGTGTGAGAGGAAAACTTTCAGCAACATTACACCGTGTGTGCGTGTTTGTGTGTATGCATGTGCGTTTGCATGCATGCATGTGGCGTGTCTGTGCATGTGTGTGTGTGTGTGTGTGTGTGTGAGCACAAATCCTCACGGTGGCAGCGGTGGCGGTGGCAGAAGCACCAGCAATGAGGGGCAGATCTGTTGTGGCAGCGAGACAGCAAATCCGATTCATCGTGATCAAAGGCTGCTGTCAGCGACAAAGGACCGTTTGTTTCGTTTCAGCCTGACATGTATCTGAGAGCCATAAATTACAGAGGGAATTAGAGGAGGTTTGGTGGATTTCATGCTCGTGTGCCTGTCTGTCTCTTTGGGTACAGCATACACACATGCATTCACAGTCACACAGACCACACACACACATACATACACACACAAACACACACCGAAGGGGTTGGGAAAGGAAAAGGGATCTGTTTGTGGCTCCAGGAGTGATGATGAGAGATGGGAGCAGGCTTGTGTCAGGCACTGAATGAGAGGAGCTTTTAATAAGGACCAAAGGTGGAGCTGCGCCTGTGTGCTGTTAAGACTTCAATCCCTGTGTTGATATTGTTCACGACACAAAAGATTCCTCGTTCACCTCCTCCTTGATACTTTATGAGACTTTTTTTTTTTTTTTGCTTGAAGGTGTTTTTTCTTGCATTTTGAAAAAGGTTTTTCTTCACACAGTTTGACTTGTTTTACATGTAGATCTGTTGTAGCGTACATCCCAGAGCAGTGACTGAAGGTGTACCCTTTCAAAAACGACACTTCACAAGTATATCATAATGGTGCTGCAATCAGCAGATCAACAAGGGGGGGGCATAAATAAATTATTGGCACAAACCTCATAGTCTGATCATTTTTTGTGGTTGTTCTGGCAGTGTACTTGGATAATGCTGCCTAATGGTGTTTATTACAGTCATTTTTTCAGTGAGGCGTTGTTTTCTGACTACTCATACTTTAAATGACCAAGCACTGGATTAAGATTAAGATTAAATACACTTTATTGTCCCCTTGGGGAAATTATTTTTTCGCTCATACTATATGTGTTGGTTTAAACGTGTGTGTACAAGGCCCCCTAAGCCTCCCCTAACCCTAACCCTTTCCTAACCCCTAACCCTAACCCTAACCCTTGCATGGTAAACTTTACTATGATAAGATTAGGGTTAGTAAATTAGATAATGTGTTCTGTAAAGCATCACTATTGTATATACAGTATGTACCATTCTCTAATTTAGCCTTCATTTGCCGGGACAGGCTGTTTGGAACCTCTGTGATGTGTTCAGTGCTTAAATAGAGCTTGAAAAGGATGCAACCCCTAAACTGAGACACAACCATAGCCCTACAACCCTCACCCACAACACTGTTAGTCGGAAACAGGCCGACGTGGACGTGGCTACTTGGCGCTATCAGATGGGTTGGGGTACCCTTTTGGATCCAGTTCCTTCAGAGAGAAAACTGTAGCTGCTGCTCGAGCATGTGAAGACCCTCCTGTAAAACACTGTCCTCTACATTTGTCAGTGTCTGGACTTGTTTGTTGATGACTTAGACATTTTACTCACTTTTCTTCTCTTTGGTGGGCTAGCTAGCTGAATGGTTCTCATTTGATCATTGAGGCGTGTTCTGTGTATGTTACTGAGGTAATCATATAGTTAAGATCAGCATCAGCATTTCTTTTCATAGTAATAATTAAGTGAGGTTTTTTTCTGAGAAAACATATTTGTGGATTATAATTTCTTACTTCCACTAAGGAAATAATAATCTGCCAGAGTTAGATTGCATATTAATAAGCAGGGTCCCTTAAAAATGTCTAAAACAGATCAATATAGCTTTTCATAGATAGTGGGTCTTCTGCTGCACAGCCTTCAAATGCAGCAGCATTGTGGGATAAATTGGAAATAAATTGGACTTGGATGGGAATAAATTCGGACCTCTTTCTAAGCATGGAAAGTGATGAATTTTAGTCTCAGTGATTCTCACTTGACGGTTTCCAGAATTATCTTTTCAGAATACTGCACAGTATTGGCAAACATATTTCTGAGAGTCTTGTGGAAAGAAAGAAAAACTGCTGTAATTCATTTAAACAGTGGGAAAAAAAAAAAAAAAGCCAGCGATATTTGACAAATTAGTTTGAACACTTTTGACTGTCAAGCCGTTAATTTATGACTGAGTAAACTTTCAAGTGTTTAGCTTGGAAGCCTAACACAGAGGCCCACAGCTCTTGGAGGTGACTATTACATGAAATATGGAGGCAGCCGTGCTATTTATTTATTTCTTTCCTAGCCTGGTGCTTTCATGGCCCTATTTGTTTTAATCCTCACGAGTGTTGTAGGAGAAAACGATTCCTGTTCACATTAATAAAAATAATATTTTGCGGTGCGAGGTCTAATGGTCAAAATGTGACATCGATGACTCTCTCTTTTTCCTACCCACAGCCATAATTCAACAAGCTGCTGTTTTATTTGCTTCTTTCTGAGCTGCCATGGACACGTCTACCTATTGCTGCATTCTGTTGGTCCTGGCTTCACACAGGTGGTCAAAATCTGCAGATTAGATCACAATGCCACTATATTTTTTGGCTTAATAAGATCTTGAAATATGTCCCGTTTATAACAGAAAAGCTCTTAAGCCCATCATGTGATGTTAAATCTCCAACCTAATTGAATATTTTCAGTGGTTTTGCTGTTCTTTAATGGTCAGCAACACAAAGGCGAGTGCAGCTTTTACAGGTTCTCACCTGTAAAAGCTGCTAAAGATAATCCTTTATCATTTAATCAGTGGAAAGCATTAACTGATACGTGTTTTAATTTTAACAAAAATCCACTGTCAGCACCAAATATCAGTCCTGACTTTGCAAAATGTCCCTCTTGAGCCTTTTGACTTTCCGAAATGCTTTTATTCTTCAGCTGCAAAAACTTTGGAAGCTCTTTATCTTACTGCTTGACTTTGAGCCTCCCTCTTTCTCTCTATCTCTCTCTCTCTCTCTCTCTTTCTCTCTCTCTCTCTCTCTCTCTCGGTGGAATCGCTCCCCTCTGAGGCGTTTGACTGAAAACATGTGCTCTTTAATCATTGGGGGTGACAGTCCCTGCCCTGTGTTTGCGCCTCTGCCCCACTGCAACAATAAAGACAGGGTCACACTCAGTGTCAGCTCTAGGCGTGATGTTTGAAGGACGGAGTGAGAAGAAAGAATGAAAGAAAGAAAGAGAAATAGAGGGAGGGCAAAAGGAAGGGAGGGGGGGGAATGAAAGCAAGAACTGACAGGGAAAGGAAAAGCTCAGAGAAGTATTGCAAGCATGTCTGCCACAGGAAGAATGTCCCACTCGACAACAAAGATATAGGATCTGATTCAAAGTCAACAGGATTCAGGCTGTTGAAGAAAAGGGCCCGCACAGATTTGTGGGTTAGTTTGACTTGTGTCTAGAGAGTGTGTTGAAATCCAGTGCAGCAGGAGAATCACAGGATCCCATGACCCTGTGACCCCGGGGGACCTTGTGCTTCTGTTTGTCTGGCTGACTGACAAATGAAGGGGCAGGCAGCAGGGGGTTGAGCTGGTGTGTGTGTGTGTGTGTGTGTGTGTGTGTGTGTGTGTGTGTGTGTGTGTGTGTGTGTGTGTGTGTGTGTGTGTGTGTGTGTGTGTGTGTGTGTGTGTGTGTGTGTGTGCGTGTGTGGCACAGCTGTCTTTGAATCTATTTGTGTGCGGACAGACATTTCTTACCATCCATTCATCCATTTTCAATACCGCTTCTTCCGCAGTCGTGGGTCGCGGGTTGCTGGAGCCTATCCCAGTCGAATGAGGGCGTGAGGCAGGATACACTCCAGGCCCGACACCACACGCACACAGATAAACACTCACACACACATCATACACCTATGGTTTCTTTTGGAGGTAGGAGGATGCCGGAGAGAACTCACCCAAACTCGACCTGGGAACCGCCTTGCTTTGCAGCGACGGCGCTACCCACTGCGCCACTGCGCCGCCCGATATTTCTTACTTTCTATTCTCAATTATCCACACAGTCACTGCCTGCTTCTGTAAACATTTGAGCCGCATTTCTGTCTGACGTGTAACGCCGCATTTCAAAATCAGATAAACAGGTGTGAGCCAATAACTCAGAAGCAATGCGGTAGTTTCAGTGTGTGTGTGTGTTTGTGTGTGTGCGTGTATCCGTGCTTTCCAATGTATCTACAACTTTGAGTGTGTGTATTTGTCTCTGAATTCCTCTGGAGTTCACGGTGAGGCCAGGCCCCATGGCGCAGAGCCAGGAGAGCCCATTAATTACAGAGCAGTGACACCGGGACGGTCGGGTGCTGTAATTGATGCCTCCTGTGTGGCGGGAGAGGCTCTCAGTCACACAGCAAAAGGAAAGGGTCACCCTGCAGACCAGCAGTGGAGAGGGGGGGGGGTGAGGGATGACAGTGAAGGTAAGGGGCATCAGCGTTTGCATCGACCCCTCGATTATTGTGAAACCATTGCAGTAACTTTTAAAAATGCTGCATAAATTCTGTAATCGTGCGCTCTTTATTGCTGTCTTTACTACCTCCACCAACCCTTAAAACCACACATCAGAACAGTGTATGGCTGCGTAGAATAAATAAATAAATAAATAAAAATAAAAAAATCACGTCAACTGGCAAAGGCAGCAGAGAAACATTGTTTTACAAAGAGGTGGAGAAGTTTAAAGCTTTTATTAAGGACAAAGTCAGAGCATTTGACACATTTCAAGCACTTTATTGTAGCACTGTTGCACAATTTCAGTGTGAAAAGAGGCAATGAGATCATACAAAAGGTCTTTGATGAAGTTTGATGAAGAAACCTGAGCAGCACTTCACTAAAACCCTACAAGTGAAATCTAAGGCATGTCTGTGAGGTTGAACTTTCTCTTGGAAGTGAACTAGTAAATGAATGAAAGAAAAAAAATCGTATCTGCAGCCCCACGTGGACACAAGACACTGCCAACCGTAGGCCGGTCCCAAGCTCAGATAAATGTAGAGGGTTGCAGCATGAAGGGCATCCAGCTTAAAAAACCTTGCCAAAAAAATATGAGCATTCATCTAAAATGGGAAAAGAATGACAAGCCGAAAGTTTTTAGTTATTAACTGTAGACCAAACATTTTGTGTTCGGTCAACTTGGTTTAATGTCATCAGGGTTAACTTGCACTAAACAGAGCTTTTACGGCAGTTAGCGGCTTTGGTTTCAGCACCGATCTTACATTAGTTTGTGCGCTGCATCACTTTATATTTGTTTAAGGTGAACATTAATTAGACTACAGGGATTATTGATGGCTATGTCATTTTTTATAACATATTCAAGTTTAAAAAAGCACATCTCAGCTGGTGAATTTTTCTGGTGATTAATGAGTTATATATTCATTCCGATGAAGGAACACAGAATGTAGAAGTTAACAAATGATTGTTCCAGTTTCACCACTACAATTGGCTGATGATCAATCAAACATGTTTTTGTGTCGCTGCATTTTTTTTTGTATTGATCTCTTTGTTGTTAGGTGAAAAAGATAATGATGAAAAACAAAGGACATCCTGAGAAATATTATAATCTTAACCAAATGTTACCTTAAGCTAAAAACCTTCAGAGAATTAGGAAATTAATTTAATTGCATGATATCAAAATATAAGAAATTAGCAGGGCTTAGTTTAGCTTTGTTTTTCAGACAAAGCTAAGCTAAAATAAGTAAACATAAGCTTCTGAAGTATATTAACATGTGGAATTTATTTTATTACTGTGAGAGTACCACGACAATTACCATACAATATTTATTCAATTAAATATTTCACATACGTACATACAGTAAAATGAAAGCATGTGTTGTAGCGCAGCTACTCCTGCCGTCTGAAAAAAAAACTTGATTCTCTATTTTGTGATGAAACCTCTGCTGAAGTTGTTTTTATTAAGAGGTGGAGAAGTTTAAAGCTTTTATCAAGAACAAAATCACCACATAGGATTTGACACATTTCAGGCAGCGGCCTGCAGTGGAAACAGCAGTCAGATGTAGAGTGTGCCTCCCTGTCAGAGGATGAGCGATGGCCTGCCAGCCACATGGACTCCTCCTTTTCAGGGTCCTTTCACTTCCTGCTGATGTCCTTTGATCTGCCTGATGACTAATGACTACCCTGTGAAGAGTCAGGCAAGGCTGACACGGGATCCCATGTATGTGTGTGTATGTATGATAGAGGGCTTTTACATGCTGTGCAGGGGGTCTCTCTTTTGGAGGCTTTTCAGTTTAAGGGAGCCACCCCCCACCTCCGCCTCTCGGTTTGCTCTCCCGTTGCAACAGAAGAAGAAGAGGATGAGAGGTGTCTGAGAAGACAGGGCCTGATTGAGAGAGGGCAGAAGAGGGAGGTCAGACACAGGGCACCAGGGGACACACTCAGTAACCCACAGACATGACAGCGCCCCCTCAGAAGACACCCAATCTGACCCCAATGCACCACAACACAGCAGAGGATCATATCTCTCTCTCAGATAAGTTTGGGGTCTGAACTGATACAAAAAGCTCAGCTGCACTTAAATGACTCAATAGGGCGATTCTCCACCTTTGATTTATGTCATGGCTTCTAAGTCCTTATCTAAACCCGACGATCCCGTCCAAACAGAGCTCCTCTTGTCAGAGGACAGCTTATCTACAATGAACATCTGACTCACGTCTCTCTAAGTGAAGATTCTTGGACAGTAATGGTTTATTTCACGCTGGCAAATGCATGTCCTCCACTCTCCACTTCCATAAAGACAGACAGACAGACAGATGGTCTCCCTCATGCAGCACTGATGGAAAGTGAAATGTGAGAAATGAGAACCAGGTGTGCGAAGGATGGGAATAGGATTGATCAGACAGAAATAAGGGGGGAGGGGGGAATGTGTATGTTTTAAGCTGACCCAAGCAAAGGGGCCACGGGGTCAGTCAGAGGTCAGGGTGTACGCAGGAGGGGAGAGCTGAGGTGAGAAGGTTAGAGAGGTGAAGCTAAAGGAGGGGGGGCGCTATGGTGTGTTGGTTTAAACAGGTCGCCTCTCAGCCAGTCGCCAGGGGAAGCGACCCCCGAGCCGGCCTCCTGATTGGTTACCGGTTAGTCGACAAGCATACTTTCCCTTTGGTTAACTGGTGTGGCGTGTTTCATGTTGATTCATCACCCTGGAACCAAGTGAGTGACAGTGGTGCTTTACTGGGATGTCTTTATCTTGCCAATTACTGTAGCTGGGTCTTTTGTTGCTGCCAGCCCATGGGAGAGATCACACAGGCTGTCAGTCAGAGCTGGATTCCCACAGAGACAAGGGAGTGATTGACAAGCACACGGATGACAGATTGCTGCAGTTTACTGTGTGTGTAGTGTAAATGACTGTTGCTGTTTCAGCATGAGGCTAATGAGCTAAGATATTTCCATTGTCACTCTTTTATACGATTTGACTCATGAAAAATAGCTCAGGCGTGATCAAAGTGAGTGAAAATCAGGGAATTAAATCTGATTTAGGTGTCTAAACCGAGACTTTGAAAGAAGGGACTCGCACATGAAACATGCGAAGTGGCTGTTATAAAAGGTTGAATGTCTGACAGACTTTTCTTTGCATTTAAAAAACCTGTTTTCCAATGTGATTTGTATTAATTCCACTCTCCTGGTCATACGTGTAAAGTTTTCCAGCTCACGCAGTTGGCTGCATCATTTCAATGATAAAGCAGATCACCCTCATGGCCTCTTTGACTCAACTATTAATGAACGATCACGCCGCACCAGAAGGGTCCTGACCCCCATGTAGAAGACACAACTTTTTTGACATTTAAATCAATAACCCTGGGCTTGCCATTCTTCCTCCAGGACTGCAGTGAACTTTTAACACCAACAACAGTGCTTTGAAGAATGCAAATATGATCCAGCCCCTCTTCAAACATTTACAGGAAAAACAGTGGTGGCAAGCAAAGTATCTAAACACTCACAGATGATTTATCACCGACAGGATGCATCGGCCTGAGCTGAAAGGAGATGGGAGCAGACCAGTTCAGGATCAAAGATAAACAGGAATAAATCCAGTTAAAAAAAAAAAAAAAGGGGAGGGAGAAAAGTGGGCAGTGGGCCTGGAAGGATGTGGAAATGGGAGGAGGTGGTAAGAAGGGTGGGTAGTTGATTTATGGGGCTTTTGGTATTTAAATCATCCACATACCACATGAACTCTTGTGCCGTGTTCCCACCTTTCAACTCTTTTAATCCCCAGCTGGTGACTCTGATGCTGTGGTGACAGGGCTGCATTTTTTTAACTGGGGTCGGCCAATGGGGGCGCTTTGCTTACTTGTCGTCCATCATGGCCAAAAGCCAGGAGAGAGCTTGAGAGGATGATAGCCGACATGTCATACCCGTAACCCCTGACAACTTATTGTCTGTGAGCAAACTTCTGTGTGTGTGTGTGTGTGTGTGTGTGTGTGTCGGGGGGAGGGTGTCTGCAGGGTGTCAAAATGATGTAATGATGGTCGCAAACGCCATGAAAGGAGGCCTATGTTTAATTTTCCAGGCAGTGAGAAAGAACAGGAGGAAGGGAAAGAAAAAAGAGACGTCTGGAAAGGGAGAGGCAGCGAGGATAGTGGGAGGGAGGAGGTGAATGAGCAATATATGAGTGTTGAGAGAGTGGAAAGGAAAAAAGAAGGAACGCCAAGGCTTCAGGTTTTGATGTGGGCGTTTTTCTGACAGCTATAATTCTCCAGCCTACAGAATTTCATCAACACAAGTTGTGTTAAAGCTGTGCCGCAGGGCTGCGGCCCTTTCAAGTCCCAAGCTCTGACAGGTAGATTTATTAGTCCTGAAATTTGTACAGATCAGACGTCACTCATGGCAAACTGTCAAAGTGTCAGTGCTTGCAATGTTCCTGCAGGGGCCTTTTCTGCTTTTTTTTTCCTTCACATTTCTACAGGGACAGAAAATTTTTTTCACCACCGCTTCAACTCCAAAACATGATCGCTGTGTGAGCCAGAATACGAAAAGAACAGGATTCATATCCCACTTAAGTCTCCTGATCCAAACATTTTTTGACATCAGGCGGAAATATAGAGTGACATAAATCATAAAAAAGTACATTTGTCTGAGATTAGCAGCTAAAAAAAATGAGGAGAGAAAGCATCACAAGTAAATGTCTGAGCTTATTTTAAGGGACAGAGCAGTTGGGTTTACTAGTTCAGGGTCACGTTACACTTTTCTGGGCATAAACTCACTTAATCAGTGGAATACTGAATATTTGGAGCTTGATAGAGAAAAGAAAGCCAGTTGAGTAAGAAGATGACGGAGGGAGGAGAATAAATTAGGTGGAGGTGCTGAGAGAAGGGGAGGAGGTAAACAAAGGGCACCAGCAGGTTAACTTCTCACTGCCAGATTTATGATCAAGGTGTTGGTTCTCAACAAAGATGACTCAAACTTTTGAAGAAGGTGTGCCTAAACCATTATGCCAAAAGAATGGTGGAGAGAGAAGGAGCAGGTTGGAGAAGGCTTCTGGTGTTATTCAAAGCTGAGTGGCGAGAAAGAAGAGGAGGGTTGTTGCCGACGGAGGGAGGGAGGAGGAGAGCCAGCGCTCTTGGCTGCCTGTTAAGGACTTCCTTCAGCTCCACATCTGGTTCTGATATATCTGAGTTAATTAGTCATTTTGAGGTTGCTGAAGATAAATTTATCACCCAGAAAAGAACACAAACATTTTGAAAAATGAAAGGAAGCGAGGTGACACATTGCCTGACATTTAAATAAATCATTTCAACATGATTAAAAACTTACGGCCCTGTTGATAGGAGCGAGCAGCTCCAGAGGGAGGGTGGGAATAATAGGGGGAGAGGGCCCCGTCATACAGGGAAAGCCTTGTGTTTTAATTACTGTGTCTGCTGCATGTGTGGCTCTCCTTCGTCATGTCGCAATAAGAAGGAGAAAAACATCTTCTCTTATACTGGGGCTGGGATTTACAGGAGATTTGATTCTGATTTGCCCCTTTTGACAATCAGGGGGTATGAGGTATGATCGGTACCCATTTTCAAATTTGGGACCCATAATTTTCCTAATCTTGTCGTGGGATTACAGAGAAAATCTGTCAAGATCCTTCTTATGTGTGTTATGATATCATGTGGGATTTGAAAAACTGCTGTTGCATGAATGGAATTTTCCAAAGGAATTCTTTTTCCTCCAAACACATTGTAAAAGGTGTTATTTAATCATCAATAACAAAGCTAACTTGATCATTAGGGTCTGTATGAACTAACATGTATGCATGCGTTTAAGTATTTACTAACTAGAGTGTGCTCTTAATTTCCTTTCGGGGATCAGATCAGTATATAAAATTTTTTTTAAAAACAATTTTTAAATTAGTATAGCTAAATGAATATGTCTGCAGATGTGTGTGTCTGTAGCTTCGTTCAGTCAGCGTTTGATTGCGATTTAGAACACAATGAAGGTATAAATGGAGCGTCAGTTTCTTTTTTGGGATGAACGCGTACCTGTATGGATGGAGAACGGGTGTGAAGGTGTTTGCGATCTACCCACCAAGATTTAACTGTATGTTTGCAACAGGAAGTGTATTGTTTGAAGAACAAGCACAGAAGACAGCAATTCACTGTGGAGATAGTGAGACGGATCAGATTCTATGCTTGCTGTTGTGTTGGACGTCATGTGTCTCACACATCAACCTGGTGTCTGATGTTAGTCCGGTCTGAACAAACCAGAGGGGTCACACAGAGGGGAATTCCTTTCGGCGCTCGTTGCACAATGCCTGTCTGGAAGAGGCTTCTGTCTCTGAAGCAGAGTTTCCTTGTTGAACTGTGCCAGAGACACTTCTAATTGGAAGGTTGAACATGTTTACTCATGGAATGCTTTGCAACGGTTTCTATTAATTATAAAATAGAGCTAGCAGATGTTCACATTTGTGAGCGAATAAAACTCAAATTGCATTTTACCATGCAAAATTTTGGACTGATAATCATGTTGGCTTTAGCCGAACCATAAAACTATTGCACAAAATATTGTTTTACATCTTCTCTGCCAGGTGGACAGGTGCCAATCATTAGCCAATCATCAGTCAATACTTATGACAGGTGAGTATTGTTTGTGAGATGAACATTAACTTTTTAAACCTTTCAAGCAATCTCAGTTTTTTTTTAGTTTTTTTTTTACCTGGATAGTGTTTGAATATTCGCTTTGCTGATGATATGATTGAAACGGCACTACACAAAGAGTAACATCAGCGCTGCTGCTGCTGCACACAATACAATAGATTAAGTCAGCCTGGCAAAAAGGCCTGAGTGGAAAAAAAAAAAAATGACTGGCATCCAAAATGGTGTCTGTCAAGAAGAAAAAAGGCAAGATGAAAGAACATGTCAAGGGAGAGATGATATCTCCTCTGAGCCTGAGGCAGATGCATGCACGCACACACAGACACACACAGACATACACACACAGACACACACACACACGCACACACGCACACACAGTCTGACAGAGTTTTAATAAAACCTGTCCGACGCCCTCTCCTTGGGTAAAGTGTGAATGATGGCCTGGATATACTCCAGGCTGAACTGAAAACAGTCAGCCAGACTCTCTCCCTTTCTCTCTCTCTCTATCACACACACACACAGACACACACACACACATACACATACATACACACACATTCAGATGAGCACGCAGACACAAAGAAACCCGGATGATCTGCCTTGATTGACATCCTTGTCTCATGCTCGGCTTCGCCCTAATACTTGGCTGCCTTCATTTTGAACTCACATGTATGTTTGTGTATGAATACACAGCCATACAGGGCATTCAGGCTTCTATCTGTCATCGGCCTATGAACACACACACTGGGGGAGTGTTGGGTTGGGGTTTGGGGGGTAATCGCAAGGAACGCCTAGATGGCAGCCCCTTGTCTCTGCGGGGTTGCTTTTGAATTATCGTGGACAAACTGTTAATCAATAGTTTTTGTAGTCCAGTGGGTGAGTTTGTGTTTGATGAGAGGCCTCTATCTTCTAATTACCTGCAGGACAAAGTGTGTGTGTGTGTGTGTGTGTGTGTGTGTGTGTGTGTGTGTGTGTGTGTGTGTGTGTGTGTGTGTGTGTGTGTGTGTGTGTGTGTGTGTGTGTGTGTGTGTGTGTGTGTGTGTGTGTGTGTGTGTGTGTGTGTGTGTGTGTGTGTGAGTGAGAGACCAGACCTCCAAAGAAGAGGCCTGTGTGTTTGACTAAAAGTGCTTGGTGAGCCACAAACCATTCTGCACATCAGACTGACGTGCCTAAATATCTAAGTGATGTCTATTTAAAACTCAAGGAAATAAAAATGAAAAGTGGAAAAAAGCAGGAACAATGTGCAGCATGAAATCAAATGCAATATCTTTTTTTTTTTTTTTTGTCTTGTCAGAAATGATAAATTACAACATCTTGAGTCAGAAAACACTCTTCTCTCTTTGACTTGTGATCATTAGGAAGTATAAGGAAGCCTACGCGAAGGAAAAACAAAATGAAAACGTTGAAGTGCAGTTTTAGAAGAACCCAGATCTGACACGATTATCTTGACTGACGCATTTTACTGTTTGAATGAATATAAAGGTCATTTTGATTTTATGGCGTTTAAAGCAATGAGAAAGAATGACTCATCTAACATCTCCCACACAATGATATATACAGTACATGTGACAAATGAACTGAAACAAATTACCAAGGTGACCTGACTATATTACTAAAATCAAAGTCTCCATGTTTTCCCAGAGGTAGCAGCTCAATAGGAAACGGATGTACGGTTGACTGCCAGAGGCTCTTCTCTGCATGTATTGACCAGTCATCCATCACACAGTGTCACGTTTCTGAGTCCTCAAATCATTGATGGACACTCTTTCTTTTCCTTTTCACAAAACCCAGTGGACATACGTGGTAGAGGATCTATTAAAAGAGTGATCTAGTGACATCCATGTTACCTCACACCTTGCTTATCAAGACTTATGTCTTGTACATGGGATTATTTGCTGCATATTAAGAATAGGGTATTAGTAAACTACACTATGTAGAGTATACTGATTTTATCTTTCATTTATATCAGAGGAAGAAGGTGACTCAGACACAGCGGATCACACATGTACTTTTTTTAACTAAATGAAATATGGTGTTAAGCTCTTCTCTTGTAACACAAGCCCAGTCGGTCTTATTAAGTTTTGAAGGATAAATCAAGCCAAATGTAAGGAAAATAGACCACTGGATATCTGAGCTTAGACATTGATTGTATGCATTACATATATTTCACCAAAAAAAAAAAAAAAAGGAAACGCAATCCTATTTATAAGACTTAAGCTGAGCTGTTTTCACCAAAAGATTTATGACTGTTTAATGCTTTTCAAAATAAATGTAAAAAATTAATGAATTATTCTCTATTTTGGTGAACTTTTTGTGACTGCTTCATTAATGTCCCTTCATCAGAGGGAAGTGAACCACAGAGCACCAGCTAGTGGTTGAAGTGTTCTCATGGAATTAGTCTCATTAGTCTCAGCCATGAGAAGCAGGTGTTCGGTCTGCGCTGGGGAAAAAAATCCACATTGTGCATCTACCAAGATGTTCATGTCACAAATATTTATGACGGTTTTGTAAAATGGTTTATTCTATGGACAGAATAAGTCTGGGTGCTGGATCTCCCCTCCACCACACTAGCGAACAACTCTTTCACCCCTGTCTTTGTGGGCTGAAGCCCACGTGCGCTGGTATGCACCATCAGTCCCACAGCTGTGGTGCCTGTCACTCCAGAAAACGCCCGATGAAAAGAGCTCCATTCCTCCCAACTCCTCCTCCTCCTCCCACTCCTGTCACCTCCTCTGTCTCGTCTCAGCTCCGACCCCTGTCAGCAGCCAGGTATAATGTGACCTGTCACCAACCCCCACTCTACCTGAGACAGGACTCTGAGATGAGAACCTAAGAGTGACCGACGGTGATGTTGCTGATGCATTAATTCGGGAGAAACACTGACTAAAGCTTCCACTGGGTTGTTTCATAGAAATACTGGACTAGTTTAACTGAAAACCATTAACATAATGCAATCTGTGTATGAAGATTTAGAAAACTGTTTATACAAATACTTCTGTTTTCATTTCAATGTCATCACCACAAACCTTGAGAATGTTTTCTTGCAATTTTGGTGAACTAACCCTTTAAAATAGTACCAAACATATTCAGTAACCACAGTGACATAATCAGTGAACAACACATTCATTGAGAGCATCCACTGACCACATACAACCTGATTTCAACAGTCATATAAATAGTTTGTTGTGTAATCAAACTAAGTGATGACTCTGAGCTTCTGCGAGTCAGCAGGAGGCCTGAAGCACTTGAAATATCACACAGGAGAAATGTTTCTTTTTAGTAATCATACTTGTGAAGACGAGTTCTCAACTACCAATTTTGAGGAAAGAGAGGAACATGGAGGTAGTTTGTACCATAAGGAATTAAGAAGAGTAGCTGTTCAGGTTTAAATCAAGTCAATTCATTTGTATAGCACAAAATCAGACCATCCAACACATCAACACACTGTCCAAGAAGAGGAGGTCTAGACTGACCCAGTTACCCCACAAGAAGTTCAACCTCAACCAAGTAGCCCTGGTTGAAGCTGAACTGTGACAGGTAAGTGCTAATTATGATTAATCATGGTTGTCTTAGATTTACAGTGAATGAATCATCAGGCGTTGACAATAGTAAATAGTACTGATGGTGGGGAGGGGGTTTGTAAGCCCCCATGAAGACCTGGCCCAGCTCTGGGTCCAAACATACCTATCTATGCTTTAAAATGTCCAGAGCTTACGACCCCATTTATTCAACAACAGTCCTAAAGGGAATTTCTCAACATTAAAAGAAGCAGCAGTGAAGGAACGCGTGGTTGAAATGTCACGAGAGAGATGACAGAGACGTAGTAGTTACCGTGTAAAGATTTCTCCTTTGGCGCTTTTTGTTGTCAACTTTCAAAAGAGAGGACCCAGATTCCCATCAGAGCTGCAGGGCGAGACGGAGAGGGTGCTGTCACACAAGAACAAGCTTTACCTGGTGGGAACACTCCGTTGGCTGACATTTTACTATTTGTATGCAGTGATTTACGAACTCACATTTAGCATTTAACACTAGAACACCATGCCTCAGGGTGACGTCCCTGCCCTTTTTTTTTTTTTTTTTTGATGGCTTTCCAGCTGCTACCAACACTTGGGTCACGTGAACTGAATTTGACCCAAGATACTGCTGATGTTTCTACAGTTGTGCCCTCCAGCTTTACAGCATTAGAGGAGCCAGTGTACAGCCCCTCACACATTGTGTTGTAATGTAACACAAGTCTGCTGTGCCCAGTCACGAGAACTTCCAACAGTTGGGTCTATTCATCACGGCACATGTCTATTAAATCCGACATGTTCATGCGATGAGTTCAAGGACGTCTTCCTAGGTGTTTGACTCAAAGAGCCCCTCTCTCTATCTCAGCGACATAAATACTCATACTGTATATACACAGAGGTGACACTGTATATTTTAGATAAGGGATGTGTGATTCAGTGTGGTGCAGGTTGTGGATGGGCTGACCCCATTAGAAACAAGGGGGGGTTGGGTGGGGTAAGGGGGGTAGTTGGCTCAGCTCTGGCCTAGGCTGCTCGCTTGCAGGATAATTTACGGCCCCTTCATCCTGGCGGAATGTGTTTGTAGCCAGGCGTAATGGAGGCCATCCATTCTCCCTGTCAGCATTGGGAAACACTTTTTTAGCTAGCTATGGGAGGAAATGTTTGACAGGGAGAGGGCAAAGCTGTTTCTGTGCATGATAGCTTGGATGGAAGGAGCACTTGTGGGGCTATGGCGTGGTAGAAACGGGTTAAAGATGCGTTTGTTTTTAAGCATTTCTCATCTCATGAATGTGTCCATCTAAGACCAGCACAATTCGCAAGGGCAGCGCCAAGTATTTTAGGTTTAGAGAAACATTTATATGTGCCGCAGCTCTGTTTAAATGTTTGTCAATGGAGCTTGTAAAGTTTGTTTATTGCTCTGTCATCAATAATACACTATTCCTAGGAAGATACAGCTACTTGACATCAAAAAAATCGCTGCATATTCAGTACATCTAACAAGGACTCACAACATTTTACAAGGAGTAGAGGAATACCAGAGAAGAAGAATTTGAAAGGTCTTATTGATTTCTTCCATAGAAATGTAGGCCTGTTGTGATGATACAACATTTGCCAGAAAACAGCTGTGGTCTGAAAAAAAATCTTGGAATCAACCTGACAGAAAACAGCTGCATATGGAGAACAAGAAAGTCTGTGATGGCGAAACTCTGTGTTCAACCCACAAAGGGATAATAGTAACATCAAGCTCTGGGAAGTTTTGTCGAGATAGAAGTCAGTGTACGTTTCCTGGACATTATCCACAGACCTCAGGTGCACACGCATGAAGCTAACCTCTAAAACAACTGAGTAGCATCGCCGCCGTTCCTCAGCAGATCTGTCACAGCGACCTTCATTCAGAGCCACCAAAGAGGGGAGGGGCGCGCGGAGGAGCAAGGGAAATAAATCAAATACAGATACACTTACCTGTTTGTGTGGCTCTGAGTGTGAATGCATCTGTTTTATTTTTTGCGCGCTTGCATGTGTGGTGTAGGTGCGTCGCCACTTTAATTAATTCCTCGATCCATTCACGCTAGTACCTTCTCCTCTCCTTGTCGCCTTGGCAGGAGACTCTTGTTAGCCACACAGCAAACAGGGAAGTGACTGCGCCTGACAACATAATTTACATTGTCTGCAGAGAGCGATTGGAGCACGGCAGCTTTATTTATGCCACATTAGGGGATTTGTCTGTTCTGCCATTCCCAGGTCCGATCCATCAGATAGCTGTTTTCCAATGCCGCTTTTTTTTTGGAACATGCCCTTGAGAGAGTACTGATTTTGCAGGGACTTTGTTTATCTGTGTGTCTGAAAGTGTGACAATGCATGTGAGCATTCTTGTGTCTTTGCAGATTGTGGTGGTTCTTTAGGTATGGTCCCTTTGGGTTTCGATTCAGTCAATGGACTGTGTTTATCATCTAGAAAAATAGATTTCATTCTCTCACAGACCAAATTACAGCTATAACTTCAGAAGTGGAACATGGATTGTGAGGCCATTGTCATATCAGCTTGCTTGCATCAAATAAAAATGTCTACTTCCTGTCTGTTCCCCATAGGAATGCTGAAATCCTTCTTTCTCTGGCTGTCAGGTGATCCTTTATTGAATTGTCTGTCTCCAAAATCATCCCAAATTATAATCAACTCCACCTCTCTGCATAAATTTAACTGGGTAGCTTTCTCAAAAGTGAGTTTGATGAAAAGTGACACAGACGTCCACATGTAGTACGTGTGGCATGAGGTTTGGTGTACAGGAATTAGTATCGGATAGTTTTGGCAGTGGAACAGCATAATGAAAGACACCAAGGAGCTCATTTTTCACAGAGGATACAAAATGTCAGGTCCGGAAAGGCATGTCGGCTCTGCGAGGCGGCAACACATGCAGATCCAAGTGTTGCTCATTAATCATAAACTGTGGAATGGCAACAAGGGACCCGTATCTATCTGCGGCGTACTTATGAGAGCATTATAAACGTGCAGTGCAGCTGGTTAACTGAGAGAATAAACAGTAGAGCAGTGTACTGCAGAGCGTGTCCTTACAAGGACACCAAGCCTGTTGCACCTGGTCACCTGGCCTGAAATGCTGCCATCAACATAAAACCAGAATGTTTTATTTTTATATGACCCTTTTGGTTATATCTTTGCTTTATTTATCATGGACAGCCCTGTTGGAGACGTTGACAGCTGTTTCTTTAACTGTTGAAAAGCTTTGAAGCAGACATTAAAAAATCAACACATACCAATGACTGTATTCTCTGAAGGATGGTAGAACTGAGAATAGTCACAGACTGGAATCAAAGCTTTAATTCAACAAAAAATAAAGGTGGCCACACCCAAAGAGATGGGTGGTGATAACGAGTTCAGAAGACAGGTTCCTGCAACAAATACTTGCAGACAGCTGATTCATGCAAATGTTTTCTCACACCCATGCATCTAACATCCAAACTTCACTCAGATCTATACCCATCTCCAGCTAAAACACCTCTGGTTACCCTGGCAACATAGGGCGCCTTGTTTTGTTTTTTTTTTACTCAGGGAAATACTTTCTTGTTTTAAAATGACAATTAATGATGGCGGTGCATGGGTCAGGCTGCTCTGGCAGTTTGAGTGGTTAACGAATACAGAGGCCTGTGGAGAGAGGGTGGTTGAAAAATTAGGCAGGAGTGAACTTTACACCCCAAGCCTTACCAAAGGGAGGGGAAGGGAGGGAGACGGAGGGAGCGGAGTAGGAGAGAGATAGATGACAGAGCCTATCAAAATGATGGAGTGGTTGTGCTACTCTTGGCTGCACACTACTGTCAGCGCTCATTCTCATTCTCCACTTGTTCAAAGACACAGACAGACACGCTGCTTTACAAATACATATCTGAATTGTCTCTCTCCCATAAAATAGTAATGTAGCCCCAAGAAAACATAGAGCATGCTAGAGGGATCCAATGTCCTGTCTTCAGGGAAATCCTTGAACATGAACACAGAGAAGAAGAGATGGGCTGCCCCGTGATTCAAACCAGCAGGTTGACTGTCCTCGAGTGTGTCATCCATAAACTGTACGGGTTGGTTTAAATCCTCAACCAAAGGTCAAACTCAACTTTGATCAAGAACTTGAAGGAGTCAAATGATGGAAAGTGTGTGGAGTGCATGATTTAATGTCTACATATTTCACTGCCTATACTGTAAATCAATCAATCAATGCTTTAATAATCTTTGTAGGGAAATTACTTTTTTCCTCTCCAAATATTCACACCTGTGTGTGTAGATATATATTGCCATTATATACATGTACTGTATATACTGTGTGTGAATACTGTGTGTGTGTGTGTGTGTGTGTGTGTGTGTGTGTGTGTGTGTGTGTGTGTGTGTGTGTGTGTGTGTGTGTGTGTGTGTGTGTGTGTGTGTGTGTGTGTGTGTGTGTGTGTGTGTGTGTGTGTGTGTGTGTGTGTGTGTGTGTGTGTATATATATAAGCAGGTAGAGTAATAATGAACAACTTGTAAGGGGATAGTACCCAGCTCAAGGGCACCTTGGCAGTGCTCAGGAGATGAACTGGCACCTCCCAGTGTCGATTCAGAGTCCAAACAATTCAGTCCACTCGGGTCTTGAACCAGCAACCCTTCGGACCCCAGCCCGAGACTTGGACTGAGCTGCTGCTGCCACTGAGCTGATAAGCGACCAAACAGGAACGCCTGCACTCTTTAAACGCCCTGCTGAAAAACGCCTTTGATAAATGGGCTCATCACCATGTATTAGCATGAATGAGGGCCATGCTATGGCTCTTTTTTTCTAAAGGACAAAGCAAGTGTTCTTTGCTGCTGACTAGACACACACACACACACACACACACACACACACACACACACACACACACACACACACACATACACACACACCTTGAATGTCTGCTCCTGTGGCGTGCGGACTGGAACAGTTGTCACAGCATTAAATTTAGTGGGACAGAGATCAGGGGTGCACACTGCCTCCAAGCTGACTCTGGAGGGTGTGGGGAGATGTAACACTAGAAGGAGGGTAACCCCCCCACGGAAAAGGGCACACTCTACAGGGGTGGATGTGCATTAAACGTGTGTCTGTATTTGTGAGTTTGGGCTGTACAAGTTTTGAGTTTTACAAACTTTTGTGTCTGCATAGATGATTGGCTTGTTTAACACATTTTACAAACCCTTTATAGAGGACATGTTTGCAGGACATAAATTCATCATCAAGAAACAGAAATGTGAAAAGGTTAGCAACTAATGAAATGCAAATGTGCTGTGAGCAGAATAATAATCAGTTTATGTTCTTGTAATTAAAAATTACACCAATCTCCTTGCCTCTCAGATTCATTGTTGACAAAATTGACACTAACTTGATTTTATATAACTCCTCCTGATCGATCTAAATGGGTTTACTCCATAATTATTTAAATCTGTTGCTTGGAAATAATTGATGAGAAATGATGAGAAGAGAGTCTGGGATCATCATCATCAGTACCGTGACTTTCTACCTCCACGTTCTCTTTTGTTTCTAATCCAGCCATGAAACACAGCGATTCAGATTTCCTGCACGTGACTCTTTGTGGCTTATTTGCAGCACTAGAACAACTTTTTTTTTTTAATGACAGGAAATGTATGCGTAACTCTGTTTCACATGATTTATGACTAGATTCTTTATAATAAGCAACCTAATTACAGGAGCTATTAAAATTACATGCAGCCAAACCAATTAAGTTGTCTGGCTCTCGGAGTGTGCTTCCTGTGGGGGCATTTAAGGTTCATCAGCAGTTAGGGAGCACAGTCATTTTATTGAGATATACAGAAGATCATAACCACCAGACCATTACAGTATGTGACACTGTATGTGTATGTACTGACATTTATCAGGATAAAACTGTGAGGATCGGTACGAATGGCTACCCATACAGTACAGCCCTGTTAGGTCTGATAGCATTAATAAGAATTGTTTGTGTTTATTACTTTTAATCTCACATTTAAATAAAAGTTACTACACCAAATCTAACAACTCAGAGAAAGGAAAGCAAACACAGAAAATCTTAAGAAAGAGCAGATATTGTCTTGTTTGACTTAGATTAAAGTCGAGAGAAAACTTTGAGCGATGAATGGACTATAGCTGCACTTGAACTAGAATGAATTATGATTAATAAACACAACTAATGATAAGTTTGTGGCTGTTGTTTCAGAAACCGTAAGATGGACTAATTCACACCCTATTTCAATTTGGAGTTGCAATGTAAACATTGCCGATCGGCACAATGTGACCACATGCTTTGGTCACATGTCTAGAATGAAGAGAGAGAGAAAGAGAGAGTAGAACTTTATTGATCCCTTAAGGAGGTTCCGTCAGGGAAATCAACTTCTCCGTCGCACTACACACAGCACAGTCAGTACACAAAAACACAGAAAAAGCACACAGAAAGCACCAGCACGTAGAGAGTAGTACCAACACCAAATAGAAAGAGTAATAAATAAGCCATCAAGAATATACAAATAGAAAGGCATAAATAGGCATAGGAATAAAAAGGCATCAATAAACAGGCCTATTTAGGCATGGGCAGAGTGAAATTTCTATAGTGTTTGTATTGTTTTTGGTGTATTATGTGTGTCATCCCTCAGCTCTCGTGTCGACACTCTTCTTTTTCATCTCCCCCAGAGAGGAGTGGAGCAGTTCAATGGCTCGGGAGATGAAGGAGTTCTTAAGACTGTTGGTCCTGCATGTTGGGAGGCACAGCCTCTGGATGCTCAGGCTGCTCAGGCTTCTCTGGTTGTTGGTAATGGTGTGCAGAGGGTGGCTGACATTGGAGGAAGGCAAAGCAAGTTTTATTTTTCATTCAAGAAAAAAAATAAAAATTTTATGACATGAATCAAGAGTCTGTAGTATAAATACGGAGCCGGAAGTTATGAGTGTAGCGTTTCAAAATGAACGGCACAGAAGATCATAGTGTCAGTACAGCAAACAATAGGAACACAGCAGTCTGCTACAACAACAAAACCAACACTACTCAACTGTTTACTCCTACTGTTTGTCAGAGGTGTTGTGTTTTCATGTTTTTATTGTGGAGATACTGAGAACAAATATTTGTTTTCAGTTTTTTAATTAAACTTTGTGGAAGCATTTGACAGAAAAGAACACATTGAAATTTACTTACCATGTTACCAGAGCACCCTGGGTCGGATATCAATGTTAAGTAACCATGTTAAGTAACATATATTGGTTACCTAACCAATACATGTTACGATTAGATTATTACACAATAAATGAGAGTTGTGCATAACGTAAAAAACAAAGAATAGAGTAAAGAATAATAATGACGGTCATTTACCTTTTAACAGCTGTCCTCATTGTTTTTTCCCCTCTTTGGTTCATATGCTCCTATCTCACCATGCCGAACAACAGAGTGAATTCCAGTCCTCTTTTTGAACTTCTCCAACCACCCACGCAATGCCTTAATATACACGTTAAAGTTCCTTTTGTTTTAATAACGTGTCGATTGTAGATGCATTACGGCCATATTCTTTGGCGAGACCAACCAAATGCATCCCTTTCTCATGCTCTTCTGTTATCTCTTGCTTTGTTTGTATGGACAAAACAACTCTTTTCTTCATCTTTTCTTTTCCTCTTTTCGCCGTCACTTTCTTGGTGTCCATAGTGAATACGTACTCAAAAAGTTATTATAGTTGCGCAAAACTATCAGAACTCCTCACAGGTCGAGTGCCGAATGCCGAGACACTCCATAAGCACCGTTATAGCTCCACAAAGAGGTGGAGTGGCATCCCTCTTATTCAATGGGATGCCAGGAAGATACGTAATAGGTAATAGCCAATGGCAGAGCAGCTATGAGAATGTTGCGTTCAGGAACCTGTGGGAGATTCGAGTATCAGCCGATACTGTATTTTTATTCAAGTATCAGCCGATACTGTGTTTTCACATTACTTAAGTCGAAATTTCTTTCGTAAGTAGAGGTAACATTTTCCTGGTGAGAAATTTCGTAAGTAGAAAATTTCGTAAGTAGAGACATTCGAAAGTAGAGGTATCACTGTATCTGACTTGGCTACATCAAAATTAGTTGGTAAAACTCCAATATTTGTGTGAAATAGACACGTGTAAATTCATTTTGGGGTGTGACCCCCCCAAATGAAGTATTATTTGACTCGCAGATTACATGGTTTAAATATTTGTAATAATAAGTGTGTGGCGGCAACCCCAGAACCCGTTGGTGGACATCAGCGGTAAGGGATGCCGTCAAGCTGAAGAAGGAGTCCTATCGGGCCTTTTTGGCCTGTGGGACTCCTGAAGCGGCTGATAGGTACCGGCAGGCCAAGCGGAATGCGGCTTTGGTGGTTGCTGAGGCAAAAACCCGGGCGTGGGAGGAGTTCGGTGAGGCCTTGGAGGACGACTTCAAGACGGCTTCGAAGAGATTCTGGTCCGCCATCAGGCGTCTCGGGAGGGGGAAGCAGTGCAGCATCCACACTGTATATAGTGGGGATGGGGAGCTGCTGACCTCAACTCGGGACGTTATGACTCGGTGGGGAGAATACTTCGAAGACCTCCTCAATTCCGCAGACACGCCTTCCCATGAGGAAGCAGAGTCTGGGTTCTCTGAGGCGGGCTCTCCTATCTCTGGGGTTGAGGTCACCGAGGTAGTTAAAAAGCTCCTCGGCGGCAGGGCCCCGGGGGTGGATGAGATCCGCCCGTAGTTCCTAAAGGCTCTGGATGTTGTGGGGCTGTCCTGGTTGACACGCCTCTGCAACATCGCGTGGACTTCGGGGACAGTGCCTCTGGATTGGCAGACTGGGGTGGTGGTCCCCCTTTTTAAGAAGGGGGACAGGAGGGTGTGCTCCAACTACAGGGGCATCACACTCCTCAGCCTCCCTGGTAAGGTCTATTCAGGGGTTCTGGAGAGGAGGGTCCGTCGGGAAGTCGAATCTCGGATTCAGGAGGAGCAGTGTGGTTTTCGTCCTGGCCGTGGAACAGTGGACCAGCTCTACACCCTCCGCAGGGTCCTTGGGGGGGCATGGGAGTTCGCCCAACCAGTCTACATGTGTTTTGTGGACTTGGAGAAGGCGTTCGACCGTGTTCCTCGGGGGGTTCTGTGGGGGGTGCTTCGGGAGTATGGGGTACCGGACCCCTTGATAAGGGCTGTTCGGTCCCTGTACGACCAATGTCAGAGTTTGGTCCGCGTTGCCGGCAGTAAGTCGGATTCGTTTCCAGTGAGGGTTGGACTCCGCCAAGGCTGCCCTTTGTCACCGATTCTGTTCATAACTTTTACGGACAGAATTTCTAGGCGCAGCCAAGGCGTTGAGGGTGTCCAGTTTGGTGGCCTCAGTATCGCGTCTCTGCTTTTTGCAGACGACGTGGTGCTGTTGGCTTCATCAAGCCGTGATCTCCAACTCTCACTGGAACGGTTCGCAGCCGAGTGTGAAGCGGTTGGGATGAGAATCAGCACCTCCAAATCTGAGACCATGGTCCTCAGTCGGAAAAGGGTGGAGTGCCCTCTCCAGGTTGGGGATGAGATCCTGCCCCAAGTGGAGGAGTTCAAGTATCTTGGGGTCTCGTTCACGAGTGAGGGTACAATGGAACGGGAGATCGACAGGCGGATCGGTGCAGCGTCTGCAGTGATGCGGACTCTGTATCGGTCTGTCGTGGTGAAGAAGGAGCTGAGCCGAAAGGCAAAGCTCTCGATTTACCGGTCGATCTACGTTCCTACCCTCACCTATGGTCACGAGCTGTGGGTCATGACCGAAAGAACGAGATCCCGGATACAAGCGGCCGAAATGAGTTTCCTCCGTAGGGTGTCCGGGCTCTCCCTTAGAGATAGGGTGAGGAGTTCGGCCATCCGGGAGGGACTCAGAGTCGAGCCGCTGCTCCTCCGCATCGAGAGGAGCCAGATGAGGTGGCTCGGGCATCTGGTTAGGATGCCTCCTGGACGCCTCCCTGGTGAGGTGTTCCGGGCACGTCCTACCGGGAGGAGGCCCCGGGGACGACCCAGGACACGCTGGAGAGACTATGTCTCCCGGCTGGCCTGGGAACGCCTTGGGATTCTCCCGGAGGAGCTGGATGAAGTGGCTAGGGAGAGGGAAGTCTGGGCTTCCCTGCTTAAGCTGCTGCCCCCGCGACCCGACCCCGGATAAGCGGAAGAGAATGGATGGATGGATGGATGGATGGATTAACAAATATTAGTTAGTTTTAATAAGTGCAATATTAAACAAGTCAACTCAATTTTATTGGAGACGTAACTAACAACTTAAAAACGTCAAGTAAACAGAAGGGAACCGATTCCGCCTTTTTAGGATTTGGGTTCGCTGGTCACTCACTCTGGCAGTGGCTCAGCGGTAGAGCAGATGTCTTGAAGACCAATCGCCCAGTCATCGGTGGTTCGAATCCTGCTCCCTCCAGGACATCCCTAGGAGTGTGAGCCGATGGTGGGAGGTGTCAGCTCACTTCCCAGCCACTGCTTCCCAGCCACTGTACGCCTTCTCCAAGTCTACAAAACACATGTAGATTGGATGGGCATACTCCCAGGCCCCCTCTAGGATCCCTGTGAGAGTAAAAAGCTGGTCCGTTGTTCCATGACCAGGACGGAACCCACATTGTTCCTCCTCAATCTGAGGCTCGACAATCGGCCGGACCCTCCTTTCCAGCACCTTGGAGTAAACTTTCCCAGGGAGGCTGAGGAGTGTGATACCCCTGTAGTTGGCACACACCCTCTGGTCCCCCTTTTTAAAAAGAGGAACCACCACCCCAGTCTGCCACTATTTCGGCACTGTCCCAGACTTCCACACAATGTTAAAGAGGCGTGTCATCCACGACAGCCCCTCAACACCCAGAGCCTTCAGCATTTGCGGGCGAATCTCATCAACACCCAGGGCTTTGCCAGTGTGAAGTTGTTTAACTACCTCGGTGACTTCGCCCCGAGACATTGACTCTGATCCCCCATCATCCTCCAGCTCTGCCTCTGCAACAGAGGACGGGTCAGTTGGGGTAGTTGGATTCAGGAGTTCCTCAAAGTGTTCCTTCCATCCACCAACAACCTCCTCAGTCTAAGTCAACAGTGTCCCATCTTTGCTGTATACAGCTTGGATGGTCCACCGTTTCCCCCTCCTGAGGTGTCACACAGTCCTCCAGAACAACTATGGTGCCGTCCAATAGTCCTTCTCCATGGCCTCTCTGAACTCCTCCCACACCCTCCTCCCACACCCTCTGGTGCTATGGTACCAGGTACACTTATGAGCATCCTTGTGTTCGAACATGGTGTTAGTTATAAACAATCCGTGACTAGCACAGAAGTCCAACAACATAACACCGCTCGGGTTTCTGATCAGGGGGGCCATTCCTGCCAATCACGCCCCTCCAAGTGTCTCCATCATTGCCGACGTGTGCATTGAAGTCCCCCAGGAGAACAATGGAGTCCCTTGCAGGGATCCCTTGAAGGACCCCATTTAGGCACCCCAAGAAGGCCGAATACTCTGAACTGATATTTGCTGCATATGAACAAATAACAGTCAGAGCCCCCCCCCCCCCCCCCCACAGCCTTAAGGCGTAGGGAAGCGACCCTCTCATCCACCGGGGTAAACTCCAACACAGCGGCGCTGAGCCGGGGGCTTGTGAGTATCCCCATACCCGCCCTGCGCCTCACGCCTGACGCAACTCCGGAGTAAAACAAGGTCCAGCCTATATCCAGGAGTTTGGATCCAGAACCGAGTCTATGCGTGGAGGTAAGCCCCACCAGATCCAACTGGTAACGCTCCTCCTCCAACACAAGCTCCAGCTCCTTCCCCACCAGTGAGGTGACATGCCACGTCCCCAAAACCAACTTCTGCCACCTGGGTCTGGTCTGTCGTGACCCCCTGTCGTCACTGCCACCAATATAGCAGCGCACCCAACCCCATCGGTCTGCCCTGCGGGTGGTGGGTCCACAGGGGTGGGAAGAATCCACGTTGCCTTTTCGGGCTGAGCCCGGCCGGGCCCCATGGCAGACCCGGCCACCAGGCACTCACTAATGGGCCCTCCGTCCAGGCCTGGCTCCAGACGTGGGCCCCGGGCTTCCTCCGGGCAGGGTCACATTTTTCCCTTTCCGATTTATCATGGGATCTTCTGAACCATTCTTTGTCTGGCCCTTCACCTGAGACCTGTTTGCCTTGGGTGACCCTACCAGGAGTACAAGACTCCCGACAACATAGCTCCCAGGATCCTTAGGGTACACAAACCTCTCCACCACGGTAAGGTGATGGTTCCTTGGAGAGGATTAAGTAACGTGCAGTATTATTTTTTTGAGTGTATGTGCTACCTACAGAAATTCAACCACATACTGGAGTATGCAGTCAATCGTGCAGGTATTGACAGGAGGCTCAATGGAGTTTAAAGTCTTTGGGGAATTGGAACAATCTGCATTATGTTAGATGACAACTGGAGATTATGGGTTGTTTGTGGTAACTGAAAGTAAGACTCTATCTCTAATGTTTTACTCAGACACAGTTGCCTTTCTATCCAGCTATTTAAAAACTTAAACAACTTTTCATGAATGCAGAGACTGGAAACAAGTGGTATATACTGTATGCTGTGGTTTGAGCTTTTAGAATACTTGAGGATCCAAACTTGAGATGAGAGTTGACCAAACAACTGTAAGGTCCCAGAGAAGAGCTGAGAAGCCAAAAGTTTCATCGTAGTGAATAGTCTTCGCACTTTAAATCACCGTGGCACCAAATGAGCTTCACATTGCTTGTGACAAAGAAAAGGAACCAATTGATTCTATGTATACTGTTGGTAACATCAGGAAATTAGCTTGTAAAATCAAGGGTGGGAACACAGATCAATGAATACCCAACTCAATCAAAGGATGCTTTTTTGCTGAGTCAACACATTTATCCAACACTAGAGGGTTAATACACATTTACCAAGAGTTATACACTCCCAATAAAAAGTCGCCACCAAAAAGTCGCCCGGTCAGGTCAGGTCTAAGTTCAGTACGTAACAGTATGTGTTCAGAGAATGAGGTCATCTGAATCTACTGAATGACCAGGTTATTCCATCAATGGAATTTTTTCTTCCCTGATGGCACAGGCATATTCCAAGATGACAACATCAGGATTCATTGGGCTGAAATTGTGAAAGTGTGGTTCGGGGAGCATGAGACATCATTTTCATACAGGAATTGGCCGCCACGGAGTCCAGACCTTAATTAACCCCATTGAGAATCTTTGGGATGTTCTGGAGATGAATTTGCCCAATGGTCAGACTCCACCATCATCAATGCAAGATTTTGATGAAAAAATAATGTAGCACTGGATGTGACTTCTTCTTTTTTTGTCCAGGCAGTGAACATCACTTGCTTTTCTGCCTGTAATTCCCCCACCCCATCTTTTTTACTTTGCTCCTGTTCCGTTCAGTTGTGTTTGCGCTCTTTGTTACATGCTGGTGGAACAGAAAAAAGGAAGGGGGGGGGGGGTGAAAGTGCAGCTGTGTGAAGATAAAGCTATTCGGTACTGTCACAAATATTCCATTGAGGAGGGATGGGGGGGGGGGTGGCTTAATAAGCGAGGGGAGTGACAGAGGAGTGGATCGGTACATCCATTATCACTACGCAGGAATGACACAACAAAAGATGGAGTGCTGGGAGAGGCCCCTTGGCTGCGAAGGGCCGGGGAACTCGAAACAATATTTTTTGGCGCCTGTCAGGCTGTCCAATATGGGAGGGCGATATATGAACTATCTAGCACTGATGTAATGCGCCTCATAAATCTGCTTTAATTACTTGGTGTGGGGACAGCCAGTGGGAGCCCGCGGCTGGATTTATGGGATCTACTTGGCATCTTAACGACTCTGTGCTTTTAATATCATTACCCTGTAATTTATTATGCTGCCAGGGTGCACACCCAAACCTTCGGCATAACTCTTGTTTATTTATGCCCGTTTAAAGGCCACTTCAGTGACCCAGGCATTTAGCACATTTCAACTGGGCTTTAATCATTTGTCCCTAATGAGGCCATTATGCAGCGCTGTCCTCTGGCTGGCTATGAATGTGGCTTGAATGGTTCAGGCCAAGCCCTGGGAAGCTAGTGAACAGGCAAGACAGAGTTTGTTGGGTCGTACTCCTGTGTCTGTGGATCTTGCTCCTTCTTCTAGCTCCAGTGCCACAATCTGGGAGGTCAGGGTCTGAATGGCAGCATTTAGTTCTGGGTGTCCGCATCTAGTAGGAGTCACATCAGCCACGCTTGCAGAGATCGTCTCTGCTGTTTCTTTAGCGTCCTTTTCTATCTAAAGGTGGAGAAAAGCCCTTGTTCTGTTGTCTTCTCATTAGTTCTTCACATCTCTTATTCTCTAGTCATTCAGTTTACACTCTTACTTCCCCCAATTTATCCTCTCCTGCTCCTCACTTGCCTGCTGTGCAGAATGAACAGAGGAAGAGGGAAGAGAGAGGGAAGGTTGTGGGGAGGAAGGGATAAAAAAATGAGTGCAGGGTGAGGACAAGCTCTACGTTTCTGGTGCCATGTCATGCTAATGGTTTCCAGATCAGGATCCATATTACACCCAGGCGATAGCCCGTTTCACCCGTCTCTCTAATGCTAGCTGCTAAATGCCTGCGCAACCACTGGTGACAGTGACATATTAGTTTTGCATCCCTCTGCAATCTGATACCTCTGAGTTTGCCACCATACTAAAGATTTGATTAATGTTGTTCCATTTGCAGCCTGTAATTGGCTGCGACTGGAGCGCAGCATAATCAGGCGTTCCTATTCAGAGCAGCAGGTGATGGGGGGGGGAGATGAAGGGGGCAGCAATGCTAACGAGAAAGCTAGTTAATTAAGCCTGCAGCACAGCGACGACAGTTACTGATGACTCCTTTGACAAACCGACTCCTCTCGCCGCTCCTCTCCTCTTCCTCCTCCTCCTCCTCCTCTCACTCCCTCATCTGCAACAACTCTTAACTGATGGTGAGTGATGAGATGCCATAGTGGACGATTCACACAAAGCTTGCACTTGTTTAAGTTGTACAAGAGTCCTTCAGGTACATGATGGAAATATCACAGGTTCGTCTCTGGTTCGTGGTTGTGCGTTGAAAAATATACCTGCCAATTTGAGGTTTTTACTCAAAGTACATATACAAGTATGGCAAAGAAATAAAAAGTATTTTTTGTGAAGCAAAAACTTTTTTTTCAATTGTCCTTTCACTCCCCATCAGAGCCATCAGCCACCACCACCACAACTGTAAAAAATAGTTGTGTTACGGAGAACAGTGGAATTATTACTGTCTCTTAATTCCAAGTACAGGTAGCCCTCAACACACAAACACAATTCGTTCCGATTGGTTTTGTTGTTCGTGAATCATTATTTTTTTAAATTTCAATCTATAATCACCATTTGAAGTCACATAAATGCCATTACTACTCTAAATACAGAAGTACTATTCCCTAAGACTAACCAGAAACAATAATAGAAAATTAAATCAACACATAATAAAATAAATAACAAGTACAGGTTGGTTCGAATTAAGTACTTTTCGATTTTATATTGGTTTAAAAAAAAAAGAAAATACACAAAAGAATGACAATCAAGTTTACATTATTTCACTTGACTCAACATCAATTCACCACATATATTGGACTCTTTTAATCATTATAAAACCATTTATAGCACACAATATAATGTTACTGTACAATAAATAAGAATGAAAACATAATATATTAAAAGACATATTTATAGTTCTATGGGTAAGCATCACTCATAATTCACACATTTGTTTTGATGTCATATTAGTTTCCTCATAATTTAATCCTTGAGGAGAAGAAGAATAAAACACTTCAAGGAAATCTTGACCAGTTTTTTTAAGCGCACCCATCAACAGCCCAAATCAGCTGTTGATGTTGACGATCCATTGTACGGTACTGTAGCATGTAGCATGTGACTTACCTTTAGAGCGAAGAGAGAGGATGTGGAGGGGAGCTATTGTCAGTGAGAGGCAGAGTTGTCATCAAAGAGATGGTCACCACTACCACAGTAAAGTATCCAAGATACAAAACCTGACGCTCTGAGATGCTCACAGAGACAACGAAAACAACAATAAGAGGAGGGGATGAGTGTCGGAGATGCGTGAATGCAGCAGTGCTGCTCAGAGGGGGTTGTGGCGGAAAGGGGAACTGCAGTACAATGTTCCTGAATGTTCTCCAGTCAAATGTTCATAAATTGAGGACTACCTGTATAAAATAGATGCAATGTTACAGCTTCTGCAAATTAAAAAAAGATTCATTTTAAATGAATGCAGAATGCTTTATTTCACTTTTGTTATATTGTGAGTGAGTCATTAGGTTATGCGTGTCATGTGACAGCTTATTTGGCTGATGGCTAATGCTGAAATGTAAAACAGCAATTAAATGAGTGTGAGATTCATCGTGTTCATGTGGAAGAGTTAGGTTCTGGCATCACTGTCAGACACAGTACACCTCACCTGACAGTCAAAACATTTAGGACAGTGAAACTGCTACTGTATTGAACAGTACACATGAGCGGAAAAATATTATTTATTGCCTAATCACTGTGTCACCTTACTAATAGTCGGCAATGTTCTTGTTTAGCAGTGTTCAGCAGGACAGTGGTACTGAGAGAGGAAAGAGAATCCATCAGCTGGAGGAACTGGGATCATCCGTCCTGCTTAAGTGAATTATGGGATAAGGTTTGTGGAGAGAGTAGGGTATATCATAGCATTAAATAAACTTCAGGCTGTTCCATTACAAAGTAATTTAATAAAACAAGTCACTTGTAAACCATTAGTTTTAATGTTCCTAAACTGACAAAAGTAAGAGGAATTTGTTTTACATATTACATTATCTGACATCGTGCCATTTGCTTCCTGATGGTTGCAAAACCAAGCAGGCAGACAGTTTCACACACAATTGTTGATGCTCAATGCAATTATATTTTTGGACAAGCATAAATCAGGCTTTGATGTGTTGAATCAGTCTGAACACTCCCTGCTTTTTGCAGTGTACTCAAAGGGAACATGTAGCAGCTTTGGGGCCAGATCATTTTGTCATGAATCAGATGCCATAATGAGAGTTAAGAGAGTGAATATTGGCCTTAAAACAATCAGGTGTACAGAAACACAACTCCAGATGACATAGTTCTTACTCACTGTTGAACCCTGTATGAAATGTAGAATGTTCCTGTTTTACAGAGTACATCATATGTTATGTATAGAAGCACAGTATATCCTGTATATACATGACGTGTATTTAAAATTTGCAGGTTCAAACCTATTATTTTCTTTCCAGGTGAACGCTTCCTGAGTTTCAGATTTTTTAAATAACTATACAACTATAGGTGGCAGGTTTCTGTGATGTAAAAAAAATGAATCAAAAACATCTTGACTGAGTTTTTGCGTGGCCTCATATAAACAACGCTTTGGGGTAGTATGGTCTCCACCCTGCTCACAGACGTCAGCTGTGTTACATTCCCATAATAGGTTCTGTTGTGTGGTAACTGGAAAAATACATACACACAGAACAGATTCACAACAGATCAATATATATAGTACTGAATGCTAGAGTATATATAATGTATGTTGTGTTTATAATGTATTATTAAGCCCTATGGTGTGTTAGCCCATAGCGAAGATGTACTCCTCTAACGTGGAAATCATTTTCAAACTTGCATTCACCTACATGTCTTTGGCACAGTAATAGTGGGTCAAAGACAAAGAGAAAAAGTACATTACATAAAAAATATCTGACTATTACTTCCCTGACCAATTATATGAAAGACAAAGGCGATGTCAAGGTGAAGGAGTAAGAATAAGAGAACTAAAAGAAGATGAGTGCTTTGTTTGGAGAAACCTGGTCTTCCACAGAATAAGAGGCGGCTTTTCTGTCTACATGCCAGCGCTATCTCTCTCTATGTGTGTGTGTGTGTGTGTGTGTGTGTGTGTGTGTGTGTGTGTGTGTGTGTGTGTGTGTGTGTGTGTGTGTGTGTGTGTGTGTGTGTGTTTAGTCAATACTGAGCCGCCACCCAGTAGACTAATGACAAGACAAACAGCAGGTTAAGTCTGTCTCTGACTACCTGTGTGTGTGTTGAAAGCTCTCTCCTCTCCGTGACAGTTGTGACATTACTGAGCAGCAGGGCCAACAGTCCTCTAGTGTGTGTGTGTTTGTGTGTGTGTGTGTGTGTGTGTGTGTGTGTGTGTGTGTGTGTGTGTGTGTGTGTGTGTGTGTGTGTGTGTGTGTGTTGACAGCAAACAGAGAAAAGCAGCATGTGGAGGAGGTCGATGAGGGGGAGGAAGACAGACGGACTCAACAGCTTCTTGAACTGATGTTGACCTTAGATTGACCCCTCTGGTCTCTCTTTGACCCCAGACCCCTCTCCAGATTCCCTGTAGTTAGCCAGTTAAGAGTGGACAGTGCTTTTAAAGGACAAAACCAGTTGTTCATTGTGTTGACATCCATCAGAAGACCAGGAAACCTTTTAGGACCCGAGAAGTCACTCAGTAACATACTTAGACTATTTCATTTGCACTTATAGACCAGAATTATCGTCACTTATTTGTGAGATTTTTGGTCAGGCTATATGAGCTTTACAGTTATGTCATTAAATTGCAATTAAATTGTTAAATAAATATAACATTATTGCTTATCACAAGGGATTTAAGTATATAATTAAATAAAAATTCCATTTGGGGAAACGGGGCCTTGCAGGTTAAGGGTTTCCTCCCATAGCCATCTCAGCTGGCTATGGGAGAAAGCCGGGGTACACCCCAGATAAGACGCCAGCTCATTGCAGTGCCACATGAAAGACAAACTAACACACAGGTTCATATTCACACCTACAATTCACAAAAGCTTGGTAGGAAGCCAAAAAGTTTAAATTTCTAATTTAAATCTAAAATTACAACCAGATTTAAGCTTATTCCAGTGAAATGTATTTATTTTCTTCCCGTAGCCATGTTCATCATGATGAAATCCCCTGTGGTCTTTTGGAAATCTGTCAGACATAGTTTCCCATATATTACATCAAACCCACTTAAAGGGATCATAATATATAGCATCGAGCTGACAGCATAAAACAGAAGACATCATGTCTTCTATAGAATCTCACCAGGGTTTTCTTCTCTGCCTGTTATATTGTTTTTCCAGAGTTCATGATTGAGACTCCATTGTTTCTTGCGGCGTCATGTACCGGTTGCAGCACTGCCCATGTCTGCTGACTAATTTTCTGGGGGGATCTCTGGAAATATTCTGACAAAACTGATTTTTTAATGGAAACTAGACTTTTTACTATTTAACTAGTTGTTTTAGTTGTGATCAGTAATAATATGAGCATCCTAAATATATTTTAAAAAGGCCACTGCACATACTGACACACAGAGGTTCTTCTTTGGAAAGCTACTTGGTAAATTAGGCCCAGTTCAAAAGACTCTGGGCGTCTCATCCATTTATGAGGGGATGATTTACGGCCTGAGCATTCCCTCTTTAAGCAAAAGCGGGAGGACGAGCCGTAAACATTGACATAAATCTCAAGGGATTTTCCCAAATGTAAATTGCAGCTGTCTCACTTTAGCCACTTCAGGATCTCCACCCTTGTTCTCTTGGGAATCAACACAAAATATCAAGCAAACAAACCCACGTGGGTATAGAGACAGACTGTCAGATACCAGTACGGGTTAACAATGGATGTGACGACAATCACAATGACAGTCAGTATTCTTTGTGTCACTGCGGTGAGGACAGATTTTCTTTTACTGCTCCTTAAGCGGCCTATTTATATCGTGGCCTTTCAGGACAAAGTAGGTGAACCCAAGAATCAAATGTTAGCGGTAGGAAAAACAATAGTGACATTACAACAATTCATGAGCATGCTGAGGAAAATAAATGGTGCGTCGATGTTGTGCGTTGATGATAAAATCTGGTCTGGTCTGAAGCTTTTGTATGTCATCTTTAATATCGGCTCAAAAGATGTGATACAACACATGTAGCAGGTATTTTTACATGTAAGATCAAAACAAGTGAGTACTGTTGAGTCAAGTTAGCTACTACCATGTAGTGGAAAGGTGATTTAGGTTCTCACAGTTCCTTCCTGGCCAGCTGCAACTAACAATCGTATAATTGAAACAATGGCTGTTTAAACAGATAAAGACAGACTGTAAAACCACGCAAACATCTAGTGAATAAAAATAGAGTTCAACTTCAAAATGTTGAGTTTATCTTCTGCCGCTGGGCTGTTCTGTCTTCTTGTTTGTGTGTTTTTGTGGTGACATCGGTCAGTCAGACCTCGCCCTGTATTGTTGCCATGAAGCCCTTCATCTCAGCTCAGTTGTTTACGCTGGTGCTTGAACTTGTAGCTGATTTATGGGTCTAGAGCCGGTTAGAGACGAACATAAAGAACAAGAGAAGGAAGAAGCGACCAACAAACCAACAGCATGGATGAATAGACCTTGATCACTTGTCTCATTGCCTTCCTGCCAGTCTGCCCGCTGGGCTGTGACTCTGCGTTGTGTCGACCCCCTCCCTTTAATTACACTTTACGACATGCTCTGCAGTAAATGCTACATAAATCTTGTGACGCCCCCCTATTGCATCCCCCCTGCCTTCCCCACACACGCACTCCTTATCATGCAAACATCGTAATCCCTGGCTGCAATTTCCTCCCTTTATTGGCAGTCACTTCTGATTTAATGGTGCTTTGATGATTGCTCAGTAAAATGTTACATGGGGTGAGATTGATCCCGATTGCGTGGTGGTAGAATGTGTGTGAGTGTGGATATGTGTGCCCCTGTCAGTTCTCACTGTCAGTGTGTTTGCTGACGGAACCCAGACCACGCTAGTTTTGGGTTGGCATCCTTCAATAGAGGCCTGTTTGGCTCCGCCGGGCCGGTGCAGCCATGCTGTTTTCCTGTTTTAAATCACCGTAAACACCCATCCCCCGCTGCCTCCTTGGCACCAAAGTAACATAAAGGAATCTGGACTCTCAAAGAGAAACTGTTTTATCCCCAATCAGTGTCTGATAAAACTAGTGTTTGACCTCATTGGCCTTTCATGAGTTTAATGTTGTTTAAGTGGTGCTAAACAAGGTGAGGGTGAGATCCTTTCACCAGCCGGGGTGGGAGAGGGGCTTTTGGCACTCTGTCTTCTGGAGAAAAACATTAAAATGGACTCATAAAATATATAAAGACAACTAAATGGTAAAAGATGCCTTTTTGTGTAAGTTGTGTTAACTAGAGGTTATCGTTTCTCATCTCTATGTATTGCATTCAAAATGCTTCAGAGAGAGATTTTAGATTGGTACCAAGTAATAAAACTTTATTAAATTGTCACAGGACAGTTTCATTCATTCCATTCTGATCTGTTACAGTCAGTCAGTCATCTTCAGATCACCACCGCTGTATCCGCCACAGTGGGTCACGGGGAGTCGGAGCCTATCTCGGCGGCATAGGGCGTGAGGCAGGGGACACTCCAGGCACGACGCACACAAAGACGTACAACCATGCAAACACACTCATTCCTACGGGCAATTTTGGACCGGCCAATCAACCTGAAGCGCATGCTTTTGGAGGTGGGAGGAGGAAGCCAGAGAACCCGGAGAGAACCCACGCAGACACGGGGAGAGCATGCGAACTCCGCACAGAGCGGGACTCGAACCCGAGTCCGCCGTGTTATGAGGCGGCAGCGCTAACCACTGCACCACCGTGCCGCCCCCTGTTACAAGCAGACATCAAAATATTCTGTTCACAGTGCACTAGATTATTACACAAAAGTCAACTTCATATCAAGCGATTGTGGTTCCATGAAGTTGTTTTAATTGATATATTAAAATGTCAGATTTGCAAGATGAAAACTAAGCCGGTCTATTTTATCCTGGCAGTGATAGTAATTGTGTTTGCTATAGAGGTACAAATTATACCTAAGTATTTGTGAGTAAATCTGAGTCAAATCACAACTTCTGTCTATCTATCTGTCTGTCTGTCTTCTGTCTGTCGTCTAACTTGGCAATAGACAGACAGACAGAATTAACATTGTTTGAGACCTGGCTATCTTAATGGACATGTGAGTCAGAGTGTGGAATAACTAAAACAAATGTCACCTGTAGCAAATGCTATTTATGTCCTTAAACTTAGAGACAAGCTAAGAAAATGACTTGAACTCTGCACAGCCATAAACACAAACCTCACCCAAAATATACAACCAGTTAATTTGGGTAACTCTAGTTTTCACTCATAACCCATAATGAGGATGATAGTGTTCAAACTAGAAAAGATCCAAGCTGTTGGAACCCATCATCACTATTTAAGGTCAGAAATACTGTCAGATACGCGTAAGATCTTGACTATTGACATATCAATACAAAACACCCCTCGGATCTTTTTGTCACACGGACCACTGAAAATTGTGGGAGTGTGGGGTTACACTCCTGCCCGTCCATGAACACTTACTAACAACACAACCTGCATCGGACGGAATGCAAGCAGCACGTAGAGGACTAGAATGATGGGGGTAGAATTAAACAGAGCGGCAAAAGAGTGGGCAGAGCCATCTATCAATATGTCCGTGTGTGTGTGTGTGTGTGTGTGCGTGTGTGTGTGTGTGTGAGCACTCCTTCTTGTTGATCCCTCTTTAGCTCGGCATCTCTGTCACGCTGCTGTCATCGTTCATCATGGACAGCTGGACCCCGAGGTCACAGGAGGAGAGAGTGTCTCTGATTGTTTGTGTGGGCGGGTGGCAGCGCTGCACCACATTAAGCTGTAGGCTAATGGTAACACAGAGGGCCGGTTGCAACGTCTTCATTGCAGCATTTTTTTTCCAAACAACCATATTTTCAAAACAACGTCTGTACAATAAAACAGTTGAAAACACTGTAGTGTGTATGCCAGGGCAGTAAGTGATGATGTAACCTTCAAAATCAACACTACAGTAAAATATAGCCGTCGGTCAGTTCATTGGAGGAGCATCAACAAAGGCAACATGCGCACACACACACATTCACGCACAGACACACACACATAGCACAGCCCAAGTCCTCTGGAGCATTGATGCAACAACAGATTATTAGTTTTTGGATCCTGTTATCCGTAAACACCCTGGGTTTGAAGAGTATTATTCACATATTTTATATATATCACATATGATATCTTGAGTTTGAATGGGAACAACATCAACATGCTTAAATATAACAAAGTGACTGTCTTGTTGCTTTGATGAAATTGGAGGAAACTAACAGAAAAAACAAAGTACAAAATCCATTTTATATTAATAACCAAACAGCTCAGAATTTATTCCCTGCCCCTGTAAAAGTATAAGTGCTTATAGTAAAGAGATTGATGGGTTGATGAATGGATTAATAAATCAAAAGCATCATTACTGTCTCTAAATCCTGATTAAATCTCAGGTATGTCACAATTTACAAAATAAAATATCAATTTAGTGATCCCTCATTACTCGTGGTTAATGCGTTCCAGCAACACCCATGAAAAATGAAATTCCGCGATATAGTGACAAACTATTTATTTAATTACTTACAGTAGTTAGAGCGTTTATGAGCCCTCCCCATATTGATATTAAACCATCTTATATATCTATTACCTTTTCCCACAATTTTATGGACTGTTTAAAGTTCATTGGGTCTCACGGAAGTATGCTGCGTTCCAAGACTCACGGAACACAGCCAATAGAAATCACGTACGGTATCACGTGACTACCTACAAAAATCAGTGATGTAGTGAAGCCGCACGTGTTGATGCGCAAATGAACGAGGGATTACTGTATATAAAAAGCAAAACATAACTTAAACCAAATTAAATTTTATAATTCCATAGTCTCAAAATGTTGATACAGTGACTGATTGGAATCCAACACAGGAAGAACGCATAACAGCTGCGCTAACCAATCCTTTAGCAACATTTTGAAATACTAAGTGTCATGACAATGGGTTCACCTGACACAGCCCCAGATTATTATCACCCAACCCTTCAGGTCCTTGGGCTCTGAGGAGTGTTTTAGTACCTTTCAGCTCATTGTTTTGATTTCACAACTTTCACCTGTTACATTTCAGCTTCAGGGCTCTCCTCAGTGTCGTCTAGCTGGCAGTATAGGAGGCAGCGAGCTGGTGAAGCATTCACCAAAGCAACAGATACAGACTTGGTCTAGGATGAAACAGAGCTAAATGGAGTTGTGGATGTCTTACTTTTGTCACATGGCCAACAACACAACTAATTCATGTGTTTCCGTGTGTGCTCTCTAATTGTGCATGTTTTTGAGAAGGTTATTAAATATACAAGGTATAAGCACCAGCATTGGGTTGATATCTGGTTGTGCTGCCCTCAAGTGGTTCCTCCAAGTTTAAATGTATAAATCTCTTTCTGCAGCCAATTACTGAAAAATTATTTTTAATCATTTACAAAAGTTTGTTTTTCTTCATGAAAGTCTCTACTGGGTACAATGTTCTTTACAGGGACAGGTGCTGCAACAGAAGTGTAAATACACAGGCAAACAATGTGTACTCAATGTTATTAAAGCTTTTTGCCAAGCCATTACCTACTTCATGTCTAGAGCCAAGACCCTTTGTTGAGTCACCATCAAGTCAACATAAATGTAAAGATTATTCCTTTTATATTTGCTGTAACATGATGGGGAAGTAAGCTGCCCTGGCAGAAGTTGTTGATTTTTTTTACATTTCAGATTAGTTACTGTTATCACACAGTACTTTAAAATGGAAAATTGGATAGAGGTATATGAAAGATATTTCCATTCCACTCAGAACTGTTTAGAAAAGGCCGGGCTGCTCTAAAGCTGCTTTGCTGTCCCGGGGTGTAATGTGTATGTTGTAAACACCAGCATGCCACCATATTGTCTGGCAGCAGATCATATTTTACCATGTTAACACACCATCTGTTTACCCTCATAAGCATTCATTACACACAAATGAGTGCACACAGCAGGCTGCCACATCAGAGAGTACACACACAGACAGACTGCCACACATTCCCATATGGACACACACATGCATAATATATGAATGTATGCAGATATACAATACAAACATAGTATATAATGACATTAGCAAAAACAAGTGAGCATGCATGCACTCTGGTGGTGTATGCGCAGTATGTGCACTAATTCATAAAATGTATGTCTAAGACACACTATCCATCTCATCAACACACACACACACACACACACACACACACACACACACACACACACACACACACACACACACACACACACACACCATCTAGCGAACAGCTGGTCATAAGTATTACAACCCCAGTTTTACCTATTTGTAATTCTGTTCTGCTAATTTTCTACACGCATCGAAAGATGTTGCAATAAAATCACAGGCACACTACTGGAAAAGGTCTGATTATATGTGATTATATTAACTTTGTTGTCATCTGAAAACATTAGTTTGCTCATTTATTCCAACACAAAACACATTATCTCTATTATCTTTTGACTTGTTTTAGTCGGCTAGAATTCTTCCCTGATTCGTAACCATATCGTCCGTCTCCTGGGTAACAAAGAGCAACGCCTCTCAGACAAACCAGCTGAAGCTGGTAATGTGGAGTTCACACAATGCAGTTATGGACAGTTTTGACATTATTTTGTTTTAGTCAACACGACCTTTGTGCTGAGCCTAAAATAAGGTGAAAAATCACTATTGGGTCTTGTGCTATATATTACAGTGATGAGACGACACTCTGTGACACTACTTTAAAAAGTATAATATAGCAGAAGTTTTTTCACACAGCATCCAAACAGTCAGCCAATAGGATGACAGAATGAACAGTAAACATGCCAGCGGGTAGACCTGTGGTCCTGTGTTTACTCAATGTCTGTGTGGCTGTAGATAGACTCTGACACAGACCATGACACAACTGCATAAGATTGTCCATGAAACTGAGGCTAGAGTCGAGGACGTGCAGCTGCTGGCCACATTTATAGAATGTTTGTGATGGGTTAGGGTTCAGTCCACAGTGTCCTCTTCCACGACACTTGGGAAGGGGTCCACAATTCTATTGAAATTGATGGGGGTTGAACTCAATAGCCCCATGAGATTACTGACTAATCTATGAGGCTACTGGACAAATCAAGTACTTATCCTTCAAAGTTACTGAAGAAAAAGAGCCCTCTTTGTGTTTCCTGACTGTGTTTGTGGGGCACTTGTAACACACAGCACATTATAAATGAGCCTGTTAATGGCCATTGCCAACAGGAAGAAAACCTGCTGTAATCAAAAAAGGTTTAATGATGAAAAGAGCTCCTCACTCTTTCCAAACAAATTGAAAAACATCTGTCAAAGAAATCTGTCGAGAACAAGAAGAATATTCAGGAACTTTGATGATTTTCCACCTAAAATAGGTATTTCTTTAACATTCAAGTGTGTCTATTCCTACAGTTTTAATATTTTTGATATGAAGAAATATGTCTGGGAAGATGATTCTAATGTTTTATAATCTGTACTGTTTTGGGCTACTTGAAGACCCCATTATTTCCTTTTATAATGCTTATTATCATTATTATCGTTTCATTATTATCATTATTATCATTATTGTCGTATGTGAACCCTTAATGTGGTTGTGAAATTGTAACTCTGTGCATCCCAATTGTGCAGCATTGTTCAAAGTTGAACCAGGAAGTTCGACTATAAGCTGTCATGTTTACGAGAGTAGGGGAAGATGTGTAACACGTTCACAACTTTTAAGGTTGCCTTGTGTGACACCTGCTGTGGTCCCACTTCACAGTTTAATAACAGAAACTAGAATAGCACCCAGTGGAGCAAATAGCTCTGGCAAAGGCGTAACAGTTCTGTCCATTTATCAAAATCCACACCAAAATTTAACGGTGTCTATTCTGGCCCAGGATCCATCTTGCAACCAAATTTCATGGAAATCTGGTAGATTTAGCATAATCTTGTTGAAGAGCTAACTGAAAAACAAACAAACATGGTGGAAACGCAACTTGTAACTCAAATCAAGAAGCAATTTGTACTAAATTGGAATTTAAAAGACTGTCTGTTCTGACGGTTTCCCACAACTGAATATTTTCCCCATTTACAACACAGGACGTCAAGTCTGTGCATCTGACAAGAGACAGGCTTATTCTAATGGACATCACTTAGCCACTGCTTAGTGTGAGGTTATTTACCCGTGTCAGTTTTGTTGCCAGCTGTCACAGAGAATATTTATGGGAACATGTAAACAGTTGCTCTAAGTTTGTTTGTGGCTAATTATGCATTGGTTTTGGGAGAGAAGGGAGTAGGATGGGAGGTAGGAGGAGAGAAAAGAGGAGGGGCAAAGAGTTGAAGGGGAGGGTCAGGGAGGAAGGTGGGAGACAGATCTGGCCGGGCTGACACAGGTCCATTCATCCCGCATAGCAAAAGCAGAAAGTGAGCACTGAGCGACACAGCCCATAAATCAGTACCTGTCACATCCTGCTGACACGCCGGCACACAGACAAGCACTCACACACCCACATGTTCCCTGTGTGCATTCAGAACCATACACACTGCACATCTTTTATGCAACAGACAGACACTGCACACAAAAATACAAACGTGATTTTCAGACACATTTATTCTATCTACACAGTGCATATGTTACACAACATATCATATTTCCATGCCTACAGTACATACATATGACTGTAAGTCCTATTGTTAACTGTGTCCTATCTTTCTCCTTGCACAGAGAAACAACTGCATTATCTTACCATGTTACCAAAACTACCCTTCTTCCCTTCTTCCTCTTCCATCATTCACTCTCTGTTTCACCCTTCTCTTAACTCTTTTGTTTTGGTCCCCGGGTCTAATAGAGGATGCACTCTAGCAGGCTAATGATCAGCTTTGCCGGGGGTTATTGACCAGGCACATGATGGATCTCAGGATCCGTCTGATTATTGGGTCATTAATCAGGTCTGGATTACCCTATCAATGGAGCTGCCACTGACTGGTCTAGTTGGAGATGGATGACCTGAGGGCGAGAAGAGAGGCTGCTGGGTGTTACTTAGGTCAAACCTGTCTTACATATCTTTATATACACATCTACATCCAAAGTAGTCATGTACCCCAACTGTTAAAATGCACCACTATTGTAGAATGTTTGATAAAGACTCACTCCGATTCTGGACAAATAGGTAAGATGTCAAGAAGTTTAATAGCTGTTCAAAGTGGACGGACCAAGAAAAAGTACAAAACTACTGAGGGGCGGCAGTAGCTTAAGGGGTGGCAGTAGCTCAGTCTAAAGTCTTGCACCGGGGAATGGGTGGACCAAAACATTTGGAGCCTGGGCTGGCAGTGGGAGGTGTCAGTTCACCTCCGGGGCGCTGAATGAGTGCCCTTGAGCAAGGCATCGCCGCCACATGCTTACAGGCCCAGGTCTTGGATCATTACCTACATCCTCAACCTGGGAGTTGTCCGTACTTGATAAACGATAAATGAAATGTGTGTGTGTGTGTGTGTGTGTGTGTGTGTGTGTGTGTGTGTGTGTGTGTGTGTGTGTGTGTGTGTGTGTGTGTGTGTGTGTGTGTGTGTGTGTGTCTTTTTTTCAGGGACCTGCACACACATATGTATGCATTTTCACATATACAAGCAAACCTTGGTTTTCGAACACTTTGGACATCGAACAAATCGGAATTCAACCAAAAAATTCGGAATTTTTTTGTCTTAGAAGTCGAACCAAATTTGGAAGTCGAACGCGAAACAAACGCAGTGACATCCATCCTCCTCCTCTTCTCCCTCTCCAACGTTCACGTATGCCAACTGCTCACCACCACATGGGTAAAAATTCTTATCTTTATTGTTCATATGCTTTAACTGTAATGTGTTTTTTATTTTAGTTAATTCTATTCAATGAATTTTCACTTCATTTGCGTTCCATTGCCTACGGTACAAGTTACGGTACCGTAAACTTCTGTCCAAAAGACGACGGTAACGCATACCTTAGGCTGATTACATCGATGTTTTTCTTTCTTTCTTTCTCGTGTTTGCTTCTTTCTTTTACATTTCTTTGATATGTTTCATTACTATACAATTTGATATGTAAATGATAATGGGAAAAATGTATTCGGAATTCGAACAAATCCCTATTCGAACAGCCTTCCAGAACAACATGTGGTCAGAAACCGAGGTTTGTCTGTATATACATATATACTGGAAGAATGAGAAGATAATTTCCCCTGTATAGTGTATTTCATTCATATATTTAATATATACACAGAGCAGGGGACAAGAGCAAAATTTCTACCTTACTTAGAGCTAAACACCACCTATGCTAGCATGTTTCTGCTGTCTGATTTGCAGTCTTAAAGCCTTCTTATTCTCTAGTCTATAGTGATTGCAAACAGCCTTTATGTGAATCACAACCACCCTCTGGCACTACTGCTGCATTACTACCAGGGACAAGTGACAGTAGAGGAAAACGCTTCATGGCAGAAAGATAATCACATACTTACCAAGTGACAATTTGTGTATTTGAAAACGAATGCCCATTTCATTTTGGTATGGTATTGACCATAGCAATGATCGACAGCAGCTGCTTGCCAGCCATGCTCTGTCAAAAAGGATGAGAATGTGTTAATACTTCAGCTGAGGCTTAATGTCACTCTGTATTCCACCAGAATGGTAAACAGTGGGAAGAAAACTATCAGTAACATAGTAATATTAGACCACTTTTGTTTTCTTCAATTTCTTGTTAATTTATTTTTATTGTTCATCAATTAGTAACTCTTGTGTGTATCATGTGACTAAAACACACAGAAAATAAAACTTGGAATGCCTAAAAGCTTTTATAAGCAGTACAATGCCACAACTACTGATGTGAGAACTAAAGCAGTTTTTGCTATTATCAGGGAAGCCATACAAAATGGCTAGACATCAGCATTTGATTTTGGTTCTTTTGTAATTTAAAAACAAACAAACATTTTCCATTTCATCAATTACTGCAGTTTTTTCCCAGTGGTTCATATTTAATTTTTTAATTTTTTTTAAATTTTAATTTGATATACTGGTTTGATCCCCGAAGGGAAATTAAGAAAGCACACTCTAGCTACTGATTACAAACGCATGCATACATATATGTGAGTACAGGCCCCTGTATCACACACGCACAAAGGGGCCTGTAGGCATGCAGGGGAGGTAGAGTGGCAGGCAGCTCCTTCTTGGTGTGCCTCAAATGAGCAATTTGTAAAGGGGACGGCACCTTGCTCAAGGGTGCCTCGGCAGTGCTCCGGAGATGAGCTGACACCTCCCACTGTCAGCTCACCTCCGGGTATATTTTGGGGGGGGCGGGAGCGGGAATCGAACCGCCGATCTTAAATCATAGGACGACCTGCTCTACCGCCCGCTTTACCACTGAGCCACCCTTTTTGGGTTCATGCAACCCCTTTTTGGGTTGCATGAACCCATCTATGTGCTTTATCATACAACATCTGCATCCCTTGGTCGTCTGGTTTCTTTTTTTTGACTTGTCACTACAGTCAGCTTTACTGTCTGTGGTGCCTTCATGTGCTTTTTGGGCCATTCACAGGTTACATGAGGTGACACAAGATCCTGTCTTTGTTGCTGCTAGTTTTTTCTTGTCGGCTTGGTGTGTCTGGGGTTCAACAGAGAGCAGTATGGGAAAGTATGTGTCTGGCTCCTGCTGTGGTAAACCAGCTGAAAGTCAGACTGTGTGATTATGCAGTCACATATCTGTGGCGGCCTATAGATCAACATCTGTGAGACAGTCTGCGTCTCTCTGTCAGTCTCTACAGATCATAGAAACTGATTAGAGCACAAGTGGTTTAGAGGACACATCTGTGAGAGGAAACGTTTAGTGAAATGTTTAATATTGGGAATATTTATGTTTATTGCAAGAAATGTAGTCAATAGACTAAATTGAAATTGTCAGCGTTCCACATAAATAATTTTTTTCTACTGCTTCATGCTAACAGCTGAGCTCATACTATGCTAAGTGAAAGATAGTCATTGTCATTTGTCATAAAAGTATTTTTAAAATGTTGATGTTCCTGAAGCTACACATTAATGACACGTAGTCTTGCTTTACATGAGCTATGCTACAGTGATGACAGTCTCATTGTGTCCTGGGAACCATTTGGCCCTTGAAGGTCAGTGTTCGTGTGTCTCCCAGCGGCTTTTCGAGGAGTGTATGGATAGAACAGGCCTACTGTCATACTTTTAGTGTTTTTGACTCTATTTTAGTCTCCATCTGCACTAGAAATCTGGTTAACCTCCATTATTTTCACTTTAAGACACTTCAGAGGAATGGCACGATGGAAATTAATTCTGTTGCTGATTCTGTACAAACTCCATCAATGGCTAGAGCTGCTTCTAATTGGGTATCCAGCAAATCTCTCCCTTGAGAGAGAAGAAAAGTAGTTTATCAGGAGTGAGTATTGATGGGTTGTGTGTAATGGTCCCCTTTGTGTCTGATCCGTGTATGTCTCTTTGTGATCACAGTCCCCCACTGAGAGACAGACTGATATAGAGACCATTATGGATGGAGGTTTGCCCATGATCAATGACCTGAGCCATCAATACACACACACACACACACACACACACACACACACACACACACACACATACACACACACACACACACACATTTCATTTATCGTTTATCAAGTACGGACAACTCCCAGGTTGAGGATGTAGGTAATGATCCAAGACCACGGCTGTTTGTTTCTCAAGACCTGAAAATAAACATCAGAGATTGTAAGCAGGGTGTTTCATTGTTGTTGTTCTTTTATAGGAATATAATGAAAAAAGTTTCCCATTATTTCTGGCAACAAACTAATATGGCAACGTCGTTCAGCGTGGTTATTAGTCTTTACACATTTTACCTATGTAGAAACACGAGTAAACTTGTGTTAGCTGTCATGATTAGAAAAACCCTCCATGTAGAAAATGAGCTATTGCACCACAAAATGTACACTAAGGTGGAAATTATGTCAAATTGTTGTGTAATTGACCAGAGCAATTAGACTTGAATCACCTACTCAAACACAGTCCCATAAATGCTCAACTCTGAGCAGCCCCAGTGGGGTAGACTGTTTTTACCCTTGCTGAGGGAGTACTGGTATGTGTTGTTCCTGTTTCTAAATCCATATTTTAGCCGTGGTCTTGGGAATCTGATAATAGACTGCCATTGATTTAAGTCAGTAATCTAAGCGTGCTGTCCCAGAGTTCAGCCTCCCTTGTAATTTGCACACAAAGTTAAGCACCGTCTTTTGCCAGTTGCTCTGACACCATTTCGCCCTCTAACTTTTGATTAAGTTGTTTGTGTCCACAGCTTGAAATATGGTCCCAAGAAGCACTCACACTTCTACGCTTCTTGCTTCACAAAAGTTCTTCACTTCTCCTCCACCTCCCGAGTGCGTGTGTGAGGAGACACTCCCTCTGCTGCTCACACAGATTAAATTTCTAAAGGATCAAAAATACATCAGACTGTCCTGCTGGGGATAATCAATCATCGTGTGTCTGTGTGCGTGTGTGCGTATGTGTGTGTGCGTGTGTGTGTGTGTGTGCCTAAAGATATGAGCTAAAGACAGGGTGAGGGAGAGAGGTGTAGCCAAGGCGAGGGGAGAGCTGTGGGGGAAACTAAAATACGTAGATATAGCTGGGAGTGTGGCCTGCGTCTATGTGTCTGCACTGGGGAATTGGAGTCATAAATCAAACAGCCTGTCAGAAGTGGTGTTGGGGTTGTTGGAAGGCATGAAGGGGGGAGAATGCTGTGGTTGGAACAGAGGGGTGGAAGGGGAGAGGAAGAGCGGGAGAGTCTTTCTCATTCACACACACTGCATCATACACTGAGCCTGAATGCAATTTCCTCTAAACGTCAGACGGTTAGATAAGAAGGTTCTCTGTGAGGGTGTGATGGTGTGTGTCCCTGTCCTCAACCCCGGGACACGAGACACAGGACCAAATCTCATTATGCTGACATGATAGAATTTGCTCTCTGCGTAACCTCATTATCCCCAGTTAGATAAGGCACTATAATTGTTCACAGTAGCAACAGCCATGCAGACATGCCTGTTGGAGTGTTCCACATTTTGTGTTTGTATGTTTTGTGGCTTACCTTAGATTGTTTAGGAGCTGGAAGACATCATCATACGCTTAGACACTCACATCAAGTGAAGTGAAGCATAAAGTTCATGATCTTCAGAACCTGGTTGAGGTCTGACTGCAGGAACTAAATTCTGTGACCATTTATGCAACTGTTTAACCAAAAAACTGTACTGTAGCTACTGCTAGGTGTGTTTCAAAACCTCAATAGGTGGTTTGGGCACTTAACATATAAACGCTACATCACAACCTCTCCTTAACATGCTGATGTTCAGTTGGTACGTCCACCATCCACACCATCTTAGTTTAATATGCTAACATACTAACATGCTCAGAGGAAATAAACAAAAATATCACATCCAACTGGTCGCTGAGGTTTTCCATCTTGGCTCAAAGCTGATGTTATCATCAGCAGAGTCATGCTGACAGCTGAAAATAGACCGTCTTATGTCCTCAGGAACAAATGCTTACTTTGTGTCTTTCTGCCATAATGTCTATGCCTATGAGATTTGGTCACAAGTTTTTATATTCAGCTGGGCACAAACAGGTCAGTCTTCACAACTAACCTTCAGTCTCACCTTAAGTTGCACCGACGCTTGCCATTTGATATGATTGTAGAATTTATGTTGTTATCTTGGCAGAGAACATATACGGCAAACAGAGTAGGAGATTATTTTTTCAAATAAATTAAATGTGTCTGTCTAGCCGGAGTCTCTTCAACTCAGCCTGACCAAAACACTTACTGATGAATTAAAGCTCTGGATTTCGACCGTCACCTTATAAGGAAGTCAAATTCATGAAATTACCTTGTCATTTTCTTGCCTGTGTTTTTGTTATAACTCTAGTAATTATTTCAAGTTTATTTTCAAATGTGGTCAACCTCTCCTCAGGGTCATCACCCTGGGAAACTATGGCAGGATTAAATAGCTATAGCAGTTCTGACAGGCCTGCTGAATCACACCAGGTTTCAGTTAAAATGCACACAAAACATTGGATTGGGGAAAGACAGTGGTGAAGATGTCAGATGCAATACCGCTCATGGGTCAGCCATAGTGTGGACATCCCATCAAATGGATAAAGAGTTTTGCAGCTGCGTTTGTGGAGCAAACATCCCTGTGCACCCTGAATTGTGAAATGTCCAGAACTGAGGAACGACAGCTTTGTAGGAGCAAAAAAATATTTGAAGTGGGAAAGTTCAGGTTCATTTATGAATTACATTAAAGACAGATACAGACTATCACTATTAAACATAGTCTGCAGTCATTTCATACCTCTTCTTCTTCTTTTCCTTTCGGCTTTTCCCTTCAGGGGTCACCACAGCGAATCAATTTCCTCCATCTAGCCCTGTTCTTTGAATCCTCTTCTCTCTCACCAACTACCTTCATGTCTTCCCTCATTACATCCATAAACCTCCTCTTTGGTCTTCCTCTAGGCCGCCTGCCTGGCAGTTCAAAACTCAGCATCCTTCTACCAATATATTCCCTATCTCTCCTCTGGACATGTCCAAACCATCTCAGTCTGGCCTCTCTCACTTTATCTCCAAAACCTCTAACATGTGCTGTCCCTCTGATGTACTCATTCCTGATCCTATCCATCCTGGTCACTCCCAGAGAGAACCTCAGCATCTTCATCTCTGCTACCTCCAGCTCTGTCTCCTGTCTTTTCTTCAGTGACACTGTCTCTAGACCAAACAACATCACTGGTCTCACCACAGTTTTGTACACCTTTCCTTTCATTTTAGCTGAAACTCTTCTATCACACATCACACCTGACACTTTCCTCCACCCGTTCCATCCTGCCTGTACACGCTTCTTCACCTCTTTTCCACACTCTCCATTGCTCTGGACTGTTGAGCCTAAGTACTTAAAATCCTCCACCTTCTTGATCTCTTCTCCCTCTAACCTCACTCTTCCACTTGGGTCCCTCTCATTCACACACATGTACTCTGTCTTACTGCGGCTAACCTTCATTCCTCTCCTTTCCAGGACAAACCTCCTCCTCTCTAGCTTCTCCTCCACCTGTTCCCTGCTCTCACTACAGATCACAATGTCATCTGCAAACATCATAGTCCATGGAGATTCCTGTCTAACCTCGTCTGTCAGCCTGTCCATCACCATAGCGAACAAGAAGGGACTCAGAGCTGATCCCTGATGCAGTCCCACCTCCACCTTGAACTCCTCTGTCACACCTACAGCACACCTCACCACTGTCTTACAGTCTTCATACATGTCCTGCACCGCTCTAACATACTTCTCTGCCACTCCAGACTTCCTCATACAATACCACAGTTCCTCTCTGGGCACCCTGTCATAAGCTTTCTCCAGATCTACAAAAACACAATGCAGCTCCCTCTGGCCTTCTCTGTACTGCTCTATCAACATCCTCAAAGCAAATACTGCATCTGTAGTACTCTTTTTTGGCATGAAACCATACTGCTGCTCACAAATGTTCACTTCTGCCCTTAGTCTAGCTTCCGCTACTCTCTCCCATAACTTCATTGTATGGCTCATCAGCTTTATTCCTCTGTAGTTGCCACAACTCTGCACATCTCCCTTGTTCTTAAAAATGGGCACCAGCACACTTCTCCTCCATTCCTCAGGCATCTTCTCACTATCTAAGATCCTGTTGAACAACCCAGTCAGAAACTCTACCGCCACCTCTCCTAGACACTTCCATACCTCTACAGGTATATCATCAGGACCGACTGCCTTTCCACTCTTCATCCTCTTCAGTGCCCTCCTCACCTCATCCTGACTAATCTTTGCTACATCCTAGTCCACAACAGTCACCTCTTCTAGTCTTTGTTCTCTCTCATTTTCCACGTTCATCAACTCTTCAAGGTACTCTTTCCATCTTCCCATCACACTACTGGCACCTGTCAATAGACTTCCATCCCTATCCTTAATCACCCTAACCTGCTGCACGTCCTTCCCATCTCTATCTCTCTGTCTTGCCAACCTGTATAGATCAGTCTCTCCCTCCTTACTGTCCAACCTAGCATACAAGTCATCATAAGCTTCTTGTTTGGCCTTTGCTACCTCTACCTTCACCTTACGCTGCATCTCCCTGTACTCCTGTCTACTCTCCTCAGTCCTCTCAGTGTCCCACTTCCTCTTGGCTAACCTCTTTCTCCGTATACACTCCTGTACCTCCTCATTCCACCACCAAGTCTCCTTATCTACTTTCCTTCCAGATGACACACCAAGTACTCTCCTACCTTTCTCCCTGATCACATTAGCTGTAGTTGTCCAGTCATCTGGAAGCACCTCCTGACCACCCAGAGCCTGTCTTAACTCCTTCCTAAAAGTCATGCAACACTCTTCCTTTTTCAGCTTCCACCATTTTGTCCTCTGCTCTGCCTCTGCCCTCTTCATCTTCCTCACCACCAGAGTCATCCTACACACCACCATCCTATGCTGTTTGGCTACACTCTCTCCTACCACTACTTTGCAGTCACTGATCTCTTTCAGGTTACACCGTCTACACAAGATGTAGTCTACCTGTGTGCTCCTACCTCCACTCTTATAGGTCACTCTATGTTCCTGCCTCTTCTGGAAGAATGTATTCACTACAGCCATTTCCATTCTTTTTGCAAAGTCAACTACCATCTGTCCTTCTGCGTTCCTCTCCTGGATACCAAACCTGCCCATCACATCCTCATCACCTCTGTTTCCTGCACCAACATGTCCATTGAAGTCTGCTCCAATGACAACTCTCTCACTTCTAGGCATGCTCTGCATCACTTCATCAAAGTCCGACCAGAATTTCTCCTTCTCCTCCAGCTCACATCCTACCTGTGGAGCATACCCACTAACAACATTGAACATCATACCTTCTATTTCTAGCTTCAGACTCATCACTCTATCCGACACTCTTTTTACCTCCAGGACATTCCTAACAAACTCCTCCTTCAAGATAACTCCTACTCCATTTCTCTTCCCATGTACACCATGATAGAACAACTTGAACCCTGCTCCTAAACTTCTAGCCCTGCTACCTTTCCACCTGGTCTCCTGGACACACAGTATGTCTACCTTCCTTCTCTGCATCATGTCAACCAACTCTCTACCTTTTCCTGTCATAGTTCCAACATTCAACGTCCCTACTCTTAGTCCTATACTCTTGGTGTTCCTCTTCTCTTTCTTCGAGCGCATGCACTTTTCTCCTCTCCTTCTTCGACCAACAGTAATCCAATTTCCACCGGCGCCCTGTAGGTCAACAGCGCCGATGGCGGTCGTTGTTAACCCGGGCCTCGACCGATCCGGTATGGAAGTCATAGGTTTGATTCGCATCTTTGATTTGGCAAAAGTTTTACGCCGGATGCCCTTCCTGACGCAACCTTCTGTATTTATCCGGGCTTGGAACCGGCACAATAAGACACTGGCTTGTGTCCTCTTGCGGCTACATTAGTCATTTCATACCTATTTGGGTGTATTTTCCGAGAACTTAAGGACACAGAAGAAACTAAGGAGTACAAGCTGTATTTAAAGGGGTCATATTATGCAAATCCCACTTTTTCATGTTTCTACATATATATAGTGATCTTTCCTAACTCCTTGAATCTGATAAACAAACACTTCCTGCATGAATAGATATTGGAGTTTTAGGAATAAATGGCCTGGACCGAATCAAAACGATCGGATTTTGCTAGAATGGCCATTTGTGATGTCACAAATGGCGCTCTGTGATTGGACAGAGTGATTGACGATACTGATTGGTTGACATGCCCAAGGGCGTGGCAATCCCTGAGGAGGGAGTTCGTTACGATAACATTGCGAGGTAATGTCCTAGCTCAGAGCTACACACGGAAAGTACCTCAAACTGTTGAACTCAGTTAGCAGTTAAGTCCACATCAGTCGTGTGTGTGTGTGTATGTGTGTGTGTGTGTGTGTGTGTGTGTGTGTGTGTGTGCGCGCGTGTATGTGTTTGTGTGTGTGTGTGTGTGTGTGTGTGGTTTGTGATGAGGCTACGGTACCAGTGTGTGATAACAACCTGGATCACAGCTACACACTGAAAGTTACTCACAAGCTGCTGAAGTCAGCTAGTATTTGGCTAACCAGTTAGCGCTGCTTCAGTCAGGTGTGTATGTATGTGTGTGTGTGTGTGTGTGTGTGTGTGTGTGTGTGTGTGTGTGTGTGTGTGTGTGTGTGTATGTGTGTGTCTGCCCAAGGCTATTCCCTGCATTACAGCGAACACATAACTAGTTGCACATTAATTACTAATTCAGGACAATTGTCTGTTTTTTGGTGAACGAAAGCAGCTGTAGCTCTTCAAAGTGATTGGAGAGCTGCGTGTATACACATACACACACACACACACACACACACACATACACACACACACACGCACGCGCGCACGTGATATTACGAGAGAAAAACTTGGTTTCACTGGTAAAGTCCAATGTTTCATTAATTTGCGTGAGCTTAGCTCCCGTATTATCCACTACTTCTCATTGTCCATGACGATTTTCAGAAAACACAGCTTTAATTATCTCACCGGACGGTCTGATCATGTTTACGCAATGAGCCACGAGTCTTTGTTCGGCCAAGACTGGGGAACATGAGAAAGCAGGTCCACTCTTAGCACCGAAAAATCAACCGTTTAAGTATTTTCACAGAAAGTGTCAACATCATGCAATTACTATGAAGGCTGAACATTTTGTTCATTTAAATTTTCAAATTTAGATGAAGTATGCCATTACAGTAACAGAATAAAATTTGTGGGACAAGCACCAAAACTGACCCCAGAAGCAGAAGAGGGAGCTCATGGGAAGTGCTGACATCCCTCAACAGCATTTATTCAGCTGTAAGCAAACACAGAACATGTATCATTCTGGTAAGAATAGTTGTGTGGTTGACCTCATTGGAACCGAACAGTATGGTACGTGTGTGTCCATAGCATTGGCTCATTCACCCTTTCGACCACCCACAATACACCTCGATGGATGCATCTCTCGTGCCTTTGCCAAAGGCAGCATGGAAAAGCTAGCTTTATGAGCTTGTGGGCAGCGAAGGAGGAGAGGGGAAATGTAGATGATTTGTAGAGAGACCATAATGGAGACAAATGATCCATTTTTAGGTCTGTCTGCTGTTGAATCAGCGCTGCCACCCAGTAGGGGTGTGTGTGCTCTGGTCTTGCTCTTTCTCCCTGTTATTCCGCTTTTCATACCGACCCTCTTATAGACCTACATTGCAGTCTATTTCACATCCACCTCAGCACATACTGATCACATATGATCATGCAGTGTGACTCATAAGGCAATCAATAAGGCAAAAGGGACACACCAGGCAATACCAACACAACCAGAGGCTAACTCAAGCTACAAAACTCATGATGCATTCAGTAAGAAAAGATAATAATCTCTGCTTATCATTAATTAGTTTTATGATGCTTGCTATTACAACTAGTCTATTTCTGTAATAAAAACAGAACTAATAGCTATTGAACAATTATGAGGAATGGCATCCTAGACGAGAGCCAGCAACATCCGCATAACAAAAATTCACATGGAAAACACCGTCACAACCACTAACTGCATTTAAGTAATGAGATAATGAAGCTAAAATATGAAAATTGAATTCATTATGTATAAAGTTGATCTGATCAGTGTGGACTGTCGTCTATTAGAGTTAGAGATGTACATGGTTAAGAAGTACAATGACATACTGTACTATCCAATGGATTACATTGTTTCAACATTGCCAGTTGTGGACATCTGGGACGTGGCAGAGAGGACCCCCACTAGTCTTTAATTCTTTTCCAACAGCTTCATGAATCTGTGAAACATAGCTAGAGGCAGTTAGCAGCCAAATCAAACAAAAAAAGAAATAGAAACGGTCTTAAAACTTTGGGGACGGTGTGAGGTCCATGAGATCCTCACTGCACAGATGACAAGATAACCCATCATGTGAAAAGGTTGATGAAGATTATGAACAACTTACATCATTTACACAGAGCACCACATTAGATACTATTGTACACTACGTCTAAAGACATACTCAAGACACTGTGGTACCCTGGTGTGTGTGTGTGTACATATATATATATATATATATATATATATATATATATATATATATATATATATATATATATATATATATATATATATATATATATATATATATATATATATATATATATATATATATATATACTGTTAGGGTTAGGGTTAGGAATAGTATTAGGGTTTAAGGTCAGGGTTAGGGCCGGGTTAGGGTTAGGGTTAGGGTTAGGGTTAAGTTAGGGTTAGGGTTAGTTAATATGTTGGTAACAGAATATTACAGTACCTGTTATTTAAATTACGAAACACTCTGGTGCTGAAAAGTACTGTATTACTGATCTATATCATAAATATTTTAATGTTAGACTGTGTTTTGTGGTCCTATAAATAAAGAATGACTAGCTGTCAGGGTAAACGGTTCCATACCTGCTCCTGAACTACAGACACAGCAGCACCCTTGTTTGTCTATTAAAATGTTTACAACAGGAAGATACTGAACTGTTAAAGCAACAAAACATTTATGTAACTAACAGTATTATATAATTATAAACACACTTATAAATATTGCTTACTTGTTCCACACATGTAAAATTCTCCGTGCATATGGACCCACAATGTTATGATGACATCACACACTGTAAAGAAGCCACTCAGCGTATCCCTCTCTTATCCCTGTGTGATAGATATAAAGTGACTGCTCTAACCACAGACTAGCCCATAACACTCTGTGAACAACTCATCACATTGACACTCCAGGTTTTGTTCGGATTCAACAACTGCTGCCTTTATTGGCGGCCAGACATCCTGATGGATTTGGTTACCATCCTGCAGAGTCATTGAGCACAATTATTCTGTTATTAATTTGTAATGGACAATTTATTTTGAATGCCATCAAATAAAGCTTTGTATCATGCAGTTCTTTTTGTTGGTTTGTGAGAAGTTTAGAATTAGAGAGTTTAGAGGGAGGGTAGACACAGAATTTGGACATAGCTGAGCGGTCTCATCAGTGTGACAGTCGTTCAGGCCAGCTGCTGTCCCGCTTCAAAGAGGGAGAGGGACAAGAATGTGTGTGTTTGTGCATGTGTGTGTGTGTGTGTGTGTGTGTCTGTCATCTTGTACATGCCTGCATGCCTGAGATTTGAAGTCACTGTGTTGTCGTCATCTCCTTTGTGAGAGTCGCACATTCTGCAGCTCTTTGTCGGAGCGTCCTCCAGCAGAGCGGGTTGACAGGCTGTGAATGGTCGTCCCTGCTGTGCGGCGGCGGCCTGCCGCGTGGAGTCAAACCTTCAACAGCCCTTATTAGTGTCAACAGCTCGCAGACACGAGGGGCCTCCAGCATGTGCGTGAGCAACAGTGTGCATGTGTTCCTTTACATTTTGCATGAGCATTTTATTCTGATTTGATGTTTTGAGTAAACCGCTAACTATTATTGATTATTGATCCGCGCTGTGAGACTGTGTGTGTGTGTGTGTGTGTGTGTGTGTGTGTGTGTGTGTGTGTGTGTGTGTGTGTGTGTGTGTGTGTGTGTGTGTGTGTGTGTGTGCGTGTGCGTGAGCGTGAGCGTGTGTGAGCGTGTGTGTAGGTTTGGGGTTAAGCACCACCCCCACCTCCTCCACCTCTGCCTTCCTTGTCCTACGCTCAAGTCTGACAGTGATTAATGATCCTCAGCTCGCAGGTATATTACTCACTATTCCTCTTTCTTTCTTTCTCCTCTTTTTCTTCTTCTTGTTCTTATTGTTCTGGATGGGAGGGGGCGGGGGGGTTGCTAATGATGGACGTTACCAGGTGAAAAACTGAATCTCAAACATTGAAAGACAGGGAGAAACATTAATTCGTCTCTCTCTCTCTCAGGCCAGGGACAACCTTTCACAGAATAATACCACTAATGAAAGGCAAGGGTTGGAAACGTGAGCCAGAATATTTTCACTGGTCTGAGTGTGTGAGTGTGTGTGAGTGTGTGTGTGTGAGAGAGAGCCAGAGAGAGAAACCATTCTCCTCATGTATACATGTATGGTTTTACATGAGAGCGAGGCATGAATGTGCCATGCGAAGGCGTTTGAAAGAGGCCAGACGTCGAGTGTCAGGCGTAGCTCTGTCCTCCCTCCCCTCTCCTCCTCCCGCTTCCAGCCCGATGATGGATGACGGCGAATAAGAAGTTTCCTCTGCTGGACTGCTGACTGGAGCCAGCTGCCGTCAGAGGACGGGCCATCTGCTTTCCATTGCACGGGCCGGCGGGGGCCCTTGGTTTTGGGCTTGGGTTGTGGCTGCTTTGGCAGCATGATGAGACAACAGAGACAGCCAGGCATGAAAGAAGGGTGGACTGCAAAGAAAAGAATAACCCCCTTAAAACTGACAAATGAAACATTATTGTTTTATGATTTATCAGACCGGATCTATTGAGACACACCAACACTGGTTTTGGCATCATGACATGCCAAACATTTACATCATACAATACATTTGACTTTTAAAAGTGCAGAATTCAGAATAAATTCGCATTTCATCTAATAATAATCTACTTAGAACTAACTCTTTCAGACTACATAGATTACTTTTTGGATCCTGCTTTTTGGCCGCATTTAAAATGAGAACACTTTAAAAGATATTCCATCCCATCTGTCTTTAGCTGTTAGCTTCAGCTCTTAAGTTGTGTTCATAAACATGACAAATAACTGGATGGAGGCCTGAAACTTCATTCGCACAAGCCTGAATTATTGAATTCACTTCCAGAGATAACATAAATTGACATCTTTTCACCATAGTGGTCTAGGCAGTCCTTCTCTCCAAGGGGACAGAGAGGTAAAGAGGACACTGTCAGAGTGTTGAATTATCAACTTTTATTTAGCATCCCCAGCCAGAAAAGCGAATGAAGTGTTACCAGACAGGAGACAGGATTCATTCATAAAAAACATTTTCTTGGAGCAAAGTGTGAGTTTTACTGAATGACATGTGGACAGAAAATAAAAAGAAGAGAACACTCTTGTGACTGAGCTCAGGTGATTGGAATGTCAATGGCCGTAAGAAGGTGAGCAGTAATACATTAAAATGCAGACAGTTGCATTGGTATGGGTGTGTTGCCACACTGACTTATAGAATAAAATCCGGGAGGTCCAAAAGCAACTCTAGAAAAATAAATAGTTGAAACGTAGAATTCGTGTGACAAAGCAATCTCTCAGGAATGTGTTCTTGGATGCATTTGATTGGCCGCTGCCATGATTTGCTCAAAAATCATCTGCATTCAGTTCACGACGTTAACCTTCCACACTACAACACCGGACAGGCCTTATTCGAATCAATGCGGCAGCTACGTTTTCTCAAGCAAGGCTAAGGTCACCCTGATTGTAGCCTTGGATGGCTAGCTCAACAGCTACAGTAATTTAGCGTTTACTTCCTCTATGTTCACCTGATAGATGGGTGAGTCTTCAGCAGCACCCAGATGGCCCATGTACATCTGTTCTCCCAGAAAGATGAGCACAAATTCATCCAACCTCACATGAACCGAACAGCAAAGCCTTGTTATGGAATGACAGACAGTTACTGGCAGGACTGGAAGCTGCAGATATAAACAAACGATTTTAATCAGAGTCCATCCAGGGTCATGCCGAGCCAAGCCACTGCTTGTTTATCAGTCCTGATTTATTAGGCCTGAAGGTATTAAGTAGAGGAGAATGATTACTGGCAGTACATAGAGGATTCATGAGCCAGAGAAGGAAAATAGAGAGAGGGACAAAGAAAAATACTCATCTCTTCAGGATTCAATATTTAGACATTCATTTCACATCATTTATTTTAACTGGAGCAATGCAGTCTTACAATATGGGCTAGAAGGCAGATACTTAGCCTGTACAGTGATTCCTCGTTACTCACGGTAAATGCGTTACAGGAGCCACCTGCAAAAACCAAATTCCGCGATATAGCGACAAATTATTTACTGATATGAAACCACCTTATGTCTGTATTACTTTTCCCCACGCTCTTAGCGACCATTTAAAGCACTTTTGTGTCTCACGGAAGTGTGCTACGTTCCGAGAATCACGAAACGTAGAGCACTCCGGGATTCCATCAGCCAATAGAATGCACGTATGGTATCATGTGACTACTTACTAAAAATCCACAAAGAGGTGAAGTCGCGTGTGTTCATGCCCAAATGTGCAAGGGATTACTGAATATCCATTATGAAATGGAAGAGTGTAGATACAGTGTGTGTGTGTGTATATATATATATATATATATATATATATATATATATATATATATATATATATATATACATACATATATATATATATATATATGTATGTATGTATTTATATATATACTTTTTTTATTTTATTTTTTTATTTTTTTTAAACAAGCCTACAGACATTTTGCTGAGTCATTACCCACCATACTTTTGTTAAAGGTGCATCTTGATATCCCTAAAAATCATCAGCCAACATCCCATTGTTCTCCTGTCCCCATTCCTCTTCTTTCATCCTCCACTCCCACACACACCCTCGCCTCTCTCTTTCCCCTTTTCGTTTCTGATATTTGTCTCACCCTCTCTATCCTCCCATGTCCTCTTTTTAAGGAGAGTGGGATCTCCACCTCTTCTGTTCCTTTTGTTGAAGGCATTATCTAGGCTGGTGATGGTAAACCCTGACCTCCATCAGAAAGAATGACCACAAATATTGAGTTTCCTCCTTCTGAGGATAACCATTCGAGTTATCCTCCTCACTCTACTGACCCGTGTCAAGAGTCAGTCACACAGTTGGTCAGTGAGACTTGACATCAGAAATCTGTGCAATGCATTGGTGGGCTAGTGTCATATGCATGTGTGTGTGTGCGTGCGTGCGTGTGGGTGTGTTTGTGGGTCTTGGCTGGTAAGTGAAGGGTTTTCATTCCTGACATCTTTTTCTCTGTGCCTTCTCCTTCTGTTGTCCTTCTCTCCTGTCATTCACCCGGTGACATCTGTCTATCACTGAGATTAACGACTGTCCGTCTTTGTGTGTGTGTGTGTGTGTGTGTGTGTGTGTGTGTGTGTGTGTGTGTGTGTGTGTGTGTGTGTGTGTGTGTGTGTGTGTGTGTGTGTGTGTGTGTGTGTGTGTGTGTGTGGTCTGCATGTCTTACTCTTCATCTGTCTGACTTCTGGTGTTCACACTCTTCCAGTTGAACACTCACTTGGCCGCAGGCACATTGATCGTGCTCTGGACTGACAGGGAAAGAGGTGGGAGAAGGCAATGATGAGGCAGTAAATGAAGTGATTGACAGGTTTAATGGAGACCCCAAGGGAACAATGAGCATTGCTGCTGTTGGTCTATCTGGGGACACAGAAACTGGGGGTTGTGGGTGATGGAGTGTAGCGTAAATGGAGTGAACGCACGGGTAGAATGTACAGTAATACATAATAGATTTGGCCACTGTCTCTGTGACTACCGTCTCTCATCTTCCATCCACATGACAGGACAATAGGACCACAAGGCACAATACTGAGCATCAGGTCCCATTGTGAGGACAGTCAAAAGGACTAGGATAGCATCAGGGGCGTAGACATGGTACACACTTCCTGTATCTGTCTCCTGTGCCCCCAAAGCTTCAAAAATCCAGCACTATTTTTGTGGCAACAAACATACAGACAAACACATACAGGCAATTTGGGACTAGCCAGTCAACCTGAAACGCATGTTTTTGGAGGTGGGAGGAGGACGGAGAACCTGGAGAGAACCCACGCAGACACGGGGAGAACATACAAACTCCACACAGAGCGAGACGCAAACCAAGAACCACCTTGTTGTGTAGCGACAGCGCTACCCACTGTGCCACTGTGCTGCCCCCATCTACAAAGTGCAACAGAAAAAAAACAAAAAGTACAAAATTATCAGTATGCAATGCTGCCTAACCAAATCAACAGCAGTATCTGGTAGAAGACTTGCTTTTGAATAATTTGAGGGATTTATTATGTTAAAGATGTTCTATAACTTTTTGTTATGTGCTGTGTATGGCTATTTTTTAAGAACCCTCGTGATTTGCTGGTAGTAATTCTACTGTAACTGTGACAAATGACTTTTTTTTTTCTGATAAGATTATTCAGTAACTTCACCTATAAATTGTAGCATCATTAAATAATCTATAAAATCAAATAAAAATAATTAAATAATAAATAATTAAATTATTGAATAATTGAATTAAATCAAAATTGTAATGTAGCCACAAGAGGACACAAGCCAGTGTCTTATTTTCCCGGTCCCAAGCTGGATAAATACCGAGGGTTGCGTCAGGAAGGGCATCCGGTGTAAAACTTTTGCCAAATCAAAGATGCGAATCAAACCTATGACTTCCATACCGGATCGGTCGAGGCCCAGGGTAACAACGACCGCCATCGGCGCTGTTGACCTACAGGGCGCCGGTGGAAATTGGACTACTGTTGGTTGAAGAAGGAGAGGAGGAAAGTGTGTTCGCACGAAGAGAGAGAAGAGGAACACCAAGAGTATAGGACTGAGAGTAGGGATGTTGAATGTTGGAACTATGACAGGAAAAGGTAGAAAGTTGGTTGACATGATGCAGAGGAGGAAGGTAGACATACTGTGTGTCCAGGAGACCAGGTGGAAAGGTAGCAAGGCTAGAAGTTTAGGAGCAGGGTTCAAGTTGTTCCATCGTGGTGAAGATAGGAAGAGAAATGGAGTAGGAGTTATCTTGAAGGAGGAGTTTGTTAGGAATGTCCTGGAGGTAAAAAGAGTGTCGGATAGAGTGATGAGTCTGAAGCTAGAAATAGAAGGTGTAATGTTTAATGTTGCTAGTGGGTATGCTCCACAGGTAGGATGTGAGCTGGAGGAGAAGGAGAAATTCTGGCTGGACTTTGATGAAGTGATGCAGAGCATGCCTAGAAGTGAGAGAGTTATAATTGGTGCAGACTTCAGTGGACATGTTGGTGCAGGAAACAGAGGTGATGAGGAGGTGATGGGCAGGTTTGGTATCCAGGAGAGGAACGCAGAAGGACAGATGGTAGTTGACTTTGCAAAAAGGATGGAAATGGCTGTAGTGAATACTTTCTTCCAGAAGAGGCTGGAACATAGAGTGACCGATAAGAGTGGTGGTAGGAGCACACAGGTAGACTACATCTTGTGTAGACGGTGTAACCTGAAGGAGATCAGTGACTGGAAAGTAATAGTAGGTGAGAGTGTAGCCAAACAGCATAGGATGGTGGTGTGTAGGATGACTCTGGTGGTGAGGAAGATGAAGAGGGCAAAGGAAGAGCAGAAGACGAAATGGTGGAAGATAAAAAAGGAAGAGTGTTGCAGGACTTTTAGGAAGGAGTTAAGACAGGCTCTGGGTGGTCAGGAGGTGTTGCCAGATGACTGGACAATTACAGCTAATGTGATCAGGGAGACAGGTAGGAGAGTACTTGGTGTGTCATCTGGAAGGAAAGTAGATAAGGAGACTTGGTGGTGGAATGAGGAGGTACAGGAGTGTATACGGAGAAAGAGGTTAGCTAAGAAGAAGTGGGACACTGAGAGGACTGAGGAGAGTAGACAGGAGTACAGGGAGATGCAGCGTAAGGTGAAGGTAGAGGTAGCAAAGGCCAAACAAGAAGCTTATGATGACTTGTATGCTAGGTTGGACAGTAAGGAGGAAGAGACTGATCTATACAGGTTGGCAAGACAGAGAGATAGAAATGGGAAGGACGTGTAGCAGGTTAGGGTGATTAAGGATAGGGATGGAAGTCTATTGACAGGTGCCAGTAGTGTGATGGGAAGATGGAAAGACATGTATGAGGACTGTAAACAGTGGTGAGGTGTGCTGTAGGTATAACAGAGGAGTTCAAGGTGGAGGTGGGACTGCATCAGGGATCAGCTCTGAGCCCCTTCTTGTTGCTATGGTGATGGATAGGGTGACAGACGAGGTTAGACAGGAATCTCCATGGACTATGATGTTTGCAGATGACATTGTGATCTGCAGTGAGAGCAGGGAACAGGTGGAGGAGAAGCTAGAGAGGTGGAGGTTTGTCCTGGAAAGGAGAGGAATGAAGGTTAGCCGCAGTAAGACAGAGTACATGTGTGTGAATGAGAGGGACCCAAGTGGAAGAGTGAGGTTAGAGGGAGAAGAGATCAAGAAGGTGGAGGATTTTAAGTACTTAGGCTCAACAGTCCAGGGCAATGGAGAGTCTGGAAAAGAGGTGAAGAAGCGTTTCCAGGCAGGATGTAACGGGTGGAGGAAAGTGTCAGGTGTGATGTGTGATAGAAGAGTTTCAGCTAAAATGAAAGGAAAGGTGTACAAAACTGTGGTGAGACCAGCGATGTTGTTTGGTCTAGAGACAGTGTCACTGAGGAAAAGACAGGAGACAGAGCTGGAGGTAGCAGAGATGAAGATGCTGAGGTTCTCTCTCGGAGTGACCAGGAAGGATAGGATCAGGAATGAGTACATCAGAGGGACAACACATGTTAGAGGTTATGGAGATAAAGTCAGAGAGACCAGACTGAGATGTTTTGGACATGTCCAGAGGAGGGATAGTGAATATATTGGTAGAAGGATGCTGAGTTTTGAACTGCCAGGCAGGAGGCCTAGAGGAAGACCAAAGAGGAGGTTTATGGATGTAATGAGGGAGGACATGAAGGTAGTTGGTGTGAGAGAAGAGGATTCAAAGGACAGGGCTAGATGGAGGAAATTGATTCGCTGTGGCGACCCCTGAAGGGAAAAGCCGAAAGGAAAAGAAGAAGAAGAATTAAATCAAAATTGTATTATAATTAAATAAATTGAATAAAAATAATTTCCACTAGAACAATAAAACTATATTTTTTCTTTTTCAAAATAAAATAAATATTTTTTTTCTTAGTGAATATATTCAGTAATATCATTCTGATGCACTTTCATCAACAATAATAAGTAAAAATCAGTTCAAATATAAAATAAATATAATTCTATAATTCTCTGTCCTGTGCATGGAATATAATGTATGGAAAAAAGAAGCTGAAAATATGAAATCATTGAACATTTTGTGACTTGGCCTGTCCAGCTTTGGGTGGTTGAAGTGCCTGGGTTTTCCAAGCTAATGAGAGAAAACTCAAATGATGCAAAAACTAGCATAATGATTCCAGGCAATAAAAGACATAAAGCTGCACATTGGCAGGTCCCAGTCTGGTGTGAATGTGGCATGCCATGATGCTGGTAAAATGCAACACTTTTATCCGGGGCAATAAACACCTCCAGCCTTCTCCTGTTAATGGCCAAATGTAGGAAATATAGAGGCCCAGGTTTCATTATAACTATGTTGATTTTTGAAAAAAAGCCATTTCAGGCAGCTTTATGGTGTATTTGCTGGTCCAAATTACTTGTAATATTTAGGTGACAAGGCTCTGATGTCTTATAACCAGGTTCTGACCATTATAAGCACATTTCTCATAAATTACATTCACTGAATACAAAGGTAATTCCCAAACAGGTTGAGAAAAATATGAAAACTGTTAAATAAACAGCAATAAGGATTAGGATGTTAATCATGGTTTCTACTGTCAGCTGGAGACTAGACCAGCAGTTCCCACAACATGTATCTTTGCAAAGCAAATAAATATATTGTTAATGTATTTTCAGAACACACGCCTTAATAAATGTAGGATGTTTTAGCTTTTTATTAGATTAGACGAGACTTCATATTGCGCACATTTTTCTGTTTTCATAATAAAATCTCTAAAAATGAATAATTTACTGCAAAATGTGTGAATTTTCACTATGGATGGATTTTCTTTTTTTTCTGCTGAGGTTTCTTTTTTTAACTTCCATCCAATCATAACAAAAGACAAATGTACTCTCTTTATCTATTTTCCAAATCCAACATCCCAACGTTTCTTACAGTCAAAACACAAATAGTCCAGTTTGAACAATAGGCGTCCTTTAGTACAGATGGCTCTACTGTATCCGATAACATTCTTGTCATGTCTCCTCTTTCACCTTAAGGACCAGCTACTTTATGAATATGTATTGCATGTATACATAAAGGATTAAGATCTCCTTCAGTTCCTCTCCACCTCCATCTCTTCTTCACTCTATCTGTCTTTCCTCTCAGCTGTTCAAATATTGTCTTTCTATTTATACTGAGCTTGGGGAAATATTTATCCTGGGCCACTGAAGCAGGGTGGATATGAATGGGCATCATCTCAGCTTGTCAAATTAGCTGTCGCTCGCTGCCTACTAATGTGTCTGCAGCGGGAAAAGGCTGGCAGTGCAGCCTTGGCATGGACATCACGTGTTGCTGCAAGACTTAGAGGGCTGGGACGCTTCACCACAAACACTGAGGTCACCTTACAGGGTACATATTAAAAGGGTTTAGATAACATTCACGTTTACAAGCACTAATCTGAATCTTTGACTATCCAACAAAAGTGTGTGGACATATACTGACTTTCAAATTTCTTTTTTTCAAGGTTATAAATGTGTATTTAATAAATATCGCATGACACCTTTTAAACGAAACTTGTATTAGTGGATTCAAGTAAGGTGGAGAATTGTTAAAATTCAGGGCACACATGGAGGCACTGGTTGTTTGCATTGAAGCCATGTGAGCTTTCAACTACCACCATCCAGTTCTAAACACTCAACTGTTATTAAGCATTTTCACTATCTTAGTAACTTAATACATTTAATTTGCCTGTAAGGGATTCCTGAAATTGATATTGCTAACATGACACACACAAAAAAAACCTTCAGACCCACTACAACATTTGGAAAATTAAAATAATAAATCAAAATAAATTATCTTAAGTTGTGTCTCTTGTGTCTATTAGTTTTTTTAATTGGTTAGAAAAGGGACAGACAGCCTCCAATACTGTTTAGAAAAGTTAGTCAATCATCAATTCATGATGTTCTGTGAGCTGGATGGGAAGCGTATGTGATCCATAGGTGGCCTAAAGTGTGCCTGTTGGCAAGCAGTGCACTGGAGTGTTAATTCTTGATGAGGGCTTACATTTAGTGTGCTGAGTTAAGGCTAAAGCCTGATTTATACATGACAGGGTTATCAGTAGCCCCAATGCAGAAGCCCATATAGGTTTGGGGTCTGAGTCCAAGAGCACAGCTGGACAGTTACAGCTCCGCTGGTTTGCACTTAGAATCCTGTGCCTAAGCCTCTATATATGCTCATGAATCTCAGCAATTGCACATCATTTATTGAACAGACTCTGCAGTTATGTACATACACTCTAATCCATTAACACACATGGATAAATCCCAAATGTTTGGTTCACAATAAAATATATCAGAAACTCAAGGTCATATATTTGTGGTGCTAAAAATCTATTCTCAGCAGCATTTTTTTGCCACACGACCCTTAATCAGCTTTCATTTTCAAACTTTTGTCAATGAGCTGGTGTTTTATCCAGGGTGTATCCCACCTCTTGCCCGATGTCAAATGTAACACCTGTGAAAGTACTTCAGATAAACAGCTAAAGACAAGATGATTATGATCATCTTCAATAGAGATGAACGAATGAACAAACGAATGAATGAATTTAACTTTTTCTTACAGCCCTATGACCCTTACCCTAGCACCAGCACCAGGGCAAAATATATTTGAGTGCCCCCTCTTGCACACAAAGTGACAATCTTTTTTGGGGTTCATTGAAATCAGTTTGACGTTGCAGAAATCAAGCCTTTTGATGAGCCTGTGTCCTCTCCAAATGACACATTTTTACTAGTTCTTTATAGAATTTCAACAGATTAAGGTCTAGAATATTTCAATTTTACATATTAATACATTATTTTTCTTCCTGATGCTATAATTTTAATAGTTGTAAAACTTTTCCAACTGTGAAAGAAGAAATTTGAGGAAAGACGAAAAAAATGTTTTTGTTTCACTGTTTTACTTCGGCGTCGGGTGTCTTTAGCACCATAGCAATTAAATTTGGGGAGGCAAATTTTGGCACATCCTTAATCTGTGTATGCTGTTACCAACTTTTTCAAACACAAATATGACCTTATTTAATCTGATCCCAGGGATTCTTCTTGGGACTCTTCGGCCGCAGAATAAGTGATATCAAGCTCCAATCTACAGTCAGCAAGTCAAGTGCAGCCATTCATTTGTTTTATTCCGCTCGTCTTGCCTTACTATAAAAATGGAGGATTACATATCTCAACTCAAAATTTTTTCAATGCTTTTGTTCAGAAGGAGCTGCGCAGGGACTTCATACATAACATACAAACAAACATGTAGGTAACAACGATGTAGGTAACAACACAACAATGTTTTATAATCAAATATGCTTATTTGTGTGTTAGAGTTTGCATGTGTAAATAATTCTGTTATGAGACTTTAAAAATAACCCACTATTAAATGGTGAATAAACAACACTGTAGGTTCACATGTTTGTAAATGTGACTATGATGCAGTCAGTGCCTCACCAGACATGAGGTCGCTGTGATAACATAAATCCTTTAAACGTGCCATGAACCCCCCATAACTCCATCATCAAGGATCAAACTATCCAAGTGAATAAAGAAAAATAACATCACAAACTAGGACATTAACTATTTTCATAACGTTTTTTGTTAGTTAAAGTTAAAATGGGCCTACTGCATTGTGGTGTAAGCACACTTTAGACCTGTTCATTTTTAGATACTCGGACCTTTTATGCTCTTTCGGGCCACATAAAAAGATGTGGCGTGCCATATTTGGCCTGCAGGCTTTGAGTATGACATGTGCTCTACATTGTCCATATGTGTGAGCGTGAGTGGTCGTTTGTCTTTTATGTGGCCCCGCAATGAGCTGGCGTCTCATCCGGGGTGTATACCACCTCTCGCCCATAGTTAGCTGAGATAGGCTGCAGACCTGTGACCTGCAAGGTGAACAACATCCCGCGACACCCCTGAATTCAAAATTTTAATCTGACCTACACATTTTTGTGCCTCTGGCTTCCTGAAAATGTTGCTTTTTGTTTTGTGATTATATCTCATCAAGTTTCAGAGATGTGTGCCTAAACAGGTACACATTGAGCCGACGTTCCTCGCAGTTAATGCGTTCCAGAAACCACGCGCGATTAATTAATTCCGCGATAGAGCGACAAACTATTTATCTTATTATTTACAGTAATTTAAACATTCATGAACCCTCCCCATTCTGATATTAAACCACCTTCTATCTTCATTACCTTTTCCCACACTCTTATTTTAAAGCACTTTTGTGTCTCGCGGAAGTCCGAGACTCACAGAACGTATGACACTTCCGGATGCCATCATCCAATAGAATGCGCGTACGGTATCACGTGACTGCCTTCCAAAAATCTGCGTGAGTACAAAAGTTGAAATTTGAACTTGACCTATTTTACTCAAGGTCAAGGTCATCATCTCATTTCCATCCTCTTTGCTGCCCGAGTAATGTGTGTGCTTTTTATTTCAGCTTTCTATCTGCTGTGAAGATATTTGGTGGATGGACGGACGGACGGACGGACGGACGAACACACAAACACTGACAATTACAATACATCACCGTTTCGAGGGACGTAATAAGCAGCTGAAGACAAAGACGATTACAATCATCTCATCTTCCAGTTCATCCACGTAAGTCTGTGTGTGGGTTTATGTAGTGTCATGTCTTAAACCCGTCGCTGCTCATACAAAGTCTGTCTCAAACAAACGTTAGGTTCCAGTACACTCATGTTGTCAATTATTCCAAAATAACATGAAATAATGTAGAAAACTGGAAATAGGTCCCACAGGAAATAAAACACAAGCGGGTGTTTACCGTTTAAAAGGGAACAGGCAGTAACACAATGATGGAGGTGGTTAACAGCATAGAGGGAGGGAGATAATGGAGAGCTACACTTCCCACTAAAAAAAAAAAAAATCCAGTACGGAGGAGAAGATGGGCTCTAGGGTGAGAGGAGAAGGGCAGAGAAGGAAGGGAAGAAAAGCAGTCACGGCTCTGATATTGATCTTCTGCCAGAGAGATTGATAGAGCAATAAGGAGCTGTGGAGAGGAGAGATGAGAAGTAGACTGGAGGAGGAGGAGGAGGAGGAGGAGAAGAAGGACGGCAAGGTGAGAGAGAGGATTGCAGGGTGTGAGATGAATGGACGGTATGGTGAGGGCGGGAGGAAGAAAGAACAGATAAAACAGGAGGGAGGCCGAGAACATGACGGACAGCAGATGGAAAAAAGGAGGAGAGGTGGTGTTGATAAAGTAGCCAGCGAGAGATGTCTTCGGAGAGGTGAGAGATCAGGTGTCTCTGCCTTAATTAGGTCAAGGAGAGCAGAGCGACGGAGTGATAGATGAATTAGTGGAGTATCGGGGAAGTGATAGAGAGATGATTGGATTTCATGTGTGAAAGGGAAACGTGTGTTTGGCTCACCGAGACACCATAGGTGACCCCCAGCCCCTTAATGGCACAATACATATTCTTTAATGAAGTCACAGTGCAGTCACATCTAACTACAGTTCGTCTGATGGCTCCTGTGAGCGGAGTGTCAGCGAGTGTGTGTCTGATGCACGGAGTGTGTGTGTGTGTGTGTGTGTGTGCTCAGACAGTGTGACATGTGGGCCACCATTCATCTGCAGACACCAGGTGTGTGTGTGTGTGTGTGTGTGTGTGTGTGTGTGTGTGTGTGTGTGTGTGTGTGTGTGTGTGTGTGTGTGTGTGTGTGTGTGTGTGTGTGTGTGTGTGTGAGGGGGTAATATATGGGAGTGGTTGCGAGTGGAGGACCAACTCACCCATCACTCAGGTCCAAGGCCTAATGGAAAGTCCTGGCAGACAGCTGGCTGATAGATGGCCTGACCACCACACACACAGTCATCAGATAACAGTACTAATGCCTGCTCTCCCTCAATACACGTCCTTCAGGAGCGACGGAGGGAGAGGAAGGTAGGTGTGCAGTGTGTGTTTCTTTTGTGTGTGTCTTGTGCACTTGTGAGTCACTGGCATCTCTATATGTCTGCTGATATGATCTCAATTTAACCATCTCCTCAGTTTGTCAGGAGCCATTAACATCTACGTCCTGGACATATTGACACACACACACACACACACACACACACACACACACACACACACACACACACACACACACACACACACACACACACACACACACAAACACACCTGTGGTAGCCAATAAAGTCACATGTGTTCCGTGTCGTAGAGCATGGCCTGCCTTCACTCTTCATTAGCCTCCTTTTGAATGAGATGCTTGGAGACAGTGGAGTAATTTTTCTGGCCAATAGTCTATGGTGGTGGCGGTGCAGGGGGCACCTGGGTGGAGTACGGACGGGTGGGGGTCAGAAAAGAAGAGGAGGTGATTGGAATGCTGGGAGTTGAGGAGAAATGTTTGTTGAGCAAGAATCAAAAGCATTACATGCTGATGATGATCCAGAACAATATTAGGATTCTGTAAAATTATAATGGGAGACTGCAAATTTCAATTCCAAACTTCAGGGACAATGCAAATAAAAATAGTTGGACAATAAGTACTCAATAATGTCCCCAAAACTCCTTGCATCAAGTAATATTCTGAATCTCTTCTTCTTTTCCTTTCGGCTTTTCCCTTCAGGGGTCGCCACAGCGAATCAATTTCCTCCATCTAGCCCTGTCCTTTGAATCCTCTTCTCTCACACCAACTACCTTCATGTCTTCCCTCATTACATCCATAAACCTCCTCTTTGGTCTTCCTCTAGGCCTCCTGCCTGGCAGTTCAAAACTCAGCATCCTTCTACCAATATATTCACTATCTCTCCTCTGGAAATGTCCAAACCATCTCAGTCTGGCCTCTCTGACTTTATCTCCAGAACCTCTAACATGTGCTGTCCCTCTGATGTACTCATTCCTGATCCTATCCTTCCTGGTCACTCCCAGAGAGAACCTCAGCATCTTCATCTCTGCTACCTCCAGCTCTGTCTCCTGTCTTTTCCTCAGTGACACTGTCTCTAGACCAAACAACATCGCTGGTCTCACCACAGTTTTGTACACCTTTCCTTTCATTTTAGCTGAAACTCTTCTATCACACATCACACCTGACACTTTCCTCCACCCGTTCCATCCTGCCTGGACCCGCTTCTTCACCTCTTTTCCACACTCTCCATTGCTCTGGACTGTTGACCCTAAGTACTTAAAATCCTGAACCTTCTTGATCTCTTCTCCCTCTAACCTCACTCTTCCACTTGGGTCCCTCTCATTCACACACATGTGCTCTGTCTTACTGCGGCTAACCTTCATTCCTCTCCTTTCCAGGACAAACCTCCACCTCTCTAGCTTCTCCTCCACCTGTTCCCTGCTCTCACTACAGATCACAATGTCATCTGCAAACATCATAGTCCATGGAGATTCCTGTCTAACCTCGTCTGTCAGCCTGTCCATCACCATGGCAAACAAGAAGGGGCTCAGAGCTGATCCCTGATGCAGTCCCACCTCCACCTTGAACTCCTCTGTCACACCTACAGCACACCTCACCACTGTCTTACAGTCTTCATACATGTCCTGCACCGTTCTAACATACTTCTCTGCCACTCCAGACTTCCTCATACAATACCACAGTTCCTCTCTGGGCACCCTGTCATAAGCTTTCTCCAGATCTACAAAAACACAATGCAGCTCCCTCTGGCCTTCTCTGTACTTCTCTATCAACATCCTCAAAGCAAATACTGCATCTGTAGTACTCTTTTTTGGCATGAAACCATACTGCTGCTCACAAATGTTCACTTCTGCCCTTAGTCTAGCTTCCACTACTCTCTCCCATAACTTCATTGTATGGCTCATCAGCTTTATTCCTCTGTAGTTGCCACAACTCTGCACATCTCCCTTGTTCTTAAAAATGGGCACCAGCACACTTCTCCTCCATTCCTCAGGCATCTTCTCACTATCTAAGATCCTGTTGAACAACCCAGTCAGAAACTCTACCGCCACCTCTCCTAGACACTTCCATACCTCTACAGGTATATCATCAGGACCGACTGCCTTTCCACTCTTCATCCTCTTCAATGCCCTCCTCACTTCATCCTGACTAATCTTTTCTACTTCCTGGTCCACAACAGTCACCTCTTCTAGTCTTTGTTCCCTCTCATTTTCCACGTTCATCAACTCTTCAAAGTACTCTTTCCATCTTCCCATCACACTACTGGCACCTGTCAATAGACTTCCATCCCTATCCTTAATCACCCTAACCTGCTGCACGTCCTTCCCATCTCTATCTCTCTGTCTTGCCAACCGGTATAGATCAGTCTCTCCCTCCTTACTGTCCAACCTAGCATACAAGTCATCATAAGCTTCTTGTTTGGCCTTTGCTACCTCTACCTTCACCTTACGCTGCATCTCCCTGTACTCCTGTCTACTCTCCTCAGTCCTCTCAGTGTCCCACTTCCTCTTAGCTAACCTCTTTCTCTGTATACACTCCTGTACCTCCTCATTCCACCACCAAGTCTCCTTATCTACTTTCCTTCCAGATGACACACCAAGTACTCTCCTACCTGTCTCCCTGATCACATTAGCTGTAGTTGTCCAGTCATCTGGAAGCACCTCCTGACCACCCAGAGCCTGTCTTAACTCCTTCCTAAAAGTCATGCAACACAAGATGTAGTCTACCTGTGTGCTCCTACCGCCACTCTTATAGGTCACTCTATGTTCCTGCCTCTTCTGGAAGAAAGTATTCACTACAGCCATTTCCATCCTTTTTGCAAAGTCAACTACCATCTGTTCTTCTGCGTTCCTCTCCTGGATACCAAACCTGCCCATCACCTCCTCATCACCTCTGTTTCCTGCACCAACATGTCCATTGAAGTCTGCTCCAATGACAACTCTCTCACTTCTAGGCATGCTCTGCATCACTTCATCAAGGTCCGACCAGAATTTCTCCTTCTCCTCCAGCTCACATCCTACCTGTGGAGCATACCCGCTAACAACATTGAACATCACACCTTCTATTTCTAGCTTCAGACTCATCACTCTATCTGACACTCTTTTTACCTCCAGGACATTCCTAACAAACTCCTCCTTCAAGATAACTCCTACTCCATTTCTCTTCCCATCTACACCATGATAGAACAACTTGAACCCTGCTCCTAAACTTCTAGCCTTGCTACCTTTCCACCTGGTCTCCTGGACACACAGTATGTCTACCTTCCTCCTCTGCATCATGTCAACCAACTCTCTACCTTTTCCTGTCATAGTTCCAACATTCAACGTCCCTACTCTCAGTCCTATACTCTTGGTGTTCCTCTTCTCTTTCTTCGTGCGAACGCACTTTCCTCCTCTCCTTCTTCGACCAACAGTAATCCAATTTCCACCGGCGCCCTGTAGGTCAACAGCGCCGATGGCGGTCGTTGTTAACCCGGGCCTCGACCGATCCGGTATGGAAGTCATAGGTTTGATTCGCATCTTTGATTTGGCAAAAGTTTTACGCCGGATGCCCTTCCTGACGCAACCCTCTGTATTTATCCGGGCTTGGGACCGGCACAATAAGACACTGGCTTGTGTCCTCTTGCGGCTACATTAAGTAATATTCTGAATCTGGTGGTCTACAATGTTTGACTATGCACTGCAAAAAAGGGCCCCAATTGGAAGAAACAAAAACTGTGAGGTGAGTGTTACAAACAACACGTTTCCCTTTTCAAACAGCATCATATTTATGGTATTTTATTGAAACAAGAAATGAACTGTATGTGACAGCACAGACAGAGCTCATCCTTCAGGATACTTTCTCATGGTCCTCTTGGATGTAATGATGTGACAACTGGTAAAATATATGCAGAAACTTTAATTGATGTCATTTTTTAGCATCATTAAATGTCTCTCTTACAGTAAGGAAATATTCTCAGCCCTCAGCTAATCGAAATATTTTTGTAGTGTGATAAATGGTTTAAAAGATCACATTTCTTAAATCAAAAATCATTTCCCAGAAACAACGTTTGTTATACCTCTTGAAATTCCCTTTTTCTCAGTCTTACACCTCATTACAGGTTGAAAGTAGTTCAGTATTAGTTGGAATCACCAATCAGACATATTTTTCTCAAAAAATGTTGAGCTTACTTTTCCAACGCAATACATGCTTAACAAGATTTTTTATTTTTTTTTGGAAAAAAAATAGAACTAATTTCCCAGAAACCAGAATTTCACTGACTGAAATTCCTTTTTTTTCCAGTTCACAGAAAGTTCACTACTGTGAGAAAACAAATCCTAATGTTACAGACCTGCTGCTGAAACTGATCTGGTTCAATTATTTGACCATCACATTCGACAAATGTGTCTAAAGTTGCTTGACAAAAACCACCATTTGTGAAATGTTGTTTTTCTTGAATAACTATAAAACTAATAATAATTCCAATGAGATTCCAGATTCCAAGGAGATGATTTCATTATCTAGGAGTCCTGTTAAGCGAGTCAAACTATATGGGTTTGTGGGGTTTTTTGTAAAACTGAGCTGTCTGGATTCTGTCTAGATAGAAATGTAATCATTAGAAATGTTTCTCTTCTTTTCTTCTTCTTCTCTTTTCAGCTTTTCCCTTCGGGGGTCGCCACAGCGAATCAGTTGCCTCCATCTAGCCCTGTCTTCTGCATCCTCTTCTCTAACACCAACTACCTTCATGTCTTCCCTCACTACATCCATAAACCTCCTCTTTGGTCTTCCTCTAGGCCTCCTGCCTGGCAGTTCAAAACTCAACATCCGTCTACCAATATATTCACTATCTCTCCTCTGGACATGTCCAAACCATCTCAGTATAGCCTCTCTGACTTTATCTCCAAAACCTCTAACATGTGCTGTTCCTCTGATGTACTCATTCCTGATCCTATCCATCCTGGTCCTTCCAGAGAGAACCTCAGCATCTTCATCTCTGCTACCTCCAGCTCTGTCTCCTGTCTTTTCCTCAGTGACACTGTCTCTAGACCAAACAACATCGCTGGTCTCACCACAGTTTTGTACACCTTTCCTTTCATTTTAGCTGAAACTCTTCTATCACACATCACACCTGACACTTTCCTCCACCCGTTCCATCCTGCCTGGACACGCTTCTTCACCTCTTTTCCAGACTCCCCATTGCTCTGTACTGTTGACCCTAAGTACTTAAAATCCTCCACCTTCTTGATACTATAGTACCATAATTCACCTTTGGACTTCAACCCCCTTGCCACGGATCGGTACTGGTCAGTGGGTCAGTTGGTACCGGACCACACAGAAAGAATACATGAATTACATTATTTCCATTTTATTTATTATCTGATTCTAAACGATTTTCTTTTGGAAAATTACCAGATTCTCTCCACCACATCTGTCTATGAGTCACTCTCAATGCAAGATGCTAACACATAATACATTGTCTCTAAACTGAGACTCCCAAGCCAGCAAAACGGGACAAAAAACAGTTTTTGGAAAGTTTCGTCAAGCAGGGTAACAGAGCCAGTGAGGAGACAGAAGAACCAACAACGTCAAAGAAAAAGATGGATAATATCAGTTTTTATTCTGGTTGTACCATTTTATTTTGTTGTATTTGTCCACTAGTTACACACCAGTCCGTGAAAATATTGTCTGATGTTAAACCCATCCTTATCGTTGGTGAGAAGCCTGGTTGTCATCACTTGCCTTATGCCAATACCACTAGCCCTAGCTTTATCAGCCATGATAAACGCTAAAGTATCCAGGGTTAGGATGTTAGGAGTTGGGCTAAGTGGGATAAACATCTAGTGGTGATATTTTCCCAATGAAGTGCTGTTAAAATATTAGTGAAGAATTTTTGGAAGAACGCCATACAGGAAGTGAAATGTGAAACTCATTTCATGTGTTTCTTCTGAGGAAGGTTACAGTGTCCTCATCACTCAACAGACCTCATGATTTCATCAGCTCCTTCTTTCCCTCTCATCAATGAAGCAAAAGAGATGGTATCACGCAGCTGTTTTTACACTGACTAAACAAAATGCAACACAATGCCACCCAGTGAATGATTTTAGACAAGCTAAAGAGACATGATGTATAACAGTGGCACCATCTTGTGTATTACAGTATTTAGTTGTTGGTAGCACCTCTACACAATGAACTATACCATGAATACATTTTTTATGGAAGTTTCTTGTTTGCTTACTGCTATTAGCTACACTCTGTTTTGTCCTTAAGAATGTAAATTCAGTGGTGTTCACTTTCATTGCTAGCTAAGGGGAAGAAAACTAAAGACCCCCTTTAAGTCTTAATAACTTTTATACATATGCTACTGGAAGAAATATGATTCAGGAGTTCTATCCAGAACTTTGTCTCGTTTTGCTCTTTTGGAAAGTTTCCACCTCAGGCTGGCATAAGAACTTGAAATTTGTCAGTTTTTCTCAACACAAAACATTTTAGCAGTGGATGGAAAAGCACATGTTGTCATTGATAACATCTTACAACCCTTTTCTAACACTAGACGCATCGATGGTAAATGTAGGTTTTTAGAAAATAAGTCTTTGCAGTTTAGTTTCCTCTCATATAAACTTGTAGCTGACGTGAAGGAAGACATCATCCAGCAGCACAAAGAACGCTGAGGTTTCATCTTAAATGACCGCAGACATACAGTATAAGGAATGGATCTTGCTTTGTGGACAATAGGTATAGTCCCGCTTCATTGATTTCTCACCAGCTTTTATTGCACTCCATCCACGGCTAATGCCCCTAAGATCCTGCCGCAGTCTAAATTATTCAGCAGGAGTGTTTTGTTTTTGTGTCAGGGCTGCGGGGGTAATTTTAGATCGGTGATATTTGATGATCTGCTGCTGGAGTAAAATGTGCAGTGCAAATTTTTTTTTCAAAGGCCAAGCATTTGATTTGTGTGTCGACTGATGCAGGGTGTCCATATCATGTAGAGAAAGGCCCATGACGGTGATATTTAAGTGTCTGGCTGCGTTCCAATATTGTCCCAGGCAGCATCCAAGCTTTTACTTTCAAAACAAGACGGACAGGCGGAATGAGATGGAACAAGAGATCATCGACTTCTCAGTATCGCAGGGGATTAAAAGAGGCATTGACGGAATAGCTCAGAAGTGGAACAATAGCCGAAGCTCAAAAAAAAAAAAAAAAAAAAAAAGAAAGAGAGGAGGAGATGTAGTGAGAGAGTCTGCAAAACAGTCAGAAAGAGTTTAATTGTAAAGAGAAAAAGAACCAGAGTCACTGTGGATAAGACAACACAGACACACATATGTATGTGTGTGTGTGTGTGTGTGTGTGTGTGTGTGTGTGTGTGTGTCTGTGTGTTTGTGTGTGTGTGTGTGTGTGTGTGTCTACACAGAGAGTGGGAGGAAGAGTGGACCCAAAGGGAGGGGAAGAGACGGGAGAAGAGGAGAGGACAAAAGTGCTTTGGTTAAGATTCAGGGCAGGCGGTGGCGCGAAGCTATCATTACCATACATCAGGACAATAAATGAGGCTTTCAGCAGGCCGTAATAAGAGTTTGATAAATCATCGGGGCCAGAATTAACTAGACGTCAAAACAATGTGAGGGCTCTGACGGATGGGAGAGGAGGGGCCGATGGCACAGATTAGTCTAGCTGGAAGTGAAGGAGCACCGAGTGGGGGGGGGTGGAAGAGAAGGGGGGAGGGAAGAGGCGCGAGTGAAGGGGTGGAAGAGGTGGGGAGGACAAGGACAGAGGCAGGCAGAGGAATGAGACGAGGTCTGTTCTGACATGTTCATGTGGATGAGGAAGTTTGTGGAGATGACAAATGTGTGTGTGTGTGTGTGTGTGTGTGTGTGTGTGTGTGTGTGTGTGTGTGTGTGTGTGTGTGTGTGTGTGTGTGTGTGTGTGTGTGTGTGTGTGCGTTGTGACTTTATCATTTGAAAGTGTTTAAAAACTGATGACCTCTGACCTCTGATATGTTCACAACGCAGGAAGTTGTTCACATGTTGTTTTTTATTGTTGCTGTTCATGTGTGTGTGTGTGTGTGTGTGTGTGTGTGTGTGTGTTTGTGTGTGTGCAGGCTCTCAGCAGCCCACAGCTCATCCCGTTGGTTTCCATAATCAGAGCTTTCTGCAGCATCGCTACCGTCCCCCCGTCCTTCCCACCACCCCCTTCCACTCCCCCCGGTGGGTAGCTTTAATTGCCAGGCTCTGACCTTTGCCAAGCAGCAGTGACAGGGCCTGTCTGTGACGGTGGGAGGTGGTAGTGGCTCGATTAGCTGTGACAGCAGAGCCGGCGACCAGAGAGAGAGAGAGACATGAAGAAATGAGAGCGAGCAGAGAGTCTGCTCAAGCTAATTGGAGCTGCTCGTCCTCAGAGCAGTGAGCTGGAGAGCAGTCGCAGTGGACTGGGACACGGTGTGTGTGTGTGTGTGTGTGTGTGTGTGTGTGTGTGTGTGTGTGTGTGTGTGTGTGTGTGTGTGTGTGTGTGTGTGTGTGTGTGTGTGTGTGTGTGTGTGTGACCATAGAGACAGACTCTAAGTGGAATGGACAGTTAGATTGAACAGAACGAGGTACAATTACCAGGTGATGCTAAGAAGATAATGTTGTACCAATCAACAACCCCCCCCCCCCACACACACACACACACACACATCATCCTGCATACACTTCTTTCTCTCCTTCTATTAGTGTTTCCCAGAGAATGAAATTAAATGATCCCAGGATGAACAGCCTGCAGACAGACACCACCCAGCCTACATCTCCTGTCTTTCCCCTATTGGATGCTGGGAAATTTCAGGTTTGAATTTTCAGGGAAATGAATTTATATCTAGAAAATAAATTACAAATTTGACCCATGCATCTCCTACTTTTGATAGGAGTTGGCAATGATTTTGTTTTAACCTATAATTCAATGGTTTGTTTGCCTATTGTTTGCCTATAGCAGACAGACATCACACACAAAAAACCTGATTTCTCATGAATTTGAAGCATCCCACTTTCAAATTTTACAGTTTAAAAGTCAAATCCATTTTTGTCCCTAAAGATCCCCGTCTCCCTAACTACCTGTAATTCAAACTTGTGTTTCGCTTTAAATGTCTGAAGAGACACCTCACCGACGCTCTGTGGCGGCTGAGCAGGAGAAGGAAAGTGGATTCAGCCTCCACACTGGAGGAGGAATGATCGAACTCAGTGAGTGGAGCTGCTCCAGGTGCTTGTTTTTATTCTTTTTTTATTTTTCTTTCAAGTTTTGGATTGCTCACTGGTGTGAACATTCATTTTTAACCGTTTGTCTTAACCCGTGCTGCTCTCATTCCACTGTAGCATCATGGCTCCAGTACAGAGAGTAACCCCCAAGTTTGAATTATTGGATTGACATTCTAAGAATTTCAAACAATTCAGGATATTAGTTCATTTATGGCAAGATCAGGAATGATACAGACAATAGCTGTCAATAGTTGTTAAAGGGGAAAAGTATTTGATCACTTGTCATTAAGATTCAATCTTTAAAAAATATTCCCATTCAGTACAGATATTCAAGTGTGGGTCCATGTGGTGAATCAATCAACAACTCAATGATTTTATATGTAAGCTGCTCTGTGAGGGAGCGCTAAGCAGCAGAAACATCTGAATCACATTATGTTTCAATTTTAATGATTTATTTTTTCTATTTTGTAAGGATTCGCAATGCAAAAATAGGAGATGAATGCAGGCTGAACAACAGTCAGCACATTTTAAGCAGTTAATCATCTAGAAAATTGAATTGAATTGCAGTAACAGATCTCATCTGAGAGTCAAATATTTCAGTGCTTCTCCCAGCACTGTTGAAATTACTCAGCAACTTGGATCTAGTTTCCAATGAGAATCATCACCTTCGGATCACAGTTTATTAAAACGCATCAAAGATCTTCTTTGTGACAAAACGGAGTTGGAAAACCCAGGGTTGGCTTCGATTGTCCTGTAGTCAAGACACATTTCAGATTTAGCTCATTTTATTGGATTGCTTCCTCGTTTCTGAAACATAATACTCTGAGGAGTGGCATGATGAGTAGATGACAGACATAGAGGAAATGAGTTGAAATCTGGACTCAGACCGGCGATTTCACAATCACATGACACATGCACACTAAACCTCAGCTGAACCTGAGACACCGTAGTCTTCATTCAATCTGACGCTTTAGGAAGAAAAACATCACAATCCAACTTATGCATGCACTGCTAACCTGAACTGCTCCTAATATTAAATATTAAACTAAGTGCAACCACACGCTGGATCTTGATCCCGGTATAAGCGTGGATTGCTTAACAAAGAGCAACAGTGGGTTTGAAATACAGCCCGAGTGAAGCTTACTGGTTCAGTTTGCAGCTCTATTAAAAACGGACATACGCTTCTCCGTGTAACTCCCGTTAAACATGATACCCCTGTCACTCCTGCAAATGCTTAACCAAAAAAGTAGAAGAACTGAAATGTGCTAAACTTGGTTAAGTCAACCCAGGTGAAGCTCAGGAGTTCACAGACAGGACAAAAATAATCCTGCTTGGTTTAAAAGTTTAGTGGTTCTTGGCAACCGCTCCTCATTCCAGGTATGAGAGTGAAGCACACGGAGAAACTCAAGAAACTTGTACAGGTGTTCTGAATGCCGCTGTTAAATTTAAGTATTGTGGATTTGAATTTAGTAATCTGGAAATAAATTACAATTTGTGAGATTTCAACTGCATTACTCCGTTCATGCTGTTTAAGACGAGAGATGGAGATGGCACCAGTTTCAAATTCAGCTGTTCTGTTTGCTTCAAAAGCCTTTTCATAGGAACTAATTTCGCATGCTAATATTCCACCTAGCTGTATATGTATATCACTCCTTTTGCAATGGCTAAATTTTGACTTGATTACTAGCGATTCAAATCTGGTTGTTCAGATTATATAACCCCAGAATTAGTCACTGGGTGAGACAAAATTTTACATGGAGTATTTTACACGCCTTCATTCTTTGCGATTAAGGAGTTGCAGGAACCACATGCGATTAATGAATTCCACGATAGAGCGACAAACTATTTATCTTATTTTTATAGTAATTTAAACGTTTACAACCCTCCCCATTACTAATATTAAACCACCTTCTATCTGTATTACCTTTTCCCACACTCTTATCTCACACTTTTGTGTCTCACGTAAGTCTGAGACTCACGGAATGCTGTCAGCCAATAGAATGCCTGTATGGTATCACGTGACTGCCTACCAAAAATCCGCAATGAGTTGAAGTCGCGACCTTTGATGCGTGAATGCACAAGGGCGCACTGTATGAATATGAAGTATTTTCATCGCTTGAAACCAAAAACATTTCAAGTGGTACACAGTGAATGAATTGGAACAGTTTGAACTAGAATGATGACTTTATATTTTTACAGTACTAACAGTTATATGGTTTCCCAGTTTACACTGGTGGGCAGCATGATGGTACAGTGGATAGTGCTGTCACCTCACAGCTAGAAGGTCCCTGGTTCGATTCCACCGAGGGCATTTCTGTGTGGAGTTTGTCTGTTCTCCTCATATTAGTGTGAATTCTCTCCAGATTCTCTGACTTACTTGCACCTCCAAAAACATGCAGATTAGGTGACAGGACACACTAAATTGTCAGCAGGTGTGTGTGTGTTGATTTGTTTGTCTATATATTGCCTGATGAGCTGGTGTCCTGTCTGGGGTGTACCCTGCCTCTTGCCTGTAGCCAACTGGGATAGACTCCATCTAATTTGTAACCCCTACACTGGTAAAGGTTAGTGTGTGTGTGCATATGTGTGTATGTGTGTATGATCTGAGCCACCAGGACATTGAGCAAACATCACATGATCTAATCTAACTTTGCCGCAGAGGAGAATAGATCACAAACAGCTTCACACGTGTACGACTCCCCCTCCTCAGTTAGGTATATTAACTAAGTCTTTACGGTGTCCTGTCAAGTCTCTGACTGACAAACAGGGTGTAATGACAACCATCTGGTGTAGTAATGAATGCAGCAGCGGGAATGAGATGTTTTAATTAATGAAAGCCACGCCATTAGCTCTGATGAGTGGCTTATCAGCTCAGGCTCATTATGCAAATAGAATTAGGATCGCCGAGCGTCCTGCATTGTTAATAACAGAGATGTGAAGGGGTTTTGTTCAAAGTGACTTCCTCTGACGAAGGCTGGCCAAGAAGCCATCAGCTGTTCCAACAACGACAAAAAGTCTTACTTGTAACACAGGAAACATGCAGAGGAATTTTCATCAGTGTTGCTATTTATTTTCATAAATACATTTGGAAGCGTATTCTTGTCCTTTTCATTTTTTATCTTTTAATTTGATTTTTTTTTTTTAAATCAAAAGGGAAAATAATGCTTTCGAGATGACCAGATTGACTGTTTGTCAGACTGATAATTCAATTTTTGCTATATTAACATAATCAATTAATGCTGTTTTAACAACTTAATCTGCATGCAAAAAAATAAAAATTTAAAAATGAAAAGAATCAGTTTTCTTTCAATAATAATTTTAAATGACTGGAGGTGTTAACAGGAGGCACCCAAAATGAAAATATAGTTGGGCAAAGATTGTAATAGCTCCTTTTCTGCAGTTGAAATGATTTAATACATGATTTTGTATTAGAAAGTGTGCATAATATTGTCCCTCTGATGTGTGTGTGTGTGTGTGTGTGTGTGTGTGTGTGTGTGTGTGTGTGTGTGTGTGTGTGTGTGTGTGTGTGTGTGTGTGTGTGTGTGTGTGTGTGTGTGTGTGTGTGTGTGTGTGTGTGTGTGTGTGTGTGTGTGTGTGTGTGACCCTGTGGTCATTAATCTCACTTGCTGTCAGGGTAATAGACACTGATGGACAGGATTGTGTTTGTTCGCTCACACTGTGACACACACACACACACACACACACACATGCACACACACACACACCATCACCTCTAGGTGCAGAAAGCTTTAAACAGCCCCCCCCTCCATACACACACATGCACGCACACACACACACACACACACACACACAAACACAGTTACTCATTCACAGGAGATGACAACCGTTCACCAGTCTTTCGTGTGTCCAGCCATCACTCCCCCTGCTGGTCACTCACACCCATATCTTTTTAAACTGCTCCAATCCGCCATGGGGCCTTCACCCATCGACCGTCCCTGGAGGTTTCTGCAATTCTCTAAAACATCTGTATATTACATTTCCAGCGTGAGGTTTGCAACACAACCCCCGCACTAACCTCACTGCTTTGTCCGGCCTGCCTGTTCACTTCCTCCACATTTCAAAGCAATTACTCCATGTTGATTTAGCTGTCATTGGGGGCATGTGTTTGAGCGTGATTTATAGAGCGACTGCCTGGTGCCAGTTGACTCACGATAAATTGCACAATATTCCGAAAGGCTCATTTGCTTAGCGCTACATTAGGGGGCCGATGATTGCTACACAAAGCCATGTAAATGAGTTCTGAGAGGGGCCCCATCAGTCAACATGTCATGTAGCCAATCCCATTATTATTTATGACTGGAGCTGGGCCGTGTTTCCTCAGAGGCAAGGCGAGGCTCATATATGTACTATGACAGCCTCTGCCTCTGTGTGTGTGTGTGTGTGTGTGTGTGTGTGTGTGTGTGTGTGTGTGTGTGTGTGTGTGTGTGTGTGTGTGTGTGTGTGTGTGTGTGTGTGTGTGTGTGTGTGTGTGTGTGTCTGTGTGTGTGAGAAAGAGAGAGAGAGAGAGCATTAGAGAGTGTGTGATACAGACCATATCTGTGTGCTGGGCAGGAAGGAGCCAGGCTGTCTGTTATCTGCTGGAGGCTGAAGATTAAAAGATGATGATGATGATGATTATACATGGGAACTAACTTGTTCAATTTTCCATTTGTTATAGGTTGTTTTCTTTTTCTTGTATTGCATACAGACACACAAACGCACAGCCAATAAATCCAGAGATGTCCTCAAACAAAAGCCTCTTCAGTGCTCAGACAATGGAGGAGATCAGTGCAGTTCATTGTGTTTATTCACTCTTATCTCTGTCATGTCAGGGCCGGTGTGAAGACCCTAACCCTGGGCCTACAGTATTCGGCCTTTTTCATGGTCGCTCAGACATGTCATAACACCGCTACTTACATTCACTGCTGTCAAACATGTCAGCTCTCCAAACCATAACAAAGATAACAGAGGCTCTGCTCTCAGAGCCATCGCTCAGCAAGCGGATATCTGTGTGTGTGCTCGTGTTGACATTACAGCTGAGCTGTTATTTGATCAGAAGTGAAGTGTCTGTGGTGATTAAGTGTAATCTCCTTTCTGGGCTGTGATCTGTGGTCTGCAGTTTCATCTGGAGGGAGTGTCTATGTAGTATAGTAGAGTAGGTTATAACAACCAGAAATGGCGTATAAAAAAAAAAGCTGCTGTTGCTGCTTTAAAAGGAAACTTCTTATCAATGAAAAATTTTGGTTATTGCATAAAACATAAAATTTAGTGTTAGTATCTATGAATTCTTTTTGACATGTACTCAATTCAAAAGCAAAGACAATGTTTTTAATGTTTTCTCTTTATACCTATTCTATATGTATAAATATGATTATAAGGTTATATACTGTAGGTTATAAACACCATTCACTTTGTTCCTATTGAATATGACTTGGCATATTCAATCTATCTCTTTAGTTTTATTATCATTTCACAATAAATCCATTTATTTGTGTTCACTCTTAACTTACAAAGCCCTGCAGTAGAGTGGACTGAAGTACTCTCTTCACTGCTATATTTCATCTTTGCTAAGCAACCCAAACTCCCTACCCTACATTATATTACCAGGAAGCAAATTTTTATTATGGTTTAATGTCTGGATATAAACTCCTGGCTCTGCTACTGGTTTCTTGACCTGATATAGCAGGAGAGGCAGCCAGATGGTCTATCATGAATACACTGTCTCTTTCAAGAAATTTACATTTAAGTCATAATAGTTGAAAAAAAAATAAGTTTAGACAAACTTCAACCTCCTGTAAATCAGTGAGAAGACTGAATTTTATCTGAGTTTTGATCTGATGCAATCCATTCTGCATGCCTGAAACAATATCTGATATACTGCACTTATGGAGGCAGACAACATGCAGCCCATTAAATGTCTATCTATGTTTGCAATCAACTTTTATGTGTCTCCATTAGAACCTGTTTAGAATACGGTGACTCAAGGACAACCCACCGCAGCATCAGCTACCATCACCTGTCAATCACAGGTGAAGTGTCTGATCACTTTTAATAGATTTTCATCTCATGCATCGGTGATGGGTTTGATGGCGTCTACGGTTTCCTTCTTAAAACTTGTGCACAACTGCAGTGAAAGCTTTTTCACTTCATACATTCACCCCATTTCTTTTGTCCTTCTCCCTCTTTCTTTCTCTCTTGCATGCTTGCTCCTCTTGTGTCCTTCTCTCCCTCTCCCCATCTCTCCTCCTCCTCCTCCTCCTCTCCACTAGAGCTTTTTGTTTTTTAACGGATGAGTTATTGACTTAAGCAGGCCCAATTAATCAGGGTGTAATGGGGCAGCAGGGAGGCCCAGGGAAGCCATGCATCATGGGCCAGAGATGAGCTCTGTCAGCCTGCTCATACAACCCTCCTCAATCACTCCCACATTAACGCCAGGCAGCGATGAGGAGGAGGAGGAGGAGGAGAAGGAGGAGGAGGGGGAGAAAAAAAATGAAGACTGGGAACAAGAAACAAGAAGGGGGGAAAGAGGGAAACGGTACAGGAAGGGAGTAGAGAGTGTGCTCCTACGAAGCTGAGTAAGACAGACAGAATGTGTGTGTGTGTGTGTGTGTGTGTGTGTGTGTGTGTGTGCGTGCGTGCGTGCATGCATGCGTGTGTATGTGTGAGAGTAAGACCACACAGTCTGCAGGCGTCATAAGCCACCCAAGGACATCAACCTTGTTGTCGTTGGTAGTTGTGTCTCATCTGATCTTGCCTCAGGTGGCCTATACGTGAACGCGTGAGTGTGTGTTTGTGTCTATGTGTGTGTGTGTGTGTGTGTGTGTGTGTGTGTGTAGTGTTGTGTTGTGTCTGGTTCAGATGAGCTCAGCACTTGACTGCACCTTACGCCCAAGCACGGCATGTCAGAGATCAGACAGAAAGCATAACATTCAAACAGATGAGATGTTGTCTCTGTGTAGATAGCATTATACCTCCCCTACACACACACACACACACACACACACACACACACACACACACACACACACACACACACACACACACACACACACACACACACACACACACACACACACGTGCGCACAGTGAGGGAATGCTTGTAAATATCAACAATTAAAACCTTTGTTTACTTATCACTGAATCTGTGCGTAGTATTTACTTTTATAACTATTTGTGTAACAAGTTGTTGAGGATTTTAAATTACATTTCTAATATAATGTAATGTAAATTGTGAAATTTACATTACATTTACATTGTAAATTGTAAATAGTTGGGGTTTTTTTAAATTCCTTATTCCTTATTATTCCTTATTGCTTCTCTTCCACCTTTGAATGCCCCGACAGCGCGTCAAGTTCCTCGTATGGTAAACTTTACTGTACCTGGCAATAAAACTTTTTCTGATTCTGATTCTAAAGCTTAAAGATTAAATCAACTTTCTGAGGAAACATAACAGGCATCATTGTATGGAGCTTTTAAATTGATTGTATTAATACATATTTTATCCTTCGCATCAAAATATTCTACAATCTGAAATATGGAGTCAAAATTATGATAAACGGGCATCATTTCATGGAGCCTTCATTACAACAGATGTGATCAGTCTTGTGAATATGTCAATAAAACTAATCCAGTAACTGAGGTAATCGACTGAATTACTTGTTTTTATGACAAATGAGTCCCACATGAGGATAGTCAGCTAATAAGACAATCACCGTGTGGTTAGTTAATGCTCCAGCTGTACTTTATCTTAATTTCCTGCCTCTTTTTATTGGACTAAATGTGCTTCCTTCATCATTAATAATATGTCAATAATCAATCACGCTCAGAATTAGAAAGGGGAGGGGTGTCAGGACCATCGGGGTGTCCCAGCAGTGTCCCACTCCCCCACACACCGACCTGGCCCCGGGATATTGGGCTCATGTAAAATTCGTAGCAAAAAGTGTCAGGCACATGTAGTTTCACTCAGCCTGAGTGACTTATCTGACGTCCATTGGAAGAGCCTTTACAGATATCACTGACATGTGTCAGTCAGTGGGTTTAGGCCCACTGAGCAGCTGTGTGTCACACTATAATCCTTCCTGTCATGGCACGGTTACATTGAACTAATATATCCACTTAGCATGCAGTCCATCACTTTTATCTCCTTCAGCTAGAGTCTTCCACTTCTCGTCTCTTGTCTGACTCTGTCACGATGGAAGCTGAAATATTACCCTTTAGAGTAACACTTTTTTCTCTTTGAAATCAAAGGCAAGTTGTGAAATGGAAATATAATATCGGGTTTTATATCCCCCCAGCAATTTTGGAGTAATGCATATATTTTCCCAATGGCTGATTCAAAGGAGAGCTGGTCTCTGACCTCTGACGGTGTTGGTGACATGTTCTACACTGAACAAGCCAAAACCTCACTCTGGGCCCCTTATGAGCACTGACAGCTTCAGGTGGATTCCACACTTTCATAGTGACTGATGAAAAGACACAACAGAAGTGTGGCTCAGTAAGGAATATGCATGACACCCTCGTTCCTCTTCTCAGGGGATGAAATCTGGTGTTTGGTGGCATCTGCACTGCTTTTACCTGGGGGTCGTGAACGAGTTGCCAAGTCAAAGCTGACACAGAACAACAAAGAGAAGTGAGAGTAAAATCACCTCTTAACCCTGACCTCTAAATGTGTGCTATCACATACATCACTGCATAAAGCTAGTTTTTACTATGGTATGGAGGAGAACAGCTTAGTTTGATTTCACTGGGACAGGATAAAAAAAAACACTGTCTTTAAATTCCTCATGAGTATAAACATTTAACTGCAGCTGCAACACTTACAATTCTATTGCTACATTCTGACGTAGTCTAACAGATAGTCGTCACCTAGAGCTCTACCATAATTACAAAAATAAAATATAATAATAATAATAATACTAACAATAATAATAATAATAATGACAATAATAATGATAATGATGATGATAATAATAGCGCCGCGGTGCGCTGGCTTCCTGCTTCACACTCCCATTGAGCTGGGATAGGCTCCAGCACCCTGTGACCTGCAACAGCGGAAGAAGCAAGTCTAGACAATGACCTAGAGACAATGGATGGATAATAATATTAATAATAATAATTATTATTATTATTATTATTATATTATCATTATTATTATTATCATCATCATAATAATACAGTAATCTCTCATGTATTTGCGCCTCAAGATGCCCGGCTTCACTTCATTGCAGATTTTTTTAGTAAGTAGTCACATGATACAGTACACGCATGCTATTGGCTGACAGCATCCAGAAGTGTGCTGTATTCTGTTAGTCTCGGAATGCAGCGCACTCCTGTGTATTAAAGAAACACTTTAAGCTTTAAACAATCTGTAAGAGTGTAGGACAAGGTAATACAGATGTAAAATGGTTTTATATAAGTATGGGGAGGGTTCATAAATGTTTAAATTACCATAAATAATGAAATAAATAATGTAGCAGCAAAAGGGGTATTTATCAGGGTCCCAAGCCATAATAAATACAGAGGGTTGTGTCAGGAAGGGCATCTGACGTAAAACTTTTGCCAAACCAAACATGCTAATCAAACCTATGACTTCCATACCGGATCGGTCGAGGCCCGGGTTAACAAGGAACGCCCTCACGCTGTTGACCTACAGGGCGCCGGTGGAAATTGGACTACTGTTGTTCGAAGAAGGAGAGGAGGAAAGTGTGTTCGTAAGAAGAGAGAGAAGAGGAACGCCAAGAGTATAGGACTAGGAGTAGGAACGCTGAATGTTGGAAGAAAGAAAAATGAATGAATGAAAATGAATGAATGAAAAGACCTTCCTGTGGTGTTCTTGTTGCTTGTGCTGATTCTGAATCTACAGAAGAGGAATTTGAAAAGATATTTGGAAACTCCTGGATACAAAACATGAGATGGAAGATGTAAAATCTGAGAAATTAAGCTTTAGGATGTAGCGCATAGGGAACACGACACTGACTATTACGGATATGTAGATCCTAACAAAGGACATGAGATTTTCTGCACTGAAATTAGACTGCACATATCGTACACAATGATGTAGAACAAATGGAGTGGACAGTTAAACTTGCCTGAAGGAGGAAAAGCTTCTAAATCATCACATTGTTGTGCACAGCCCCCACACTAATCCACACACGCTCTCATTATACCCGTTATGTCTGTAAACACCTCAGTTCACTGACACTAAAGGTTATCTCCACCGATTTACCTGAGTGATGTGTGATCTCTGCTGATTTGATGGTGACTTACAAGCACAAACATACATCACATATTGTTCTAACATCCTATGCTGGTTCGTGGAGGCATTACAGTAACCAAGATTAGCTTCTCTATCTTTGTCTACATGTGTTTGTGGATGTGTGTCATGTCAGGATACACACTGGCAGGAAACAGAGCCAAGAGAGTTGATTGTGTTCTTGGATAAGGAGTGAGTGACATGAAGAGAATGGTGGTGGTTGGATTTTTAAGGCATGGGGGCTGTTGTTATGGCGCCCCAAGCCAGACTGAAAGACATGTTTTGACATGTGGCCCTTAACTCATGTAATCTAGCTTGATCAGACCGCTTTACATAACTAGACCCCTACTGTATGTGTCAGTATTCAACAACAAGTGTAAACAGACCTTTTTACCAATGACTGTATTCGTGAAATTACCTTAACAATTCTCACAATCGTTGAGTATCTGTTCTAGAGGCTGAAAGAGGTGTAATGTTACATGGAGGGGTCACATGAAGATACACCTGCTGAGGAGTTTTAGCATTCTGTACAGGCAAGACTCAAGGACCCCTATGCCCTGACAGACGAACCCCTCAGGACACAACGTGGAGGAAGCAAGAGAGCACCCACGTTCTGACATCAACGAGATGTGAATGCATGTCATGTTGGATGTGAAGAGAGAAGAGCGTGGACGTGTCAGTGTTGTGTGTCTGTTCACAGGAAGCGGTTTGTAGGAGAGTTCAACAAAGAAATAGTAAGACAGGTAATGATGCGTCTGTGCCGCTTGACAGGTCTCGGTCACGTGACAGTTTACCAGCCGTTACCCCTAAATTAAGCGCCCACAATTGCGCCAGTGTTCTGGATTAAAGTCAAGGCAGATTATCCTGAGATCGCCCAAAAAGTATCAAAAACCCTGCTTCTAGTTCCAACCTCCTGTCTTTGTGAAGTGGGATTTTCTGCAGTGACCGTAAAGAAAACCAATACAATATAAAATATATAAAATATAATTATTTCTTACTATTATTTCGTTTACAGAGATGTTGATTGTCAATTTTATGGAAAAAAAAAAGGTTGTTTATTGTCTGTTGATGTCTGCATTTCACATAAAACCACAAATAGACTACATGCAGTTGCAGTCACAGTATAAAGTTGAGCTCTAGCCGTTAAAGTGGGGGCTGGATTGTCAGGCCTTTAGATTTCCTATCTTCTATACTTGTTCGCCACCTGTCGAGCAGAGACACACAGACAGTGGCAGTATCTTGCAAGCATTGGAAAATTCTAATTTAGTGTTAGTAGGAAAAGCAAAAAAAGAGAGGTGACAGAAGCTCCAAAGTAATTAAAGTAACTCCCTTTAATGGGAGAAACAGAGAAAATACCCTCAGCAGTCTAGGCCTGTAGCAGCTTATCTAACGGAGTGTGTTGTTTGTAATTGTAAGCTTTATCAAAGAGGAAGGTTTTGAGTCTACTTTTAAATAAGCTCAGCATTTCTGCCCTTTTTACCGAGGCTGGGAGTTCGTTCGAGAATAAAGGAGCCAGATAGCTAAGGCTTCTGCCCCCTGTTCTAATTATCATTAATAAAATCATAGCTACCTGAAGACCAAGATAGCTTAGTGTTACTTTGGGGGCCATGTCATTGTCTAATTTCCAGTCAATTGTTGTAACTATGATATGGATTCCTATCCATCTAAGCCTCAGAAGAGTTCCAGCTGCTACTCACCTTCTCTAAAGCTTCGTTCACACTGGACCCTTTTTTTTTTTTCACGTGTGACAAGTTTACATGAAAAGCCCCTGAACAAAAACTTGCTCAAACTACAAATGGCTTCGAGTGAGTAGTGACAGAAATGGAGCAAAAATCCACTCATCGACCAAGGTGAAAACTAGACACAGATTTGTTTTCATCTAAGAAACTTCAGACTCCGTCTTCTAGGAGGACTTCCTGTTGCAATCAAAATTCTGAACTGACCAATCAGCTTTCATTCAGCTCAATTCACCACAAGTTACTTTACAATGACACTGACCTTTACAATGGGACACGATTCACCTTTAAACCATGGGTTTCATTTATTTAAGTAGGTTTTGGAAGAAAATACATTTAGAGTTTTATGAATCACATCTGACATCTAAACTCTATAGAGTCGTCTAGAAAAAAGTTGTTCTATAAAAATCTTTTCAGGAAATAAAAGTAATTGTTTCTCATTACTGAAGGGGGAACAGCGGTCCCTTGGTTTCCCCCCCCCCCCAGCCCTGAATTTTTGGAATCCATGATATGAACAAGAGCCGAGTATCAGCTTTTAGTTAATGAGAAAAGGGAACACAATAAACTATACCAATCTCCCTACCAGTGATTTACACATACATACTGTATAGTTACATATGTACACACACACACACACACACACACAGACACACACACACACCATCTCTCTCTGGTGGTGTTTTATGGGTAATGTCAAGTGACACATTTAAACGGGAGCTGTCAACCCTGCGTATGTACTGCTGAATGGCGGAGCCACTGAACGCTGGCGACAGGAGCGCACACACACACACACACACACACACACACACACACACACACACACAAACACTCACATACACACACACACACATTACAGAGGCCTCAGTATAATTTGCACTGTGAAACGTCACCCACACTGTCCATAAGCAGTAAGTACACCTACTGTCAAGTACAGACATGGAGACGTGCAGCATTGACCTTGGATGTTTTGTGGCCCCCTTTTTTGTGTGTTTTTACGTGTAACATCATATGCCATCATTCCGCACTCTCACATTATTTTTTTCTTTCAGTCCTCAGATCTTCTCTCCACATCGGCCATGAAGCTGTCAGCGGTGCGTCCAGTCGTCCAAAAGTGAAGAGAAGAATTAGAAAAGGCAGGAAAAAAAAAAAGGAAAAATAAAATCTGGAACATGATGCTCTGTGCTGTCAGAAATCTCCTCTTCTCCGCTGACATTTGGATTTACACATCTCATTTTCCTGAGTGACAAAGTACATAAACACACGCTTCCAAAATCGAGGAGCTTGGCAAGCTGTCCCCCTCCAACACACACACACACACACACATCCAGCACTAGTTTTGGCTTTTTGAATGAATTTAAGGAAGGGGAGGGGATATGACATCCAGTCTTTGATCTGTGGAGCGCTCTCCTACTCTCTCTGTGGTGGTGATGAGCGATGAGTCAAGTCAGATGGGGGATGTTTTTTTCATTTTGAGCTTTACAGACAGTGGTAATGTGTGTGTATGTGTGTGTGTATGTGTGTGTGTGTGTGTGTGTGTGTGTGTGGAGCCGCAGGCTGCTTTTGTCCTACATAGGACTTCTCCAAGATTCCTCTCTAAACTGTGTGTATGCACAGGAAGTGGCTCGGGCTGATCGACAGACAGCCAGTGTCCTTCAACGTCGTCTCATCGCCTCCTCCCTTGTCTGCAGCGCTGACAGCTTGAAGGATGAGGTGACACACACCTGTCAGCACAGAGGATAACACACACACACACACATACACACACACACACATAAGAATGAGTGGTTAACACAAATGTCTGCACAGACATAAACATAAATATACACTTTATTGGAGGATTCTCAACTTAAAAGTGGATTTTCTTACCTGGTGTTTTCTATAAATGGTGGCAAACAGTGTGTGTACGTGAGTGTATGTGTGTGTGTGTGTGTGTTTTCATTGGAGGCAGCTGCAGTCGGAGTCTATACCTGAGAGCACAACTCCATCTTTATTTTGCCTGCTGGATTATTCAAGTTGTTTTTGACGAGCTAGCTATAAATCAGTCACGACTGCCTGGCAAACACCTTGACAGCACCAAAATCACCTGCAAGTCTATTTACACACGCCAGCAGTTTGACTTGCAGCTGAAGCTGTACACAAAGTACATAATAAAGCTGTCAATGTTATAAACAGGGTGGCAGGGCTCTGAATGGTGTGGCATGGTAAAGTTTGTGTAGCGTCTGATTTAATGGTTTGCTCGGTGAGGAGACACAAACTTCTGCTCTTAACTATTTTGATGAGGCGTCATTTTCAAAAAGCAGTTTTGTTTGCTTCCATTCATTTAATTTATATTTCCAACATTAAGATCTTTTTTTAAAAATGTAATCCGACAAAAGTTTTAACCTGTGAGTGTTTGTGTCAATGCTTTTAAATGTATTATGACAAAATGACTATACTGTTAGTATTTTCCGCGTTATAAGGCGCACTGGAATATAAGGCGCACCTTCAATGAATGGTCCATTTTAACACTTTTTTTTAATATATATAAGCACATCATCATCACTGCCAGCTTGATGATGTGCAAATGTTGACTGGTGTTTTTCTTTGAAGCAGAGAGTATCCAGCCAGGTCGGTGTCGTCAATGTTCGGTTTCTTCCCCCTCAACGTGCCAGCAGCCGGTCAGACCTTGAATGACACCTGCCCCACATTGCATTAGGACCAAGTTTTATTTATCATTTCGGTGATTGTATCCATGCAGATCGAATCAAAGGTGATCCGTGTGCTTTTCAGAACACAGGGACACACGGGTATGTGCAAAACTCACGTAGCATGATTTCAAGCAGTGTGTTTAACATTATTATCACATGGAAAAACATTCTGACAAAAGGTTTGAACACTGAAGATGATTTTACATCTTATTGTCAGCAAATCCAATGAAAAGTGACAAATGATCGGACCGGCAGCAGAAACCCTCGTCTCTCTCTCTCTTTCTCTCTTTCTGCTTGTTGTTTCGGAAAAGAAGCTGCAATTTAGAAAAAAAAATGTGAAAGAGATTCAATAAAACCTTTATGACATAAAGGTCACCTTTGATTGCACTCAATTTTAAGACTTCATCAACTCGAGCAAACACCGCTGCACCAGCATGAGTAAATCTTCTGTACCGCTCTGTGGTCTATAATAATTAAGAGAGGATTTATGCTGTACAGTTAAGTTGTCCACTGATTACACTGCTGCGCATGACTTGCTTTGGATTTTCCTCTGAGCCACTTCATTCACGCGTGTGCAGAATGAAGGACTTTGGAGACAAAATGGTATTTTAGTTCCAACGAGCGTCTTTAACGCTCTCGTTGTCGTGGATACCGTTATCTCCCAGAGCAAACAGGTACAAGTTCCTTCAACACAACGCGATGTTCAGCATGAGTGTGATGTGACAGAATGCCTTAATTATGGATTAATTGTGTCATTAGTAGGTTTCTGCTGTTGCCACCACATTGGGCCTGTCAAGGTTAATTACTGGAACATGTTTATTTGCCGTCATCCGCTGCAGCAAGCTGTCACTCGGATGGGAAAACACAAACACAGAGATGCTGCTCATTCAAACAATTCACAGGACAGATTCGACATCTTCCTCAACTCCTTTGGTTTTTTTTTTTTTTTTGGGGGGGGGGGTGTTTCTGCGACACATTTTGTGCAGTTCTCATTCAGACGCCTGCAATACAAACACATTTACAACCCTCCAGTTCCCTCCATCTGTTAACATCATCAAGGAGACAATGGCATTTCAGCCACACAAGGATCCATCCCCCACCCCCCAGTATAAGGAAGCTCATTATAACAAATGACCGACCTCTGTGTCATTTATTTTTGTTACACTCTTCATTTGTTGCATTATATACTCACTAAAAACAAATAATTTGAGTAATGCAGCCCAACACCTGGAGCTGGATGAGCCAGCGTTCCCTCATCTCTGTTAACCAGCGCCCCGGTAAACAGGGAGGGTTGAATCAGGAAGTGAATCCAACACAAAACCTGTGGATGGAAAAGTCAGCTGTGGTGACCTGATCCACAGCCGCTGAAAGAACAGGAGGAAACAGCAACTGCGTGATATCTAAAACCAGTCGAACAACTCCGTCTCCAACAAACCACCTTTGTCTTTGTGTAGAACTGACAAACAAACATGTTTGAATGAAATCTAAAATAAGAGCTTTTTGGTAAGTTAAATCATATTTATTGTGGGGAAGTCCCAAAAAAAAAAAAAAAAACAGCAGACAATGATTCATTCATGTTTTTTTTAATCGTCATTTTCATGAAATGATCAACAACTTAAACGACTGAACCCATGACAAAAAGTCATGATGTGTCTGACACCATTTAGGAATGACTGTTTGTCATTGTTGGTCTGTCTAGAAACAGAAGTAGAATAAAGTAAAGCAGCCCAGACACAGAAGAGAGAGCGTCGCTGCTTTGATTGATTTCAGCTGTAATCTACTCACTAACTCATCTCCTGATGTCTCCCTCAGCCTCCATCTCTAACAGACTCTCCATCCATTAAAGCCCAGTCGGGTAGTGGCTGAGCAGAACAGACCAGCCATTTGTCAGACTGTCAGTCCTTGCTGCCTGTTATTCCAGCCAGACAGACTGTGTGACTGACTGGGAGCTGGGCTTTCTGCTTCACAAGGCACAAATAAACATACTTGCTTGTAAATCAGATGTTATTCAGACATTTATGAAACGTGTTAAAAATGACAATAACTGGAATAATTTATATCCATTAATTATCAAGCGCAGCTACAAAGAGTGCCGTCTGCTCACAAACACACCTGAAGTCACATGATGTCAGCCGAACTGATGCCTCAGGCAGAGCCGGTGTCGGAAATGTGGGCCGAGGGCGCCCCCTAGTGCACAAATACTGCACTGCTCTGGTAAACCTGGAGTCTTTTTTTTGTTTCAACCTGACTTAATAGGTGTAACTCTGCAGCTTAATGTCAGTCACTTTCCTCCATTGTGGGTCTGTATATCTAATATAAAGTAAAGCTGGTGTTGCAGAGCAATGCACTGCTGAACGTTTGCACCATCTGCTCCACTGGTTCCAGTTTAACAACCCATTCTGTGTCTTTGGAGGCTGCAGCTTCTGGTTTCCTGTTTGTAAAACAACAGAGTCAGAGATCTGTTGACTCTAGATCCACTTGACAAACAGAGAATGACTCGCTAATGTTGACTTCAGGTGAAAAAGAATTCAGATTATAACCAATTTTGCTCACAGCAGCAGAATTATTATTACGACTGGAAGCTCCAACACAATAACACATATTTTAGCTATTCCTTTCTGTTGTGTGTTCATAAATAATACAACCTGAATGAAGTGAGTCATTTCTTAAACACAGCAGATATTTAGACTTTTATTTACGCAATTTACTGACCTTTTTCCTAGCAGATGTGTTAGAAACACGAACAATAACTCAACTCCATTCAGTGTCTGTTTCAGTGAGACAGCAGAAACACAACCTCCCAAAAGTGGAATGCAGTTATAATATTACAGAAAACATTCGAGCACACAAAGTTCAACTTTATGACTCAGTTCACATCTGATTCAGCTAAAATGAAGATGGTTATTGTGTAATCTTATCAAATATGTTGGTTTCAGGTTTTTACATCCGACACCAGAGATAACCACTTGATCATGTCGTTTTTACGAGAAATTTGAGATCCCACTGAAACAAACAAAGTGTTAGCACAGTTGCCTCACAGCAGGAAGGACTCAAACCAGTTTGCCAGCTGGAGCCTCTATCTGTGGCGTTCCCATGCTCTCCCAGTGTCTGTGGGTTTCCTCCCACAGACCAACATCCAAGTTTATTACTGTGAGCTGAACATTACCATGGCTGCAGGTTTCTTAAACTCTTTGCTCAATGAATGAATCACTAATTCGGATACACTTCAATACAAGCATGCAGAGGAGCTGTAGATTCATGCAGCCTTTTTCTTCATAGTCCGAGTAAACATGAATGTTGGCCTCAAAATATGACCTTCCCGGCAATTTTTACGAACAAATCTTTTAAAATGACAGCTAAGTTTGAAGTTTAAAGTTTTCAGAGGCAGTTTCGGAGAGATCTTTCCACAAATAATAACCACTCCCTGAGAGGGAAAAAAAAAAGGAAACAAACAAGTGTCTTGTGTGCATTAGCATTTTAATTGGACAAAGCAAGAAAACAATTACAGTAGCAGAGCCATCGGTTCTCGGGGCTAACACCTTTCTAAAACAAACGGTCTGAAAATGTCTGTAGGCACCGCCTAAATAAAAAGAGAATCTTGTCAGGTAAAAGAAACCAGCTCTATAAGGCAACAGTTATAATGTAGGCCTCCCCATTTCTCTGGCAAAATGAGCGAGTTCAGTTGAATCCGCTCTGATTTTTTGATAGAAAATACTGGCGTTTCAGTAGACATTTAAAAACCATCAAGTGTCAAATGTTCACTCTTTTTTTAACATTTTTAATCATGTTAAATTTTAAGTATGCACTGCATGGCAATGCAGTCTTATCCCTGCATGGAAGAATTGTGTGTTCGCACTGTGCCAGCGTCACATTAGATAGTAAAACCCTGCTACGTACAATGTTGTAGTTAACTGTCGAGTTATCAAAAAAAAAAGAAAAAAAAAAAGCAAGCACCCACAGTTAACAGTAGCATTTTTACTTACATCGTTTCAGATGATTTCAGATGGATAAATGGTTATTTACATGTGGCAAAAAAATAATAATAATTTTGAGGCTGTCAAAGAGATATGAGGGAGAAATGGAATGCAAAAAAAAAAAAAAAACAGAAAACACTCCTGTAGTCAAATTTGTCCATGTACAAGAAGAGAGGAAAAAACTGTGCAATATTTATCTGCCCTTTACAGAGAAACAGCAGTGGCAACAATCCCTGCAATTTATTTTTAATCTGAGAGAAAAGGAGAATAAAATGAAACAGATTTCCATTTCTCAAATAATAAACTAATGTTCATAACTTAGCACGAGTCCAACTTTTAAATTTCCTTTAAAATAAAATAAAAAAAATCCTCTCTCCGGCTGTGTGTGTGAGAGGAGAGGTGAAAATGGAAGCAGATTGTAAAACCTGAAGAAAAAAAAAAAATCCAAAAGTTTCTCCTTTACAGTTTTATACTAATTTACAGTTAACTTAAAAATGGTAAGAGCCCTGGTTCATGGCCAGTCTTGCCTACCACAAAGGGTGTAAATACCTGTGTGGGTCAAAATCGCTCCTCCTCCCTGGCCACCCCCCACCCCACCCCGCCCCGCCCCACCCCAACGAAACCCCATTTACATCTCCTACCGGCGCCAACCTTCCCGTTAGGTTCCACATCCAGTAAAAGTCTGAGTCCTGCCACACATGGAGGCGTTGTTACACTGCCCCCCGCGGGGCACCGCACAGCCAATAAGAGGCTGATGGTTGATAAATCTGCCACCTTGCCCCACTTATCAGTGTGTGGGGTATCCTGCGGCTCCCATACCAGGCTGGTTGGCTAGCATGCTCCCATTCAATCCCTGTGTAGGCTCCATAACCCCACCGTTACTGATGGCACTCATGCCAGTCCACCCAGCACTGGCAGGTAAGTGACTGCAAAAAAAACAAGGTATAGAGAGAGAGATAGAGACAGACAGACAAAATGCCAGCAGGTTAGAAGAGACAAGGCGAAAGGGAGCAAAGGGATGATTTATATTAGCGCTACTAGAATCTGGAAGGCTAGAATGAGAACAAGTAAGTTAACAGAAGTTATCAGAAGTTTTGAGGGGTGAGGTAGGCTGGGGCAAAAAACAAGCTGGCAAAAGAGCAAAAAATAATAAAAAATCAGAAAGTAAGATTATCTTTGGAGGGGTCAAGTGTGGTTTGATTAAACATGGGTGGACAAGCAAACAGAGCACACAAGCTAAGCACAGCAAGCTTAATACCCCACCCCCCACCAAAAAAAACTGATGTCGCACAATAGCTTTGATGAGCCACACCGTAAACAAGAAGTCAGGCTTCACAGCAGGGTGTTGGTGTGAGTCCATCTTTCTTCAGCTACAGTATTTTCTTACTATAAGGCGCACCTAAAAGTATTTTATTTTCTCAGAATCTAACAGTTTGCTTTATAATCCAGAGGCGCCTTTTATATGAAAGTTTTTTTGAAATAGGTCGTTCATTGAAGGTGCGCCTTATGGTCCAGTGTGGCTTATAGTGCAGAAAATACTGTAATCTGGTGACTGCTGGACGTATCACCCTGATCACTGCTGCATGCTCTGTTGGAATGTGATCATTGATTACTGACCCCTCCCAGAGGGATCACCTTGATGTTCAGATTAGCTCTGACATCATCCTAATCCACACAGATGCACAGCTCGTCCTCCCAATGAAATGATCGTCTCACAGACATCTGCGTGGACACTGGACACTTCCGACGGTCTCCGTGTCCCATCTCGTCTTGAAACACATGAATGATTTTTTTCTGTATTGTAGTAATATTTCTTTGACACCACTCTGGTGATTAGAGGCTGTTTTAGCCGTTTTAAGTGTTTTTACATGTGCAGCTATACCAGCAGTAGATATAACGGCATACTGAAGCAGCGGAATCAAAAGCTGTGACGTGACAGGAAACTCTCCAGATAAGAGGGTGTGGACCACAAACCAGGATGAAAGCTACTCTAGAGTTTCACTGTATGAACCTGGATTACATGTATGAACCCAGGTCTGCCTGTCAGGAGAATGTGGCGTTTTAAAACTCAGCATTTCTAAATTGTAATACGCTTAAAACTGCAAACAGAAATAAATTCTATTCAGTCATAGTATCAAAATAAATAATCTTGTTACTAAATTGTCAAAATGCCATGTCGCATTCAGGTGTGTTCACCTGTGGAGTCAGGTCTTGTGATGCTCGTCATCACTGACATTAGGCCGTTTACAGTTCGCCTCCCAAAGAACCGCGTGATGTTTCCAGTCAGTAGTCTGTTACATCACTATGACATCATGATCTAATAGTCTATGAGGTCATGTGATGTTCCCAAACAGTAGGAGGATGTTAAAAACCCCTATCAGGTATGCTGTCGACATCTTTACAATTGATCAATGTCTTTTTCTTAGTAATGAGGCTCTTCTTCAATCAGTATCCCATAAGTGGACCGTGGTTACCTTAGCAACACATCTACAACTGAGCTTGAGGTATGAAAAAAAAAAAAGATACCATAACCTAATTTGTGTGACGTACTTAATAAAATTAAATTCTAAATTCAGTGTGGAGTTAATACAGCTTATATAATTTCAAGTGGAGAAAGGCTTTGCCTCTTCCTGGAGATTTGTGCATTTTCTTTATAATTAACGATTAAACAACAGCTCACAATTTGCAGAGACTCTACTTGTACAGCTGGTCACCAAGAATTTTAGACTTCCACCAGTGTATGGCCTCTCCTTTATTTTTCTTGGTTGCACAAAACGTCACTGCACATAGGCTGTCTAAATAAAAACAAAAATGAAATTTAACATGGCCTACTGACATTCATACACAAATCAAACTCTCATGGTATATGTAAAACTGGATCCGTTGAATCATAAGGACAAGATGGTAAAGTGATGACATGAATGTAGACATTAAAAAAAAATCAAAACAAAACAAAAAAGACATGTACAGATGTGTACATCCTTCAAGACCACAGTCCTTACACACAGTAGGCAGGCTTACAAAAGATGGAAATGAATTCTTCATCAGAAAACTATCCCCCACATGTGGACAGTCAGTGGAAACATTGTTCTGAGCTTTTAAGCATTTCTATTGGAAAGTCAAGTCAATCTGACATTCAAACTCAACTGGATTTTAGCTCGTCGAACCAATTTTTACAGTAACTTTGGGAACAAACCGCAGTTTTAAGCCGAGTTTGATCAAGAACATTTGGGAAGAACCTCTGAAGGGATCAAGAAGGGCTACGCTCATCAAACAGCACCATCAACTGAGACATGAAAAACAACAAAACAAATTCAGACTGTGTGTGTGTGTGTGTGTGTGTGTGTGTGTGTGTGTGTGTGTGTGTGTGTGTGTGAATTTGGCAATAATCATCTCAACAAAACAAAAGGGATGGGTTGTTGAGCGGAGTAGGGAGGATGGCTGGAAGAAAGGTTCATGTCTCTTGCCGTGACCAGAGCTGGCTCTCGCTGACCTGGTCTTGAAGGGGGGGGGGGGACTCTGATGAGGCTGGAGTAGGAGGATGCGGTGAAGGGGAGCCCTGTACACACCGTGTTACTTACTTGAAGCCTTGTTGGTTCCAAGCCTGACCGTAGACGCCATAGGTGGGGACCTGCCACCCATTAGGGACATACTGGCCGATCTGGGGCCCATTGCCGTACCACTGGCCCCACTGGCCGTAGTGCTGGGCTGCATGGAAGCTCATCTTATTTTGCTGTAGGGTTAAAGTGCAACACACCTGGTTTAGCCAAGAAAAGGACGACTGCTCAAGAATAAATGACCTCAATGCCACTGAAAACACGACCATCTGATATTACATTAAAAATACAGTATTTTCCACATCAGGCACACCTAAAAGTCATTTTCTAAAAAACCTACAGTGCGCCTTATAATCCAGTGCACCAGTTTCGCGTTCGACTTGCAAATTTTGTTCGACTTTTAAGACAAAAAAATTCAGAATTTTTAATGTCTAAAGCAATCGAAAACTAAGGTTTGCTCGTATATGAAAAGTTTTAAAATAGGCCATTTATTGCAGGTGTGCCTTAATAGTGTAGAAAATACTGTAACCATTACCAGAAGCTCTTGTCGGTGAGCTTGAATAACCACTGCCTGTGTCACATGAACCTCGTCTTCTTACTCAGACGGAGACTGGATTAGAGCAGCGGTTCGACAGACAGCAGCTGGTCCTACAAGCTTCTAAAAACTGTCTTCTTTATCATTATGAGTACATTTGTTGATCTTACCTGAGGCATAGGCACCTGCTGCATCGTGTTCATCATGTCTGGGGTCTCTTTTCCCCAGTAGCATTTAACTATATGGCCCTCTATTGAGGTGCCGTTCACTGACACAATGGCGTGCGCTGCTGACTCATGGGAGTTAAATCTGGGCAAAGACAAGAGGAGAAACACGATTCATGACACACCGCTGGAGATCTGATCTGTTAGCAGAATGTGAGAAGAGGATGGATATTAAATCAGCAGCATGACGCAGAGATGACTACAAATAAAATCGTGCAGATTTAAATAGCACCATTTAAAACACTCAGTCAAGGGCTCTCGCTGCAGGCGTCTCTCCTGACACGTAGTGAACTAAACTGTGTCATTTCTTGATTATAAAGGACAGAATAAAATCCTGTGAGCCCAAATTTCTGGTGCATCGCTTGTTAAATAAGACAGAAGAACAATAATACAAACTTTTCACACACCTGACAAACGAATAGCCTTTGTCGGGGAAAACTCTGATCTCCATGATTTGACCAAAAGGAGAGAAGGTCTGTCTCATCAGTTGCTCTGAAAGACAGAGAGAGGAGTGATTAAAATCATTTCTGATCACGACGTACTGTTTTCATCCCATCTCTACATTTTTCAAAAATTCAGTCAATTTTGCAGGATTGCAGTATAACTACAACTATTAATATTACATTAGTACCACTAGGTTATATTGTGAATTTTTAATTAAAATATTTTTCCCCCACACTGCTCTGTGGTCCTCAATATCTTCGACTGAATTTTGATCAAATCATTTCTGGTCCAGACGCTTTGTTTCAAAAGGGGCAGGTCATTACATGGATCACAAACGTGAAATGCTGCAAAACATTCAATTACTGACATCTGACCATCACCTGGACCGCGAGGATGTGTTAAGGACGCAATGCAGCCGACATACAACCAAGGATCACTCCATGTGGATAACCAATCGCAAACACCAATCAAATTAAGGATAACTCTTTGGCATTTGTGGTTTTATTGATCAAAATATTCCAGAAACATTCAGTACAGTTTCCAAAACTCTTGACTGAACCCATCTGTTGTCAAACAGGGTCAAAGGAATCAACTGTAAACTGTGATGATGATATGAAAAGAAAGTTGAATGTTTCCTTACTTTCAAGCCACACTGCCTGTGCTAAATCTGGATCACTAAGCCTTTTTATGCAACGGAAACATTTTAATCCTTTAACAAAATGTATAAATGCAGCAAATCAACAAGTAGCAGATTCACATCTAAAGTGAACACACCCAAACAGAGATGCCAAATTTCTGAAGACAGTTGAACTGCCTTCAGGGTACTGAAGTGCATCCTGGAAGATATTACTCACTAGATTACTCAACAAGCAACCAGGCCGAGAGAGGACTAGGGTGGAACAGTGAGAAGAGGATAAGAGAGGTCCTATAACAGGAGATGGTGTAATGTGATCATAAGGATAGCAGGATGCATGAACATCCCAAACACAGAAATAACCTCTCAGGGCATCGTCATCTACCCAGCATGAAATCCTAACAATGGCTGATGAAAATTCAGCAAAACAGCAAATTCAGACGAATAATCAAAAGATAAGAAGCAAACACATTTTAAGACAATTAGAGGACACGCAGGGAGGTGATTATTTAAGTGATGGCTCTTTCTAAGCATCAGCTTCTCGCTTTGGGCTAAAAAACCTTTTTTTAAAAATGTGAGACTTTATTATTAAAAATGTTTTCTGCATCTGTTCTGTACAGCCACTGCATTCAAGTTTCATTTTATTCATAACTTTTTATCTTACCAAAGTTGCCAAGAAGACAGGAAAAGTGCTTAAAAACTGATAAAACTATGGGATTTGTTTGGCCAAAAGCATGTCACTCCTTTATTTAATAAGATGTGACCTAAGGTGGTTTCTTTATCTGGCAAAAAACCATAAGAACATTATTTGTGTACAAAAAAAACTGTTCAGAGCTCAGCAGTAGAGGGTGGATTTTCTGCTTATTTTGCCATTTTAATTTATGATAAAATAGATGTTTTTTTTAGTTTGTTTCCCGTGACGTCTGTGTGGCAGGAGTTTGAGCCTTTAGGTTCTGACAGGATGGGTTCCAGCATCAGTGTGACCAGACTGGACATCACAGAAGGCACTGCTGGACAACAGGCCAATGGTTTCCTAGTTCATGGCACTTTATTTATCACATTTCTTTCATATCAGGTCGTGAGAATTGTATTCTAAACAAAACTAAGATATGGGGCCCTAACACCCATCCTCCCTTCAAATTTTCTCCTCAGACTAAAACGTTTGACCATAGAATGTGGGAAAACTGCCGTCCCAGTTAGTCTGACATGTTGAGAATAATATGGGGCAGCTCCTGCGTTCATGACTCTTTTGTGTGTTGCTAAAAAATACTGACTTTATATGGAGTTTTACTTCAGTTCCCACTGGCTTTTCTCAGTACACGGATAATTTGCTCTTTTATTCACTATTCGCATTTGAACATTTTTCAGCGGTCATTCATTACCTGTCAGGCCTGTGCTGACTCCCCCACAATACACGGTGCAGTTACTGGGGCTGGACTGACTCATTACTTCTTCAAAGCTTAGATGCTTGGAGTTATCTGCCAGCAGAAGACAGAGACATCGTAACAGTGAATGGATAAATCCGAATCCCAATGTCAACAAGAATAATATACACATTCACGCCAACACACTTTCATAGGTCGTCTTTGGGGCAGGGGGCTTTCTTGTGGCCCAATTAGTTCGGATCTGTCTGCCTCCTAACCACTGACCACCCATCTGCTGAATGGCGTTCTCTGCATCCTAGAACAAAGACAGCATCTGGTTATTTAGCAGTCATTGTTGTGCTGTTGTTCTACCTACAAGTGTGAGAGGAAAGTAGCATGACCTGATCTCAACTCGTGGGCTCAAAATCAGATTGCGATCAGTGTATTACAGAGTCACTTCATTCCTGCTAAACATAGCGTACATAACAATATCTGAACATATCAAACAACCCTGAAAGACATCCTAAACCTTCAACATAACAGAATTATTCTAATCATGAAGCCTATTTCAAACCAAAGGTAATCCGATTTTATAAAAATTAAAAATTCACCTTAATGTCATGTTGTGTGATCATTCATCTCTTAACATCTAATCTCAGTACTAACCCATTTGTTGAAAAAAGACACAAAGCCATAGCCTTTAGATTTCCCTGTAGCCATATCTTTCACAACACGAGCATCTCTGTGGACAAACACACCAGTAGAAATCCATTAAAAGCATGCAGCAGAATCCAGCACTCAAAATGTAAAGTGGATTATTCTCCAAAAACTTCCAAGATTTATACTTTCATGTCCTTGGGAAATTCCGCTATGAGTGCACCTACCAGAGATTTTTTTTACATTTCACATCTTTTTTTATTCCTGATATCATCAGTTGTGACGACTAATCTGGATACTTACGATATTCTGCCAAATGGACCAAATGCAGCTTTGACGTCTTCTGTAGTTATTTCTGGGCTGAGGTCTCCAACGAAGACATGAAAATGATCTATGTGGACAAATGTACATTTTACCGGCACATCTAGTTTCTATACTTCCTCCATGAGTCTGACTTTTGGCCTTCAACTGCAAACTCTTAAATCACTTTCTTAATGAGAATCACAAACTGAAAAGGAGAGACTTTTGGAACCCGAAGAGTTACACTCATCTACACGGAGATAAAGGTGATCAAACCACATTCCAAACAAAGGAAGGCAATGACTTTCTGACACACGGAAGTATAGATGGGAATAGAATCTTTTGCTGTGATATTCAATCTTTCTAGCTCAACAACATATTTGTCCTGAAGTCAGCATGCATCCCCCACTGCCCAGTACTTACTACTTGTGTCTTTTTTCTGGCTCGTTGGTGTCGTGGCCCAGTTGACTTTGACCTCCTACACAGAAGAGCATAAAAAGAACGGGCAAGGTGGGGTATGTTTACATCATTGACAGGAAAACCTGGAGTCATGAATCCTCCACAAGGATGCCCTAGACGAACGTATGATTTTTTTTTATCACTTTCACAATATCTAAAAGTGTTAGAGTCATTTTAAATACTGAGTATATCTAGTGACATTGTGCATTCCAATGCAATCAAATGTTTAGGTAAAAATTAAACAGAAAATAGAAGGAAACTAGTTTAAAAAGTGAAAAGAAGAAACTGTAGGTATAAAAGTAAAGAAAGCAGGGTAGTTTTGACACTCAAATATAAATGGAAGCCCTAACACAATAACATCTTCATATTGTAGTGGGACGCCCATGTGGCTGCACAGTTCAGCCCTACAACCGCAGACCCAAAAATCCACCCATCCTCACTCACCCTGTAGACACGATAGCTTACCTTACCCATTATTTTCCTTCCATTCATTGCTGCTAATGAGGCAGCAGCATGCCTGTGGTCATAGAACTCCACAAAGCAGTATGGATCATTTCCAGCCGTCTGTTAACAGGAAAACAAGACTGAAATCAAGTCCACAGTCAAGGTGATGAATGGTCAGGGATGACAATGACCACCTACTGCTGTCTGAGGCGTCAGTCTAATAAACTCAGGAAGGAAAATCAATTCCAAGAACACACAGATTGAGACATTCAGGAGAGGACACCATCAGCCTTCAGGCTGTTTGATGCTACTTTCTATTTTAAAAACAAACAAACAAACAAACAACAGGACTCCACCATTAACACTCACATCAACTATCATTTTACAACTTTTGCAGGGTCCGATCTGTGTGAAGACCTGAAGAATGAGCGGCTCGGTGACATCCCTGGACAGATTCCCCACATACCTGCAAACAGGGAGAGAGATGGGGGGGGGAGAGATGGGGGGGGGCTTTGTCAAACAGGAAGCAGCATGCAGACAAAGGCTAGTTACCCAGGCTAGCTACAACCACACAGTAACTAGCTATGGTTACATAAAAAGCGAAAATGAAAATGGAGTTAAAGCTATAAGTGGTAGTTTATTTTTTTCTCGAACAATTTAAACCTGATGAGCTCACATCAATGTCTGCTCGGCTTTCTCTGAGCGTTGACGTGGCTTGTGTGCTAGCTAGCTAGCTAGCTAGCTAGCGTTAGCCGGCTCAGAGGGCCTCACGTTGAGCGGAATGGAACCTAACGGTACGAACCCAGTGAGTCTACTGCCACATTAAACATGTCCATTCTGATCCAGTACGGCTAAGAAGCACATGTTTGTTTGAATGAATGAGTTGCTAGCCGCGGCGGTTCTTCTGAGTAGCACCCAAGAACAGAAACACGTCTGGAACGAATAATGTCTACGTATATAAACAACTTCACATCCGCGCTAAAAAATACTGTGCGTCACATTTCTGTCGCCATTTTCGCTATGGTATGATGACATTAAATGGAAATAGAAACTGGAGTTGAATTTCCATGTTTTACATTGTATAAATGAGGTAAATCAACAACGTGGAAACTGTCGCGCTGTAACGGTGCCTTCCCAGTCCAGGACGTAGACAAGGCCGCTATACTCACAAGGTCCTGGGTTGATCGTCGTCCATCGTCGATGTCTAGTGGTCGCGTCCAAATGGGGCTTTAATCCAATGACATACAAATGATTTGCGCTGAACTTGAGCGACCGTGAACGTAAAGTCTATATCTACTAATTAATGGCAAATCGCTGGCCGAGTCAGAGCTCACACCGCAGACAGCCTCAATCTGATGCAAACAATAGGAAGTTGAAGATGGCGGAGCGGCGCGTCAGCAGCGTCAACCTGCGCGCTGAAATGTAGGCAAAAGCAGGCGATTTTTTTCGCAGACGCGACAACTGCATGCCGTAGGCTCAAACCTAGCGAGTTTTATAGCTTCGCATCCCCGTACTGAATTATATTTCCCGTTCTTTTATTCGTTGGTCTCATCGACCAAGTTATTGACCGTTAGCGGAAATAACAGCTGGACACGTTTGGGAATTCTTGCAACTATTTGTCAGATTTTTCAGCGTCGTGCAAAAAAAGCTAAGTGATAATTTGACTTTGATGGGAGGGAGTCTTGTAATAATTTGGGTAAAAACAGTGCGCCGCCCGGGAATCGAACCCGGGTCGCAAGAATGGGAATCTTGCATGATACCACTACACCAGCGGCGCCCTTGGAAGAGCAGATCGAATACGTCAATATGTACTGAATCCGTGTGTGAGTTGTGACACGCGAGGGGAGGAGCCTACTCACCCCACAGCAACTGACTCTGATCAATTTTTATTGTACAAATATTTCAAACCCAGAGGATACCGATCCCTTCTCCGTCAAGGACTATTTTCCTACTACTATTTATTTTTGATGTGAATTCCTTTTTGCGTGAATCTTTATTTGGATTTGGATTTCTATTTTGTAATTTTTTTTAAAAATTAAAAGCGCTTTTAACAAATCGAAATGAACATATTCGTAGGACACAGGAGTTCCGGCAACTGACGGAGGAGGGCAGTATTTCTTCTTTTGTGCTGTAAAAAAGTAGAAGAAGAAGCAAGATTAACCCTCACGAAGAAGAAACGAAATTTGAAGGAAATATGGCTTCTCCTCCTGGTTGTAAGCATTATGAGCGCAGCTGCTTACTCAAAGTGAGTCAAATTTTTGAAATATGTCATTTTTATTTGTGTTTCACGCATACTGGAGCATTTGGATGACGAGCATGCCGTGTCCTAACCCAGGGTTAAGGTACATAGTTTTCATAATGACCACTCAGCGAGGTTAGCTTGTGATTTTAAACTAGTGGATCACAGCTCGTCGTGACATTAGTGAACGTCAGTGTCTGGTGTCTTTGCTTTATTAGCCCATAGGGACTTGTGTTGGAGATGAAAGGGGTGTTGGTATGGTAACAATCGCGAAAACGAATGTGTAAATTCATATATTAATTTCACTGAGTCAGAGTAGAGTAACATGTCAGGAAGCTTATTTAGAGCCATTATTTGTGTGATGGGAGGCTAACCTTTGCTCAAAAACTCACAAGAATAGGAGAAATTCTCTCTAACTCAATCGTATGTAAGGTCTTTTGTTGGAGCATGTGGCACATATTAAGCAAAAAATAAATTCAACCTTCTGGTTGGATGTGGGCATACAGTGTAATTCATCAGATCAGGTCAATTTTGATGATTTAATCTGATGGAAAATATTTAATCTGTCATACAGGAGGCTTCTTCTATCTTAAGTAGTTGGTCAGAGATTCAGATATTTAAGCACTCACAATCACAATTGAGTTTAAGGTATTGTCATGGGTCAGCACAAAACAAGTTGGTGAGTTTAATGGGGCATCATGTCTTTTTTTTTTTTATTTAACCTTTATTTAACCAGGTAAGTCAATTGGGAACCAATCCTCATTTACAATGACGACCTGGGTATATCCCATACTGAAGGACGGCAGATCGACTCTCACCCTCATTCACACCCAAGGTCAATTTAGCATCTCCCATTCACCTGCGTTGTGTGTTTTTGGTGGTGGGAGGACGCTGGAGAGACATGCAATATACACTGTGTGTGCTGCCATTAGTATTAGCATTATTAGCATATTCAGTATTGTCTGATAAGAATAACACAAAGATTTGGATGTTTGAAGTTTCAGTGTGTACCTGTGCAATAGTTATAATGTTTGGTCAGAATATTTTTTTGCTGTCTGGTGGATGGATTATCCTCATCAGGAGCAAATGCTCACAAACTTAGATTCAAACATATTTGCGAAGATAGGGGGAAAGAATCCAGAGACAAGATCTCAGATTTTAAACCTAAACTTTTAAAAACAAAATTTAATAGAAACAGGAGTGTTGTTTTTGTTTTAAAGATAAATATGGCACAACAGGACTACAAACGTAACTCAAATCTGTTTAAGGTTTTCTGATGGTCGATTTGTTGAAACTACTCTAAAATAGAAGCATAACCTGTTTAACATACCCATCGTGCCTCTCTCCATGTTTCTGTGTATGGCAGGCACCTTGCTGTGGTAAGCTTTATGTGTGTCGGCTGTGTCACGATGCAGAGGAGGATCACCGGATGGACCGATTCAAAGTCAGAGAGGTGCAGTGCTCTGAGTGTCAGACATTGCAGCAGGTAAATGATAGTTTTCCATTCTGCTGTCGCTCCCTGTCACACGCAGTGATCATCACTGTCAATTTTTATATTTATGTATTTTGCAACTCATCAGGAAAAAAGAAAGGCATACTTTTTTTCAATTATTTTAGACACAGCAGACTTGCCAGGAGTGTCAGATGCAGTTTGGAGAGTACTACTGTGATATTTGCCACTTGTTTGACAAGGACAAGAAGCAGTATCACTGTCAACCCTGTGGAATATGCAGGTGAGCAATACTGGAGCTATCCATCTAATATTTGTCATTGTCATGTTAATTTATGTTATTCATGTGCCCCAACAGGATTGGGCCCAGGGACAAATATTTCCATTGTGAGAAGTGCAATCTGTGTTTAGCCCAGGATCTGCGGGGAAACCACAAGGTGTTTATTATCCTGTATCTGTTTGTTACGCACACACATCACATGTGTTGTCTTTGATGAGTCTGACTGTCATTAACATTTTTTTTTAAATTGTTTCAGTGTGTTGAAAATGTTTCACGACAGAACTGTCCGGTGTGTATGGAGGTAATAAAACAAGTTAGAAGAGGGAATAGTGAGGGATGTTCTGTGTGGGTGTATTTTCTTCATAACATTTGATGTAATTTTGTTTTCATGTGTAGGATATTCACACATCCAGAATCGGAGCACACGTTCTTCAATGCGGCCATCTTTTACACAAGTATGACTTATTATTCTCTAACCAGCAATGGCTTAAGTTTGACAGATTACGATGCAACTTGTATTAGATGGCAGGAAAAAAATGCATGAATTTCCCAAGCATGACACTATTCTGCAGTTTAATTATTGATTACTGTTGTAACAAATCCAGTGTGTACAATAAGGTCAACATAAGAATAGAAATAAAATTAGTAACATGAAGAGAAATTGTTAATGTATTGTGTTAGTTACTCAGAATGTTGTGTTTTCAGCTTTTCTGTCAATTTTTAAAGAACTAATTGATTCTTTAAGAATAGCAGTGTATGATCTGAAGAAAAAATCTTAAAATCGTGATGTGTTTTACTTTCTGCAGGACCTGCTTTGATGCCATGGTCAGAACAGGGTATGTTCAAGCCAGTTTCAAAGTTTATTCCCACTTCTGAACCATTGAGCCGTTGTTAAATGAAATTGCTACAGTATTATTAAAGCCCTGTGGACTGATGACTTCCTGCTTCATGTGCAGGACACACAGACGTGCAAAGACCAGGTTACTGCAGGAAACAAAAACACGTTCTATGATAACTTGGTGCCTCTGACAATAATGAAGTGCTTGGAGAATTTCTGATTGAGGTCTTCCACTAAATCTGAGTTTCCTCATTTGTTTTAGAGCTTATCGCTGCCCTCTGTGTATGCACTCTGTCTGGAACATGGAGGACCACTGGGACCAAATAGACAAAGAGATCGCTCAGTCACCTATGCCCACTGAATACCAGGGCACTACGGTCAAAGTAAGACCTCAATAATAGAATTTTAGTCAAATCGGATTGATTTATTAATCATAATCTTTTTATTTTTAAGACAAGCCCAAATTTTCGCCTTGCACTTTAAATGAAACTTGGTAACAGTTTGGAAAAATGACCATGTGGTTATGTTATGTGTAATGTGTGTACTCTTGCTTTCCTCATTATAGATTATGTGTAACGACTGTCAAGCCCACTGCACGGTGCCTTTCCACGTATTAGGGATGAAGTGCAGCAGCTGTGGCTCTTACAACACGGCTCAGGACGGAGGACTCATCCAGCAGCCTGAGCAACAGCAGCAGCAGCCTACGGAGGCAGAGACACACACAGAGTCAGAGCAGCAAGATCAATCACAGTCGCCTACACCTCAGTGAAATATCAGCCGACAACAATGATGTTTGCCTGGTGCAATTTGCTGTAAAAGATTAGATTTAATGTAACAGTTCATTTTAGCTTATGTTCCCACATTGTATATACAGTATTGTATATACAGTATTATAAAAAAATATAGTTTCTTTTTAACTAGTTCAAATCTATCCCAGCATGCACAGGGGTGAGATGAAAGTTATAATGAACAAAGATGTATCCATACACAAACGGGAAACGTTTTGCTCGACACTGTTGCAGAAGAATGAACAGATTAATTCCACGTTGGAGCGCTGGTAGTTGTTGTACAGTACCCAACCGACTGACATTTTTAGTTTATTGTGTTCACAAACATGTGACAGCTTGTATGCAGTGTAGCTGAACATAACATCCCCTTTTTTAAAACATGTGGGACAACAGAAAAACAAGTCTGGGGTGGAAGTGACAAAAAGATTGTCATGAGGCAATGTAAACCTGCAGCAAGTTTTGGAATGTAAAAGATAAATACATGTGGAATAAAACATTGCATTGCAAATTAATTGAGGACTAAACATTTAGAATGAGTTACAAGTTTGGTACAGGAGAAACAGGTTGTATTTTCTTTAGATTTGGTAAATATTCACTCAACTCCAGTTTGTCACATTTTGGTGGATGTAAGTCAAGTTCACTGTAACCTCAAAAACATGTCAATAAAATTTTGTGAAGCTGAAATTCACAAATAACTATTTGACTCTTGAGTGCTTTATAGTCTGAACAAAGTAACACCCTCTAACCTTAACAGGAAGAAAAAAAACCTCTACCCAATCATGTGATCACATGTCTACGGGCAGCAGGTTTTTAGCAAGGTCACACCCATGACACCAGGAAGCTGGGAGATGATCAGGCAGAGGACACCAAGGGAGAGAACCTGAGGAATGACGAGAAGAAGTGGGGGGGAGAATGAGGTAGAGGAGTTTAATATGTCAGAACCCCCACCGCTGTAGTTGAGTCCATATATAACAGCTAATCAACATTACTCACAAATATCTGAAGGGATTTGTTTTAGTGAACATTTCATTTAGTAATTTTAAAGATCTGTTTCACAACACGCTGATACAAATATTCAGAGTATTATCTAACGTTCACTCAGGAACAGGACATTCGGACCGAGTTAAGAGTTGAAAACACTAATCTTAGTTGCACGTCATGAAACTTTAGGTCTCTGCCACGGTTTTGAAGACCTCTGTGGGACGTGATCTGAACACTGATGCAGCTTAATTCAACCCTATCTAGACTTAAGTGATAACTAATTTTATACAGGTTAAGACTTGACCTGAGAAATGCGTCGGTCCAGCTGTTTGCAAACCTCAGCTGTTTGCAAACCTTTTTGGGTCCAAAAAATGACTGATTGGTCCTTTAGACTGGTCATTTTCTAAAGCCAGCCGAGAGGCTTTGGGAAATATTTGAACTTGAGCCCATCTCATACGAGCGACTGATGGGACATAATTGTGAAACCTTCAATCTCTCGATTTTGTTCTTACACAGTGGAGTTTTGTTACTGTGACAAAACCACATTGTTCACAGCACTGTGCTTTTTATCTTTGATACTTGCAGGCTTAAAGTTTGTATTCCTCTCATTGCAAAGGTAAATTGTCAAAAATGCTTTACATTCGTTTGTCTACTTAACCAGTCCTTAGAAATTAAAACTCCATTTTCAGCTGCTCCTAACAATACTTCTGAGGTAGATAGATAGATAGATAGATACTTTATTAATCCCGGAGGAAATTGCATATATCCACTGCTCAGGCATTACTTAACAAATAATACTGGATAAACACCAGGAGAAAAGGAAACACTGACATCACAGGACATACCACAAGACATACATTACACTAACAGACAGGCACATGCAGCACTAACAGGACTTATATACTAAACTATAACTAAAAATATAAACAGTATAAAATTTAAAAATATTACAGTATTAAAATATAAACAGTATAAAATAAAATCTAAACAGTATAAAATTGAATTAAAATATAAAAACAGTATAAAAAAATAAATTATATATATATATATATACAACAGTATAAAATTAAATTTAAATTAAATTAAATCCATTTTCAACCCCGTGCTGACCTCGCCACCTCCCCCCCGCTCCTCCTGAGAGAGTCATTGTACCCCCTGATGGCACGGGGCACGAAGGAGGACCTCAGCCTCTCTGTGGAGGCGCTGTGTGACAGCAGTCTGCCGCTGAAGGTGCTTCTCTGCTGGGAGAAGGTGGTGTGTAGGGGGTGCCTGGTGTTGTTCATGATGGCCTTAATTTTAGACATGGTCCTGCTCTCCAGAAGCGTCTCCACAGAGTCCAGGCTCAGCCCGACCACTGAGCCCGCTCTGCGGATGAGTCTGTTCAGACGGTCCATATCTCTTTTCCTGGCCCCCCCACCCCAACACACAATGGCGTATGACAGCACACTGGAGACTACGGACTGATAGAACATGAAAAGGAGCTTAGGACAGATGTTGAAGGAGGCCAGCCTCCTTAGGAAGTACATCCTGCTCTGCCCCTTCTTGTACACACAGTTGGAGTTGAGTGACCAGTCCAGTCTGCTGTCTAGCTGCAGTCCCAGGTACTTATAGTTTTCTACCACCTCCACCTCACTGCCTTTGATGATCACCGGCTGTGGAGAGGGAGGTGCCCGCCGGAAATCCAGAACCATCTCCTTTGTCTTGGAGACGTTGAGCTGGAGCTGGTTCTGTTGGCACCACTCCACGAAGTCAGCCACCAATGCCCTGTACCCCCCCTCATCACCCTCCCGGATACATGCCACTATCGCGGTGTCATCGGAGTACTTCTGTATGTGGCATGTATCCGAGTTGTGCTTGAAGTCTGATGTGTAGAGGGTGAAGAGAATGGGGGATAGAACGGTCCCCTGTGGTGCCCCAGTGCTGCTGGTCACCATAGAAGACAAGCAGTCCCCCATACGGACGTACTGGGGTCTGTCCGTTAGGTAGTCCGTAATCCAGCTCACGAGGTAGGGGTCCACAGCCATGGAGGTCACTAAAACATGTTTTAACATGCATCAATATTAGTCAATTCCATTAGTCAGTAACATTGACTAGGGTTAATATTGCAGTATTTTTCGCACCACAAAGCGCACCTAAAAAGCCTTTAATATTCTCAAAAACCGACAGTGCGACGTATAATCCAGTGCACTTTATATATGAAAAGAGTTTTAAAATAGGCCATTCATTTAAGATGCGCCTTATAGTCCAGCACACCTTATGGTGCAGAAATACTGTAATCATTTCCTCATCAGTCTTGTTCCTAGTTGTCTAATAACTCAGGAAATTAAATGTTTGAGTTTATGATGGTCACAGAAACAATGTTACAATGACTCAACAAGAAACACTTAAATTCTAAATTGTTTATTTAAAATGTTGCTCCCCTTGAATCAGGCATCATCCACAGAAGATACAGCTTCCTGCAAGCAAACAAATCATTAACATGACTAAAATGATTCTTGGTAACTTTGCTAGCATATAGAGTTCAGGAGGTCCACCTCTGGTTGGTCTGGGTCAGCTTTAGAACTTCGTCTAGTTGGAGTGGTCTCAGCTTTTTTCTCCAGGTCAGTCATACTGGTTTCCTTCACCGCTGCTGAGCCAACACTCCTGTAGAGAGGAACAGAAAAGTGGATCCCAGTGGTACTGTAGATCTAGTATCACCACTGCATTAAGAGGCAACAATAAGTTCGCAAACATCTGACTTCAAGCTTCTTAAATAATTGGGCATGGCAGTCTATCTAGGTAACATGAAGCAGAAGAAAATAGGACATTGCCAAAGAGTTAACTCATCTGGTTGTCAGTTTGCCTCTGGTGCAAACCTTTTTAGTAAATGAGTTGCCATAAATTGTTGTAGAGATATTCCCAACCCCCAGAGGATGAGGATCACAGGCTTTGGTAATATTCAGTCTTTTTATGAGGTGATAAGATTAAGTCTTCTTGCTTCTAACAAATGCCCGAAGAGCTAGAAGACAAGATTGAATGAATTTGATTTAAAATTAATCAGGATAACTTAAGGTGATCCTTTAATATTTACACACATTTTTGTTGAAAATTTCAGTAAATTTCCATCTCCTTACTAAAGTCACCCGTTTTGCAAATTAGGAAATGATACCATTCACACTTTAGTAAAATGTGAAAATAGCAATCTACCAAACGTTACACACAGGCATGCAAGCATTGTTGTTTCTGTGTGATGGCATTCAGTGTAAACCCTTACTGCTGCTTTAGAGCCTCCCTGAGATACTGACTAGTGTTACCGCCGCCTAGAGGTTCTGTGATTGGCTCAGATTTTTTTATTTTTTTTAAATTAGGATCACACAATTATTGGCAAATTTGCAAAAACTCCCTCAAAGGTGGACCCTTGCATGTCCAATGGGGGATTAAATTTAGGTGATCTAAGGATATCATCTTTTAAAGATTCTGTAACATTGTGAGAGGTTGTATTTTCAGAACAATGCACCTCTTTCACAAACGCTTCCTAATGCTAGGGTCTTGGTGGTGGTGGTGGGGGGTTTACTTTGAGTTCTTCATATGAAAATGTCAAATTCAAATTCCAGACTGAGGTCTTGTCAACACAAGTATGGTACAGATGTTTTTTTAAATGTTTGTTTTATGCATTTTAGCCTCTATTGAAACCTTCAAGTCGCCAAACTTCATGTTATAATCCAAGAATTGTGTAGATGTATTATGTACCTCCTCATTTGGAATTTGCAGATTACTGCAGAACAAAAACATGTTTAACTCGAGTGATTGCCAGTGGATATATCGTTACATTATTAAATCCTGAAGCTTTATGTTGTGTTAGTTAAATAAATAAATTATGATTATCTTAGTATCATATATTACTTTTGCATGCGTGTTTAGGTTGGCTTTCTTACTTTCCTTTACCAGCAAAGACAGCCAAGACTACTATGAATGGTTTTTTATGTTTGAACTCCCGTTTTATAAAACCCATGTGAACATTTGAAACGTTCCTTTAATGATCTTATTACACATTTACCAAATGTATAATAAGATAGGGCAATTTCATTAAAATAATCAACATACCGCATGTTGGAACTTTTTCTCTTCTTAACCACCACTGCCATCACAACAATGACCAGTATTCCGGCACAGATCCCTGCTGAGCCATAGACGATGGGACCCTGCATGGTCTTCAGAGTATTGACTTGACACGATTCGCCGCTGTAGAACAGTGAGCACACACATGTGGTGTCCCCACTGATGTCCACACAGTGTCCATTTCCACTGCAGCGCCTCCGACTGCACTCCTGGGCGTCCAGGTAACGCAGCTGACCGCTAACGTTCAGGGTGGCGTTAAAGCCAGTCACTTCAGAGAGATCAGGGAGAGCAGAGGGTGGAGGGGAGGAGCTGTGGGACTGGGTGGGAGCAACGACCCCAGATCCTGACCACAATTTCAGAGTGACACCTGAAAATAGATCTCAGATCAGTTATCATATTGTCAAGTTCTCCATTCAGAAGAGCTCTAGACTCACAGTTCTCATCAGAGTGGTCATCACAGTCCACGCGCCCGTTACAGAATTTCTCAACAGGTTGGCACGACAGTTGATCCAGACAGGGCCTGCTGCCCCCTGGGCAGTGCTGCGCTGGACTGCAGTGGGTGTCATTCACAGGGAGGTGGTCGTGGGCACACTTGCATGTCCGGCCTCCGGGGGTGGCGAGACACAAGTGCTGGCAGTTGCCGTTGTTTTCTATACAAGCATTTGAACCTGTTTGAAAAACAGTCAATTGGAGTTCACGATTGCCCCTGTAGACTCACATTTGGAAGCGAGTAAATCATATCAGAAAATGTGCACCCCCCCCCATACCAGTCTGTCTGGATTTGCTGAATCCTTTTAAGCTGACCACCTGTGTGCCAACCTCAAACCACAACTTGTTCTGCTGCTGCTCAGCTCTGTACCAGAGTCTGGTTTTATCTGAAGGAAAATGGAGACAAATTAATGTGTAACGATAGAAACAGTCAAAGACAAAACATGAGGTTCTCGTTTCAGACATCCTTCAATATAACCATACTGGATCCCAGATTCAGACTTCTGAGACCATCTGTCGTGCTACTGATGACAAAAAAAAAAAAAAATACAGTCCAGAAACAATTTCAAATCAAGTTATGGATCGGTTCACCTCCTCATTGCTGAACACAACATAGCATTACATATGAGCCATACCACTGACAGTCATCCAGAACAGTGTATCATCACTTAGAGCCACGGCAGTCAGGCCATCACCAGCCTTCACCTCTTGGTATCCAGATCCATTAAGCTGAACAGATCCAATGGTCCCTAAACCTGCAGAAGAATCCAAACCCTTAAAACAAATGCAGCGTTACTGAATATATAAAAACATATTTTAAGTAAAACTTCTTACCAGTGTCAGCCCAGTAAATAGCATCCCCATGACTGGAGAAGACCAGAGATGTCGGCTGTACTGCATCTTTCCACACAATATTCCTCCCGGTGCCGTCCATGTTGGCACATTCTACAGTAGCAGTGGTTTCTGCACCCTGAACGCCCACATTTGTGAAACACACTCTTCCACTCGGAGGGTGGAGGGTGATGGACTTCACTCTACCAATGCCTTCCTTTATGAGGATAGCAGTGTATCCGCCTGTTGCAGAGGTGACCTGCAGGCGGGGCTGTTTGTTGCTGCTCCAGTAGATGTTTCGAGTGACCCAGTCCAGGGCCATGGCAGTGATGGTGTCACCCAAGAGTTTGAGAAGTTGGCCCTGAGAGGACAAGTCAGAGTTATTCAGCTTGAAGGAGCTCAGTGACGTCGTGCCATCGTCCGTCAAGAACAGGGTGTGGTCACGCATGTTGTAGTCCATGATGGTCGCCTCATTGATGCTGGGTACTTGCAGGACCAGGTGTTCAGGCCAGCCGTTCAGATCAGCTGCCATGTGCCGAGACTGCAAGTAGATCTACAGAGACCATTGGGATAAATACATATTCATCTAAAACATTTTTACCTACATGTATTACAAACCGATTGCATGCTAATGGAGTATTCAGCACATTATACGTTTCTGCATTTAATAACAACATCCGTGTTCCCACTGCATGACAAATTCTAAGGTTCAGAGCCGTTGTTCCAATTGGGGCAGGGCTCAAAGCAATGCTCTCAATGAGTACACTCTTTTTGGATTACAGTATTTTCCGCACTATAAGGCACACTGGACTATAAGGCGCACCTTCAATGAATGGCCTATTTTAAAGCTTTTTTCATATATAAGTGCATTGGATTAAAAGGCGCACTGTTGGGTTTTGAGAAAATTAAAGGCTTTTAAAAAGCCTTTTCACAGTTTTCAGTCTTTGTGCTAAATGGCTATTAACTGAAACATTCTACAAGTCATACAGATACCAGCTAAACTCGTGTCCAAAATACCCAGCTATTCCTTTGACACAATGGAACAATAAAGAAAATTCAGAACTACAAATGATCGTAACACCTGGGTGACTGTGGAGGGAGACAGCAGCATTAGAAACGCTGAATTGCCCAGACTGGAGCAGGTAAGGCCATCGTCAGCCAACAAGAGTCCAGAGGGACACTTGCAAACAGCCTTAGGTCCCGGGGCCAACACACACATGTAGGAACAGAGCCTTTTCTCACAGGGACTGTCAAAGCCTGTTTGCAGCAATGGATGGACGATCTGCAAGCAAAGGAGGAAACATGGATGTGGTAATGTTCCAAGCACAAAAACTCAATCATAAAAAGTTCTAGATGTAGTTTCAAAACATTGTTTTGCCATCAGTGTCATAAGGATGCCTAATAATGTTCAAAAAATGTGCTAAAATAGGTCAACATCTGTGAGGTAGTGTGTCAGTGACATCGTGCCATGAATTGATCAACAATTAGAACACCTCCATCATGCAATGCAGCCCCATTTCCTGTTGTGACTGAATAAGTCTTTATGCTTTACAGACCTTCACACCAAAAGATTGTCTCGGTCTTTTAAGAAGAACTTGGCGTTTCTTGCCAGAGACTTTTTGAGCAGCTAGCACCATTCTCTTCTTGGAATCAGACCAAAAGAGCAAATCATTGAACACTGTAAGGGAGAATGGGTTTTTGGAATCCTCCATCTGCAGAATCTGGAAAACGACATTCAAACTATTTTTCAATTTAATCTTTACATGCTTGAATTAAAATGATCCCAAAAAAAAACAACACTTGTAGGACACTTGGTGGTGACAAGGTTCACTTATGAGTAAAATAATAGTTGGATTTAGACATTAGCTTTGAGTGGCAGTTCTTAAAAACTAAATAAACTCCTGGTGTTTATCCAGTATTATTTGTTATGTAATGCCTGAGCAGTGGATATATGCAATTTCCTCCGGGATTAATAAAGTATCAATCTATCTATCTATCTATAATGATTAGAAACTGCAAAAAGCTTTGGAATCTAACATCTGACTAAAATGTTTTAATGCCATTCATGTGCCAGCATGCCTGACCAAAACCTTTACCCGAATGTCGTCTCCATCCAGTGACGCAGATCCGATCGCCTTCAGCCTTACATCTGTCCAGTAGACTCTGTTAGAGATGGCATCCACAGCCACGCCGCCCGGCCAGCCCAGACTCGAGTTCACCACCGCCTTCCTCTCCGATCCGTCCATTCCTGCACGCTCGATTTTCACCTCATTACCAATTTCCGTCCAGAACATTAGCCTGTAAGGAAAATGAAAAGATTTTGAATACAAGTTTCTGTTAACAATTTCAGAAGCATTTGAGGCGAATTTATTAATGACCCTTTTTGTGGAAACAGTGCCAGAGAGCGGGGCTGATCCAGGTCTTCATCCAAGATGACGAGGTGTTTCTGGGACGTCATGGTGACTGGGGCCAATCTAATAGCCATAATCTGACTCTTCTCTCCATCGATCCAATACAGGTTCCTCCCAAGCCAGTCCACTGCAATGGAATCTGCTCGGACACCTGTGGGAACACAAATGCAACATCTCAAAGCAGGCATCAATGTATGACAGTGAGCATCTTTTCCTCCACATCTCTTTTGCACCAACCTTTAATCAGAGTTCCTGTGGTCTTCCGGTCCAATGATGACCATCTTATGCTCTCAGTATCCAGACTGTCCCAAAAGACCCTCTGCTCCCTCCAATCATAGTCCACGGAGAGGATGACCTTTGTGGCAGAAGATGACAACGCAACTCGCCTGCCACTGCGCAGGCCAAACAAGTAGAGGTCCGTTTGGACTGACGCCAACAGGAAGGGCTCGCCTGAAGCATTGGAAAACGAGAATCATTATGTATAATCATATTTGGACATATTGTGCTTTCAAATTAGGGGTTGTTAAAACAATGTTCCAAAGTTGTGATGACTTGAATCAGCTGTCCAGACATAACCTGGGTTAAGAGTGTCTTCAAAGTACCGTTAGGTGGATCAATTTCACCTTACTTCTGGTCTTTATGCTTAGCCATCAATCATGTGGCACAACATCATGCATAACATTTTACAAAATGTCAAAATATTCCTATAGTGAATTCTAAAGTCATAATTCTTATACCTCACACAGATTCTTTAATGCTTCCCCACCATTAAACTTATTCACCTAAGGAATTATCTAAAGAACTTTACCAGTGATCTTGCAGTGGCGTCCACCAGCCTCTTTTATGTAACCTGGCTGACAGTCGCATTGGTAGGAGCCTGGGATGTTGATGCACAGATGACTGCACACATCTGGCCTCTCGCACTCGTCAATGTCACCACAGGTCAGCCCATCCTCCATGAGCCTGAACCCTTTTACACAGTGACATCGCTACACAGCAGGACCCAAGGCATTTCAATTACACACTTGAGTGCAAGTTATCAGATAGTCACAAAACTGTACGTGAATGTGTGTTTACTCTAAATAAAATGGTTTGACAAAAATGTAATTGCAACATTGCATTAAAATTGGGGAACTACTTTTTTTAAGTCACAGATTTGTAGTCTACACAAACAAAATACACTTGCAGATGCAGGGTCCTCACCGTTCCTTTTGGTGTGCTATAGCAGCTCTGGGAGCAGCGGCTAACGTCTGCCTCTGAGCAGCTCAGCTGGCAGCTGCCTCCCTCATCTGAGCCGTCTGCACAGTTTGAAACATCATTACACACCAGGGCTGGATCCAGACACTCCTGGCTGCCACATTGGAACTGATGTGGGAGGCATGCCGCCATCATACCTGGTAACCAACACACGTGCGCACACACAAACCTTAAATGGATTTACAGGTAGGTATTCAACTTCATTTTTAAATAAAAAAGGAAAACAATCCTGTTGTATCACTAAAACAAAAATTCTAAATTCTTTGCTTTATATGTTAAAATGAAATTATTGTTAAATTGCAGTCACTGTTAATGTAGCAGGATTTTACAATGGAACAGCTCCATTTATGTTAGCATAGACCCCTGTACTGCCCACAAAGCATCTATTGGCATGTTCCGATTTCATTTTAAAAGAAGAAAATGATTTTGTCTACGTCCACAGCTGTATTCAAACTCTGGGATTCTGCCAGGCTCACTCCACCCCATTTCCACATTTTTAATGTGTAAACTTACATTTTGTCTCATCACTGCCGTCGCTGCAGTCTTTCATGCCATCACATCTCCATGCTGCAGGGATGCACTGCGTTTTGGACTTACATGACCACTGGAACTCACCACAGCTCACTGGAGCCACAGGACAATCCTAAAGTAAAACCAGTTCCTTCAACTGCAGTACATTACACATAAAAAGGTTTATAGCTTGGTTTTTTCCTTCTAAAACCGCCACCTTCTCATCTGTGCCATCTTTGCAATCCTGATCTCCGTCACAGACCCACTCCGGTACCAGACACTCTTTACTCTGGGGGCAGCGGTGTTTGGTGGTGCAGGCTGAAGCGTTGATGCACTTCTCCTCATCAGAGTGGTCCCAGCAGTCTGGATGACCATCACAATGCATTGTGATCGACACGCATTGGCCACTAGTGCACTTGAAGTCAGTGGCACTGCAGCTCTCGTCCACTGTGGAGAACAAGGTCAAAGGTCACCAAGATGGCATGTACAAGCAGATAATACAGTGACAATATTTAAATTTCACCCATGACAGCATACCACAGTTGGCCTCATCGCTGCCGTCCCAACAATCCCTCTCCCCATCACAAAGGAAACTGTCAGGAATGCAACGGCTCCCGTCGTCACAACGGTGAGCGCAGCCCTCCATATGTTTGGTGCATCCCTGTTCATCAGAACGATCCTGACACTGAGACACACCATCACAGACCTGACTCTGTGGTATACACTTCCTTCCATGGGCACACTGGAACTGGTCTGCAGGACACATGAATGCACCAAAAAACACTTCATTGTAGTGACATTACAATCCATAAATTCTCATTGTATTAATGCATTTCCCCACTTAATGGCATAATATGTAGATGAACTACAGACCATTCAACCTGTACACAATGCAGCGTTTGCAATTAGGAGGTGGAATCTTGAATCTTTTATGCTAATACAGTGAGAATGCACTTAACATGAAATAGAGGACATGTATACAGCTGACCAATGTAATGAAAAATATTTACATTTCCATATAAACTGGATTTTTTTTTTATTAAAGAGCAAGTGTCATTTTATGGCTATAAATAGTTATTTTTCTTGCATAGACCACAACACAAATCAAGAAAATATGTTTGATTTGTATTTCTGTGGAACATAGTAAAATCCTTATCTTAAATCACACACAAAAAACTACAAAAATTACCAGTTTCACATGTCAACAAGCAGTCTTCCTCATCTGAGGCATCTTGGCAGTCCACCTCTCCATCACAGACGTGGTTGTAGAGTACACACTCTGCATTGTTCTTGCAAGGTTTAGCGGCAAAATTACACTTGATGGATGTTGAGCCTTTAGAAGTAGCAGGTACAGAGGTTGTGTTGCTCCGTTCTTTTTCAGGTCCATCTTCCTCTTGGTCCCCTGAGGCAAATTCCATATAAAATAATGAAGATTTCACATTGAGCTATAGTCCTGCTAGTGACCTTCACTCTAAAATAATTTAAACTTACCACATTTAGCCTCATCTGTGCCATCTAAACAGTCCAACTCTCCATCACAGAGGAACTTCGCTGGTAAGCAACGACTGTTGTCACAGTGGTGACTACAACCCTCAGTTTGCTTTGAACACTGTAGTTCATCAGAACGGTCCTGACACTGAGGTATTTCATCACACACCTGAGCTTTATCTATGCACTTCTTCCCATGGGCACACTGGAATTGATCTGTTTGGATGCCAGCATATATCTTTATGAGAAACAGTCATGGTAAGGACTAACAAAATGGTTACAGTCTGTTTTTGCAGACATTTGAAGATTAAGATCTTTATTTGTCGTCATACAAATGGGACAACAAAATTACAAGGTTTGATGGAGAGTTTGTCCTGAGCGGCTGCACCCTGGGTGCTCCACCGCTCCGGGCCAACATGAACCAATATTCATCAGAAGCATGTTTTTTCTGACGATTGGGGGGGGGGGGACCCAGAGTATCAGGAAAAAACCCATTCAGACACTGAGAGAACATGCAAACTACACAGAAAGGCCATGTTGGAAATGCTGGAGTTTGAACCCATGACCTTCTTGCTGTGAGGCAACAGTGCTAACCACTATGCCACCGTGCAGCCTAGAGTGTACTATCTGATGGGATTTTCAGATTACAAAAATTAATAACAAGATACACTACTCAATTGCACATTTTGTTAGTAGCCTTATCTAATCAAATTGCTGCAAGCGGTGATAATCATAACTGAAGTCATTCACAGAAATGTGCAATCTAGTACACACTATCCATTTAACGAAGCAACCACAAGAAAGTTGGCAATAGAAATGGTATTTTCCTTCATAGTGCGGTACCTTCATTGCATACTGAAGTACAGTCCTCCTCATCTGAACCATCTGGACAATCAGACTCTCCATCACACACATGCTGGAAGAGAACACATTCCGAGCCATCCTTGCACAGTTTAGAGCCTACGATACACCTCAGAGGACTGCTTCTAGCTGCAACTGTTTGGATAGAGTGGGCAAGCAAAAAAAAGTGACCATCATAGAAAAATATACAGCAGGTATTGCTCCCTACATTATATGTTTAGCCTGTTAAACGACAATATAAACGAATTTCTATACATTAAATTCAATATGGATAATTGTTCTGAAGGTGTTAAAGAACAGACTTGGTATATTGGCTCACCTTTCAAGGGCCCTGACAACAACTGCAATAACACTGCAAAAAGAAACAAACGTCCACCCATTGCTATCAAAACAAAACTGAGTAAAGCTACAATGTGCTGAAGTGTAGCATTTTATGAAGGTACCAGGTGGGGCTAATGCAATTTAATTAAACACCTGAGTGGGGGGAGGAGCTCCTTCTTTCTCCTACAAATGATAATCAGAGGACTCATAAATGTATTACATATTCATCATTATTTTATGATCAACCATACTTACAGTGAATATGTTTATTCGCTGCAACTGATTGTCTCTTGCTTCTATTTTTGTGTTTTACTTTTGCCCCAAACATGTCGAATCAAATTGTGAATACTCTGTATATATAATGAATAAAAACTGTTTTTTCCTACAAACATCACTAAATGACAGACGTAAAACCATGGTATAATACAGAGTCACATGTTCAAAAAACATAAATTTTCAATATTTAAAATCTTGCAGACGTCCAATCACATTTTTGAGTAGGCGGGATTAAGCGCCTGTGCGTAGCCATCAAGTTTGTTTTGTTGTTCCGGTCAAACTAACGTAACAAACTAGCTCCAGTAGCACTGGTAGCAACTTGAGAATAGCCCATAAGCCTTGTCAAAATTAGCTGTAGTTCAATACATCAGTCGTATTTATGTTATTAAGGTGTTTAGAAGGCTGTTTACACCTTTCTCTCAAAACGCAAAGCTTTGGACTTCAAACCTGGGGTAACTATTGAAATGCTTTTGTTTGTTTTCTCGACTTTAATGCATGTTGAGTCGGAGACGTAGGTCCGTTAGCCAGCGGTAGTAAGGGCTCAGTTTGGAAGAGTTCGTCCAAGATGCTAACTCATTTTGTGTCGGGATAATATTTTGGTTAAAAGTCTAGATCATTCAAAAGTTACGTTTGATAAAAATATTTACTTCATTTAATTTGGAATTACTTGAATTTACTTATAACATTACTTATAGTCTGTGTTTTTGACAAGCTAATGTTTGGTAACAAAGTCCTACGGCTGGACTGTTGCGCATAGGAGGGTTTTTTTCGCCATCACAACAAAAGGATTTTTGATAACAAGCTGGCAGCTAGCTTGGAGAAGCTAACGCTAGCTGATCTGGCTAAATGAGAACTCTTCTTTGACTAACCTCTGATCTGTGTAGTTGAATAAATTGCAGTCTATCCCTCTCTTAGTCTGTAGCCAAGACAAGTTCAGCCTTTTGTTGTTAACACGTTCAGAAAGCTAACGCTAGTCAACTTGTTGTGATTTGAGTCACACAGGCCCCCCACCAGGTAGCTAGCAGCCGGCCTTCCCAATCCAGATTGTGTTATGTTAGCAGGGGGGGGATGGGGGGGTGACACAAAATACCCTCTTGTTCACATCCATTTTGAAGCTTTTTCTCTGTGAAATTCATACGTTCATTAGTAGCTGATCGTGATTATCTTGGTGCACAGACTGCGACAGTACGGAGTACAACATGTGTGTTAACTTCATAAGTTTGCACGTTCGCTAGCTTGGATTTTCGAGCAGTGTTTGTGCCAAGATAACGTCAAGAGGACATCTCTGCCTGTTTGTGTGTTCGACTTCACACAAAAAGTTAACTTTTAACTCGCAGTTTTGCTGCTTCAGATCACACGTCCTGTTTGGCTCACGGTTTGAAATTTCATTCAGTTTTACAGATTCTGTTATTGTTTTGGTGAGGCTTGCTGTAGTTATTGTTATTTGTAATAATGTGCTTTGTTATGTGACTTTTTCCCAGGGTGTCCATCTCTTATGAAAATACTCACTGGCTAGCACCGGCTTCCACCCTGTGACTCACTGGTCACTAGAGGGGCCCCACCAGAGCGAGGGCCCAAACCGTAGCTCTAGGTCTGCTCTGTCTGCGTGTGTGGGCTTGTGTTGAGTCTGCTGGAGAATCTCCATTTGTCCAGCTAAGATGTCCTCCATCTTGCCATTCACCCCTCCTGTGGTGAAGAGGCTGTTGGGCTGGAAGAAATCGACCAACGGCCCAGGTGGAGCAGGTGGTGGAGACCAAAATGGGCAAGAGGAAAAGTGGTGTGAGAAAGCTGTGAAGAGCTTAGTGAAGAAGCTAAAGAAGACAGGCCAGCTAGATGAGCTGGAGAAGGCTATCACTACTCAAAATTGCAACACAAAGTGTGTCACCATCCCCAGGTATACTTCTCAATACTATATTACTGTCAAAACTTGAGGTTGTTTTTGTCATATATCGTGTATATTTGTTTTGGTTGACTTATGCATGTGAAAGTGATCTTCTCTCATAATTCAGTTTATTCCTGTAATTGTCACTGGAAACCTGAAATATTTGGAATTCTGTAAAAGTATTTTTTAGGGATGCAGCATCGTGGAAAATAAATAAACGTGAATTTGGGGTTGCATCGTAGTAAAACAAGGTCCATTACAGATAATCTGAAAAGCAGTGCTTACTGTTTCACTGGGATAGAGTTGTTAATAGGGTCATAGCCGATGTTCTGTTTATCAGCCAGCCAGCCTTGATGACACAGACTCGGGTTCAGTAGGAACATCATGTTAAGAGATTCATTCCTCATTGATGTACCACCAAGCACCACGTCAGATGTTTGTATGACCATGGATAACAGGCTGGTTATTATTGCTTGAGAATTGTTACAGGCTGCACTGCCAGGTTTGTAATGATGCAACGACTGGCTCAGAGTGAATGAAGTAATGTACAAATAGAAGTCTGTGTAATGAGCCCAAAATAATGCCAGATTTGGGACCTGGCCACCATTAGTGTGTGTTTAACATGGCTGGGGGACCGTTCTTGTCAGCCTTGCCACTCTGGAATGTACTCAGTCAACATTTTTATTTATTGTAGCGACCAGTATTTGTAATAAGGATTGGTGTAGTAAAATGCAAGTTTTCACTAGCAGATGCTATGACCAGTGCCCTTTCACAAACCACTTGCAGTTTGTCATCATAGTTAAGATCCCACTTGGCTCTGCTACCATCCATGATAGTTTAGTCCATGTTGTTGTGTATTTGTGGCGTTGACATGAAGCATGTTGTTGTCCTAGTATTCAGAAGCAACTTGTTTGTCCTCATTCCAAGTTTTATTTCTTAGTTTATGGTTCACTCATGTTGTGAGTGTTGGACCATTGATTCCCAACCACCCCCTTGTTTTTGAGTTGTTTTCAATGTTTGAAGCCACACAGTTCAATAATGCTCTTTGTCTCACTCATTGTTTAACAGATTCCACACTGTTCTTTTCTTATTAAATCTGTCAAAGGCTTCTCTTATTTGAAGAACCCATCTATCATTTTCATAGCTGAGCATAAATTTGATGTCTTAATTTTTGCCTCATGACTCTAATAAAAGAGGCCTTTTAATGTTCACATTACCCATACTGATATTTCTGAATGGGTTATGTCCCATGTTTATCATTTATTTATTGTTTTTGTTTTCTCTGTGTACAGCAATTGCTCAGAAATATGGGGACTGAGTACACCAAATACGATAGAACAGTGGGACACATCAGGCCTCTACAGCTACCCTGACCAAACCAGGTGACTATCCTCAACTATTGTATGGTGTTGCATACAACCTCGATGTGGGAGACTTGTAATTACAATGCTGGAGGTGACAGCCATTAATAATGTCTTTGTTTGTTGGTCTTGTCACCAATCAATCCCATCCATTGCCATGTGTCAACCTCCCTCCCCTGTGTATCTTTCAACCATCTCACCACCATCTCCTATTCACTGTTCAATTAGATCATTGGATGGCCGCCTGCAGGTCTCTCACAGAAAGGGGCTTCCCCATGTTATCTATTGCCGCTTGTGGCGATGGCCAGACCTTCACAGCCACCATGAGCTGCGTGCGATTGAGGCCTGTGAGTATGCCTTCCATCTAAAAAAGGATGAGGTCTGCATCAACCCCTACCACTACCAAAGGGTGGAGACCCCAGGTGAGTCTTTTGGGTTTTTTTACCTAAATTATTCACATCTCTTTGAACATCTGCTCTCTTTCATTAACACATGCAAAGCTTGTTGAAAGTAAACTACTTACATTTTAACATAATCACACACATTTTGTTCATGTGAAATATTAACTTCCCTTCTACCAAAGTGTTGGTCTGAAATTTTTTGGGGAAAAGATTTGTCTTAGAGATGTGAAAACTGGCCAGTTTGTGTTACATAGTTTTCAAATTTGATAAAATTTATTTTCTCTCCTTTTTGTTGACTTAGAGAAAATTAAAAAAACAACTTCCTCTAATTTTGAGTATTTTGATGAGGAAATAAATTGTATTCTGTACAGTACATGTGAAACTAGTCCATTTTATTTGAGAATTAATGAGAGATATTAGTAATGTCAGACTTAACACTTAACATTGAGCAAGCAAGCAAAAATGTCACAATTAATATTATTATAATTTTTCTGTTAAGGGTTTCAGGGGTGAACTCTGTTTAAAAGTGGAGTTATTCCCACTTCACTGTGCCTTAATTACCGATTTCCATTTCATTTCTTTGCATCTTTGTAGTGCTGCCTCCTGTTCTTGTGCCAAGACACTCAGATATCCTGCCAGAGCTGCCACCTCTGGATGACTACACTCATTCCATACCCGAGAACACTAACTTTCCTGCGGGCATTGAACCTCCAAATAACTATATACCAGGTGAGTTCATGAGGGGTCACATAATCCTGGAGAACAAATCTCAATGTTATTCCAAGTTTCTGTTTGTAATATTTTGCATTCGTGAGCAGCTGTGGTTTTTTTGTCATGCACATTATGTAACATTAGCATTACAATTATTAAACCCATTTGCAATTCTTTTTTATGGTTATGATGCAAGTTTTGTCTTTATATAACTTTGGGGGAAAGTTTGATGTGAGTAAAAACAACAATCATGAACCATAAATTTTTGCTAACATTATATTTCCTTCTCATAATTTCAACAGAAACACCTCCACCAGGCTACATCAGTGAGGATGGGGAGGCCAGTGATCAACAGATGAATCAAAGTATGGATACAGGTACCCTACACTAACAACTCCTGCTGTCTTAGTGCTTGTGCCATGACTCCACTGTGGTCAGTCAGTTCATAGTTGATGTTAGGTTAGAGTAGCAATAGACTTATTTTGAGCCTGTGTTTCTCTTATTAACATTTCTAATTGTAGACTTTATCAATTTAGCAAGGATGGTGAACTTTTTATGTCAGCTTATGTTGTAAGATTCTAACAGATTAGTCCACATTTTAATTAAACTTCCATGTGCTGTTTATAACAACAGCCACAACAGCAGCATACCAGTAATTATTCTTTACTTCAACATCCACTCTGTTCTTTGTGCAATCAATGAAGGCAGACTTCACTTTCAACTAACCCCTGCATTCAGAGTGTTGGATGTACAAACAAGAGCTTCGTTATTGTTGTATAGATGCAATCAGCATTCTAACCCAGACAGTTAAACTCACTAGTCTTACCGCATCTCTACCCCGTGCTGTGGTCTTATGTTGACCTGTCCATCAGTGACTTTGTGTTTTCTACATCAGGTTCTCCAGCTGAGCTTTCTCCCAGCACTCTGTCTCCTGTCAATCATAGCATGGGTAAGATCAGGACATCATGGTTTAGAACCTCGATACATTAATAGTGAATACACATCAACAACATGCGTACCGTGTGCCAAATGAACCTGTGGGATGAACTTGATTGCTGTGATTCTCTACTGCAGACCTGCAGCCAGTGACTTACTCGGAACCAGCCTTCTGGTGCTCTATAGCCTACTACGAGCTGAACCAGCGCGTCGGCGAGACGTTCCACGCCTCTCAGCCCTCCCTGACAGTGGACGGATTCACGGATCCATCCAATTCTGAGCGTTTCTGTCTAGGTCTGCTGTCTAATGTCAACAGGAACGCCACTGTGGAGATGACCCGGAGGCACATAGGTTAGTGAAGTTTCAAGTAGCTATAGTTAATCTTCACGGGTTGTTTAATGCAGGTTTTGAGTGTGTCCCTGGTGTATTCTTACTACATCCAGCAAAGCGGTGATGTATTGTAATCGTTGGTGTTTGTCCGTCTGTCTGTCCATCCGTCCGTCCACCAAATATCTTCACAACCGTTGCAGATAGAAAGATGAAAGAAAAAGCACATTAATCGGGCAGCAAAGGGGATTACAATGATGATGACTTTGACCTTGAGAAAACTAGGTCAAGGTCAAATTTCAACTTTGGTACCTTTTTTTCACATATCCCAGAAACCGGCTAAGATAGAAAGACAAAACAAAAAGCATTATATTCAGGGAGGCAAGGGGATGAAAATTACATCTTGACCTTGAAAAACAAGGTCAAGGTGAAATTTTCACTTTTTTTACATTTTTAGGTACTTATCTCTGAAACCTGCTGAGGTATAATCACAAAAAAAGAAAACATTTTCAGGAAGCCAGAGGTACAAAAATGTGTAGGTCAGCATAAAAGTTTGAATTCAGGGGTGTCGCGGGATGTTGCAGTCTCTGACTGCCTTGTTTAGAGACAGATTTTGTGTAAGTCCTGTTTCGTATACATGGGCTGGCTTAAGGCGTAAAACTGGTTGGTTGCTTGATCCCCCTCCTCCTGACCACATGACTTGTCACATGATTTTCCCAGTGGTTAGGGCTGCACTTTTCAAGGAATTCATTGGTGAATTGTGAATGAGATGTAAATTTTAATGCTGGCTGTCTTCCTTTACTAACAGGAAGAGGAGTTAGACTCTACTACATTGGAGGGGAGGTATTTGCTGAGTGCCTGAGTGATAGTGCCATCTTTGTCCAGAGTCCAAATTGCAACCAACGATATGGCTGGCATCCAGCAACCGTGTGCAAGATTCCTCCAGGTAAGATATTGACAGTGGAACGTGTAGCAATGAGGAACATTAGCATCGTAGTGATAGTGACGCCAACCCAGGAAACCCACCTTAATGTACACTGAATAAATATTTGTGAAGATACACAACATCAAAACTGTACTGTACAGCCTTAAAATGTGTTTCTTATGTATTTAACTTAATTTATGGTGGGTGGCACAATGATACATATGTTGATGTTGAATTAAGGCAACAAAATTGACAGATGTAATTAGACTGTTTATTCGCAGTATTTGATTTTTTTAAAATTCTATTTTGTTATTTTAGTACGGAAGCATGGTGCTGCCACATAGAGAAAAAAAATTGGGGGCTCATTATCACGTAATTACGTGAAAAGTTTATTTTTATAACTACGGCAGCGTAGAGCTGCCAGACCAAGAAAATATAAACCGGGAGGACTTTTTCACGTTATAACGTGAAAGTATCATGTTATTTCGTGATAGTATCACGTTATTTTGTGATAAGATGTTAACCCTGGGTGAAAGTACATGCGCCGCGTTAGGTGATTTCTCCGTCTCTGTTCAACACCACGGGGGTCGAGAAACTTTAACAAATGCCTCACTGTACTTTGGGTGACAACATATCCAGCTTGGATGCAGTTGACATGATGGAGCTTGTATCCATGCAGCCGGCCGTGTCCCTCCAGCTTATCAATGAGGGTCGACTCAAGAGGGTCTGACTCGTTTTTCCTCCAGTATAGCCCCATGTTTTTCAAATTTCTTCTTAGGGTACGCATGCTTATATAAATCTCATCCACGGAGCCCAATAACTGCAAAATCTCACCATTTCTCAAGCCAAGCTTGAAATATAATTTAATGGCATCATGTAAAGGAGCCATGATTTACAGATGACCAGCAGACAGTAAATAAAACCACTTTTCTTTTCACGTTCTCGTCTTATCACGAAATAACGTGACACTTTCACGTTATAATGTGAAAAAGTCGTATCATGAAATAACGTGATATGTATCACGAAATAACGCGATACGTATCACGAAATAACGCGATACGTATCACGAAATAACGCGATACATATCACGAAATAACGCGATACGTATCACGAAATAACGCGATACGTATCACGAAATAACGCGATACTATCACGTTATAACGTGAAAAAGTCCTCCCGGTTTTTTTTTTCTTGGTCTGGCAGCTCTACGCTGCCGTAATTTTAGTATATGTATTATATTCTTCTGTCTAATTATATGATTAGTTCTTAAAAACTGTTGGGTTGGTTTTAACTGATTATGATATTTTATGTTCTGTTTGAGATTCTAATATATTATGAAATTTTAGAATATGTCTAATCATTCTGTCTGAGTAATTCTCGGATCCTGCCTCATTGATTCTGTCTAATTTTTAAATTCATTTTAAGTGACTCTTCGATGACTTGCTGATGATTTGCTGACCTTAATGTTAACCTTTCTTTTCCTTCTAGGCTGTAATCTAAAAATATTCAACAACCAAGAATTTGCAGCCCTGCTGGCTCAGTCTGTCAACCAGGGCTTTGAAGCGGTGTACCAGCTCACCAGGATGTGCACCATCCGCATGAGTTTTGTCAAAGGTTGGGGAGCCGAGTACAGGTGAGCACCTCCAGGAACACCAGACTAGAACAAATCAGTTCTACAGATAAATGAGGGCTAATTTTTAAAAAGTCACTGTTTGTGACTGTCCATCAGCTGGGGTTCTATTTCTTAAACATTGACATATATTGTTACACATGACTCAAAGGTAAATGCAGCTTGAGAAGTGTTTATTAACATGGTCATTTTCTTCACAATTCCATCACAACACACTCTTCCTAGCAACACTAAAAGATCCTGAACTGAATAAATCACAGCATGAAGCATCATAATTCAAGTTTGCACAAACTGACATTAAAAAAAACAAGTGTTTCTATCTTCCAGGCGACAGACTGTCACAAGCACTCCTTGCTGGATCGAGCTGCATTTAAACGGCCCCCTGCAGTGGCTGGACAAGGTGCTGACCCAGATGGGTTCCCCGTCTGCACGCTGCTCCAGTATGTCCTAAACAGCTTCGGATCACATCCAACCCACCCCCAGAAAACTTGCAGCCCATTACATGGTTATTAAATTTAATCTTGTAAGTCCTTAGATGGAAAAGAAGAAGTCCATACATGAAAAAGTGGAAACCCAACAAAAGAAATAGTCTGTAACATTCTTCACAGTATTTGTGGAACACTTCCACATTCCCATTTTAATGTTACACATGAACGCAAACAAAGAAATACAGTACACCTACACTGACACACACGGATACATACAGACATTTCGGTAAAGAATTTGGCACTTTGTAACCATCTATGTCATGCACCTTGTTAAATTGCTTTCCCCAAATCCTTGATATTAGATCTATTTGTGGTACAAATAAAAATGTATATTGCTTTTTAGTCCAGGAAGTAGGGGAAATACCAAAAATATCTGTGAATATTTTCTCAGTATTGAAGATTACTCTTATGAGTGACACAAGCTTGAATGCTAAAATGATTTTACTTCCAGCCCATCCCAGCCATTGTTCTTAACCTAAGTTTACTTTTCTCTGGGAAACTCTTTTGTCGGGAGGGTGGCTTGGTGAAGAAATGCTGGCCTTCTCGGCTGTCCTCCTCTGAAGGAGAAGCCTCAAAGTGTTTATGAAATTTGACTGAATTGACTTGCCAGAATGGCCCTTTTTGTAACTTGTGGTGTGTCGTTATATGACATACGTCTAAATGGACGAATAGGAATGTTGGATTAAAGATGTATAATAATTCAAATACCCCTAACAAACTACAACCTGGATTTGGCTGTAGTTAATTTGTTTGTCATTATATGACACTGTGTGTGTCTTTGTTAATTTGATTTATATCCCCACCGAATAGCCTGGTATGGAAGCTAATGAGATATTGACCAGGCTTCATAAGGTGCACTGGGCAGGGACCAGAGAATATCAGCAGTTATCGAAAGCTTTTTTTGTTTGTTTTGTTTTGTTTTCTCTATTTTTGACATGACACTGGGAGTCCTGGGGCTCTCTGAGGTGAAACATGAACATCTCACCAGGAGAAATTGTAGGTATCAATGACTTCATTCTGTTTTTAGCCTATATCCCCATTGTTTTGCTACTTTTTTGTATTCTCATGTATTTTTATATATAAATATACTTAGATTTTTTCTGTTGTTCACTTTTTATTAAAATTTTCAAGACCACAGCTGTTTCTGAAGTGACATGGAAGGCATGGATCATTCCTTCATTTAACTAAAAAAGATCCGTTTGAATTCATCTCCGATTTCAGTTCCTTGTCTTGGTATATATACATAAAAAAAATCACTGCCCAACATGAAGTGTAGCCTGTTTTTATCCAATGTTTTTCCAAAGAAATCTGGTGCATTTAAAGTACACAAAATTACAGATTTGTCTGAAACCCCAAAGTCTGCCATCTTGACATGGTTTTAATTATTCCAGACATGTAAATCTTTGTAATGGCCAGTCAGATATTTGTCTCCTCACTTGACACATGACCTCTTGTAGCCTTGTGGTGCTTACTTGATCAAGCAGGTCAGGGTCAATCAAATACAATCGGCTTTTTAAAATGTTACACAAACCACAGAGGCAGAGCGGTTTTCTTCCGTGTGAAAAGAACATGAATGTGCCTGCACACTGGGATGTTCTGTGTTAATGTGTGTATTATATTTGTTCAGTCTATAAAATACAGTATGTACAACAAAGACTTACTAGCTTAATCTCTGCCATTTTTGTCATTATGAGGCTGTTGCAAGTTTAACATGTTCCCCTCTCTCCTGTTTTTGATGTAAATGTGTTTACCTAATGGCACTAGTGATTGTACTTTAAGTGCACCTAGTAAAGTTTGGATTTGGGGAACTGAACCATGTGTTAGGGTCCAGTGTTTCATTGTTTTTATCTTTGGCCTACAATATATGAATGTGAAAAAATGCATTACAAAATCTGATGTGGACCAGACTTACATATACATAACAGTAGTACAGTATGTGTGTATTTAACAGTAATCTTTTTTGCAAGCAGTCAGTACAGTAGATGTCGCAGTTGTTTTACCAGTAGAGGGCGGTATTGATAGAGCAGTTTTTCTTTCTGACCATAAGCTTCTCAGGCGTGTGGCATATTATGCAGACTTCATAAAACACTAATAAAGATTTTTATTCTCATGATTCTGTCTAATGTTTGCTTGGCTTGATTGTAGATATGCAAGGTTTTTATCAGTAAAAACATAGTTTAAGACTTCGAGGCACACATTAATTCTACAAGAATGGTTTAACTATCATTTCACAGGTAACATTCAGCTTGGTTTGGTTTGTCATACCTGGCACCGCAGTTCTTGATGCTAAGCAACAATATCTTTGGCAAGAAACAACTGCATTTGCTCACATGAAAACTGTATGTAGGCTATATGTACAGCAAAAAATCAATCCAATGAGGGACATAATTGAACTCCAAGACATGAATCTGACAGCCAGTGTGCAGACTGAGATTTTGCATGCATGTGAAATGTGACTAAGTACATTTACTCACCATAAGCGGTGAAATGATTATGCAGTACAAATGCTTGATGTACTTCTGCAAGTATTATCAGCAAGTATTTTGCAATGAGTACTTTTTTTCTGATTATTTTAGAGAAAAGGAGTTTAACAGGTTTACACTTCTTCCTACTCCTTTTCGGACAGTGTTCACACCTTTTCCGGTGTATTTATTATTGTTTGTTTTTGTTTTGTTATTCGAATTAAAAACTCATTCAAAACATTATTTACTCGATATGTATTCCATAAGGCGGTTCCTGTTTCGAGCTCTAATGAGCGCCGCTTGTCAACAAACGTCATCAGGTTTGTCCCTTTCCGGCCACCGTTGGCGACACACTGACAGCCGTGGTTTAGCTAGCTGTTTCCACAACATGGCTTTTACTTTATATTCTCTCATTCAAGCGGCAATATTGTGCATTAATGCCGTCGCTGTATTGCACGAAGAGCGATTTTTGAGCAAAAGTAAGTGACTTTGGTTAAAATGTTTTCACTGCTAGTTGTCAAACTAGATTTGAAGTGAGCTAGCCAAGGCTAACCAAACGACAGCTACTTCTACCAGACCTGTCAGAACAGAACATTTACTGGTGTTTGCAAGAGTTCATACTGAACGTCTTAAACTGAATAACACAGCGGCCGTCCACTGTTCTTTATGAATTTATAGTTATTATTCTCTTTCCTTCTTCTCTATCGTTTTAACCAATAGTTGGTTGGGGAGTGGACCAAAGCGTCGGAGGTTTTGGTGATGAACCCGGCGTTAAAGTTCAATTAATGAACCTCATCCGCTCCGTGAGGACAGTAATGAGAGGTATTTCCTCACCCCAGTAGTAGCATCACTACACAAGGATGACTGCAGTCTAGTCTTAGTGATATTTAAGTGACCTCCTTGTTTTCCAGTGCCGTTGATTGCTGTGAATTCGGTGTGTATTGCGTTGCTGCTTCTCTTTGGATGAAGTTCGGACGAGCCGACGTGATCTCAGGACAACGTCTCCATTATCTCAGGAACCCTCCACAGAAATATTTTGTCTTTTTTTGTTTTCAACTCCATATTAAATTTAAGTTAACACGCAATTTGTTTTGCCATCTAATGTTTTCCACTGAGGAAAAATCTTGCAAAGAATTTGACAAAGAGTTTTTAAACGATTTATAAATCAAAAATATTAAATTATGTCTTGAAAACATTGTTTGGAGTGTTTTAATGGTATATACAAAGCGTTAATAATAATATGCCAGCGCGTTCCTTTTAAAACGCGAATGTTGTGCTTTTTGTCCCAGCTCGGGCTCCGTACTTTCAGCTTGCGTCACAGGTAGCGACAGTGTCCACTTCACGGTCTGTGTCCACTTCACGGTCTGTGTCCACTTCACGGTCTGTGTCCACTTCACGGTCCTGGGAAAACTTTGGAACATAACATGATTTAAACTAAAGTCTTAGTGTTTCATTTATTAACAGCATTAATGGGGAACATACAGAGTTCCGTCGTTATATCGCTCACAGTTTTCTCTGTTTACGTTCTTTACGTTCACATTTACTCTTCTCACACGTTACTGAGGGCAAATACTCTCACCAGCGAGAGGCTACCCAGCTCCATTTACCTGAACATCAAATATCTGACCCAAGCCGTGACTCGGAGAAGAGGCCGCTTGTATGAAGGGGCGAGTAATCGTCAGGTCGTTTACACGGTCCTCAACAGCAGGTGAGCGTCCAGCAGAAGTCGGTAGCCGTGTGAGCATCACCCAGGTTCTGAATCCCTGTGTCTGTAAGACTGGAGCCGCATCTGCTGAGGAGGTTCTGCAGCCTTGCTGGTTATGGCTGGGATTATCCAGACACCGACTTCAGAGACACCCCCCTGTGTTTCCCAGAGTGTCTCTGCCTGAGGCTGCTGCTGATGATGGTTCTGACTGACGAGAACTTCCGGCTCAGTCCTGCAGGTCAGACATTAATCACACTAACAAAGACTTGATCAAGCTCATCCACCTGTTGAGAATACAGTATAAGGCGCACCTAAGTGTGCTTTATAACCCAGTGCACCTTATATATGAAAACAGTTTTAAAATAGGCCATTCATTGAAGGTGCGCCTTATAGTCCAGTGCACTGTATAGTGCAGAAAATACTGTAATGTACTAATCCCACTGGCGTGGTGCCATTGTTACTTTTGGAGTTTCTAGCAATACGATTATGATTAGGAAATGTTTTTGTAGGTCTGGTTTGCCTGCATCAGACTGTGAAAACTCTTCAACCAGTTGATGAACTGAAGAAGGGTCCATTCCAGCTGAAGCTTGGAGTTCTGGACTACCATCAAATCGACGCAGGAGTGGAGGTAGACGTCTGTCTGTCAGCCACTTCTCGTACAGGCTGTGTAGTGTGGGAGAGCGTCCTGACACTGCTGTCCACAAACAAGTCAAACAAACCTAGAAGATGCCTTCCAAGGAGAGAGAATGAGAGTGAGATTGGTTCAAATGGTTTTTTTTAGCTGATGTTTTAGTAAGCTTTAATGTGCATCTATGTAATATGGACTCATACTCTTAATGTTTAGTGCCAATGTTCTGACAGGCCAGCCAGATGAACCTATGCAAGAAGATGTGAAGCAGGTCGCGCTCAGAGTTCCCAGGACTATCTTCCTGCAGTGTGGATGGTCCTCCTCCCTCACCTACCGCCTCCTCTCTCTACCAGCCCTGCTCTGTGGCTACAGATCACCAATCTCGCCAAGTCTCTGGATGCTGTCTGCCTGCTTGTCTGAAATAGAAAAGCACAGAGGTAAATTTCTTGATCAGAACACCAATGGCGTTGATGCACCGAAGGAAGAGCTGTACTGCATTTAAACTGAAGTTGGTTTATCAAAGCTCTCTCCCATAAAAATAATTTAAAGGATGCATCGTGTCTTTTTCAGTGTTGACATTTTTTGCACTTTGTCAAGTCAAAATACATTTTATTGTGTGGAGTGTTTTCACTGTTTTTTCATCAGGGGTTGAAGTGATCACAGCTCCTGTTACGGTCACTGCCAACTTTAAGGAACATCTGTTGGTACCAGGCAGAGTGACCGTTAACTTCTGGGAGACTAACCAGCGTCAGTCTGCTGCCCAACGCCTCAGCTTCAACATGCATCAACAAGGAACCAACATAACTCTTATGGAAGGGTCCATTTCTAGACCATGAACAACACAAAGGATTTATATCTATAGTAAACCCTATAAACCGTTGATATTTTACATTTTCTCTTTTGTTTACACACTGACAATTAATTACATCTAACAAGGTCAGAATGGATAGTTGGGTAATCCACATTCAAACATTTTCGGGATAATAAAATACAGTGATTATATTTTAATGAGGAGAAATGTTAATAGATGTGTCTTTCTCTGATCTGCTCCTTTTATTGGTAAATTAAAAAAATTATTTGAATATAACTTTAATCTATCCCTCTGTTTTTTTCTTGTTTAAATTTCTAGTTTCTCTTCTCTATAGTTTCATCTTGTTTTAGTTTATATAGTGGGTTTTATGTAAAGCAAAACTGCCTTGATGAATTGTCTTGTTTTATTACAGCATTATAACCATTGCCAGCATGCACAATACCAGGACCATGAAAGGGAAGCAGCTAAATGGAATTCAGCTCTAATTCATTATTCATAGCTGTGATTTATTTAACTAACATGTCAAAGACTATGTTTAAAATGATTTGATTAGGAATGGAGTTGTAACCACTTCCATAACTGCTTAAAACCAGCCTAACCTGCTCATTTAATTGCATTCATAATAATGGTAACAACGGATTTGAAAAAAGTGAAAGTTGTTCATATCATCAGTTTTCTGTGTGCTGCAACATTCTATCTGCAGCTCCAAATACACATGAGCTGCTAATGTGTTCCTTAAATTACTTCTCCATTACCATCGTCTTTTTACTGATGTTGTTGTGTTTATTCTTTTGAAAAGGGGTTTGGGTTAGGGGTGAAATGTGAAGCTTTCCGATTCAGGTTAGGTTTAGATCTCATTGTTCCACTGTACATGATAATCTAGTCAGATGTATGCAATCCTAATCCAGACATTTCCCCTATAGCTGGTGTAGATGTTTCATTATTGTATCGCTTCAATATTCCTGTTTCTAGCTTCAATTTATCTGAAAATCTGTTGTCTTGTATTATTCATTAGAACTTATTCAGTGTATGGAACTGAAAGAAGAGGCCACTGATGCACTGCTGCTGCACTTCATATAGAAACTATTTTTATACATGACTTCTTATGTAAAACAAAAATGATTGGAGTTTTTAGTCACAGGAAAAGGCAACTTTTTTACTCATTGAAGGTCAAATTGGCTTATATTAAAGACTAGAGCAGGAATTTTAGATTTTACGTGTTTTTTTTTAGATATTTATAAACTGTAGTAATTAATGGATTTTTCATAATATATTTAAGTATTAGCAATGGTTCTGGGGAAAACGTACTGTTACGTTTAGTCATAAATTCTTCCTTTGGTGTTCAGTGGGGTACAGTATATCCAGTGGGACTGAGATCTCAAACGCCTCGCTGCACACACGCTGAGTGGTTGTATGATGAGGGGAGGGTGTGTGTGTGTGTGTGTGTGTGTGTGTGAGTGTGAAGAGCCTGTTTCTAGATGTACAGACAGAGGAGAGATCAGCTTCAGCAGATGCAGGCCAGAGGGACACATACTGGATCACACTTCCTCTACCATGTGATTTTCCTTACAGCAACTTATTTCCACTGTGGAAGGCTTAAGGTAAAAATGAATTCCTTTCACTGGATGTTGTAGAACAATATGTGTTATATGTATGATCCTGCAGCGTTTGTTCATATATAAGCTGGAACAAACTTAGCTTTATAACAAAGTGGTGAGGGCAG